>NC_137079.1:39507477-40107477 GCF_951640355.1 Cnephaeus nilssonii
TCCGACTAGAACCGCAGTTTATCTGGTCAAGCTGCCATAGGGCAGGCCACCCACATGCAAAAGCCGTTGCTTGGAGCCCAGGTGGGCCTGCAAAACGTGCGGGGCAGGCCTGCAAAACAAGCGGGGCAGGTCCCAGGGCGGGGAGAGTCTCAGGGCGGGGCGGGGCCTCAGGGCGCCACCAGGCCATGGCGTGGCGAACCGCACTGGCTGCAACTCTGCTTTTTCTGCTTTCCACATTTCTAAGCCCCCTCGTTCCGCACTCCAGCGCAGCAAACACTGATTGCTGGGCGCACCTCCACAAGGAAGTCACTCCCACTCTCTGACACAAAGGCCGAGAGTCCAGCCTCTCCCCGCAGGCGTCTGGGGAGCTAATCTCCCCTAGGGTTGGAACAAAAGCCGCACGTCCCTTCCCCCGCCCCCAGCCCAACCCACGCGCCTCCGCACCTCAGCCCCTCCAGAGTTTGCTCTTTCCTCTTCTCTCTTAGCTGTAAATCCACCATTCAGCCAGCTCTCCTGTGGTTCTGGGTGGCAGACGCTCTGTCCTCCAGTTGTATCCTTGAAATTGCTGTGCGCGGCGAAGTTCCTTTGTTTAACTTTGCTGCCTTCTTGGTTCTCCTCTCTCAAAATGGCTAGAGGACTTGAGTGTAAGACAGGAAGTCCTAAGAATCCTCTAAGTCGGTGTTGGCGGTCTCCGGGGCCCCGAAGATCTCAGTGGGGAGCTGGGCCAGGTCGGTGACACGGATGGGCCCGTCCTGCAGAAAGATGGTCTCTTCCTTCACCGAGAGCCGCTGCGCCGAGTCCGTGGCCGCCGCCACAGCAGCTGCCGCGGCGCCCACGAGCTCATGGCCCAGGCTGAGGTGCTGACTGAGAGGAGCAGCCGCCTGGCCTGGGGAGACGCGAGCAGGAGTCGCCGCGCTGACCAGTCCATCTTTTAGTTGTATTTCCGAAAATGCCATGCGAGGCAACAGATCAGCCGTTCACCTCCGCCGCCATCTTGGCTCCTCCCCCCCTCCCATTTGCATTTTTATATACCAATAATGAACAATCAGAAAAGGAAACCAAGAAAACAATCCCATTTATAATTGCATAAAAAAAAACACCTTGGAATAAATTTAACCAAAGATGTATTACAGAAGTTACAAGTAAGTGTAAGCATATAACGTGTTCATAGACAGAAAAAATTAACATCATTAAAAGCAATCTAAAGATTCAATGCAATTCCTTTCAAGATAACAATGACATATTTCATTGAACTAGGAAAAAATATTCCAAAAATGTATATGGAACCACAAAAGAACCTAAATAGCCACAGCAATCTTGAGAAAGAAGAACAAAGTTGAAGGAATCACACCAATCGATATCAAACTATACTACAAGGTCATAATAATCAAAACAGCATGGTACTGCCATAAAAACAGACACATAGATCAATGGAATAGAATAGAGCATGCAGAAAAAAATCCATGCCTTTATGGTCAATTATAACTGGTGCAGCCACTATGGAAAGCAGTATAAAGTTACCTCAAATAATAAAAAATGGAACTGCCTTATGACCCGGTGATTCCACTTCTGGGAATTTATCTGAAGAAATCCAAAACACTAATTCGAAAGAATATATGCACTCCTATGTTCACTGCAGCATTATTTACAATAGCCAAGATTTGGAAGCAGCCCAAATGCCCATCAGTAGATGAGTGGGTACAAAAAGCTGTGGTATATTTACACAATGAAATACTACTTGGCTGTAAAAAAAAAAAAAAAAAAAAAAGGAAATCTTACCCTTTGTGACGACATGGATAGACCTGGACAGTATTATGCTAAGTGAAATAACCCAGTCAGAGAAAGACAAGTACCATATGATTTCACTCATATGTAGAATCTAATGCATAAAATAAACTAACAAACCAAAGAGAAACAGATTCATAGATGCAGAGAACAGGCTGACCACTCTCAAAGGGGAGGGAGTTTTTTGTGGGTTTTTTTTTTGGGGGGGGGGGGGGTGAGTGAAAGAGGTGAAGCAATTAAGCAAAAAACAAACAAAAAAAAACACCTCATAGACACAGACAACAGTATGGTGATTACTAAAGGGACAAGGGGGTGAGGGGAGATAGAAAAGAGTAAAGGAGAGATAAATGGTGATGGAAGGAGACTGAACTTTGGGTGATGAACACACAATACAATATACAGATGATATATTATAGAATAGTACACCTGAAACCTATATAATTTTACTAACCAATGTCACCCAATAAGTTCATTAAAAAAATATTTTTAAAAGAATGCATTAACCAGGTGGGGATAAAGTATTTAAGGTTAAATCCATACTTATTCTATATATATTTTATTTCCCTCCAATATTACCTATTATTAAAGATGCACTTAAAGCTTCATTGCTACTACTAGGTCTTTCCCAAGTATTTCAGCTTCTTCATCTCTGTTAATTTGAACTCCAACAGAACTTAGCACAAATTTTGGCCATTTAATTGCATCCTGCCCAGCAATGTTATTTAGACTGCTTTATAGATTTTACATCTGTTATAATTTACACATTCTTCTCCTTGATATGATAAGGTCCTGCTAGACAGAAGCTGTGTCTTAAAATTCTTTTTTTTTTTAATTTCCTTCAGCACAGTGTCATGTGCTAAAAGTTTAAATGTACACATGAATGGAAATTTATTTAATAGCTTTCATTGTTTAGCCATTGTTAGAAGTCTAACTGCACAAAATTAAACCTTCTCCTCTCAGCAATACATATGGGAAATGAAGGTTGTATGGGGGGGGGGGGGAGAAATGAAAAGATATATACACACATATGTGTATATTTATATATCCAAAATTACTACAATGAATATGCATCAAAAAGTAAAAAGAGAATTCTAATTGCATTTGACTTCCCAGTATTTTCTCTAAATATACTTTTGTAACCATACTGTGTATATAATTTTGCATCCTCTTGTTTTTTAACATCATAATAGACATTTTTTCCTATGTTATCACAAATTCTTTGTAATCATACTGAGAATGTAGCTCAAAGCCTAACATATTTTAGGAGATGAATATACTGGTTGAATAAACATTCAAATAAACTAAACATCAAAAGCAGGTCAAGACTGCCTATGGAATTTACAAAGAAAGGCAAAACACACGCCTTTCTTTGTAAAAAAAGAGTTGGTTGGTTTCCTTTCTTCTATTTCTCAGAAACAAACCTTACTTTAGGGGAGAAAAGTATATTAGAAGCTCAACAATCCCACAGTCTAGTCCAGGGTCAGTACTAGCAAAATGCTGGCCAAAGCCATTTGATATGAAAAACTAGAATCTTCAGCTCCCAAGAAGCTATGAATGAGTCAACTATGAAAGGATAGTTTAAAAACTTTTGAAACTCAATTTCAATTTTGCTGTTATTTTTGTACTAAATGTGTGAGGTGATGTCTTTATCTTAATACAAAACAAGCTATTCAAGCACTACAGATGCTTTTCTGAAGGATGACTTAACTTGACTAAGTTGACTAGATGTACTTAAGTTTCAAAAAGTTAAACATCTTGAAAAATATAAATTCCTTTTTATATAGTTCAAATATATATAACAATCATGAACAGTTTAAACTAAGGTAAACTGATCAATTGACTAAGATATTGCTGGATATAGTTTCAAAAAGAAAGACAATTTAAATACTAAGATTCGAAGTAAAACAGTCTTCATAAACTTTTCCAATAGGAAAGTTTACAAAAGACGTTTTTAAAAATTATTAGTTTCTTTCTCAAGCATTTAATTTTATATTTTGAACACTTTTATTCTTTAAATAAAGAGAAGAATATTACTTGTATCAGGGTGTGTTTTTCAACTTACAGGACCAAAAAAAAAAAAAAAAGTCATCCTTATTGACATCTTAAAAATGAATTTAAATGCTTGGATATAGATAGATTTAAAATTATACCAGAATTTTAAAACTTTGAATTTGTGGAAAATTTTCTATTAGTCCATCAGATGCCTAAGATATGCTGAAAAGATACTGTGCTTGGTCCCTATCCTTATGAAATAAATTGGATCTTAGTGTTAAAAAGTAGGTTAGACCAGATCTGAGTCAAAGTTTTTAAATACCTTCTAAACTAGTACAAACTGAGAAAGATAGGGAACACAGCAACTTTGAAGTTGTTTTCATGCCGGGAAAATACTTGAAATCTATCACTTCAACAAGATCTGTAGTTACATGGGCATTATTTACCATGACCATGAATATTTGAGTTTTCCTTGTGATATCCTTCAATGCAAACACTGGGTAGAACACTGGAGGATGACAAAATAAAGATTAAATGTGTTCTTGCCAGAGAACAGCAGTGACTCACACAATCTGACCAGACTTCAGTATGCAGCAAACCTAACCAAATTCTCTAGCTTTACCAACAAACATAAATTATCCTTACAGACTGAGAAGTTAAAGAAAGGATTGCCAATTGCATCAATCTTGATTTGAAGAACTGGAAGGAATTAATTTTCAAACAACCAGATAAAATCCTATTTCTAAGAAGAAAAAAGAAAAGAATCCTTCTCTCTATTTTATATAAAGTGTCTAAAGTCTCAAGAGCAATTTGATCCCTAGAAAATAGATTTTTTATGTCAGTAAATATTATATTTGCTCCGATTTCATTTTGTAAAACTAAATGTGTAGCACTATGACACATTTATTCATGATTACTTTTGTATGGCAAAATTAGTTCGGGGAGGGAGAAGGTCACGAGTGCCACTGTTAAGAACTCCTGGTCTACGCTTTTATATAATGTATGTAACCATAAAAATATGAAATCTTTTAGTGTGGTATTTTAAAACCATTAATAGCATTATTATGCTATATGTGTCATTCTACATGGTCTCCTTCAATCTTGTATATGGTATGTCTTAGAGATGTTCTCTGTCAATATGTAGAGATCTACCTCATCTACACTAATAAAAGAGAAATATTCAAATCGACCGTCACTTTCCAATGCCCACCAGCCAATCAGGAGTGAGTATGCAAATTAACCTCATCACCTCTATGGAGACTGACAGCAGGGAGAAGGCAGCTCCCAGCATGGCCTGCTTGGCCTTCGCCACGGCAACCTGGGAGCAGGCAAGTGCGGCTGCAGGCAGCTCCCAGCATGGCCTGCTTGTCAGTCACCGTGGTGTGGAGCAGGCAGGCCCTGCAGAAAGCAGAGAACCACGAGGAGCAGGCCTAAATTGTCAGTAGGACATCCCCTGAGGGCTCCCAGATTGGAGAGGGTGCAGGACAGGCTGAGGGACAGCCCCTGTGCACAAATTTTGTGCACCGGGCCTCTAGTTCTTTATAACTACCAAAGAATGCCCCGATATGGCTCTACCAGTTTCCCAACCATTCATTGCCCCTGCTGATGGACACTTTTCAGGGAGGAATTACCTGCCTGGATGATCAAAATGAGGTTTCCTAACCAGACATCCTGTCAATTGCCTCAGGGCCCCTTCCTGCTCTGGATCTTTCTCTCCTGGAGGAGCTCCCACCTTTTGCAACCATGTTTTATACTGGGGTTTTCTACTGAATGATCCCATCGGCTATCTATCTTTCAGAAATTCCTCAGTTTCTAGGACCATAATCCCACCTCCATTTTCCATCAGAATATTGGTTTGCTATTTTTCTTTTGTTTTAAATGTTTCTCTTCCTTGAAAATTTGGGACAGGAAGTGAAGTCCCACCTGCCTGAATTAGAAGTAAGGACTTTTTTTAAGTTTGCATTTCTTACCAGGAAAAGATAACATGTGTATTTTATTTTAATTAAAAAATCAAAAATTGTAAAGAAAAATAATATAGTTTTCTAAAACCAAACAGTTAGTTTAGGACAGTGGTCGGCAAACTCATTAGTCAACAGAGCCAAATATCAACAGTACAATGATTGAAATTTCTTTTGAGAGCCAAATTTTTTAAACTTAAACTTCTTCTAACGCCACTTCTTCAAAATAGACCTGCCCAGGCTGTGGTATTTTGTGGAAGAGCCATACTCAAGGGGCCAAAGAGCTGCATGTGGCTCGCGAGCCGCAGTTTGCCAACCACGGGTTTAGGATGTCATGAAAGACATCAACAAATCCTAATTGAGAATCTAATCTGGTTTACAAATGGGTATGTGAGCGCTGGCCGGTGAGGCTCTGTGGTCAGAGCATCAGCCTGCGCATCAGAGGGTCTTGGGTTCAATTCCCAGTCAAGGGCACTTACCTGGTTGCAGGTCCAATCCCTGCCCCAGTTGGGCACATGTGGGAGGCAATCAATCAATATATCTGTCACATCGAAGTTTCCCTCTCTCCCCATCTTCCTCTCTCCCCCTCCCTTCCACACTAAAATCAATGGGAAAAAAATATCTTTACTCCTCAGGTGAGAATTTAAAAAAAAAAGGGGGGGTATGTGAAAGTGAGCATACAGTTCTTAACTTACTACAACCATAAATGCACATGTTACCATTCCTCTAGTCATGCATTTTAATGGTGGATATCTTTCTCATAGTACCTCTTCTACCTATCAAGGCATGCAGAGAAACTCCAAAAGCTGGCTTTCTAATCCAGATTCCACTTCCCAAATTATCCAGTATTGTTCCTGGGTTCACAAAAGTCATAAAGAGCTTTGGGTGGTGGCCGCTGCTGGGCTTCAGCTTCCCATTGGAGGGCGACACGGCGTGGACAGCGGCCCCGGCACCTGCAGCCGCGCGCCCGCCCACTGCGTCCCGAGCCCACCGCTTCCCTCCTCAGACCCCGGCCACCGCTGCTGCTGCGGCCCCCAGAGCAGCCCAGACACAGGCCATCAAGTGTGTGGTGGTGGGAGACGGAGCTGTAGGGTAAAACTTGCCTACTGATCAGTTATACTACCAATGCATTTCCCGGAGAATATATCCCCACTGTCTTAGACAACTATTCTGCCAATGTTATGGTAGATGGAAAACCGGTGAATCTGGGCTTATGGGATACTGCTGGACAAGAAGATTATGACAGATTACGTACCCTCTCCTATCCGCAGACAGTTGGAGAAACATACGGTAAGGATATAACCTCCAGGGGCAAAGACAAGCCGATTGCTGATGTATTCTTAATTTGCTTTTCTCTTGTGAGTCCTGTGTCATTTGAGAATGTTCATGCAAAGTGGTACCCTGAAGTTCGACACCATTGTCCCAACACTCCCATCATCCTGGTGGGGACCAAGCTTGATCTTAGGGATGATAAAGACACGATTGAGAAACTGAAGGAGAAGCTGACACCCATAACCTACCCACAGTGTTTAGCCATGGCCAAGGAGATTGGCGCTGTAAAATACCTGGAGTGCTCAGCTCTCATACAGCGAGGCCTCAAGAGTGTTCGATGAAGCTATCCGAGCCATTCTCTGTCGGCCTCCGTCAAGAAGAGGAAGAGAAAATGCCTGCTGTTGTAAATGTCTGGCCTTTCCCCGCCGCCCTGGCCCCTGGGAACCTTTGTATGCTTTGCTCAAAAACGATGGAGCCTTCGCACTCAATGCCAAGTGTTTGTTACAAATTACTTTTCCATAAAACCATTATGAACCAATCAGTAATTTTTAGGTTTTACTTAAACAAAAAGTGTAAGGATTCAAACTTTCACATTCTATTAAAATTTAACCCTAAAATGACAAGTTTTCTTAAAGCCTTATTTTTCAAAAGCCCCTATTCTTGCTCAGATAGAGTTGCCAAAATTCCTTGTGAACTAAGTTGCACTGCTGTGCTAAGAGCACTAAGCACTAAACTGTTTAAAGGCCTTTATCTTGGAGACTAGCTTCTGAAGTTAGGGAAGGCAGCCACTTGCTAATGAGTTTCACACACAGCCTCCTCTGTGAAATGTTGCCATTCATAATTTATCAACCCATGTTCCTTACCTAACATTGTACTGTATATCAACTCAACTCTTTGGATTGATCTTCTTTATTTCATGGTGAGATTTTTAAAAATTCGTATATTAGCTTTTGCTGAGATCGTGAACAGAACCCTTCCTCAAGTGTTCATCTGATGAAGTATTCTGTTCTCATGGGCACACTGGGGTGGAGTTCAGGGAACACTTGATGTGATCAAAGGATGAAGACAGTATTTGACAAAATATGAAGTGGAGATTAATTTACACTACATTGTATACGTAACAAACTGAATAAAAGTATCACGGGTAAGATTTGGAAAAGATTAGTTTCTGTCAAATGCAGTCGATGGTGAAAGTTGATATTAATCAGTGTTTTCTTAATATTTTCCTTTTTCTTAAAACTGTAATCCCTCCCACAACTGGGCATTTAATTCATCTTGGAACTGGTCATTCCCATAGTTGCTAACTTAGTGCTTTTCTTATAGACCCCCTTCTCAATGAGTAATATGCCTCCTTGCATAAAATCTTTCTTGATAACGCATTATTTTTTTTGTAGATTGTAAAAGTACATTCCTGTTTTTACGTTCTTTTATTCAAAGCTAATAAGTGCTTTCCTTAGTTTTCTAGTAACTAGAGGTAAAAATCACATGTTGCATCTCTACAGTTTTTTGAGTATTTTAGATATTCTTAAACTACGAACCTTCTTACCACCACTGTCTTGCCAGATCCCAGCACTGCACCTTGGCCGCTGCTGGCCCCTCCGCCTCCCTGTGTGGACACGCTTCCTGTGCTCTGCCTAACCATGTTCCTTTGGGTGGGAGCTTGTGACTTTGTGCTTGTGCTAACGACGTTCTGTACAGCTTACCCACTGGCAAGAACACTGGACCTTTCAACCAATAGAACAACATTTTTTAAATTGACATTTGCAGACTTGTGGAGTGTTTTCACATTGATCTTTTGCTAATGCAGTTAGCAGTATGTTTTGCATGTATGACTTAATAAATCCTTGAATCATAAAAAAAAGTCATAAAAACCCTTGATTTACAGTCTATGATTGGTTGGTTTCTCACTAAGAGCTTCAGATAAATATTAAAATCAACCACTCAAATGCTCCTCTCTCCTGAAAACTCCTGGTACTCTATAGGGGGGAAAAAAAAAGTTTAATGACGCTGTAACTACTTGTTTTTTATTTCAAAATCTAACCTTTCTCCAAATCCAATGTCTGGCTGGCTTGGGAAAGAAGACATTGGCATGTCTTTTCTGTGTGAAAGAGTAAATAAATGTATTTAACATCTGGACAACAGAAGATAGACAAACCCTATTTTAATAGAGGTGGCAGCTGGCTCTATGGACAGAAAGAACTAGAAAGAAAAGCTGTCCCAGCAAAACAAAATTTGTATATAATAGAAAGGCCAAGAAAATAAATATCTGAGTATTACTTACACACTCAAAGTAATCAAAACATTTTCCCTAAAAACTTGAGTTCCTAATTCCATTTATGCCATACTGGTCTCTGCTTTCCACTATCTTTTTTTAATTTAAATATTCTATGTGGTACCCACCATATCCCTTTACCATTAAATAAACCCAGAACACTTCCCATTCCCTTTCCTGACTCATTCTATTTATCACAAGCACTCTGCTATAGCAGGATATAAAGAGACTGACAAATCACAGTCCCCTCCCCTCCATGAGTTCAGTCCACTACAAATAACGGTATTCTATACCAAATGCAAATAAAAGTAATAAAGAAGAGTATATACAAGTTGCAAATATAGAATATGGTTTCATGAAGAATCAGTTATTGAAATATAAAACTGGATTTCTAATAAATGGGAAAAATGAGAAGGGAATTAGCAACAGAGAAAAAACACATTCAAAATTATGTCCAGGCCAGTGTGACTCATTTGGTTGGGCATCATCCCATGCACCAAAAGGTCACTGGTTCAATTCCTGGTCAGGGCACATTCCTGGATTGCCAGATCAATCTCCAGTAGGGGGCCTGCAGGAGGCAGCTAATCAATGTTACATTCTCACGTCAATGTTTTTCTCTCTCTCTCCCTGTCCATTCCTTTAAAAATCAATGATTTTTTTTTTTTAAGGAAGAACTGTGAAAGGCCCTGGCCTATTCAAAAATCTGTGAAATGGCTTGAAATTAAAGTGGATAAGGAGGCACTGATGAGAGAAAATGGTGAAAGAGAATGATAGAGTAGAAAGAATCAGGTTGAAAGGAATCTTGAATGCCATAGTAAAGAGTTGGGACATTAACCAGGAAGTCAGTAGTTCTCAGTGTTTATCTTCTATGAAAAGAAAATAACGTTCATAGGAGGAATGTTATATACTCCTTCATTAACAGCAGGCTGCTGCAGTTGAACCATTTCAAGCAATTAGCTCTGAACACTCAACTTTCTCTCCCACTAATCTCAGAGGAAGCTTAACAAGTAGTTCTCTTAACAATGAAAACTTCTTTTCTTTTCCTCAAATGTTACCTAACCAACTTTTCCCATGATTACAGGATATATAGCATAATACATACGGTACAAACACCCATTCAGCTGCATCAAATTCCTTCCCATAGTTGTTTTAAGAAACACACTGGCCATTTTAATTCCAGGTAAGATGGAATAAGCATATTTCACCCCATCTGTCCCACTGAATGCAACTATGAACATTTGAACTGAGAATACATGAATCAACTATTTGCAAACTCTTAAGAGAAAGTAATAGGCAGATCGAGGGAGAACAGAATTCAAATTACTGTAAACCAGAAGTGAGTTTTAAGATTTTCCTTTCCTCCATGATCCCCTTGCCTAATCAACAAAGTGTAATATCCAGAGTAGGCATTGGGGTGCTGACAGAGAGAACTCCAGGAGAAGCCCTATATTTCTGACTCAAGAAGAAAAGGGAGCTCCTAACACAACACTACAGAATCCCCCAGGGTTGCTGGGTTTGGGAAGGGGGAGGAGTGTTCTATTTTGTTTTTATTTTTGTTTTTATTGATTTCAGAAAGAGGAAGGGAAGGGGGAGGAGTGTTCTATTTTGTTCTATTTTGTTTTTATTGATTTCAGAAAGAGGAAGGGAAAGGGAGAGAGAGAGAGAAACATTGATCAACTGCCTCCTGCATGTTCCCTAGTGGGGTTCAACCCAGGCATGTGCCCTGACCAGTAATCAAACTGGTGAGCTCCAGGTACATGGGTCGACATTCAACCTCTGAGCCACACCAGCCAGGCTGTTATGTTTTGTGTTTAAGCTCAATTACTTTGAGCCCCAACCCTGAAGTAATTCTACGACTACAGCAACTAGGTGGCAAAAATGGAAGCCAGTAGGACCCAAAACATTCAGAGAGGGAACATTCTTCTCCATTAATGAAGCTGCAGTCCCAAGAGGGAGGGTAAATATCCCCATTGTTTTTGTTTATTTGTGATATAAGAAGAAATATAGATTTGGTCTCTGCCCCCAGTTTCTGACACAGAGCTCCTAAAGTCCTTGTAATTTCCTAATAGATAGGTGTGCTGGGACCATCTTTTGTTCTAACATTTGATCTTTGACCCAGTTCCTGCCACAAGAGCTGCTAAGACCCTTGGAATCTCAGAAGTGATAAGAGTGTCTTTATGTCTGGCAGTAAAATGACTGGTGGCTGGGGACCCTTAGATAGCATCAGGATGGGGGGCTGGTCTCCAGAAAGAAGGCTTGATTAGAGAGTTGGAACTGATAAAACTAAGAAAGAAGAGAAATGGAATCTTATGCTCAATTAAAACCACAAAAACCAATAAAAGAGTGGAAGACTAAAATAGGAACAAAGAACAAGGACAACAAATAGAAAACAGTTAGAAATACAGTTAATATTAGTCCAACCATATCAATAATCACTTTGAATGTCAATAGTCTAAATGCACCAATTAAAAGGCAGAGATTGTCACAGTGGATCAAAAAACAAGACCCAACTACATGTTATCTATAAGAATTCCACTTTAAATATAAAGACACATATAGATTAAAAGTAAATAGATGGAGATACCATGATAACACTAATAAAAATAAAGCAGGAGTAGCTATATTAATTTCTGACAAAGCAGACTGTAAAGCAAGGGAAGTTATAGTTGATAAAGTATGGCATTACATGATGATAAAGGAGTCAATTCTTCCAGAAGACATAACAATCCATAATTTTTGTGTGCCTAACAACAGAGCATAACACGAGGCAAAAACTGATAAAATTGCAAGCAAACACACAGTGATCCACGGTCATAGCTGGACCTCAACACCTCTCCATCAGAAATGGATAGATCCAGCAGGCAGAAATCCAGAAATCAGGAAGGACATAGTTAAATTCAACAATACCATCAATCAATTGGATATAATTGATATCTGTGCACTACTTCACCCAACAGCAATATACACTTTCTTTTACACTGAACATTCACCAAGGTAGACTACATTTTGGGCCATAAAACATACCTTAATAAATTTAAAAGAATAGAAGTCATACAATATCTGCACAGCAGAATTAAAGTAGAACTCAATAACAAAGATAACTAGAAAACCAAAAGACAGATTAAAGATTAAACAACAAACTTTCAAATAACCCATGGGTCAAAGAAAAAATCTCAAGAGAAATTGTAAAATATTTTTAACTAAATGCAAATGAAAACACAACAAATTTGTGGGATATAGTGAAAACAATGCTTAGAGGAAATTTTATAGCACTGAATGAATATATTAGAAAAGAAGATCTAAAAATCTAAGTTTCTGCCTTGAGAAACTAAAAACAAAAAAAAAAAGAGCACATTAAATCCTAAGTAAGCAAAGAAATCATAAGAATTAAAGCAGAAATCAATGACACTGAAAGTAGATCAATAGAGAAAGTCAATGAAACCAAAAGCTGGTTCCTTGAAAAAAAAATCAATAAAATTTATAAGCCTTCAGCAAGGCTAACTAAGAAAAAGAGAGAGCAGAAACAAATTACTAATATCAGAAATGCAAGATGGGATATCACTACAGATCCCATGGCATTAAAAGGAAAATAATGGAATACTAGAAACAACTCTATGCCCACAAATTTAATAACCCAGGCAAAATGAACCAAACCCTTGAAAACCCCAAGTTGCCAAAATTCACACCAAGAGAAATAGACCTATTATCTACTTGAGAAATTAAATCAATAATAACCTTCCAACACAGATAGCACCAGGCCCACATGGTTTCATTAGTGAATTCTACCAAACATTTAACTAAGAAATTATACCAATTCTCTACAATCTCTTTCAGAAGACAGAAGCAGAGGAATACTTTCTAATTCGTTTTATAAAGCCATCATTTCCCTAATACCAAAACCAGTCAAAGACATTACAAGAAAACTACCAACCAATATCTCTTATGAGCATACCTGCAAAAACCCTCAAAGATACCAGCAACTTGACTACAACAATATATTAAAAGAATTATAGACCATAAACAAGTGGAATTTATCCCAGGCATTCAAGGCTGGTTCAACATTTGAAAATCAATGTAATCTGCCGAAACCGGTTTGGCTCAGTGGATAGAGCGTTCGGCCTGCGGACTCAAGGGTCCCAGGTTCGATTCAGGTCAAGGACATGTACCTTGGTTGCGGGCACATCCCCAGTAGGGGGTGTGCAAGAGGCAGCTGATCGATGTTTCTCTCTCATCAATGTTTCTAACTCTCTATCCCTCTCTCTTCCTCTCTGTAAAAAATCAATAATATATATATTTTTTTAAAAAGAAAATCAATGTAATCTACCACATCAACAGACTAAAAAAGAAAAAACCCACATGATCCTATCAATATATGCAGAAAAAGAATTTGATAAAATCCAACACCCATCAGGACAAAAACTCTCAGTAACTAGAAATAGAGGGGACTTTCTCAACTTGACAGAGACCATCTACAAAAAAACTGCAGCTACATCATATTTACTGGTGAAAAACTTAAATATTTTCTAATATTTTCAACCAGCCTGTTTTGTCTTCTGGACGGAAAGTATAGTGTCAGTCACTGGTGACTGACATGGGGCTTAACGTGTTAGGTAGAAGGCAAAGATGTTCCCTCTCACTACTGCTTTTCAACATCATACTGGAAGTTCCAGCCAATTCAATAAGAACAGAAAAGGAACTAAAAGGTATAACAAATCATGCCCTAGCTGGTTTGGCTCAGTGGATAGAGCGTGGGTCTGCACACTGAAGGGTCCCAGGTTCAATTCTGGTCAAGGGCATATGCCTGGGTTGCAGGCTTGATCCCCAGTAGGGGGCGTGCAGAGGTAGCTGATCAATGATTCTTTCTCATCATTGATGTTTCTCTCTCTCTCTCCCTCTCCCTTCCTCTCTGAAATCAATAAAAAATATATATACATAAAAATAAAATAAAATAAAAGGTATACAAATCAGGAAGGAAGATATAAGACAACTTTGTTTGCAGATGACATGATTGTCTGTGTAGAAAATTTGAAACAATAGACAAAAACAAAACAAAACAAAACAAAAACTCCTGGATCTAATGGCAAGGTTTCAGGATACAAGATAATATTTTAAAATGTGAGTTGTTTTCCTATATACCAACAATAAACAAGTAAAATTTGAAATTTAAAACATAATATCATTTATATTAGCATACCTAAAAATAAAATAGGTATAACAGAATATATACAAGATCTATATAAGGAAAATTACAAAACTCTGATGAATAAAATCAAATATCAACTAAATAAATGAATCGATATTCCATGTTCAAGAGATATCTTGAACATGGAATATCTTCCCAACTTGATCTATAATCAAGTCCCAGAAAATTATTTTGTGAATATCAACAAACTTATTCTAAAGTTTATATAGAGAGACAAAAGACCTACAATATTAAAGGAGAGCAAAGCTGGAGGATTGACACTGAATCGGGAAATCTGGACTGGAAATGCGCAATGTTCCCCTGGGCAGGACAGTTCCCTGGTTCTTGTCCCGTGGAGTCGAAGAATGAAACCACAGGCGAAAGTAAAAGTGGAAATTTATTGAGAAACAAGCACAGACTCCCACGTGGGAAGAGGGAAAGAGTCCCACAGCTCTGACTCCCACATGGGGAGGTGGGAAAGAGTCCCCACTGAGTTTTATCAAGGCTGCAGTTTATAAAGGCTGCTGTTTTTTGTGCCTCCATATCCCCTCAAATTGGTCACTATTCCCCTTTGATTTGGTCCTATAGCAACTCTTGAGCTCAAGTCTCACATGAAGTATGTCAAGTTCCCTCCTTCTTTTCCCTTATTGTTCTCCTATTCCCTCTAGACTTTTCTTCCTCTTTCTTTGAATGAGGGGTTTCCTTCCCTTTATTCTGTAAATATGTACCTTTTGCTACTCTCAGCTTCCTTGTCTTATGGAAATGTATTCTTTTGCAACTCTACAGCCCTGTGTTTTGTCCATAAATCCCTTAATTTTTTAAAATTTCCTAAACCTGCCTATTTCACCCCTCAAAATTCCTTTCAACACTACTCGACATCAAGACTTACTATAACGCTACAATGATCAAGATACAATGGTATTGGTGAAAGAACAAACAGATCAATGAAATAAAATTAAGGGCCCAAAAATAGAGCCCCATAAGTGTAACCAACTGATCTTTCACTAATAAGCAAAGGCAACACAATGACTCAAAGATAATCTTTTCAACAAACAATGCTGAAAAAAACTGGACATCCACGTGCAAAATAACATGAATCTAGACAAACTTTATACCCCTTTAAAAATTAGTTTACAATGGATTGAAGACCTAATTATAAAACACAAAACTATAGCCCTGGTCAGTGTGGCTCAGTTGGTTGAAGTGTCACCCCATAGACCAAAAGGTTCGATTCCCAGTCAGGACACATACCTAGGTTGCAGTTTGATCCCCAGTCAGGGCAAGTATGGGAGGCAAGGGATTGATGTCTCTCTCTCACATCGATGTTTCTTTCTCTCTTTCTCTCTCTCTCTCTCTCTCTCCCTTCCTCTCTCTCTAAATCAATAAACATACATAAATAAAATAAATACATACATACATACACACACAAAAAAAACTATTAAACTCCCGAAGATAACATAGGAGAAAACCTAGATGGCCTTGGGTATGGAAAGGATACAACACCAAAGTCACAATCCATGACAGAAATCATTGATAAACTGGACATTATTAAAATTTAAAACTTCTGCTTTGGGAAAGACAACATCAAGAGATTCAGAAGACAAACACAGCCCAGGAGAAAATATATGCAAAAGATACATCTGATAAAGGACTATTTTCCAAAATATACAAAGAACTCTTAAAATTCACCAAATAGAAAACAACTCGATAAGAAAAAATAGGCCAAAGACTTTAACAGATAGATCACCAACGAAGACATACAAGTGGCAAAGAAGCATATGAAATGATGCCCCACATCAAATGTGATCAGGGGCAATGCAAATTTAAATGAGATAACACTACACGTCTATTAGAAAGGACAAAATCTAGAATAGTAACAGCACTAAGAAGGATGTGAAGCAACAGAAACTCTCACTCAGTGCTGGTAGGAGTGCAAAATAGTATAGCCACTTTTGAAGACAGTTTGGTGGTTTCTTACAAAACTAAACATACTCTTACACTATGATCCAGCAAGAACACTCCTTGGTATTTACCCGAAGTAGTTGAAAACACATGTCCACATAGAAACCTGCACAAAGATGTTTAAAACAGCCTTATTTATCATTGCTGAAACTTGGAAGCAACCAAGATGTCCTTCAGTAGGTGAATGGGATAACTGTGTCATTATATTTTTATCCAAACCTACAGAATGTACAACACCAAAAGTGAACCCTAATGTAAACTATGGACTTTGGGTAATATGTGTCAGTATAGGTTCATCAATTGCAACAAATGTACAATGATAGTGGATACTGATAATAGGGAGACCATGCATGTGTGGAGGCAGAAAGTATATAAAAAAATCTCTGTAGCTTCCTCTCAATTTTGCTGTGAACCTAAAGCTGCCCCCCAAAAAAGTATTGAGAAAAAATAAACTAAAAAAAAAAAAAGATATGTGGAGACATTTTCTATTAAGAAAAATTACATGAAACTCTTCACAAATAGGTTTCGGTAGTTTTTAAACAGCCCTCCCCTATGTAGAACATCCCAGCTGAGTTTCAACCATCTAGCCTAGGGATCCATAACACTTAATTGGATAGTTCGCTGAAATTACTTTGCTATATTTAATTATAAATTCCTTTGTACTAAAATATCTAATATCCATTTGGGGAATACATTATAGACTTGGAAACTAAACTAATATATGATTAATTCACAGGAAGACTTGGAAGCCACTAAGCAGTTGTTTACAAAAATAGACATTTTAAAATTATTCATTTGCTATTTTATCTGGACTTAACAGTTTCTCACATAGAAAGACAAGGTTCCTGCCTTTTGTCCCAAGCTACATATTCTCCATTGGACAGACCACACCCCACTCTCTAGACTGTGCTTTTTAATAAACATATTGAATACATGCATAACTGAAGATTTCAATACTAGACTTATAGCTGATGTATTTATCTGAATTGGAGCCTCTCTTCCTTAGGTTAGGCTCCAACTAAAATGAATATATCAGATATAAATCCACTACTGCCATCTTCCTTCTTCAGGGAGCTTTTTATCTTCCTGAAGATGCCTACTGGATTCCTCCCTTTGCTAGTCCTACTTAGTAGTTGCTACTGTAACCACTGAGAACAGCAGCAAAAGTTGTCCAGGTATGGTTGATGCACTGGCTAGAGCTAGAGATCGAGAGCTAGCAAATAGGTGACTAGACAAGCTAGCAGTGCTAATTCACAGATTAGGTAACAACCACTGGACTGGCTCAGGGCCTTTGCACATGCTGTCCCATCTGCCAAGCTGACTACCTAGCTAAGAGCTAAATCTCATCTATCAGGTCTCAGCTTACATTTTGCCACCTCAGAGAGAATTCCCCTGAGCACCTTATTAATGGAGAGTCACCCATTATTCTCTCTCAGCAACTAGTTTATTTCCTGCATAACACCACAACTATAATTACTTATTTATATGCTTTCTTATATCTGTCTCTACCACTGGACTGTAAATGCCATGAGAATAGGAATCATATCGCTCATGATCACTACTTTAATTCCATCAACTAACATAGAATCTGGCCCACAACAGTCACCGATAAACACTCAGACTTCAAAGTAATAAACTTCACTTTCTTTGGGGAGAAAGGGGACTTTTCCATACACTTAACATGGGAAGCAATATGCTACAATGCAAAGTGTACAACTTGGGAGTTGCAAAATTCAAATCCCAGCTCCATTGCTTACCTAGCTAACTGAGCTTTAACAACCTACTTTACATCTTGAAGTCCCAATTTTTTCAATTTAAAATGATGACAATACTTCCCTTACATAATTATTCAGATTCTCTAGTAGACAGTAAATACTCAATAAGTGATAGTTATTACTTAGAATACTGTCTTTCCCTCCATTGAGAGGTCTTAAGTGAGACTGTAATAGATAGGAGTTGTGGCCTTATAAACACTGCAATATCAAAAATACTATTATTTAAAATAAGTTGTACTTTCAACCTTTTATTTAATGTGGGCTTTTCCTATAAGACTACAGAACTTCCAAGTCTTCTTAAACAGATGCTTAACAAAAAATTAATCTATGTAGGCACTTGTTCAAGCCATCAGGTAACTAATAACATTAAAATACAATGTTTTTTTTAACAAACTATACAGTTTAAATTCACCAGAAAATTTAAATATACAAAAACAAAATGATATATTCATAATATTTCACTATTTTGTTTTTAAATTAAATGTTCAGTATAAAAACACAGTTCTGCCCTTGCTGGTTTTGCTCAGTGGATAGAGCATTGGCCTGTGGACTGAAGGGTCCCAGGTTCAATTCTGGTCAAGGGCACATGCCCGGTTTCCAAGCTCGAACCCTAGTGGGGGGCATGCATAAGGCAGCCGATTGATGATTCTCTCTCATCATTGATATTTCTATCTCTTTCTCCCTCTCCCTTCCTCTCTGAAATCAATAAAAATATTCTTTAAAAAAAACCCACACAAGTTCTTATTATTTAAAAACACTAAGAAGGTCTTGGGATTTTATGAAGGAAATCTTTCACAAGTCACTTTCCATAGATTAAAAGAGGTTGGAATGTTTTTATTAAAGTTAAATAGGAAGGTGCACGAACACCTATGTGAACAAAGTAACTCATAAATGAAGATACTATTATAAATCCTTTTTTTCCTATCCAAATGTAATTTTTGCCTTGCTGCTAAGTAAAGTCAGAGTCCTTCCTGACAGGAATGACTGGTTTACCTTTAACTCCAGGGGGCTAAAACTATCAGTCTTTTAAGAAGCTTTAAGGGGTTTTGACAATTTAACCTGCTGAGCTCACAGCACCCAAGGGAAGGTCTTGGTTGCAAGTTTTATTTGTGATGTGGCTGACCACTAATACTGACTCCATAGATAATGGATTTCAGTAACAACCACCCACAGGTTAACACATTGAGTAGTACCCATAACATTGCTTTAATTAAGTTAATACATGAAGGTCACAGTTTGGTAAAAAGTTTTATTAAATTTGGCAGTGCTTACAATAATAAATAAAAAAGAAACTGTGTGTGTTCATCTGTACAGTAACTCTATAAATCTGCCTATAGATATAATCCAGTTTGCTCATGGATTTATGCTGCATTTCAATTTATTTTCTAAAAAGGAATTCAATTTATTAGTTCCATTTCCCAAAAATATGTCCATTTCTAGCAATCCTAACTGATAGTTTCATGACATATGGCTCTAACCATGCTGGGCACAGAATGGGTTTACCTGGCACAAAGAGACCACCCACTAGAGCAAAGATTTCCACCATCACCATACACATACCCTGATTTTGGAGCATTTTGATGGTGGAAAAGATTAATGTTTTGATTTGTCTGTAGCTTCATGTATTAAATATTAATGGCTTTCTGAAATATTGTAATTATATTTTCAGCGGGAAAAATAAATATATATATTTTGTTTTTTAACCCAAACTTTTTCACACAGTATAAAATAAGCCAAAGCGTATTTCCAGCAAATATATAAAAGGGCAAAGCAAAATTTTTAAATGAATTGAAAAGTAAAGTTTCACTGTAAAGTGTTTAAAAAAAGAAACTATACTTTAATACACACATCATAGCAGGATTTATACATTTTTCTGTTTTTATATGTGTTAGTAATTTGAGGTTACTTTATTGAAAAGCAAAGAATAGTAACTGAATTTATACATAGTGAATTCAGCAATAATTGTATTTTTTTAAATACACAACCTGACAGGCACTATGGTAGATAATAATGAATCAGCATGGGAGCCATTTAATATACTTCTTGATTAACTCATTGCCTGTCCAGTTCACACACAGACATGCTTACATGTCATAATCGCCATAATTCCCATCATCCCCACTGCTAACACTCAAGTTCCTTGATTAGTGCACAACTCCCAGACGAGCCATTGCTAATGCTAAATAATTCTCTTCAGCCTCCTGCTACTATTCTGCAGGATCTCCAATTAAATATAATGTCCCTGATGAGCCATATTAATGTGAACAAATTCCTACCAGGAACCCTATCCTATTCCATTTTATCCAAAAATGTAGAGAGTAATTTAGCCAAGCCAAAGATAATCAAAACATTTTAAATTGATATAGTATAATGTTTCTGCAAAATGTTTTTCCAAAGATAAAAACAAAAAAAAGAATAGAAAAAAAAAGAAATGTCTAAACATCTTAAATGCTTTCTTCTCTTTAACGGAAAATTTGATAGGTAGGTACACAGTCTTCTTAATCCAAAAAAGGTTACTAAAAGCTAAGTTTTATGAGAAAAGTAAGCAACAGCAAGCTTTAAAGCAAGTACACCATTTAAAACCTCTGTAATTACCTAATTACCAGCACTCGAAGGTCCAAAATCACATTAATGAAACTAATTCCTTCCTCTCCATTAAATGCAGTATTACAGTCACTATCAGAGGCTTTGCCATGGAACTTTATGTTGCTGGTAAGGAAACTTCATATTGAACAATGACAGCTCTTAGTATTTTTTTCAAGAATGAATGAAGAATCCTATAGATTTCCTATTACAATCTAATGACTGGAAATGTTTCTGATGTAATTAAAAACAACTGGGGAATATGGACCATGATGGCTATCTTAAAATATTCTGTATAAGTAAAAACCATTAAGAAAATGTTCCTTAAATATACACACACAGGTGCAATAAAAGGTCTAATTTTTCAGTTATCATCCCAAAAAAAAGTTTTACAAAGCCAACCCTACTTATTTATTCCCATTTGAGGAGCAATGAGTACATTAGCTGCAAATGAGTCCATTAATGGATTTTGTGAAATAATTTTTTAAAAATTAAGAACTTGAACTCCTTTCCAAATTGAAAAATATCCTGAAAATCAAATCATGTAAATGAGAAAATAAATACAAAAAATTTTACTTTTAAATTGTTTTAATCTCTACACATATCTAGAATAAAACTGAAGATTCTAACAAAGACATAACTAAATAAATATATATAAAGATGTATATATAAATATGAAAAGATATAAAGACATTCTAACAACCCCATAAAATGTTGATAGGTTTTTCCCTAAGGTCTTTTATACCTCAGCCTACATTAATGTATTCCATCTCCATTTACCTGATCATTACCCTCCAGTTTGTTCAGCTGGAACCAACATACACTAATTACATAGACATCACCAAGTCCTATTTGTCCTCAGTATCTCCCCAGACAGCAGGGAAATATTACCAAGGGTAGGCATGCTAAGTGATGATTCCCCTCACCTTACTGTCAATCATCCCAGAGTGCTCACAGAAAACCCCACTCAATCTCATTACTGAATCCTAAGGCTAAGACTACAATACTCACTAAGAATCATACTTCAAACAGCAGGCTGCCTGGCTAAGATATGAGTCACAATGACTACTTCCCTGATTTGGGGTTTTGGTTTTAATGTAATAAATATCAGGTATTTCTCATTTAAATCCAATGTTATTGTATACCGACAAAGCAACAAAATACTATAAGTTCAATTTAAGCAATAAAATATTATAAGTTCAATAATCAAAAGTTAAGTACAGAATCAATTTATTCCATTTTTTAAAAAATCAAAACCCTGCCCGGCCAGTGTGGCGCAATGGTTGAGCGTCGACATATGAACCAGGAGGTCACTGTTTGATTCCCCACCCAGGCACATGCTGGGTTGCAGGCTTGATCAATGAGGTGTGCAGAAGGCAGCCAATCAATGATTCTCTCTCATCATTGACGATTCTACCTCTCTCTACCTCTCCCTTTCTATCAGAAATCAATAAAAATATATTTTAAAAATAATCAAAACCCTAACTTACAGGTCTGACACAGATATAACAATATTTTGCTATTTCTTGTGGAAAGACATACTAGTCTTTTTATTTGAAAACTAGAGGCCCAGTGCACGAAATTCGTGCACGGAGGGGGTTGTCCCTCAGCCCAGCCTGTACCCTCTCCAATCTGGGACCCCTCAAGGGATGTCCGACTGCCCTCTCACAATCCAGGACTGCTGGCTCCCAACTGCTTGCCTGCCTGCCTTCCTGATTGCCCCTAACCACTTCTACCTGCCAGCCTGATCACCTCCTAACCACTCTGCTGCCAGCCTGTTTGCCCCCAACTTCCCTCCTCTCCTGGCCTGGTCACCTCCAACTGCCCTCCCTTGCAGGCCTGGTCCTTCTCAACTGCCCTCCCTTGAAGCCCGGTGCCTCCCAACTGCCCTCTCCTGCTGGCCATCTTGTGGTGGCCATCTTGTGTCCACATGGGGGCAGGATCTTTGACCACATGGGGGCAGCTATATTGTGTGTTGCAGTGATGATCAATCTGTATATTACTCTTTTATTAGATAGGATAGAGGCCTGGTACAGGGGTGGGGGCCAGCTGGTTTGCCCTGAAGGGCGTCCCGGATCAGGTGGGGGTTCCCTTGGGGTGTGGGGCGGCCTGAGCGAGGGGCCTGTGGTAGTTTGCAGGCGGGCCATGCCCCCTGGCAACACAAGCAGAGGCCCTGGTATCTGGAATTTATTTTCCTTCTACAATTGAAACTTTGTAGCCTGGAGCGGAGCCAAGCCTGGGGCTCCCTCCGAGGCCGGTAGCCATTTGTGTTGGGGTTATAATTGAAACTTTGTTGCCTTAAGCGGGTGGGCCTGGCCAGGGTGTGCGGAAAGCTTTGCTTCCCCTGTTGCCGGCAGCAACCCTGGCCTGCTCTCTCAAGCTCCATTCTGCCGCCATTTGTTTGAATTTGCTTACCTTCTATAATTAAAACTTTGTAGCTTGAGTGGAGGCTTAGGCCTGGCAAGGGCAGGCGGAAAGCTTGGCTTCCTCTGTTACCTAGGAAACCTTGCTCTCTGTGGCTGTAGCCATCTTGGTTCTGGTTAATTTGCATACTTGCTCTGATTGGATGGTGGGCATGGTTTGTGGGTGTGTCGGAGGTATGGTCAATTTGCATATTTGTCTATTATTAGATAGGAGGTAGATAAATATCGATAAATTGAAGTTATCTAACATGCACTATGATGAGTACAGCAATCTCTAAATTCTCAAATTCTTTGTTTCTGCTATTCACTAAACTAATGAAGTAGAACTCACCTTCCCATTTAGAAAGTTCTACTCACTAAAAGCAAACACTCTCATTCCTTTTATTTCTTAACTTTTCTGGAACTACCCCAATCACAGTAGATTAGTGGGATACAACCCTAGAATCCAATCCATTTCTCTTGCCTTCTAAGTCAATATTAACAAGACCCTCTTCAACAAATTAAGAAATTCTCCCAAATCAGTCCCTAATATCTAATGAATTTATTCCATAGACCTGACTCTTCCTGCTCCAAAATTTTATGGAGTGGTTCCAATTATTTCTGCTTTTATAAGGTATCATATTTTAATATCTGTTAAATTTTCCTCAGAATTTTCTAGGCTACTCTTGTACATTTACTCCTTTATCAATTCCCCCCACAAAAATTACATAATATTTATTAGGATTTAGTAGAAAATGTAGATTAATTTAGAAATAACTAGCACTTATAATGTTCAGTTTACCTATACCAATCAATAAGTCCTTATTTAAGCCCTACAAATTTCATTCTAAATTCATATCATAAAGTATTTTTCTTTTCCATTAATTCTTTTCCATTCATTCTACAAGTTACATTTTTTTAAAGTTGCATTTTCTACCGTGTTAACATACACAGGAAAGCTATAGACTTTTTTATATTTAACTACCACAGAGATATTTCTCACTATTTCTAAAGAGTTAATCCATTGACTACATAATTAGAAATTAATACATCCTTAATATTTATGCCTTTCCTGTCCACCACTTTGTAACTGCACTGCCTAACTGCATTACTGAACAATTCCAGAATGCTGGTAAATAACAGTGATAGTATGTGTATCAGTCTTCATCCTGACTTTCATGAGAATGCTTCCTATGAGATATAACCTCTTTATTATGATGAGGCAGTGTTCATCGAATTCTGTCTTACAAAGGATTTTACAAGAAGTGAATTTCTTTTAAATGACATTTTATGTTTCTATCAAGATGATCATATAGTTTTCTCCACTAACTCATTAGAATATTCAATTTATAGTCTCTAATATTGAACCATATTGAAATGTCATGAATATACTCTGTATGGCTGCAGCATATTATTTAAGTCAATTATTTTTTTCTACTCCATATTAATTAATATTCTTCTGTCAATATATAATAGTCATTGTAATTTTATTTTTTACTTACTTTCTTTGCCCGGATTTTGAATTCTGAATTATTATACTGGCTTCAGAAAAAAGAATGAAAATCAATTTAAACAGTATCAAAATGTCCTCCTTCCTGAAAACTGCAAAGAATTCTTATGAGAATCTCTTGGCCTGGACATTCTACTCCATTCCTTATATAATAACTTAAGAGTCCCTTAATTAATGATTTCTTATCTTAGTCAGGCTCCTTCATGCACAGTTACAGGCCTATACATAATTACTTGGCACCAATTTTGTAAACTGAGTCAAACAAAATAACTGCTTAACATTTTTAAAGGATTAAAAGCATGTTATCCCTGGCTGGTTTGGCTCAGTGGATAGAGCATCGGCCTGCAGACTGAAGGATCCCGGGTTCGATTCTGGTCAGGGGCATGTGCCTTGGTTGCAGGCACGTCCCCAGCGGGAGGCGTGCAGGAGGCAGCTGATCGATGTTTCTCTCTCATTGATGTTTCTAGCTCTAAACGGGCAGTCAGACATCCCTCTCACAATCCAGGACTGCTGGCTCCCAACTGTCCCTCTCCCTTCCTCTCTGTAAAAAATCAATAAAATATATATTTAAAAAAAAAAAAAAGCATGTTAAACTCCACTTTAAGAATGGATAGAACAACCAAAGATCAACAAGGAAATAGAAGACTTCAATATCCCAATGAACCAATCAGACCTAAAAGACATCTATAGAACACTCCACCCAACAAAGGCAGAATAGAATATACATTCTCCCTCACATGGAGCATTCTCCAGGATAAATCATAAAATGTAAAAACGGGCCATAAAGCAAACATCAAAAAATTTCAAAGGACAGAAATAATAGAAAACATGTTCTCCAACCAAAGCAGAAGAAAACTAGAAATCAGTAACAGAAGGAAACTTGGGAAACTCACAAATGTGTGGAATTAAACAACACACTCCTAAATAACAAATGGGGTCAAAGAAGAAATCACAAATCAGAAAATATTTCCAAAAATGAAGATACAACATACCAAAACGTATGGGATTCAGCTGAAACAATACTCAGAGAAAAATATATAACTACACACCTATGTTTAAAAATACCTCAAATCAATATCCTCATTCTACCTTAAGAAATTTTTGAAAAGAGCCAAATAAACCCAAAGCAAGCAGAATGAAGAAAATACTAAAATCTAGAGTAAATGTAAATGAAGTAGAGAATTTATAAAAGAGGAAATCAACGAGGTCAAAAGTTGGTTCTTTGAAAAGATCAATAACCTTTAGCTAAAGTGACCAAGAAAAAAAGACTCAAATGCCTAAAATCAGGAATGATATTACTACTAACCTCAAGAAAATACAATAAACAATCATATTCCTATAAAATAAATAACTTAGATGAAATAGTCAATTTCCTAGAAAGACATGAACTACAATTACTCAAAAAGAAATAGAAAATCTGAATTAAAAGATTATAATAAGAGACTGAATTAGTAATCAACACACTACCCACAGAAAAGCCCAGTCCCACATTGCTTCACTAGTGAAATCTACCAAACATTTAAGAAATAATTAGAACCAATTCTTCACAAACTCTTCCAAAACAATAGAAGATGAGGGAACTCTGATACCAAAAAGAAAGAAAGAAAGAAAAAGACATCACAAGAAAACTACATACCAGTATCCATCAATATGGATGAAAATTTCTCAACAAAACACTAGCAAACTGAATCCAGCAACATAAAGAACTATCACCATGGTCAAGTGTGATTTACTCTAGGACTATAAGGCTGGCTTGACATCCAAAAATTAATTAATGTAATACACCACATCAATAGAATAAATAACAAAAACTACATTATCATTCCAGTAGACATACAAGAACATCTGAAAAATTCCAACACCCATTCATAATAAAAACACTCAACAAACTAGGACTGGAAGGATATTTCCTCAACCTAATTATTGGAATCCAAGAAAAATCCCAAAGCCTAAATCAAACTTAATGTGAAATACTGAATGCTTCCCCCCCAAGATGAGGAACAAAATAGGATGCCTGCTCTCCTCACTTCTATTCAATATCATTCTGGAAGTTCAAACCAGGGAAATTAGGCAAGAATATGAAATAAAAAGCATCCAGATGAAAAAGAAAGAAGTAAAACTATCTCTACTTGCACATGCCATTCTAAAAAGAGAATCTCCTTAGGAATCTATTTTTAAAACTATTAGAACTAATAAACAAGTTCATCAAAGTTGTATGACACAAAATCACTATAAAAAAATCTATTGTATTTCTATACACTTGCAATTAATACAAATTGAAATAAAAATAATTACAATTCTAGTAGCATCAGAAAAAATACTAATATATTTAGAAATAAATATAACAAAGTAAGTATACAATTTATACTCTGAAAACTGCAAAACATAGCTGAAAGAAATTAAAGTGACCTAAGTAAGTGGAACGACATCAAAGGAAATATGTTCATGGACAGAAGGACTTAAAAGTATTGAGATAATAATACCTCCCAAATTGATCTACGGATACCACATAATCCCTTTAAAAATCCTAACAGGGTACAGCCTTCCACTAGGACTATCTTCCCTTCATAAGCTATTCTCTACAAATCTTTCAAAAGAAAAATAAGGGCCTGGAGAATCCTATCTAATAAAGCGGGAATATGCTAATTGACCCTCACACCGTCGCAAAGATGGTGGCGCTCACAGCCAATAAGGAGGGAATATGCTAATTGACTGCCCCGCCCTCAAAGATGGCGGTGCCCAGTCCCCTCAGCTCCGCCCACCTGCCTCTGGAGTCCCCCAGTCCCCTCAGCCTCCCAGCTGCCGAGGGCTGGCCCGAGGCGAAGGCAAGCCTTGGATGGCGGCTTCCCAGCCGCCCAGGGCCGCCCGAGGCTCAGGTAACCAGGGCCTGCCAAGGCTTGCGCTGCCGGCAGTGGCAGCAGCAGAGGTGTGATGGGTGTCACCTTCCCCTGATCGCTGGGTCGCCTCCCGCCCCTGAGGGCTCCTGGACTGTGAGATGGGGCAGGCCGGGCTGAGGGAGCCCCCCCTCCAGTGTATGAATTTTCATGCACCGGGCCTCTAGCAACACGTAAAAGATAATTCATTACTTGATAAAAGACTTAATGGCCATTCTGCTTTTTCCTGCCTTGACCATTTCCCTCAGGAGTACTTTACACTACTTGTTTACTCTGTTCTCATGCCCCAGATGCAGTTGTAATATTCTCATCAGAAATGTGAACAGTTTTCCTGGGTAAAATCTGACTTGAGACTTTTCTAGATCAGTCTTTTATTTATTTTTTATTTTATTTTATTGATTTCAGAAAGGGAGAGGGAGAGACAGAGAGAGATGGGAACATCAATAATAAGAGAGAATCTTTGATCTGTTGCCTCCTGCATGCCCCCTACTGGGGATCGAGTCCATAACATGGGCATGAGCTCTGACTGGGAATCGAACCGTGACCTCCTGATTCATGGTCTATGCTCAACCACTGAGCCAGGTGGGCTTAGGTCAGTCTTTACTTCTCAAAGAAGGTAAAAGAACTTCCTCAATAGAGAATAGGATGTCATTTTAAAATAATAAGACAACAAGTTAACCTGCAGAGCCTCCTAGAAGCACTTAAAATACTACATTAAATATAACAAACATCCTTTAACCTTTTGCACTCGCTTGCTTTTTTCTCAATTCCTTTATTCTACTCGGGATTTAATTTTTTAAATACCCCAGATTTTACAAAGCGCGGCAGTAGAATAAAAAACTGGAGTTTCTTTTCATACAAACTTATTTATTTGGATTTTTTTATATTTCAAATTATTGATACATTCAAAGAGTATAAAAAGAGCTGCTACCGATGCTAACCGTGTCAAGTCACACTCGACATCCGAGTGCAAAAGGTTAAATGAACAGCTTGGTTTACAAAGAACTACAAGCAACCCCCAGGGATTAAAAACAAAGAAGAAGCCAAAAGCCAGACAGTATACACTAGAGCCAATACTACAGCTAACCTTAGGGAGTGGCTGGGGGATCTCAATAATCTAAAGAACTGAGTTTTCACTCTCAGAGAAAGGAGCCATGCGTGAGATGAAGATTAAATGGAAAACTCCCAACATAAGGCCAGGATTCTCAAAGATTACATCCTCAGTAACAGGGGGGTAGAAGGGATTATCCATCTAAATAGGAAGAAGACAAATACTTAATATTATCAACTAAGGCTCAAAGGGAAAGGAAAAGTCTCCTCTGGAAATTAGAAACTGTGGGCCTATTCAACAGAGGAAAGGATGTGTATGTATAGTTTCTATCTCTCTCCCCCTCTCCCTTCCTCTCTGAAATCAATAAAAATCTATTTTTTAAATAATTATAAATATATATATATATATATATGTATGTATATATATATATATATATATATATATATATATATATATATATATATATACATATATATATATAATGTTATCCATCCCAGTAGTAACCTCCATGAGACTACAACCTAGAGAATTAGCTATATTGTGGTATAAAAAAAATAAGGAAACGGTTATTGTCAAACTTGAAATAAAAACAGAAATTGTGGCCCTAGCCAGTCTGGCTCAGTGGATAGAGCGTCGGCCTGCAGCCTAAAGGGCACATGCCTGGGTTGCGGGCTTGATCCCCAGTGCGGGGTGTGCAGGAGGCAGCAGATCAGTGATTCTCGCTCATCATTGATGTTTCTATCTCTCGCTCCTTCTCCCTTCCTCTCTGAAACCAATAAAGAAATACATTTTTTTAAAAAGTAGTGTACAAAAATGAAAAACAGTACCTTACATTGAAGTACAATTACTTATATTTCACTCCATAAAGTTCTAATAATTTACATTCATTTCCCATTGGATTTTTTTCTACTCATAGTTCATCACTGCTTAAAAAAAAAATGCCTACTTACTAAAAATCCTCAATAAAGTTATATATCATTTACAGCTTTATGCTATACTTTCTTTTGTTCATGTCCAGTTAGAATTAGCCTACCTTTCCTTTATTAAAATTTCAGCTGAACACAGTAAAGCACTCAGGAAGGTTAAACAATGATAGGAGTCCCTTAGTGATACTGGAGTCAGGCTGTGGGGAAATGTGGTCTTATAAGGCAACACGACATAGACAGTTCATTAATCTTTGAATCTAACTTCCTCATGCTTTACTTAAACCTATTAGGTGACCAGCAATCAGTCTAGCAATTTCATTCTATTAGGTTTTTAAAGCCTTGAAAAAAACAGTTGAGACCAGTTTTGCTTAAAAGAGTACTTAAATAGAGGTGTGTGTGTGTGTGTGTGTGTGTGTGTGTGTGTGTGTGTGTGTGTGCGCTCACGCACGCGCGCATAATCTTTTCAGGTCTCAGGGGGGAAAGCTACATCTTTCACCTTTTTTCTATTTGACCCAAAATAAGGTTCTGATTCAAATAAAGCATAAATATACTTACAGAACTAGTATCAACATCACTGTGGATGGCGACCGTCTTAATGCCCATCTTCTTGCAAGTTTTAATAACCTATTTTAAAATATATCAATGTTATCTATTAACAGTGATTCACATTTAAATGGATTTAGTAATAGTAAAATTCACCGAGTAAAATGGAAAGTAAAATTAAAATTCTACTCACCCTACATGCAATTTCTCCTCTATTAGCAACAAGAATTTTATCAAAAGTCTGAAGAGAGAACACACACATAGGAAGATACTGTTACTCTCACTTTGGGACCAGAAAACAAGTTTTTTCACAACTGGATATGACAGTGAGGGCGAACCTATGACACGCGTGTCAGCACTGACACGCATAGCCATTTCTGATGACACGTGGCCGCTGAGGCGGCCGCATGCCGAGGATGAAACATTTGCTGCTCCTGAGGATGAAACATTTGCGAAATAATGTTTTTTCCTCAAAGTGACACACTACCCGAGTTATGCTCAGTTTTTTGGCGAAGTCTGACACACCAAGCTCAAAAGGTTGCCCATCACTGGGATATGATCTTAATAAACATTACTTCATAGAGTAGTACTAAATACTATATACATGTTCATTTACAACCAGGTTGCTACTGAACTCATCTAGTAGGATCTGGCTGTATAATTATTCTGTTAAAGAATCAGTTGACTAGGTTCAATAATTCAGAAAGGGACCAAGGGGACATTTATAAATTCTCTTGTCAAAAGATAACCTTTAAATGATATTACAGAATACAAAAAACCTTTAGACAAAATTATTTGACAACTTCATTTATTTTCTGAATTCAGGGCAATTCTAAGTGTCATGAATTGTTTATCAAGGGAAAGTCAGATATTCATATGCCATCTCTATTGATTTGGGGTGGAGAATTAAACAGTATTTTTAATAACTCGGAACAGATACAAATTATGCTTATATCCAAAGATTCCAAGCAGGTTATGCTATTTGAATACAATGTTAAGTTTGAATAGCCATCAAATTTTGAAGCAGCTGAGGCCACATAACAGAAAGAGCTCAGCCAGCATGGCTCAGTGGTTGAGCATCGACCTATGAACCAGGAGGTCATGATTCAATTCCCAGTCAGGGCACATGCCGGGGTTGCAAGCTCGTTCCCCAGAATGGGGCATGCAGGAGGCAGCCAATCAATGATTCTTTCTCATCATTGATGTTTCTATCTCTCCCTCTCCCTTCCTCAATGAAATCAATAAAAAATATATTTTTCTAAAAAAGGAAAAAAATAGATCCATTCTGTACTTCCATTTCTAAATTCTAAATCCAGTTTTGCCACTAATGACCTATTTGACTTTAAGAAAGTATCTGCAGGTCTTGATTTCCACATATATAAAATGATAGCATTCTAATAGGACACTATTTAATAAAGTTCTCTTCTTACCCTAAAATTGTACAAGCTAATCCTTTTAAAGAATTGCAAACACAATCACAAGTGATTTGAATGCAATACATTTTATCACACAATCATTTCTGAGTGATTATTGTAAGCTAAATGGAACTATACAAAAGTTTTAGTTATATTTCTAAAAGAAAATATAAAGTTATATATAATCTTAAAAGTACTCTTATGTAACTTAAAGCACTATTTTAACCCAATAGGGAGTGACAATTTCAAAATTGGAAAAGGCCTTCAAAGTCTTGGTTTAACATTATGTCACAGGTAGCTCATTCCACCAAACTGAGACAAGCCTCTCCTTAAAGATAGATAAGTAAACTCCCAACCGGATAGAAGCCTGAGTCTTTGAGAGCCTTGAATAGATAGGCCCTTCAAATATCTTAATCTCACCTCAGGCTTGAGGCTGTAAAATCACCTACTTTTCTATACCCAAATGGTGATGAGTAAATCCCTATAAACAGTAAACATATACTAAGAAAAAACTGTTTATATTTCTTGAACTGCATTTTAAATAATGTGAATGTTTACTAAGTATTAAATATACTACAGCTGATAAAAACAGCACAAACATTGGAAGTTACACTGTAAGCAACTGTTATAGTAAATATAACAAATTATTATAACATTATTAAGTTGTATCCAAGAAGCAGAGTAATGGTTAAGAGCCAGTCTGGAGGTTAACTGCCCAGCACGTGATCTTCCTGTGTGTATTCTTCTGTGAGAATTCTTGAGCCCTATTTCCTGGTATGTAAAACAAACAACAGCATCTGGAGGTTTTAAAAATATAAGTCAGTCAGAGAATGACAAGTATCACATGATCGCACTCATATGTAGAATATAAGTAACAAAATAAACTGATGAACGGAGTGGATCCAGAGACTCGAAGCATGGAACAGAGTGTGGAATCTCAGAGAGAAGGCAGGAGAGGGTGGGTGGATGGGTGGGAGGTAATCAACCAAAGACCTTGTATGCATATATGCATAACCCATAGACACAGACAATAGGGTACTGAAGACCTGGGGGGAAAGAGGGAGAGGAGGACCTGGAGGGGGTCAATGGGGAGGAACAGGGCACATATGTAATACTCTCAACAATAAATAATAATTTTTAAAAAAGAATATGAATTGACACCCTCAAAGTGTTTGGAATAGTGCCTAGCACAATATATACTCAATAGGTGTTAGCTATAACTATTGTTATTACCCCTTTGGGCACACACCAGACTCTTAGGAATCTTTAAGTGTGACCCTATCTAACAGGAAGAAATCAATATCAAAACAAATATTTGGCCCTAACCGGTTTGGCTCAGTGGATAGAGATCAGCATGTGGACTGAAGGGTCCCAGGTTCGGTTCCAGTCAAGGGCATGTACCTTGGGGGTGTGCAGGCGGCAGCTGATCAATGTTTCTCTCTCATCGATGTTTCTAACTCTCTATCCCTCTTCCTTCCTCTCTGTAAAAAATCAATAAAATATTTAAAAATATGTATATTTGCACCTGACATCTTTTTCAGGGCTACGATTACTTTTATGTGCAACTTAACTGGGCCACAGGGTGCCCAGAGTAAACATTATTTCTGGCTGTGTCTGTGAGGGTGAGGGTGTTTCCAGATGAGACTAACATGTGAACCAGTGGACTCAGTAAATTACATGCCTTCTCCAATGTGTGTGGTCATTATCCAATCTGCTGAGGGCCCGATAGAATACAAAGTAGAGGAAGAAAAATTCATTCTGCCTGCCTGATTGAGCTGGAACATCGGTCTTCTCCTACCATTGGCTGGGACTTACTGTACACCATCGGCTCCCCTGGTTCTCAGGCCTTTGAACATCAACTAGTATTACACTGCCAGCTGTCCCGGATCTCCAGCCTTCCTAATAGTGTGAGCCAATAAATCTCCATCCATATCTCCTGCTGGTTCTGTCTCTCTGAAGAGACCTTATCAATCCAGGACTACTGTTTCACCAATTAGTACACAAGTTCAATAAAGATAATTATATCAATTAATCTTTTAAATAAATAACAGATGCATATGGTTCAGAATTTCAACGTTAAAAAAAGAGGATATACTGTAGAAAGCCTAAGGTAGCACTGAAAAATTACAAGTAATTTTTGGTATTGCTCAAGCTCAAAATATAAAGCTAGGGTAACAAGGCCAGAACATGAAGAAACTTACTAGTATATGCCACTTAAGGAACTGGGACTCTATATGTGGAGAGCTGCATATAAGGTACTCTGAGGATACTCCAAGGGGTTGGGGGAGGAGGGAAGCCATTTAAATCAGGAAACTGAATACTTGAAGATGGAAGGGCTTTCATATACCATGAGAGACAGAGAAGGCTGTTCCACCATAACTGTGCTAATTAATGTCATTTGGGAAAGAAATACATCGAAAATTTCCTGAGGATTTTTTAAAGTTATTTTCCTTTAATTTGTTCTCTCTCTATGCCTCCTTCCTTCTTTCCCTTCTCTATGTTTAGATCACCATTGCTGGGATCTAAAACTACAAAGGACACTTCACTGCATTCAGACACCAAGAAAGAGACTGGCTGAGCCGACCCCTTCCACTGAGTACTTTTTGGAGGAATGATGGCAGAACTCCAGAAATGGAGTTGCTCACCAAACACTTCTGAGAAGGGGTATAGCACAGAAGGTAAATTCACCAGCTCAGGAGAAGAACAGGATTGAGTTTATACCAAGCTTACACTTACTATTTGTGAATTTTGAGCCTCAGTTTCCAAATGTACAAAATTAAGTTGTTAAGAATAATATTAAGCAGCTGACATTTAGGGCACATGCATTCTATATGCCGGGTACTATGACATATCCCTTTTGTGCACTATCTCATTTAATCCTCATAATAGTCCTAGGAGGTCAGTTCTGATAAAATCCCCATTTTACAAATGAAAAGAAAAAACAAACAAAACAAAAAAAACAACTGAGACTTGATTTGGCCAAAGCACTTGCCTAAGTCACAGTTTAACTAGTAGTAAAGCCAGAGAGTTCACCTCCAGATATTCGTGTCAAAAACACACCACGATGTGATATGATCAGAGTATTATGGCACAAGCTTTGAACATTGCATTATTAATGCCAAAGATCGCATTTGTCATGGCAGGCATACCATAGTGCAATACCGGCTCCACTAATTTAAAGCCTACTGAAACCTCCTGATCTTTTTCTAGCAAATTGCTATTAAGTTAAATCTTCCCTATTCTCATGAACATACATGAGACAAACTGACTTGTTAAACTCAAGTCAAAAAATAATCTATTAGTAATGATTAAATTTCACCTGGTTTAATTTTGACTTGATGTGAGTCTCTGATAAAATGTGGAGTAAGAAAATAGTCAATGGCAAGTTCAAATGAGAATCAGTTTATGTATTACCAGCCAGGCTGGAGTGGCTCAGTTGGTTGGACATAAAAGCGTTGTCAGTTCGATCCCTAGTTGGGGCATGTACAAAAAGCAACAGATCAAAATTTCTCTCTCATATCAATGTTTCCCTCTCATTGGCACAGCAAAGGAGAAGGCAAAGATAGCAGACAGCAGATCTGATTTCAGACATTTACAACAAAATAGGGACCTGCTTAGTGGATCCCAAGAGAAGGGGGCGGGCCCTCTTTAAATGTCCTAAACCAAGATCATTATACAAATGCATTCATTTATTTTTAGTAATTACCAATGGCCACCAATATGGTAGGCATTTTAGCTATTCTTGTAACCCTCACTATGAGGTTGTAGCAAAACTACTAGTAAGTATCAAACCAAAGTCTGCCACACATATAGACACTTACTAACAGACATATAAACAATCTTAAAATGTGCTCAGGGAATGAGCACATTTCCTGGATAAGCTGTGGGAATGTGGATAAGCTCAGGAAAGTCTCAAGTTCTTGCACTTTATAATGCTCCAACAGCCTGCATGAAAACTTCACATGAGGCAAATGCATCAATATTCTGATTTGGCTAACCATATTGTCAGACTCAGAGCCATCAAGAATTCTCCAACCCAGTGACTGAACACAGGACCATTTCATCAAGCACAGGTTCTATCCTTAAAGGTCAAGAATGAAAGGCCAACTAGATGGTTACTCTTCCAATTCAAGGGCTCAATATCTATAATATATTAGCTAATTATATTATACCACTAATTTCTTCAATGTGGGCCCATTTCTAACATGATTACCTAATGAGGAAGGCTATGCGTGTTTATAGAGAGAAAGATGGCTGAATCACTTGTATTTCCCTCCCCTCTGGAATGTGGCCTCTTGAATAAATGCTAGCTAAGCACTCCTACAGTGTTCCTAATTAGGACAGCCATTACCTTTAGATGGGAATGCAACAGGTGTGCAGAAATGTACATACATACCTGCACCCAAGGCACACTGTCTATGCTGAAATGGTTTTTTTTCCTACTAATCTATAGATTTCTTAATAGGGAGCTTATTAAAGCTAATTCATCTGGACCTATGCCATTCAATAAAGTAACCACTAGCCACATGAGGTTACTAAGCACTTCAAATGTGGCTAATCAAATTGAGATGTGCCAGAAGTGTAGATTATACACTGGCTTTAGAAGTCTTGGTACACCAAAAAAAAAAATGCGAAGTATCTCCCTGATACTTTTTTTTATCGATTATATGTAAAATAACATTTTAGACACTGAGTGAAAATACATTAATCTCACCTGTTTACATTTATTTTCTTAATGTGGCTATTAGAAAATTTAAAACTACATATGCCCTGCAACTTTGTCCACATTATATTTCTATTGAACTGTAATAATGTAGACCCTTACTCTCCCCAAACGTCTAGATCTCCTCAGTAGTTTTCCATGCTTCAACAGATGATTTAGAAGACATCAAGGCTATTTAATTGTCAAATAACCATTCATATCAGTTCTACTTTCATGACATTCAACTTGAACCATCTCTTCTTAACCAAAACTCTTCTTCTGCCCTCTTTGACGCCTCTATTGTCACACTAAATCATGTTTTATCTCTAATCACCACTTCCAGTCCCTTTATCTCTCCTATTACCCACCTCAAACATTATATCAGGATTTTAACTTGAATTACCTTGTCTAAAAATTTACAATATATATAATTGCCTTCAATCAAAACAAATCTTAAATATAAAGTAAATTTTTAAGAATCAATAGTTTAAAATCTCTCAACTGCCCAGTCTTTAAGAGGAAAAAAAACAACAACACCTCACATTATATTAGTTATTCTGCTGAAAACAAGGGAAACACATTGTAAATTTATTCAATTGTTGGCATAAATACAAAATTAAAGACTCGGGCTGTGGCTCACAATGTAAAAAGGAACAAAGATTGAACACCCATAAAACCTATGATGTTAGAGCAAGAAATCATTACACAGCATTAATAAAATTTAATCAGTCCACTGAACACAGTGTGGAAACAAGAAAGTAAAACCATTACAACTTAACCTGTTGAAAACATTTTTTGAATACTTACTTTTTCATTAGAATCATATCCCGCTGAACAGAGACTACGGGTCGCCATTAAGTGCTGTCTTGAATGGTGTGGAACATTCTACAAAAAAAGTGAAATAAATTACAGCAATTTGAATGGTTTCAAAAAATATTTATATTTAAGAAGGGGAGGAGGAGGGGGACAGGAAGGGAAGGGGAGGGAAAGGAGAAGAGGACGGGGGACGGGAGAGGCAAATTTTAATTTTTCCAAAGTCACAAGTCTAGGCTATAATGGTTACAAGATTTAAGCATAGGCCTGTTAAAAGCATTGTGAAGTTTTTTATTTTGAGATAATAAAAAAGTGGCACCTCCCATCATAACACTAATGTTTACGCAAAGACATGATTTGGGGTGAAAAAAATAATAATAATTTGCCAAGAGGGTCTCACCACTCCCTGTGTTCAAATAAAAATTCAGTCTCCCACTGCCTTCAGCAGAAGAGCTATAATGTAGTAACTTTTCTCTTACATTACATTTAATAGGATAAACGATATTCCTTCTCTTAAAAATCATGTCCTATGCTTATAACCTCAGCCAATGCAAAAAAAAAACAAATTGAGGAGTGAGAAGCAAAAACTACCTGGGAATTTCTCATATTTATTCTGCTGCAAGGTAGCACTAGGATATTTGCACAAGAATGTAAATAGCATACCAGCTTCCTATCAATTTTATAAAGTGGAACTCCCTAATACTGTAAGGTCTATAATGGTCTGTTGCAGGAACATGTTTCTATATCCTTTTACAAAAGGCAAAAATCTTATGTGTCTTTAATCTCTACCAAATAAAGGATGTAACTGATTCCTGGTGGCAAAAATCAAATGTGAGTCTTCCAGAGACAAAATGCAATCTGGGATAGAAAATTTAGGTATTTTAATTAGCTTTGGAGAGTGAAAATAAACAGTGATGTTTTTACTTCTGGAAAGGGAACACCTGGAAAAGCAGCGTACCACCTGGGAAAGAACTCCGGGAGAGGAAGTGAAGGAACCTCAGTTCTCATCCTAGCTCTACAATTTGAGCAAACCACTTTTTTAACCCCTCTGCTCTCTTAAGAAATGCAAGATTAGGTTACTTTTCTCTAAGGTCACTTACTAACCTAAGCCACTCTTATTCAAAAAACGAAAGCTTAGTACGGAGGTATCTAACATGTACAAGCTTTTGACAATTGAAGGATATGCAGTTACTCCAAACTCAACATTTGGTCCAAGAAGATGTTGATGCAGATCTCACTTGCTGCTCAACTACCCTGAGAATAACAAACAAGCAAACATGCAGAGCTACTTGGTAGAAATAATGCTAATTACAGGTGACCCTTGAACAACTGGGGGCAGGAGTTAGGGATTCCCACCTCCTGTGCAGTCGAAATATGCATTTAACTTTTCATTCTACAGTCTGTGCTTCACATCGATGGATTCAACCAACCTCAGATGTTTTCCATCTGTAGCTGGGAATGCAAAGATACTGAATCCAAGCCCTAGCCGGTTTGGCTCAGTAGATAGAGCATTGGCCTTCGGACCAAAGGGTCCCGGGTTCAATTCTGGTCAAGGGCACATACCTTGGTTGCAGGCTCCTCCCTGGCCCGGGCCTGGGCCCTGGTAGGGGCGTGTGCAAGAGGCAACCAATTGATGTGTTTCTCTCACATCGATGTTTCTCTCTGTCTTTCCATCTCTCTTCCACTCTCCCTAAAAACCAATGGAAAAATATCCTCGGGTGATATTTTTCCATTGAAAAAAAACAAAAAGCCCTAACCGGTTTGGCTCAGGGGATAGAGTTTCGGCCTGCAGACTGAAGGGTCCCAGGTTAGATTCCAGTTAAGGCCATGTACCTTGGTTGCAGGCACATCCCCAGTAGGGGGCGTGCAGGAGACAGCTGATCAATGTTTCTCTCTCATTGATGTTTCTAACTCTCTATCCTCTCCCTTTCTCTCTGTAAAAAATCAATAAAATATTTTTTAAAAATACTGAATCCAATATGCATTTGGTTGAATCCAAGAATTTGAAACCCCCATACAAAGAGCTGACTGTGTTTATTGAAAATAATCTGCGCGACGGAAACCAAGATGGCGGCATAGGTAAACACCTGAACTGCTGCCTCGCACAACCACTGCTAAACTACAACTAAAAGACAAAACAGACATCATCCAGAACCACAGGAAGGCTGGCTGAGTGGAAATTCTACAACTAGAAGGGAAGAGAAAAGCACACTGAGACTCAGAGGAGCTGTGGAAGTAAAGGCAGAGGTACGGAGGCGCATGCGCGCGGAAAAGACAGGCAACTGAGTACGCGGCTGGCTTTTTCAATCCACAGGGAGACACAAGCTCCCGACTGCTCTGAACTCCAGTTCTGGGTGAGACTTTGAGGACCCAGACTCATACGGGGAGAAACTGGACTGTCTGGCGGTGGGCGGAACTCGAGGGCAGCTTTCCCTCAGAGGTGCTTGCAGCAATTACCACGGGACACTGAGACCCGGGGGTGGGGGGGTGAGGGGGGAGGCCTCTTAGGGCAGGGCTGATGGGAAGCCATTGCCGTTTGCTCCGCCCTGAGACTCCGCCCCACCCCAGCTGTGTGCAGAGGCTTTTGCATAAGAATGGCCTGGTCCTTTGAAAACTAAACTTACCTAACAAACTGCAACTGAGTCAGTGAGACCCTGAACATCCAAAAGAAGGCCCAAGGCCCCGCAACAGCTTGCATTGCTTCACAGCTGGGCCTCATCTGGGCACCTCCAAAACCCAAACAAAGAAGAGGAATCTGCAGATCTCTCCGTAGCTCCTGCTGGGTGGCCTCAGGCAGAGACTAAATTAGCACCTCCTTGGAGATCCAAGAGCCAGTGTACCCAGGGGTCAGAGTAGGACCATCCAAATTACAACTCCTCAGATCCATAAGGGACACACTCAGGGGGCAGACTCAGTGAGCACCAAAGCCCCACTGAAGCAAGTCTTGCCTCATAAGGGTGTCTCCAGCACAGAAGTTCTCCCATCGTAGACACAACTGATCCTCACAGCCAATTGGCCTGGAGGTCAATTCCTCCCAGTAATACCAACAACAATCAAGACTTAACTATAACAAGACTGTGCACACAGCCCACAAAGGGGTGCACCAAGAGTGTCCACCTCAGGTAACTGGGGAGGCTGAGCCACTGGGCCCTATAAGACACCTAGCACACAAAGCCACTCTATCAACTCAGGGACACAGCCAAAATGCGGAGACAAAGAAACAGGTCACAAATGAAAGAAATGGAGGAAAGCAAACGACTGGATATAGAGTTCAAAACCACGGTTATAAGGTTTTTCAAGAATTTTCTAGAAAAAGCTGATAAATGTAGTGAGACCCTCGAGGATATGAAAAAGGACCAACTAGAAATTAAGCATACACTGACTGAAATTAAAAATAATATACAGAGATCCAACAGCAGACTAGAGGATCACAAGAATCAAGTCAAAGATTTGAAATACAAAGAAGCAAAAAACACTCAACTGGAAAAGCAAAAAGAAAAAAGAATCCAAAAATATGAAGATAGTGTAAGGAGCCTCTGAGACAACTTCAAGCGTACCAACATCCGAATTATGAGGGTGCCAGAAGAAGAGAGAGAGCAAGATACTGAAAACATATTTGAAGAAATAATGACAGAAAACTTCCCCCAGCTGGTGAAAGAAATAGACTTACAAGTCCAGGAAGTGCACAGAACCCCAAACAAAAGGAATCCAAAGAGGACCACACAAAGACACATCATAATTAAAATGCCAAGAGCAAAAGACAAAGAGAGAATATTAAAAGCAGCAAGAGAAAAACAGTTAGTTACCTACAAGGGAGCACCCATACGATTGTCAGCTGATTTCTCAACAGAAACTATGCAGGCCAGAAGGGAGTGGCAAGAAATATTCCAAGTGATGAATAGCAAGAACCTACAACCAAGATTACTCTACCCAGCAAAGCTATCATTCAGAACTCAAGGTCAGATAAAGAGCTTCACAGATAAAAAGCTAAAGGAGTTCATCACTGCCAAACCAGAATTATATGAAATGCTGAAAGGTATTCTTTAAGAAGAGGAAGAAGAAGAAAATGGTAAAGATAAAAATTATGAACAACAAATACATATCTATCAACAAGTGAATCTAAAAATCAAGTGAATAAAAAATCTGATGAACAGAATAAACTGGTGAATGTAATAGAATCAGAGGCATAGAAAGGGAGTGGACTAACAATTCTCGGGGGGAAAGGGTGTAGGGAGTGCGGGAAGAGACTGGACAAAAATCGTACACCTATGGATGAAGACAGTGGGGTGGGGGGTAAGGGCAGAGGGCAGGGTGGGAACCGGGTGGAGGGGAGCTATGGGGGGAAAAAAGAGGAACAACTGTAATAATCTGAACAATAAAGGTTTATTGAAATGAAGAAAAAAGAAAAGAAAAGAATCTGTGCATAAGTGAACCCACACAGTTCGTGTTGTTCCAGGGCCGACTGTACAGAGACTCTAATAAATATACATTACACATTAAATCTCTAGGCTAAAAACCTCAGGACTCTGTCTCATTAGACAAACTCATGAAGAATGGACTAAGCTAAATTTGGCCTAACTGGAGACAGTTTCTATCTCAGAACAATCCAGATTGTCTAAGTGGCCAAGCTCTAAGAAATGTTTGGGTTGGCTGACTCAATGTATATTATCTTTACTTTCAGGAAACTACCAATAACATAAAACATCTGTAACACAAAACTCTTAAAACTAAATCAACTCTAATATACACTACACCTGTCCAAAATGTAGAAGACATAGCATTATACTTAAGTGCTCAAAACTGGTCTTTTGTCATCTTTTTATTAGGATTTAAAAATACTCAGCCCTGAAAATCTAACAGACTATATTTTACCACCATTATCAAAAAAAGAAGACATATAACTGTAAATTTGTGATAAAGTAGCCCCAAATTTTAAAAAACATGAATGCCCCTCATTAGCCAAGTAACTAGAAGTAGAAATAATACAAGCAGACAAAACTATAACAGCAGACCAACTAGTATGGAGAAAAAAGTGTTTGGGCCTTTCCCATATTGAGTCTGAACTGGTTTTTAGACGGCCACATAAAAGTTCTCTTTGTTCCTGTTTACTCCTGGTGGAGTTTCATGGAAATTCAAGGTTTTAAAGGACATAGGTAAAAAATCAGACAATTTTATAGAACTACAATTTTTTAATATATGGAACAAGTTAGCAGAAATCTGCTAATTTGGACTTATACACAGAATTTTAATGTTTATTGTTTTTGTTAAGCATAGAATAAACTGGCTACAAGCCCAGTCCAAAATTCTTTTAAAATACTTCCTAGCAACAGGAGTTCGAGGAAAAACTTTAATGAACTCCATTTATTTATAAAGACTATTTAGCTTATCACAGCCAAAAGGAGAAAGGTCAGCATGTGCAAAATTACTTCCCCATAGCATAATGCAGTGGTTCTCTTCTTCGAGAATAAAGATTTCCTGTATTTTCCACACTTAGAAAGGAAATGCCTGCTCACACATGGGAAGTTAGCATGACCTTCAAAGTCACAAGACCTGGGTCAACTCTTTGCTCCACTGCTTTATAGCTATGCAACATGGAGCAAATCATTTCTCTAACCTCCACCTATAAAACGTAGGTGATGCCCTGACCGGTTTGGCTCAGTGGATAGAGCACCGGCCTGTGGACTCAAGGGTCCCGGGTTCGATTCCGGTCAAGGGCATGCACCTTGGTTGGGGGCACATACCCAGTAGGGAGTGTGCAGGAGGCAGCTGATCGATGTTTCTCTCTCATCAATGTTTCTGACTCTCTATCCCTCTCCCTTCCTCTCTGTAAAAAAAAAAAAAAAAAAAAAAAAAAAAATCAATAAAATATATATTTTTTTAAAATAAAAATAAATAAAACGTAGGTGATGACACCTCCCCTGCTTTTTTATGGAGTTGTTAAAAGGATCAAAGGAGCCTTTATAAACTGTAAAGCACCAAGGAAATATAAGGTATTACACAAAAACTAAATCCGATTATGCAGGGAAAATGTCTTTCTTTCTTAAATTATACCAGACCATTTGGGAGTTAGCATTAAAATAATAATACAGTAATTAAGAGCTCTTGTCTAGTCTCAGACAGATTCTGACCTGGGTTTGAATGTTGGCTCTGACATTTGTTAAATATAAAGGAAATGTCCTCCTCTATAAACTGGGCATAATAACAGTACTTATGTAGGATATAGACTACTTTAAGAATTAAATGAGAATGTGTAAACTGTCCAGCAGTTTTGCATATATTACAGTAAGCATACAATAACTGTTAACCAAAAAAGGGGAGGAAGAATGTACAGCTTTTAGACAAACTGGATACATGCCTTCCAGCCCTTACAAACAGGGAAATGAAAATATCCTTTTCTAAACTAAGACAGCACCTACTTTCACATTGTAGACATGACCTCAAGTGACAGTTCAAACTGGTAAATTCAGTAGCAATTATCTTAAAGAACAATTTAAACACTAGTTCTGTACAAAACTACTGTTGTTCTTAACATACCTACAATGGTATTCAAGTGAATACTGAAACAATTCTGTGAATTCTTTACCAGGATGCATTCTGCTTCAAAAAAGAAACTATCCTCAAATATGTGATCAACAGATTTTTACCAAGGTAAAAGTACACAATGGTTTGTGTACTTTTCCACATTTCCAGAAGAAGGTCCTCTCTGCCATGTTTCATGACACGGAGCTGGGAAACTGCGTATTTCAGCATTAACAGACCTGGAATGACCTTCAAAGGAACTCCCTCTGAAAACGCTAATGGAAGTCAGGCTTTTTCACTTAGGCACAGCTTTTTCTTTCAAACTAACATTGATTACATATATAGTGGTAATATTCAGGACCTCACTGGCCATTCCAGTCTTCAACTATCTGCCAAAGACCTGTTAAAAGCAAGGCTGAACACCTGATATTTGAGAGAGGGGATCTAATCTCAAGATTCTTGGGCTGTGCCTCCATAGTAAGCTAAAGCACCAAGTAACTATAAAACTTCATCATCATGGCTTCCCTACCAGACCCTTCCTCCCACCCCGCCTACAGTGGATGTCATTGGTGCCCATCCAGAGCCTCTTCACCACTCAGCACAGGGGCCCCATGGGTGGGTAATGAACTACTCATGGCTCACACCTACTCCCAAGTCTGGCCTATTTGCCTCATCCAAATAGGAGTTCTCATCAAGCCCCCACTCTCACAGCCAATGACTGATTAACACTAAATTCCAAAGGCTGACCACCCTCACCTCAACATAGGACCAATTGAGTAATGCAAACTGTGCTTCACAGCTGGCTGTCCTATGTGGCAGACACTAGGCACATGTGGCTACAGAGCACTTGAAATGCACCAGTCCCAAATTGAGGTGCTCCAAGAGTAATATACATATCAGACTTGAAAACTCAATACCAAAAAAAGTAAAAGACCTACTGAGTTTTTTATATTTCCATATTGAAATATTTTTAATACACTGGGTTAAATAATCTATATATATAAAAGCCTAAGTGACCATTACGACCGAACAACCCGAACAACCTGCCAGTAGCTATGACACATACTGACCCAGACCTTGCTGCTGGGGCCCTGTCAGCCCCAAATCTGGTTCACCCGCACCCGGGACCCAGACAGGAGGGAGGAAGGAGCTCGATTCCTTGAGGAACCGGCCGTTGGTTAGCTTGCTGCTGGGGCCAACCTCTCGCGGTCCCTTTCCCCAGCCAGCTGCCCCCTCCCCACCCCCCACCCTCCCATCGGCCCCAATTGCGGGCCAGGCTGAGGGACCCCACCCATGCACGAATTCTGTTTGACATGCTGAGCTAGAACAGTGCTTCTCAAACTTTACTGGTCATGAGCATCACCTGGAGGGCTTATAAAACAGATTGCTGGGGTCCACCTGGCAGGCTTGGTCTAACTGGCAGGCTTGGGGTCCTGCTGGAAAATCAGCATTTCTGAGAAGTTTCCAGGTAATGCTGCTGCAGCTGGCAGAAGTCCTGTGTTTGGAGAACTACTGCTCCAGAGTTCCCCTGCGGATGAGACATGAGAAGGAAGCTAGTCTCCAGCTGGGCCCCTTCCTTGCTTAGCATATTTTCCCCTGCTCTCTTCACTCTTCTCTCGAACACCACCTGCACAAAATCCCTTTTTAGGCTCTGCTTCTAGGAAACTTACCCATCCCACCTCCATAGAACTATTTATATAATAACTACAGCTTCACAAAGTTCCAAATTAATAGCAATTAATGAGATGGAAAATATCACTGTATTTTTGTAAAATGAGTAACAGAGAAGGTATTTATTGGATTGATAGGACAAGGTTTGTTTATCCTGATGAACAAATGTTCTTAACTATAAGTCTGGGACAGCTTTATAGCCTACTGCTTCCCGCTTTTCCATTACTACTATCAAACTAGTTTTTGTACCCAAAACATGTAAATTAGCACTTTCTCTTTTTCACTAAGTTTGCTAACATGGTATAATGAAGGTGTTGAAGTCAGATCTGATTTTAAATCCTGCATTGCCACTTAAATTGTGGTGTGACTGTGGGCAAGTTACTTAACCTCACTCAGCTGGAAAAATGAGAAGCATCTAAAGGTGATTTGATGATTAAATATGAACTCAGCTTCCCTTCTCCTTTGCCATTTTGATAAGGTTTCTGGCTCCTTCTCTTTTCCCACATCCCTCAAATGACAAATAAGGTGAACCCATCCCTCTGTATTTTGTAAATTCAGTCAAAGTATTGTAATGTAACTGTTATCTTGACCTTCCCTCCTAAGTTTCAGCCATCTAGATCTCTATAACACTACCATATTCAGGGATATGGGTCAATGATTAAAAAGCAATCTTTTTTTGTTAATCCTATCTAATAAAAGAGTAATATGCAGATTAACCATACCTCCGCTACACCCACAAGCCAATCAGGAGCGAATATGCAAATAAACCCAACCAAGATGGCTGCAACCATGGAGAGCAGGAGGGAGGCTTGGGTTTCCCCGGCAATGGAAGAAGCCAAGCTTTCCGCCTGCCCTTGCTGGCCTTGGCTGGGGGCAGAGCCGGGCAATCAGAACCAGATGGGGGTCCCCTGCTCAGGGCCCGAGCCTCAGCCAGAGGCTTGCAGCCTTGGCCGGGGACGGAGCCGGGCGATCAGAGCCAGCTGGGGGTCCCCTGCCCAGGGCCGGAGGCTTTAGGCCTTGGCAGGGGTGGAGCCGGAGATCGAAGGAGATAGGTGTGAACTACAGAGGAAACACCTTTTCCGACCGCTCACTGGCTAAGCTCCCTGAATGCCACTGGTAATATTCTTAGTAACTTGGGTATAAGAATCCAAAAAGGTGATCTAGGGCTTTTCCACCACACTCCTAGAGAAAAAAATGAAGGTCTGCTGCTGGAGGACTAAGAAATGTCATATCCTGCCCTAGGCGGTTTGGCTCAGTGGATAATGCCTAGGTTTGCCAACCACAGGGTCTGGGTTAGATTCTGATCAAGGGCATGTACCTAAGTTGCAGGCTCCTCCCTGGCTGGGGCCCAGGTCAGGGCTCATGCAGGAGGCAACCAATCAAAGTGTTCCTCTCACTTTGATGTTTCTCTCGGTCTTTCCCTTTCTCTTTCACATTCTCTAAAAATCAATGGAAACATATCCTCAGGTGAGGAAAGAAAGAAAAGAAGGAAGGAAGGAAGGAAGGAAGGAAGGAAGGAAGGAAGGAAGGAAGGAAGGAAGGAAGGAAGGAAGGAAGGAAGGAAGGAAGGAAGGAAGGAAGGCATATCCTATGAAAGACACATCTTGAAAATGCCTAAAATAAGTTGTCATTTTTTCATGGTGAAGGGACCAGAGTCCATGTTGATGAAAAGACCTTGGTGGCTGCCGTGACTGGCAGTGGCTGCAGCAGCGGGGTGATGGGGCTGGTGCCTTTCCCTGATCAGCCCAGTCGTCTCCCACAAAGGGAGGCCAGACTGCCGTCAGTAGAACATCCCCTGAGGGCTCCCAGTATGTGAGAGGGGGCAGGCTGGGCTGAGGAGACCCCCACACACACACCAGTGCACGAATTTCGTGCACTGGGCCCCTAGTTGAGATACAACTCAAATACCATAAAACTCGTTTTTGTTTAAATATACAATTCAGTGGTTTTTAGTATATTCACAAGGTTGTAGAACCATCACCACTTTCTAATTGCAGAACATTTTTCATCACCCCAAAAAGAAACCCCTTAGTTGTTATCAGTCTCTCCCATCACCCTACCCCACAGCCCCTGGCAACCACTAATCTATTTTCTGTCTCTATAGATCTGTCTATTCTGGACATTTCATATAAATGGATCCCTAAAATATGTGGCCTTTTGTGTCTTCTTTTCAAGAGTCCTTGGTTCCTCTCTTTCCTTGTATCTCCCCTCTAATCCAACAGCAAGTAATATTGGCTGTAGTTCCAAAATATATACCAAATCTGACCAGTCCTCACCAACCCCAGTGCTACCATACCACCCTCGTGCAAACTGCCATCATCTCTAGTTTGAACTTCTATGATAGACTCCAGACTGGCTCCCTACTTCCACTCCTCAAACCTCCATCCCCCTCAACCAGAGTGGTCTTTCCAAATGTAAATCCAATTTGTTTAACACCCTCCAATGGATTCCATTAGGATAAATTTCTACTACAAGTCCCTACATGACTGTCCCACTTATCCCATCTTCTAGCATTCCCCCCCCCCATTCACTTCACTCCAACCATACTAGCCATATTCATCCTTTTATGCAATTACTAGTGTCCCAGTGCACGGATTTGTGCACATTGAAAGGAAATTAATTAGAAGAAATATTTTAATATCACTATTCGCCCTTTCTCTATAATAGAAGTGTCAGAGATGAAACAAAATTAGTAAAATGTATACGAAAATCCTATATAATAAAAACTTAATATGCTAAGTGTCCAGTCATTCAATTGTCGGGTCAATGAATCAAAGCGTAATATGCTAATTATATGCTAAGGCCACTCAACAGCTTGCTATGATGTGCACTGACCACCACAGAGCAGACAGTTGACCGGCTGACCAGTCGCTATAATGTGCACTAACCACCTGGGGGCAGACACTCTGACCAGGAGGTTAGCTTGCTGCTGGGGTCCGGCCTATAAGGACTGAGCTAGACAGGCCAGACATGCCCTGGAGCCCTTCTGCAGTCCCTCCTCCAGGCTGGCCCCACTTCCAATTGGCCCCCAACACCCCAATCAGGGGCAGGGCTGGCAGACCAACCACCTACGGCCCCGCCTCCCGGCCAGCCGGACCCCACCCATGCACAAATTCATGCACTGGGCCTCTAGTAATATATAAATTGATTAATAAACAATAACATGATATAACAACAACAAAGACATGACATAAAAACAACAAAAACAGAGAAACCAAGATGGCGGCATAGGTAAACACCTGAACTTGAGCCGCGCACAACCACTTCAAAACTACAACTAAAAGACAAAACGGACATAATCCAGAACCACAGGAAGGCTGGCTGAGTGGAAATTCTACAACTAGAAGGGAAGAGAAAAAGCACATTGAGACTCAAAGGAGCTGCGGAAGTAAAGTCCAGAGGTACAGAGGTGCGCGCGCGGAGAGGGTTGGCAACTGAGTACACAGCTGGTTTTTTAAATCCAGAGAGAGACACAAGCTCCCCACTGCTCTAAATTCCAGTTCCAGGCGAGACTCTGGGGACCCAGACTCATACGGGGAGAAACTGGACTGTCTGGAAGCGGGCGGAACTCGAGGGCAACTTTCTCTCAGAGGTGATTGCAGCGACTACCAAGGGACACTGAGACCCGGGGGCCTCTTAGGGCAGGGCTGATGGGAAGCCATTGCTGTTTGCTTCGCCCTGAGACTCCGCCCCATCCAAGCTGTGCGCAGAGACTTTTGCATAAGAATGGCCTGGTCCTTTGAAATCTAAACTTACCTAACAAACTGCAGCTGGGTCAGAAAGACCCAGAACATCCAAAAGAAGGCCCTAGGCCCCACAGCAGCTTGCATTGCTTCACAGCTGGGCCTCATCTGGGCACCTCCAAAACCCAAACAAAGAGGAGAAATCTGCATATCTCTCCATAGCTCCTGCTGGCTGGCCTCAGGCAGAGGCTAAATTAGCACCTCCTTGGAGATCCATGAGCCAGTGTACCCAGGGGTCAGAGTAGGACCATCCAAATTACAACTCCTCAGATCCATAAGGGACACACTCAGGGGGCAGACTCAGTGAGCACCAAAGCCCCACTGAAGCAAGTCTTGCCTCAGAAGGGTGTCTCCAGCACAGAAGTTCTCCCATCGTAGACACAGCTGATCCTCACAGCCAATTGGCCTGGAGGTCAATTCCTCCCAGTGATACCAACAACAATCAAGGCTTAACTACAACAAGACTGTGCACACAGCCCACAAAGGGGTGCACCAAGAGTGTCCACCTCAGGTAACTGGGGAGGCTGAGCCACTGGGCCCTATAGGACACCTAGCACACAAAGCCACTCTATCAACTCAGGGACACAGCCAAAATGTGGAGACAAAGAAACAGGTCACAAATGAAAGAAATGGAGGAAAGCAAATGACTGGATATAGAGTTCAAAACCATGGTTATACGGTTTTTCAAGAATTTTCTAGAAAAGGCTGATAAATTTAGCGAGACCCTCGAGGATAGGAAGAAGGACCAACTAGAAATTAAGCATACACTGACTGAAATTAAAAATAATATACAGAGATCCAACAGCAGACTAGAGGATCGCAAGAATCAAGTCAAAGATTTGAAATACAAAGAAGCAAAAAACACCCAATCAGAAAAGCAAAAAGAAAAACGAATCCAAAAATATGAAGATAGTGTAAGGAGCCTCTGAGACAACTTCAAGCGTACCAACATCAGAATTATGGGGGAGCCAGAAGAAGAGAGAGACTGCAAGATACTGAAAACCTATTTGAAGAAATAATGACAGAAAACTTCCCCCACCTGGTGAAAGAAATACTTACAAGTCCAGGAAGCGCACAGAACCCAAAACAAAAGGAATCCAAAGAAGACCACACAAAGACACATCATAATTAAAATGCCAAGAGCAAAAGACAAAGAGAGAATATTAAAAGCAGCAAGAGAAAAATAGTTAGTTACTTACAAGGGAGCACCCATACGATTGTCAGCTGATTTCTCAACAGAAACTATGCAGGCCAGATGGGAGTGGCAAGAAATATTCAAAGTGATGAATAGCAAGAACCTACAACCAAGATTACTCTACCCAGCAAAGCTATCATTCAGAACTCAAGGTCAGATAAAGAGCTTCACAGATAAGAAAAAGCTAAAGGAGTTCATCATCGCCAAACCAGAATTATATGAAATGCTGAAAGGTATTCTTTAAGAAGGGGAAGAATAAAATGGTAAAGATAAAAATTATGAACAACAAATACATATCTATCAACAAGTGAATCTAAAACTCAAGTGAATAAAAAATCTGATGAACAGTATAATCTGGTTAATATAATAGAATCAGGTGTATAGAAAGGGAGTGGACTGACAATCCTCGAGGGGAAAGGGGTGTGGGGGTGCGGGAAGACTGGACAAACATCATACACCTATGGAAGAGGACAGTGCGGGGGGTTGAGGGGGTAAGGGCATGGGGTGTGGTAGGAACCGGGTATCTATGGGGGGAAAAAAGAGGAACAACTGTAATAATCTGAACAATAAAGATTTTTAAAAAAATAAAAACTCAAAAAAATTTTTTTAAAGATATAAAAACATGATATAAAAACAACATTGATAAAAACAATGACTGATAAATTGATTAAACTTATTCTAATATCTCCCTGTATATCACATTAAGAATAAAAACACTGCCCTAACCGGTTTGGCTCAGTGGATAGAGCATCGGCCTGTGGACTGAAGGGTCCCAGTTTCGATTCCGGTCAAGGGCATGTACCTTGTTTGCAGGCACATCTCCAGTAGGGAGTGTGCAGGAGGCAGCTGATCGATGTTTCTCTCTCATCAATGTTTCTGACTCTCTATCCCTCTCCCTTCCTCTCTGTAAAAAATCAATAAACTATATTTTTTTAAAAAAGAGTAAAAACACTTTCAGAGTGTTTGACTAATCTCCCTTGTGATGAAGTATTTACAACTTTAACGTCACATGCTCTTCGAACTCAAAAGAAAGCAACATATAACTGACCATGTCCAAAAACAGGTTCAGGTAGGAATATTCCTACTCTTTCTAGAGTTTGTCCTTGTGATTTGTTAATAGTCATCGCAAATCCTGGCATCATGGGAAACTGTCTTCCAATTAATTTAAATGGGAGGCCAGTGTCAGACAAGGACAAATATCGCACATGCGTGAGTCATTTATTTTTAAATTGCCTGTGCGTGTCATATGTACCGGCCAGTTGGTCGGATGGTCGGACAACAGTCGATCACTTAGCCTTTTATATATATAGATACCAAACATAGTTCCACCTCAGAGCTTTTGCCTTGGCCTTTCCCTTGGAATGTTAGTTCCCCAGATAATCACACAGCAAATTGGGTCAGTTTCCTGTCCATATGCTCAGAAATGTCTCTCCTATTTCCTTAAGTAACCACCTCCAACACCAACACCACTGTTTATCCCATTATCCTCTTATTTTTTTCCTTTCAGAGTACTAACCACTCCTTGAATTTATCTATTTATGTGAATATTGTCCGTCTTCTCTACTCAAATATAACCACAATGAGGGCAAAAATCATTCACTGTTATATTCCCAGCACTAAACAGTGTCTGGCACATAGTAGGTGTAGGGATTGAATGGTGGCCCCCCCCAGAATAATGTGTCCATGTCCTAGAACTTGTAAATTTGACTGTTTTGGGGGAGGGGAAAGAGGATCTTTGCAAATATATTTAAGTTAAGGATCGTGAGATGAGATCATCCTGGATCCTGTCCTGGCCCTAAATCCAATGCTAAGTGTCCTTATAAAAGAAAGAAGAGATGACACAGAGGGAAAAGGAAGAGAAGGCCATGTGAGGACAGGAACACAGATTACAGTGATACGGTCTTGAGCCAAGGAATGTCTGGCATCAACAGAAGCTCAAAGAGGCAAGAAAGGATTCCTCACTAGAGCTTTCAGAGTGAGCATGGCCTTGTGGACACCTTGATCTCAGACATTTAGCCTCCACAACTGTGAAAGAATAAGTTTGTGTTGTTTTAAGCTACCACAGGTATTCTGTCCCATGTATTCTGTATTCCTTTTCCTGACTAAAATTATAAATCCGTATCTTCCAACATTTTTGAAATCCACTTTTATTTTCATTTTATATTGAACCGTTTATGATCCTTTTTTTTCCAAATTAAAAAAAAATCAATAGATATTCAAAATAAACTACTTTTTAAAAATCATACAATACCCTAATTTTCTCAAAAAGTATATATTTGCTTCAACTATTGGAGTATCTTCAAAGTATTTTCAAAGTAAAACAATATTTCTGCTTATGACATTCCTCCATGTTACTAAAATCATTTTCATTAAAGACTAAAGACATTATCAATTTCTTCCTTCAATCTTTATTTTTATTCCTTGATTTTATTTTATTCCTTTATTTTATTCCTCTCTACACCAGGAACATAGTGAAGCAATATGTTTTAGTTTCTCCTGATCTTCTCAGTGTGTACCTTAGTGCCAGGCACTTAGTATATGCTCCAAAAACACTTTTTGAATGGATAGAAAACTGTATATCTAGATAGATAAGTGAATGAATGAATACTATACTGCCTCTCTCAAACCATTCCTCTAAATCCAATTGTCTCTTCTACCTTCTTTCAAATCCTAATTTAGAGTAATACAGTTATTTAGTCAATAAAATAGTCACCCCTTGGAATCCATGGGATATTGGATCCAGGATTCCCTGCTGATACCAAAAACCACAGATGCTCAAGTCCCTTATATAAAATGGCACAGTGTATATATATAATTTATATACATACAATAGGCTACAACAGAGTATACCTATGTATCACTTCATTCATGTGGATTCAGCATATAACAGTGCTCAGAGGGTGGCAAATTCAAATCTTGCTTTTTGAAACTTTCTGGAATTTTCCCCCCAAAATATTTTCAATCCATAGTTGGTTGATTCTGTGGCAGAATGTGTGGCAAAACCCGCAGATAGAGAAGTGCTGACTCTATTAACTTACCCACTATATTCTTCAAAGTTCACTTACTCCCACTCCAACTTTTACCTCATATCACTGACCCAAAAGCCAGCCACTGGTTCCCCTTTTTCTTCCTAGCAACTCAATGTGATTTTGCAGTCATCTAACTCCTTGTACCAAAGATGAAGTACTATGTTTCTACCAAAAAAGATTCTTCTCGAATTACCTTTGTCATCCCTGTTCTCTCATTTAGCCACTTTTTAATAGGAATAATTTAAACAACTTCTTTTCCTTCATTCTCTTCATTAAATAACATCCTCATCTTTCCTCCTTATTTAGAAAAGAGTTTTAAAAGTCACTCCTCGGGAAGTCAGAGAGCGGGGGAGGAAGGAAGGGAGCATTAACCCAGAAACTTATATGCATAGTATATGCATAGCCCATGGACACAGACACTAGTGTGGTGAAGGCCTGGGAGGGGTGGGTGCCAGGTGGAGGGGGACAATGGGGAAAAAAACAAAGGGGACATCTGTAACACTATCAACAATAAAGATGAAGTTTTATTTTTTTATTTCTTAAAAATATATCTTTTTATTTCAGAGAGGAAGGGAGAGGGAAAGAGAGATAAAAATATCAATGATGAGCCCTCCCCGGTTTGGCTCAGTGGATAGAATGGTGGACTGAAGGGTCCAGGGTTTGATTCCTGCCAAGGGCCCATGCCTGGGTTGTGGGTTCGATCCCCAGTGTGGGGCGTGCAGGAGGCAGCCAAGCAATGATTCTCTCTCATCATTGATTTTATATATACTAGTATATTTATTGATTTCAGAGAGGAAGGGAGAGATAGAAAATCAATGATGAGAAAGAATCACTGATTGGCTGCCTTCTGCACACCCCACACTGGGGATCGAACCCGCAACCCAGGCATGTGCCCTGACGGGAATCGAACCATGCATGACTTCCTGGTTCATAGGTCCATGTTCAATCACTAAGCCACGCTGGTCAGGCTAAAGGTAATTTTTTTTTAGTCACTCCTCTATTCTGAACCTCTTAAGAACAGAATAAAATCCAAAAGCTGATATATAAATACACAAATGTCCAAAAGAATTTTATCGTGCCAGAAACTAGTTTCTATAATAGTCTTAGGCAGACATCTATAAGCATGTTGGACAGATTTGCCTCCAGGCGATTCTAAAACATTTAGATATGCTTAAACATTCCTTTCCATGACTGGGGGGGTCGGGGGGGGGGGGAGAATCATGGATTTTAAGGAAACATTAAGCATTCAAGCTTTGAGAATTCACCATATAATGAGACCATCATTCATATGAGACAAAAGCCAGGTTTGGAATTACACCATCCAAGGTTCAAATTCTACCTCAGCCAACTATGTCCATGAGCAAGTTACTTAACTGCTGAGTTTTCTTTCCTCTTCTGTAAAATTGGGATGTTTTACCTAGTGCTACATGGATAAGGGGTAATATATAAGGCATATAAAAGTTCAATAAACTGTAGCAATTACCAAAACCCAACATCCTGGAGCCACTGGGGAAAAAAATGTAGACAAAAGGAAACATTGGGTACTTAAATAGAATGTGTTTAAAAAGCTGATACACAAAACAAATAAGACTAAAAGGTGAACTCTACATATACCCTAAAAGCAAGCAAATCCTACCAACTGGCCAAAAGAATGGTTAGAATTCTCTAGACTAGAATTTAGAGTTAGTAGTCTTCTTTCCAATCAAACAAATGGCTTGCAGAGGTAGAGGGAGAAATGGGAGAATAAAATCTTCAAAAGGTTCTGCTTCAAATATAGATTCAAACATTTCAAGTTCACCTAAGAGAAACATGGAGCAAAACTAAGTAGCAGCTCAACTACCCCTAAAGCAGGGGTGGGAACCGTTTTTCTGCAAGGGCCATTTGGACATTTATAACAACATCTGCAGGCCATACAAAATTATCAACTTAAAAATTAGCCTGCTATGGATGGAACTGGAGAGCATTATGCTTAGCGAAATAAGCCAGTCAGAGAAAGATAAATATCACATGATCTCACTCATTTGTGGAATATAATGAACAACATAAAATGATGAACAAAAACAGATCCAGCGACAGAGAAGCATCAATCAGACTGTCAAACCTCAGAGGGAAAGTAGGGGAGGGTGGGGGTAAGGGGAGAGATCAACCAAACGACTTGTATGCATGCATATAAGCCTAACCAATGGACACAGACACCAGGGGGGTGAGGGCATGAGTGGGGGGGCTGGGGGGAACGGGCAATAGGGAGATAAGGACACATATGTAATACCTTAATCAATAAAGAAAAAAATAAAATAAAATAAAATAAATTAGCCTGCTATATTTGGTCAAATATTTAATTAACTCACCCCTAATGCCTTGGCAGGACCAGACCAAATTATTTCAGGCAGGCCCTATAGGGCCCTCGGACATTCCTCACCCCTGCCTTAAAGGGATAGTGAACTTCAGAGTTCTTCCCACCTCCAGGAGGAATTGTTTACTAGCAAAAGTAACTCTCTATTCCTGTCGGTATTGTCACACATTCAGCAGCACCTATTGTGTCAAGCACTGTGCTAAGAACACAGAAACAAACAAGATGCAGTCTCTACCAACACACTGAAAAGAAGAAACAGGATAAGAAAAATCAAAGCTTAGATATAATACAGTTAATATATAACAAGTATATAGCAGTAAACACAGTAACAACTTTCCTCTCAGCCTCTCCAATCTAACATATGGCAGTGTAATCCCTCCCACCTCCTACATTAATGGCTTCCCATTGCTATAAAATAAAGACCAAACCTAATGTTTGGTCTATAAGGCCCAACATGGTCTGGCTCTTTCCTACCTCTCCAGCACCAACCACTCTCTGTACCTGAGCCTCAGAGTTTTTTTCCCAGTTCTACCTTGTCATTCCCTCTGGCCACAGGATCTTTGCACATGCTGTTCTCACACATATAACACTCATGTCTTCTATCTTTGCCTAGAAAAGCCACTTTGTCCTTCAAAATTTGTTTCACTTTTCACTTCCAAAGGAAAACACTCCCTTACCTTAGGCAGTATCCTATCTAATAAAACAGTAATATGCAAATCATCACTCCGCTACACTCACAAGCCATGCCCACCAGCCACGCCCACCAGCCAATCAGAAAGCAAATATGCAAATACACCCAACCAAGATGGCTGCAGCCTCGGAGAGCAGCTGTGGTTGGAACTGGGATATTGGAGCCGAAGATCAGAGGGGAAGATCGGAGCCAGCGGGGGTCCCCCACAGGTGATCAGAGCCAGCTGGGGTCCCCTGCAGGCGATCAGAGCCAGCTGCGGGTCCCTGCCCAGGGCCCGAGCCTCAGCCAGAGGCTTTCGGCATTGGCTGGGGGTGGAGCTGGGCCATTGGAACCAGCTGGGGTCCCCTGCAGTGATTGGAGCCAGCTGGGGGTCCCTGACCAGGGCCCAAGCCTCAGCCAGAGGCTTGCAGCCTTGGCTGGGGGTGGAGCCCCGGTATCAAAGACAGCTGGGGGTCCCTGCCCAGAGCCCGAGCCTCAAACAGAAGCTTGCGGCATTGGCTGGGGGCGGAGTGGGCGATCAGAGCCAGCTGGGGGTCCTGCCCAGAGCCCAAGCCTCGTCCAGAGGCTTGCGGCCTTGGCCTTGGATGGAGCCGGGCGATAGAGCCAGCTGGGGTCCCCTGCGGGCGATCGGAACCAGCTGGGGGTCCCTGCCCAGAGCCCAAGCTTCTGCCAGAGGCTTGCAGCCTTGGCCGTGGGTGAAGCCGGGTGACTGCGCCAGCTGGGGGTCCCTGCAGGCGATCGGAGCCAGCTGGGGGTCCCTGCCCAGGGCCCGAGCCTCAAACAGAGGCTTGAGGCCTTGGCCAGGGGCGGAGCCTGGTGATCAAGCCAGCTGGGGGTCCCCTGCCAAGGGCTGGAGGCTTTAGGCCTTGACAGGGGCAGAGCCGGAGATCACAGGAGATAGGTGTGAACTACAGAGGAAACACCTTTTCCGACCGCTCACTGGCTAAGCTCCCTGCATGCCACTGGTAATATTCTTAGTAACTTGGGTATAAGAATCCAAAAAGGTGATCTAGGGCTTTTCCACCACACTCCTGGGGAAAAAAACGAAGGTCCGCTGCTGGAGGGCTAAGAAATGTCATAACCTGCCCTACACGGTTTGGCTCAGTGGATAATGCCTAGGTTTGCCAACCGCAGAGTCCAGGTTAGATTCTGATCAAGGGCATGTACCTAAGTTGCAGGCTCCTCCCTGGCTGGGGCCCAGGTCAGGGCTCATGAAGGAGGCAAGCAATCTAAGTATTCCTCTCACTTTGATGTTTCTCTCTGTCTTTCCCTTTCTCTTTCACATTCTCTAAAAGTCAATGGAAACATATACTCAGGTGAGGATTAAAAAAAAAAAAAAAGGAAAGAAAGAAATGTCGTATTCTATGAAAGACACATCTTGAAAATGCCTAAAGAAAGTTGTCATTTTTTCATGGTGAAGGGACCGGAGTCCGTGTTGATGAAAACACCTTGGTGGCTGCGGTGACTGACAGTGGCTCCAGCAGCGGGGTGATGGGGCTGGTGCCTTTCCCTGATCAGCCTGGTTGTCTCTCACAAAGGGAGGCCAGACTGCAGAGCGGGCCTAAGCCATCAGTAGGACATCCCCTGAGGGCTCCCTGTATGTGAGAGGGGGCAGGCTCGGCTGAGGAGACGCCCTCCCCTCCCCCCGTGCACAAATTTCGTGCACCGGGCCCCTAGTAGTATGATTAAGAGCAGAGCACAGGTTCTGGAGTTCTAGCTCTGACACTTACTAGTGCTGTAGTTTTCAGCAAATTGCATAACACTGTGTGTCTCAATGTCTTCATCTGTAAATGGGATTATATGGCTGTTGTGAGGACTGAATAAATTAATTCAAGTAAAACATCCTAACAGTATCTAGGATATACACTTCAATATCTTGACTTGGTCAAATCCCTCTGTTCTATTTTCTTATATCACCCTGACCTCTCCCCTACCATTTTATACTTGTCTCTCCCTAATGGACTAAAATTTCTATTAAAGCAGAAACGGTATTGTTTTCTCCTAGAGATAGAACAAAATAGTATTCAATAAAGATTTATGGGGGGAGGGGAGTAGCTAAAAGGAAGAAGCTAAGGCCCAACGAAGTGATGTGTCTCATTAATACCATTCAAAACTTGATCTATGTGACTCCAGTGCCCAGACTTTTCCATTACACCATGCTGCCTCCTATGTAAATGCGTAACAGCCTTGTAACTGCTTGATGGGGCCAAGAAAGATTAAAAGATTATAAACAAAATTACAAAACAATAAATTGTGTGCCAACACAAAGAACATTGTGTTCTTTGAGATTCTGAATTTGACACAAAGCTGATACAGGTGCAGGCTTACTTCCATTGTCAAGAACAGCTCCAACTCGCACACTGCCCACCGGGATTTCCTCCCAGGTGGAGCAATGAGAGACTAGGATGGACCAGATCATCCGCAAAGTGTCTTCCCATCCTAAATTTCAATGACAATAAATCAAGTTATGTGTCCATTTTTAAAATGCCTTTTAAAAGAAGTTTAACAAGCAGGCTGAACCAGGTGGCAGGCAGTTTTCAGGAAAACCTTCATTTGAAAGAATCTGTTCAAGTGACTTAATAAACCCCATTAACGAAGTAAGTTGGGAAGCCTCTGCTTAGAAATTATGAGACTCCATGACGAGAAAAGTGTTGACAGCCACACACAAACACTCTGACATATGAGTCAAGGCTGCTACCATGAAATCCCTAGGATATCCAGAACAGTGGCAAAAAAAAAAAAAAAAAAAAAAAATGTGTTTAAAATGCGTTCTAGAAAAGTACCAAAGGCAGGCTGACCAAAACCATGGAAAAGAAAAACAAATTCACAGGATGCATATGCTGTATGCGGTGATGCAATACAATCAAAACAGGCTTTCATCTCAAACGTAAAAGGTAGTAAGTAATCTTGACATCGTATGACACTTTAAAAGTTGAGATAAACTTACAACCCTAACTCTACTCCAACAGCAACCCACAGGGTCCCTTCAAGCAGGAAAGAGGCAAGAGAAAATGGAAACCGTACGGGCCATTAAAAAGACACCTTAGGGCAAAGGATCGGGTGCACAGGAAAGGCAGGTGCACGCAGCCAGAGATCTGTCAGCCGCCCAGGAGAGCGAGCAGAAAGCATGCCTGCCGGCTCCCCGGCCCCTCTGCCCTCCACCACCCCGGAGTACCCGCGGCAGCAAGGACGCCGGCTCTGCCCGGCCCCCACGCGGAATCTGAAGCGGGAGGGAATGAGCACCCCGACCGACCGCCGAGGAATCGGGGCCGCGGGGGTCGCGGGAGCCACCCGGGCGCTTTCCGCCGCACTGGCCCCCGCCGGGCGGAGCGGGGCTGGGAGCCCAGGGAAGCCCAGACCCGCCGGAGCCCCGCCGTCGCTCCTCACCTGCAGGGTCCACAGCGCTGCGCTCCGCATCAGCTGCTGCGGCGACCGCTGCCCACGCCGTCCCGCCGCGACCAGCGAGCCCAAGCTCACCCACAGCCCCGCCATTGTCGCCCCTGCCGGCCAGCGCTAGGCTGACCTCTCACCTCGCTGAAGGGGGCGGAAAAGGGGAGCGCCTCCGCTTCGGCCAATCACCAGCCGGGGATCCGAGGCCCCGCCCCTGTCGCGCGGGAGGGGCGGGAGCAGCGCTGGACCAACCACGGGAGCCTGGAGCGGGGACTCCGGGAGGATGCGCGCTGGGACCTGGAGGGAGGTGGCAGGGCTGGGGCGCGGGCCTAGGGCAGCGGGCGTCGGTCTGCCCGCCCTTCTGAGCCCCGGGAGGGAGTGAGGCGGGGAAGACCCGTGAGTTCAGTCCACTCTTCTTGGGGTCACTTCGTAATGTACCAGCACCCACTTAGCAACAACCAACGTGCAGCCAGGCCACTTCGTGTCAGGTCGCCTCCGCGCATGGCCACCCTGCAGTCCTGAGGGTTCTAAATTACAGACCTGTGCTCAAACTATGTTCCTGTTTGTGTGAAAGCATAAAAGTAAGGTTTTGGACATGTGCGGCGATGTAGAGAACGCTCTAGGTCCAGGACTAGATCTGAGCTCTCCTACCTCTGCCTCGTAATACTTGCAAAATCGGGGAAATTAGCCATAACTATTAGTTTATGTTGCTTGCAAGCGGGCACCCTTATTCAACTGCTAAGGGCCAGACCCTATGCTGGATGTCTCAAATTCTGTCTCATTTAATCTTTACAAGAACCCTAATGGAAAACAAAAAACAAAAAACACCCTAATGGCCCATATATTATTCCCATTCTGAGAAACTGAACTTAAAAGTCACTCATGTAGTAGAGGGTGAAACTGGGATTCGAACCCCTGTCTGGCTATCTTCGGGGACTAGGCTTTTGTTTATTTTTATTACAGAAGTTTTGTAACATACACCAAAGAGAGAAAACCCATATTATTATCACACAGGCACACAGCTTCAATAAATCAATATTTTGTCAATCTTGTTTCATCTATTCCCCCTTTTTTGTTGTTGTCGTATTTTAAAGCAAATCTCAAACATGTCATCTCACCTATAAATAGGGCAGAATTAGGAGCTCTGCTCTTAACTATTTTGCTACTATTATAGAGTCACCTTGAATGAGTTACAAAGGTAGGAATGACCTTGAATATGATACCGTATGGCAAATGCCAAAGGAGATATAAACAAAATGTTTGGGGATATCAAAGCAGTGACATTTAGTGGGACTTTAAAGGGTAAGTAGGAACTTTCATGACAGGCAAAATAAAAAGGAATATCAGTTCCACAAGATTTCTCACTTAGGGATCTATGCTGGACTCATTTCCTACCCAGAAAACCTGCTTTTCTTTTCTCTTTCTTTTTCTCCCTCCCATTTTTACCCTTGGGAAGTTACTGTGGTTTTGTTTTGTTACAGTAGCCAAATATGTGTCCTAACTAATAGAACATTACTGTGTATCTTTGTCCTCTCCATTTAAAGTTATAGGTTGCAAGGAAAATAGCTAAGATACTTGAGGACATGAAGGATTCAAACTCTCCAAACATGTTAACTCTTCCTTCTGAGCACACTGCTAAGCAACATTTCCTAGCTTCCTTTATGGTTGGATGTGGCACTATACCTCCATTCTTAGAAGGAGCCTTAGTATCTCAATGACTAAGGAAAACAGATCCTTCTTGACTTCCCACACTGAACTGTGACATGAGCAAGAAATAAACTTTTTATTTTCTTAGGCCATCGTGATTTGGGGATTGCTAGAGTAGTCTACCCAGCCTAATACAGTATCAATAGAGGAAAATTAAATGGAGTAAAAAGGACTTTTGTATGTATCGGATGGCAAAAGGTAGTATGTAAGAGTAAAAGAGATTTGCCATTGTGGCTCAGTTGGTTGAGCATCATCCTATGCATCAAAAGGTTGCATGTTCAATTCCCGGTCAAGGTGCATGCAGGAGGAGGCATGCAAGAGGCAGCCAGTTGATGTTTCTCTCACACATCAATGTTTCTCTCTTTCCCTCTCCCTTCCTCTCACTCTAAAATCAGTAAAAACATATTTTTTAAAAAGATTAAAATAGATACTTTTTATGAAAATGGAATGAAAGGATATTTAACACTAAATTACATAATTCCTAAATTTTGACAATGAAGACCTCTTCAAAAATCAAAGTGTTAAAATATTTTTCATGCCGGTTTGGTTCAGTGAATAGAGTGTAGGCCTGCGGACCAAAGGGTCCTGGATTCAATTCCGGTCAAGGGCACATACCTTGATTTCAGGCTCCTCCCTGGCCTGGGCCCTGGTTGGGGCCCATGCAGAAGGCAACCAATAGATGTGTTTCTCTCACATTGATGTTTCTCTCTGTCTTTCCCTCTCTCTTCCACTCTCCCTAAAAATCAATGGAAAAATATCCTCAGGTAAGGATTAACAACAACAACAACAAATATATATATATATATATATATATATATATATATATATATATATATATATATGTGTGTGTGTGTGTGTGTGTGTGTGTGTGTGTGTGTATTTCACTCTTACTATGAATAAATTACACTACTGCTTTAAAAATTTTGTCAGAATAGCCCTAGCTCATTTGGCTCAGTGGATAGAGCATTGGCCTGCGGACTGAAGGGTCCCAGGTTCAATTCCAGTCAAGGGCACATGCCTGGGTTGCGGGCTTGATCCCCAGTAGGGGGCATGCAGGAGGCAACCGATCAATGATTCTCATCATTGATGTTTCTATCTCTCTCACCCTCTCCCTTTTTGAAATCAATAAAAATATATATATTTTTTAAATTGTCAGAATATCACCTCACACCTCTCAAAATGGCTATCATCAGTAAATCCACAAACAAGTGTAGGTGAGCATTGGGAAAAAGGAAACCCTTGTGCACTGTTGGTGGGATTATAAATTGGTGCAGCCATTAGAGGAAACAGTATGGAGGTTCCTCAAAAAAATTAAAAATGGAACTGCCTTATGACCCAGCAATTCCACTTCTATATCTGAAGAAACCCAAGACACTAATTCTACAAGATACATGCACCCCTATGTGCATTGCATAGTTATTTACAATAGCCAAGATACAGAAGCAACCTAAGTGCCTATTAATAGACAAGTGGATAAAAAAGTGGTGGTACAGCCCTAACCAGTTTGGCTCAGTGGCTAGATCATCAGCCTGTGGACTAAAAGATCCCAGGTTCGATTCTGGTCAAGGGCATATACCTTGGTTAGGGGCATATCTTCAGTAGGAGATAGGAAGCAGCTGATCAATGTATCTCTCTCATCAGTGTTTCTAATGTGTCTCTCTCTTCCTCTCTGTAAAAAAATCAATAAAATATCTTTTTTATAAACAGTGGTGGTACATATATACAATGCAATATTAGTCAGTCATAAAAAAGAATGAAATCTTACCATTTGCGACAGTATGAATAGACCTAGACGGCATTATTCTAGGTGAAATAGATAGAAAAAGACAAATACCATAAGATTTCACTTATATGCAGAATCTAAATACCAAAATAAATGAACAAACACAACAGAAACAGATTCAGATACAGAGAACAAACGGATGGTTGCCAGAGGGGAGGGCAATTGAGGGACTGGGTGACAAAGGTAAAAGGATTAAGAAGTACACTATTCACAGGGATGTAAGGTACAGCATAGGGAATGTGATAAGTAATATTGTAATAACTATGTGTGGTGCCAGGTGGGTACTTTAAATATCACTGTAAAATATATGGTTGGCTAACCACTATGATGTACACCAGAAACTAATATAAAATAATATTAAATGTCAACCAAAATCCTATCTAATAAAAGAGTAATATGCAAATTGACCACCACTCCAACACACAAGATGGCTGCCCCCATGTGGACACAAGATGGCCACCACAAGATGGCCAGCAGGGGAGGGCAGTTGGGAGGCACCAGGCCAGCAAGGGAGGGCAGTTGAGAGGGACCAGGCCAGCAAGGGAGAGCAGTTGAGAGGGACCAGGCCTGCAAGGGAGGGCAGTTGGAGGCGATCAACCCTGCAGGAGAGGGAAGTTGTGGGGACCAGGCCTGCAGGGGAGGGCAGGTAGGGGCGGATCAGGCTGACAGGGGAGCAGTTAGGCATTAATCAGGCTGGCAGGGGAGTGGTTAGGGGGTGATCAGGCTGGCAGGCAGAAGCGTTTTGGGGCAATCAGGAAGGCAGGCAGGCGAGCAGTTGGGAGCCAGCAGTCCTGGATTGTGAGAGGGATGTCCGACTGCCCATTTAGGCCCGATCCCTACCAGCAGTAGGCCCGATTCCTACTGCCCTAAACGGGCAGTCGGACATCCCTCGAGTGGTCCCAGATTGGAAAGGGTGCAGGCTGGGCTGAGGGACACCCCCCCATGCACGAATTTTGTGCACCGGGCCTCTAGTTGAAAAATAAAATTTTTTAAAATGATAGCTTTCACATAAAATTCCCAATTTTCTACTTCTCTTGAGATATCAAAAGATTTAACAGTTCAGGGGTTCCCACCCCAAAACATTCAAAATCATCTTCCTTTGCCACACCTAGTCCTTTACTATTGTCTTTAGATGCTTGTGCTTTTTATCCCTATTTAGTTCTTTTGTTGTTGTTATTAATCCTCAGTTGAGGACATTCTCTTTTTTTTTCTTTTTCTTAATATATTTTATTGATTTCAGAGAAGAAGGGAGAGAGAGATAGAAACATCAATGATGAGAGAGAATCATTGACCAGCTGCCTCCTGCATGCCCCCCTCTAGGGACAGAGTCCACAACCTGGGCATGTGCCCCTGACTGGAATCAAACCTGGGACCCTTGAGTCTGCAGGCCAACACTCGATCCACTGAGCCAAACCACCTAAGGCTGAGGACATTTTTCCATTGATGTTTAGAGAGGGAGAGACAGAGAAACATCGATGTGAGAAAGAGACACATCAATTGGTTGCCTCCTGCATACACCCTGACCAGGGCAGGGGAACCTGCAACCAAGGTACGTGGCCTTAACTAGAATCGGACCCAAGACCCTGCAGTCCACACAACAACACTCAATCCACTGAGCCAAACCGGCTAGGGCTTTTATCCCTATTCTTTAGGTGGGAAACCTGAAGCATCTTAATCCAGGAAGTGATCTTGTATTTGCATTTTAGAAAGTATTTTACATCATTCTAAAACTAGAATTATAAATACTCGTAAAAGAAACACAGCTGCTGAAGAATACACACAGTTTGATACCATTTCTCATCAAAGCTTTAACCTTTTGCACTCGGATGTCGAGTGTGACTCGACACGGTTAGCCTTAGAATAAAGGAATCGAGAAAAAAGCAAATGAGTGCAAAAGGTTAAAATATGGGAAACCTCATATTATTGAAGAACACATATATCCTATCTAATAAAAGGCACTATGCAAATTGACCGTACCTCCGCTATACCCTCAAGCCATACCCACAAGCCACGCCCACCAGCCAATCAGGAGTGAATATGCAAATAAACCCAACCAAGATGGCTGTGGCCACGGAGAGCAGGAGGTAGGCTTGGGTTTCCCCGGCAATGGAGGAAGCCAAGCTTTCCGCCTGCCCTTGCCGGCCCAGGCCTCTGCTCAATGCTACAAAGTTTCAATGATAGAAGATAAATAAATCCCAACAAAAATGGCGGCAGCCACGGAGCTGGAAAGAACAGGAGGCTAGGGTTGCCCCCGGAGATGGAGGAAGCCAAGCTTTCCACCTGCCCTGGCCGGCCCAGGCCTCCACTCCAGGCTACAAAGTTTCAATTATAGAAGATACATAAATCCCAACAGAAATGGCTGCCGCCACAGAGCGAGCAGAAGGCTTGGCTCCACTCCAGGCTACAAAGTTTCAACTGTAGAAGATAAATAAATCCCAGATACCAGGGCCTCTGCTTGGGTCACCGGGGGGCGTGCCCAGCCTGCAAACCACCACAGGCCCCTCGCCAGGCCGCCCCACACCCCAAGGGAACTCCCACTCTGATCCGGGACACCCTTCAGGGCAAACCAGCCGACCCCCACCTGTGCACCAGGCCTCTATCCTATCTAATAAAAGAGTAATATGCATATTGACCATCACGCCAACACACAAGATGGTCAAAGATCCTGCCCCCATGTGGACACAAGATGGCCACCACAAGATGGCCAGCAGGGGAGGGACAGTTGGCAGGGACCAGGCCTGCAAGGGAGGGCAGTTGTGGGTGATCAGGACAGCAGTTGGGAGGAACCAGGCCTGCAAGGGAGGGCAGTTTGGGGCAATCAAGCCTGCAGGGGAGGGCAGTTAGGGGTGACAAGGCCGGCAGAGGAGGAAAGTTGGGGGTGACCAAGCCTGCAGGGAAGGGCAGTTGCGGGGGACCCAGGCCGGCAGAGGAGGGAAGTTGGGGGTGACCGGGCCTGCAGGGAAGGGCAGTTAGGGGGGACCCAGGCCTGCAGGGGAGAGTAGTTGTGGGGGACCAGGCCTGCAGGGATGGCAGTTAGGGGCAAACAGGCTGGCAGGGGAGCAGTTAGGCATCAATCAGGCTGTCAGGGGAGTGTTTAGGGTGTGATCAGGCTGGCAGGCAGAAGTGGTTAGGGGCAATCAGGAAGGCAGGCAGGCGAGCAGTTGGAAGCCAGCAGTCCTGGATTGTGAGAGGGATGTCCGACTGCCCGTTTAAGCCCGATCCTACAGAGATTGGGCCTAAACAGGCAGTCGGACATCCCTCGAGGGGTCCCAGATTGGAGAAGGTGCAGGCTGGGCTGAGGGACACTACCCCCCTCCCATGCACGAATTTCGTGCACCGGGCCTCTAGTAAGTAATAAAGGGATATAATAATGTATAGGGATGCTAATCTACAAATTTGAGAGACTTGTTGTCCCTCCTAAAGGAAGCTGTATTGGTTTTCTTGGGCTGCCATAAGAAAATACCATAGACTGGGTAGCTTAAACAACAGAGATGTTTTTTCCCCTCACAGTTCTGGAGATTAGAAGTCCAAGATCAATGTCCTGGCCAATTCAGCTTCTGGCAAGAGCTGTCTTCTGCCTTCTCATGTCTTCACGTAACCTTCCCTCCATGCACATGTGTGCAAGGAGAGGGAGTGAGAGCGCTGTTATCTCTTCTTATAAAGTGACTAATCCTACTGGTTCAGTGTACCACCTGTATAACCTTAGTCAATATTTAATAACTTCCATAAAGGCCCTATCTCCAAATATAGTTTCAGTCAGGATTAGGGTTTCAGCATATGAATTTGGAAGATTCAGTCAATAACACCTTCCTTCCCATGAGGGGTCACACAGAGCATACTCTTCCCCAAGCAATGAAAATGCAAATGTGCAATGTTTCTGCCCAAGGAGGGCTATTATTAGAGACTCTGACCAACGTTTTTCTTGGGGGCTGGTCATGTAGGCACCCTCTGCCTAGAATGTAAGATTCCCAGAAAAAAAAAAAGCCAGTGTTCAGCATAAACCACATTATTTGCACAGTCTGAGCACAGTGGGGCACCCTTATTAGCGAGGAATCGTGGGAACACTCCAGAAATCCAGCCAAGGGCAGACCATGCAAGCAGGCCCTTCTAAAGATAGTCACTTCAGACTTTCTTCTGCATACTTACGAGTAACAATGACCTCCTCAGCTCTGCTTTATTGCTCCATCTCCTGGATAAAGATTACTGAGATCCCAATTGCTAAACACTAAAACTGAGACAATTATTGTCTACAAATTATTTTGTTTCCGGGTTTCCATATTACTGTCAATCAAGGACAATCATATAGCACATTTATGACTTAAAAGGATCTGGAGATTCGTCAACATGCTTATGGGCCATCATATGTTCTTTCCCAAGGTAATCAGTGATAATATCCTTCTAAATTAATTGTGTATCAAACTTCAAGAGAGAACCCCACCTCCCTCCCTCCCCAGAGTGCTGATTAACATAGTAGGCAAGCTCTTCAATCGTATTACCATAGCAAATACAGCTTGGTGACCATCTGAATCCAGCAATGGGGGTGAAGACACTAAAGTATAGTCAAGGATGTTTCTAGTGCATATCCCATATGCCTGGCAACTAAATCCTGGCAAAACTATAAAGACAGAAAGAGAATAGAACCAAAGCTCCTTTGAGCACCTCCAAATGGATTGTATAAAATTTCCCCAATAATGGAATATGAATGTGTTTTGGTAATTGGGTTTGTTATTAGAATGGAACATGAGCTGGAATAATGCATTGTCACATTTTAATCTGTATGTACATTTTCTTGATTTTTCCTAGATAGTTTCTTTCACCTTTTTTAGTTGAAGCTTCCAAATTATTGACAAACTGCTTGTTACTCCTTTTTTAAAAATCTGTTTTTAGCCCTAACTGGTTTGGCTCAATGGATAGAAGGGTCCCAGGTTCGATTCCAGTCAAGGGCATGTACCTTGGTTGCAGGCACATCCCCAGTGGGGGGTGTGCAGGAGGCAGCTGATCAATGTTTCTCTCTCATCAATGTTTCTAACTCTCTATCCCTCTCCCTTCCTCTCTGTAAAAAATCAATGAAATATCTTTTTTTTTAATCTGCTTTTATTGATTTTTAGGGAGAGTGGAAGGAAGAAGGAGAGACAAAGAAACACCGATGGGAGGGAGAAACACAGATCAGCACCCCTACCAAGGATCAAGTCCACAACCCTGGCATGTGCCCTGACCCGGAATCAAACCTGCAACCTTCTGGTGCATGGGATGACAATCAACTGAGCCACACCAGCCAAGGCAGCTTGATCTCTCTTTCCCTATCTTTTAAAAAAATTATTTTTGTTGTTGAGATGTCCCCCATTTTTCTCCCTTTGCCCTCCTCTACCTGGCTCCAGCCCCACCCCAGGCCTTCACCACACTATTGTCTATGTCAAGGGCCTATGCATCTATACATATAAGTTTTTTTGTTAATCTCTTCATGCTCTCCCCTCCCCCTTCCCTCTGATATCTGCTGTCAGAACCAGCTTTTGAGAATCAATTGCTAAATTGTCGGGAATCTTGCCAGATGTTTGTTAAATTCTGTAGCTTGAAGTCAGCCTATGGAAATATTTACACGATGGAAATCAGAAAACATCAATTAGGCACTCCTCAACTCCCATTCTCCCAAAGAAACTGTTGTTCATTTGTCAGCACACCACTGCCTAGAAGGTACCTATCCTTAATATTGCCCTGAGTCACATCTAGGCATATGTCCAACACTACAACTTGATTATGACATAGCTAACATGTGCAACTAAGCCAACGGTTGAGTTTGTATTCACTGTCTTTTGGGGTCCACCCAGTTTCTAGGTACCAGTTAGTTTCTAGGTATCAATTGGTTCCCTACATAATTGGACTCAACCACTAAGTGACTTTTTAGATGGCAAACACCTCAATACGCCGGACAACCAAAAATTTGAAACTTACCCCACTGTACTAGAAAGGGAGATTCCTATCTCCACTTGTGGACTTTTCATGGATGCTAGTCTTTGTAACTAAAATTTCACAGTAACAGAGCTTTACCAAGAAATCGGAAACAGATGGAGTATATTTAGAGATTAGCTCACCTTTACAGACCTTACAAGACTGGCATCTACTTACGCTCAACCCCCAGCTCTTTTGCTTTAGATTCAGCTCATAAGTTCTCTACTATGAATTCAGTCACTGGCACTGGACCAATCTCAATAAGTGACACCATCATTCAAGGTCCCACTGGACATTTCTTTTCCTCCAAAATTATGGCCTGAAAACTAGCTTCCAGTTCCTTTCATAACCTTGTTTGGCTCCAAAGCAGGATGTTTCTTGCTAGAGGGAGATGGGAAAACAAAGGACATTTCTCAACGTGCCTGGAAAAGGCAGGCAGACAGCACAAACCTGGGCAATTTGGCAACCGCCTGTCCATTTAATTACTGTCCTCAGAAAATTAAGACTCACACACACCTGGAGTGATCCCAATTGTTTGTTGCTAGGCACAAGTTGCCCTCACTCTGCCCAGCTGGCATGGCTCAGTGGTTGAGCGTCGACCTATGAATTAGGAGGTCATGGTTCAATTCGCTGCCAGGGCACATGCCCAGGTTGCAGGCTCAGTCCTGTGTGGAGCCTGCGGGAGGCACTTGATGATGATTCTCTCTCATCATTAATGTTTCTGTCTCTCTCTCTTCCTCTCCCTCTCTCTCTGAAATCAATACAAAAAAAATGTTTTTAAAAAAACAAAAACAAAAAAAACAAGTTGCCCTCACTCTGAGCACTTATTCTTTCTTGAAGTGGGCACTACGTATTTTGGCTTAACAATAGGCTGAATTTTAGGCTAAGCTGTTTTTTAGGGTGGGGAACTTAAAATGTTGAATGATAATGGTATAAACTCTTGGCAAAATGCTAGACTTAATTCCATTGTAATTATTTGTACAATTTTTTTATTAAGATGTGTCTAATATAAATATCAGAGTAGGGACTCTTCCTTTCTTATTCACTACTATATCTCTTGTGACTGGCACACAATGAGACTTTATTGAATTAAAAATATATATATTTCATGAGTTTATATTGATAGTTCAATTCAAAGTTTAGCATTATAGTTCTTTTCTTCTGATCTTTTTCACTTGGAAATCTTGGTTTCTAGTAACATAAATACTTACTTATTTGTTTTATTTTTAATATATAAAAACTAGAGGCCCAATGAATGAAATTCATGCAATGGGCTCGGCCCTCCCAGCGGTGGTGACTTGCCTCAGCCCTCACAGCCCGGGCTTCGTCCAAAGGTAGTCCGGAAGTTACGTCTGGAAGGTCGTTCAGCTGTTGGGTCTAATTAGCATATTATGCTTTTATTATTATAGATTAGAGGCCTGATGCACAAAATTGGTGCAAGAGTAGAACTTCCTTCCCCCGGCTGCTGGCACTGGCTTCCCTCTGGCACCTGTGCTTCCCTCACAGCCCCAACTTCATCCTGAAGGTCGTCCAGAAGGACATCTGGTCTAATTAGTGTATTATACTTTTATTATTATATATATATTTATTTTGTAATATTTTATGATATACTAAAGTATAAGATCAACAATCTACACTAATAAAAGAGAAACATGCAAATTGACCATACCTCCACTACATCCACAAGTCACGCCCACCAGCCAATCAGGAGTGAGTATGCAAATTAACCCAACCAAGATGGCTGTGGCCATGGAGAGAGCAGGAGGCTTGGGTTTCCCTGGCAATAGAGGAAGCCAAGCTTCCCGCAGCCCTAGCCTGCCCTGGCCTCTGCTCAAGGTTACAAAGTTTCAATTATAGAAGATAAATAAATCCCAGATACCAGGGCCTCCGCTTGGGTCGCCGGGGGGCATGGCCGGCCTGCAAACCACCACAGACCCCTCGCCCAGGCTGCCCCACACCCCAAGGGAACTCCCACCGTGATCCGGGACACCCTTCAGGGCAAACCAGCCAGCCCCCACCTGTGCACCAGGCCTCTATCCTATCTAATAAAAGAGTAATATGCAAATTGACTGTCACTCCAACACAAGATGGCTACCCCCATGTGGTCAAATATGGCTGCCCTCATGTGGACACAAGATGACCACCACAAGATGGCCAGCAGGGGAGGGCAATTGGGAGGGACCAGGCCTGCAAGGGAGGGCAGTTAGGGTTGACTAGGCTGGCAGAGGAGGGAAGTTGTAGGCGACCGGGCCTGCAGGGAAGGGCAGTCGGGGGGACCCAGGCCTGCAGGGGAGGGCAGTTAGGGGCAATCAGACTGGCAGGGGAGCAGTTAGGCATCAATCAGGCTGGCAGGGGAGTGGTTAGGGGGTGATCAGGCTGGCAGGCAGAAGCAGTTAGGGGCAATCAAGAAGGCAGGCAGGCGAGCAATTGGGAGCCAGCAGTCCTGGATTGTGAGAGGGGTCCCAGATTGGAGAGGGTGCAGGCTGGACTGAGGGACACACACCCCCTCGTGCACGAATTTCATGCACCGGGCCTCTGGTATTACTAATAATAAACTTATTGAATGCAGTTCAAAATATGTTTGTAGTTTTGTCCTCAGAGTTTATGTGAAAAATGTTACAGTATTCTATGTTCCAAGGTTACTTTTACGTAAGTATTTTCTCAGTGTGATTCTATTCAGTTCTGTTCATTTGTTTCTGATGTGTTCAATGTTAGGTTTTGGTTTTTCTTCTTTGACTTCATTTTATTTTTTAAATATATTTTATTGATTTTTTACAGAGAGAAAGGGAGAGGGATAGAGAGTTAGAAACATCAATCAGCTGCCTCCTGCACACTCCCTACTGGGTATGTGCCCGCAACCAAAGTACATGCCCTTGACCAGAATTGAACCTGGGATCTTTGATTCCACAGGCCGATGCTGTATCCACAGAGCCAAACCAGTTTGGGCTTAATTTTATTTTTTTTTAAATATAGTTTATTGATTTTTTTACAGAGAAGAAAGGAGAGGGATAGAGTCAGAAACATCAATGAGAGTGAAACATCAATGAGAGAGAAACTGATCAGCTGCCTTCTGCACACCCTCTTCTGGGGATGTGCCCGCAACCAAGGTACTTGCCCTTGACCAGAATCAAACCTGGGACCCTTCAGTCCACAGTCCGATGCTCTGTACACTGAGCCAACCCGGTTAGGGCCATTTTATTTTTTAAATATATAAATCATGACTCAGAAATCAAAACTATAAAAAAGGTTACTCAGAGAATTCTTGCTCCCACCCCTATTCCCTGTACCCATTCTACTCATCCTCTGTAAGTAACCATTTCCATTTTTCTTTTTCTTTTTGTGTTTTAAATATATATTTTTATTTGTTTCAGAGAAGAAGGGAAAAGGAGAGAGAGAGAAACATCAATGATGAGAGAGAATCATTGATCCCCTGCCTTCAGCATGCCCCTCCTGGGAATTGAGTCCACAACCTGGGCATGTGCCCTGACCAGGAATCAAACTGTGACCTTCTGGTCCATAGGTCGATGCTCAACCACTGAGCCACACTGGCCAGGCTAAAACATTGAAGTTTTTTACTGTGTTTTTCAGCACTTAGAAAATTAGGAGAAAATAGAAAGAAGTACTTTTTTCAACCCCACATAAAAATATCTGGCTTTCGGATATTCTTTGTTTTACATTATACACTCAACTCTCATCAACTCATAGCAAAATTTGCTTTTGATCTCTTATTAGCATCTGTCACTTTATCTGTAGTAGCTCATGGACATATAAAGCATCTTTCTTTACTAATTTATTACCTGCCACAGAACATAAAATAATAGAATTTAAAGAGTGAGTCTGGGTGTAGTGTAGGCTTATTCTATGCACCAGTCTGAGACATGCTGCTCTCCAGTCCCCCACGGAGCAGGAAGGCAAGGGGGGGGGGAGTGTAGTGGAAAAAAATGAGGGAAACAGAGAAGGATTAATGAAAAATTGTAATTTCTAAGTTCAAAGAAATACCACATTAAATGTAGGTGCCTTGCCAAATCAAATGCCATATCTGAAAATCATTGAATACGTGCTCATTAATACTAGTAAAATTGGCTAACTTTTCCACTGAGCTTATAAGCACATTAAGCACGTTGCCTCTTTCCTTGAATTCTACAATTCTGTAAAGTATGTGTTGCTGATAGACCTGCTTTAACTGGAAGGAATAGAAGAGAAGCTAAGTAATTGGCCCTGTATCACACAGTTTGTGAATGGTAGAGCTGAGCCTCGAACCCTCACCTCTGGCTTCAAACACAGGCTGCCCCCCACTGCATATAGAAAATAATATTTGTCCAGTCTACACCCCAAAAACAGGATCTTGTTTTGGTTTGGTTTCGTTTGGGGGGTTTTGGGATATGTTTTCCTTTCTAAAACCTGAATGGTGTTTTTACTTTTCCATCTCTGCCATCTACATCCTAAGCACGTAAATATTTCCATAAAGAGCTTTCTTGAGCTGGATACAAAACATGTCTTCGCACCTCTGGACTGAAAACTCACCCTCTCACTACAGGAGAAGCAAGGCTTGTGTTTGGCCCTCACCTCCTCTTGCCATAGCTCTGTATAACTTTTTTTTTAAAATAAATCTTTATTGTTCAGATTATTACAATTGTTTCTCCTTTTTTTCCCCCCATATCTCCCCTCCACCTGGTTCCCACCCCTCCTCTGCCCTTACCTCCCCGCCACTGTCCTCATACATAGGTGTATGATTTTGTCCAGTCTCTTCCCATACCCCCCACACAGACACCCCTTTTCCCCTGAGAATTATCAATCCACTCCGATGCTATGCCCCTGATTTTATTATGTTCACGAGTTTATTCTGTTCTTCAGATTTTTAATTCACTTGACTTTTAGATTCACTTGTTGATAGGTATGTATTTGTTGTTCATAATTTTTATCTTTACTTTTTTCTTCTTTTTCCTCTTTTTAAATAATACCTTTCAGCTTTTCATATAATACTGGTTTGGTGGTGATGAACTCCTTTAGCTTTTTCTTATCTTTGAAGCTCTTTGTCTGACCTTCAATTCTGAATGATAACTTTGCTGGGTAGAGTAGTCTTGGTTGTAGGTTCTTGCTATTCATCACTTTGAATATTTCATGCCACTCCCATCTGGCCTGCATAGTTTCTATTGAGAAATCAGCTGATAATTGTATGGGTGCTCCCTTGTAAGTAACTAACTGTTTTTCTCTTGCTGCTTTTAATATTCTCTCTTTGTCTTTTGCCCTTGGCATTTTAATTATGATGTGTCTTGGTGTGGTCCTCTTTGGATTCCTTTTATTTGGGGTTCTGTGCGCTTCCTGGACTTGTAAGTCTATTTCTTTCACCAGGTGGGGGAAGTTTTCGGTCATTATTTCTTCAAATAGGTTTTCAGTGTCTTGCTCTCTCTCATCTTCTGGCACCCCCATAATTCTGATGTTGGTTCGCTTGAAGTTGTCTCAGAGGCTTCTTACACTATCTTCTACTTTCTGAATTCTCTTCTCTTCTTGTTTTTCTGGAGGAGTGTCCTTTTCCTCTTTGTATTCCAAATCTTTGACTTGATTCTTGCATTCCTCTAGTTTGCTGTTGGGTCTCTGTATAATATTTTTTATTTCAGTCAGTGTATGTTTCATTTCTAGTTGGTCCTTTTTCATATCGTCAAGGGTCTCATTAAATTTATTAGCCTTTTCCATGAAATTCTTGAAGAACCTTATAACCGTGGTTTTGAACTCTATGTCCATTCGTTTATTCTCCTCCATTTCTTTCGTTTGGGATCTGTTTCCTTGCCTCCTCATTTTTGCTGCTTCCCTGAGTTGGTTAGGGTAGCTTTGTGTACTAGGTGTCCTATTGGTTTAATGGCTCAGCCTCCCAGTTACCTGAGGCGGACGCTCTTGGTGCACCCCTTAGTGGACTGTGTGTACAGCCTTGTTGTAGTTAAGTCTTGATTGTTGTTGGTGTCACTGGGAGGAATTGACCTCCAGGCCACTTGGCTGTGAGGACCCGCTGTGTCTATAAAGGAGGAATTGCTGTGCTGGAGACACGTTTATGGGGCAGGACTTTTTCCAGTAGGGCTTTGGTGCTCACTGAGTCTGCCTCTTGAATGTGTCCCTTATGAGAGTGGTTGAAATATGGTGTCGTTTCACACTGACCACTAGATGCCCTAGTTTCTGGATCTCCAATGGGGTGCAGGTCAGCTACTGTCTGAGGTCCCCCAGAAGGAGCTAGAGCAAGAACTAGTTTTCTCCTCTTTGCTTGAGTGGTTTTGGAGCAGTCTGACTGGAGCTTCAGTTGATTTGGTTAAGCTGCCACAAGGCAGGCCATTTATATGCAAAAGCCGCTGTGTGGAACCTGGGTGGGTTTGTAGAATGTGCAGGGCGGGGTCTCAGGGAGGGCGGGGTCTCAGGGCGTCACTAGGCCAGGGCGTGGCAAACTGGCGATGGCTGCCGTCAGCCGTCTCTGCCTTTCCGCGTTTCCAAGTCCCTGCGTCCCACGCTCCAGCGCAGTAAACAATGATTGCTGGGAGCACCTCTGCAAGAAAGTCACTCTCACTTTCCGACCTGATGGCCGAGAGTCCAGCTTCTCCCCATAGGTGTCTGGGTCCCCCGCGTGTCCCCAGAAACTGGGTTTCAGAGTGATTGGGAGCTTGTCTCCCTTCGGGTTGAAAAAAAGCCGCGCGCCCCGTCGCCCGCCATCAGCCCGCTATGCGCGCCTCCGTACCTCAGCTTTTCCGCGTTTGTTCTCCTTTCTTTTTCCTTCTTAGTTGTAAATCTACCATTCAGCCAGCTTTCCTGTGGTTCTGGGTGGTAGACGCTTTGTCTTTTAGTGGTATTTTTGAAATTGTTGTGCGCGGCGGCAGTTTAGTTGTTTAACTTTGCCGCCATCTTGGTTCCTCCTCCCATTTCCATTTTTCAAAAATTTGTTTACTCCTTCTTTTTACTTTCACAGGAATAAGTATATATACATATGAATATATATGCATGTATATAGGGTTTTTTAAATATATATATTTTATTGATTTTTTACAGAGAGGAAGGGAGAGGGATAGAGAGTTAGAAACATCCATCAGCTGCGGCCTGCACACCCCCCACTGGGATGTGCCCAAAACCAAGGTACATGCCCTTGACCGGAATCAAACCTGGGACCCCTGAGTCCGCAGGCCGATGCTCTATCCACTGAGCCAAACCGGTTAAGGCTGTATATAGGTTTCGATATACTCTAGTTTATTCAACCAGCCTTTCTATTGATGAATACTTGAATTTGCCTTCCAGCTTTTTCCATTACAAATAATTTTGCCATGCAGCCCTGGCTGGTGTTATCAGTGGTTAAAGTGTCAGCCTGCACTCCAAAGGGTCACAGCTTCAGTTCCTGATCAGGGGCACCTACCTGTGTTGCAGGTTCAGCCCTGAGGCCCATTCAGGGCACTTGTGAGAGACAACCAATGGATATGTCTCTCTCACATCTATGTTTCTCTCTCTCCCTCTCTCTTCCTCTCTCTCTCTCACCCTCCCTCCCTTATGCTCTCTCTAAAAATCAATAAAAACAATATCCTCAAGTGAGGATTAACAAAAATTAATAATAATAATAATAATAATAATAATTTTGCAATGCAGAACATAGAGCATTTTGCATTTGTGGAAGTATATCTTCAGCTAGGTACATAGAAGGATCACTGTCTCAAAGGGTAAATGCACACAAAATTTTGTTAAATTTTCACTCAAGAGGGGTTTTGCCATTCTGCAATCCCACCCCACCATCAATGTACTAGTATAAAAATACATGTTTCTCCTCGGACTTGCCAACAGCGTGCTATCAAGCTTTTGGATTTCTGCTGGTCAAGAACTGGGAAAAGTATGAGATTTTACCCTCCTTGGCTAACAAGTTAGACTGGCACAGTTTTGTGGGTGCTGCCCAAAGATATTAGACTTTTAGATGAGAAAAGAGAATCTGTTATTTATCTTTATTGTCCTGGTAAGGAAACAAATCTTCTGTTCCAGAGCGAGGTTATTTCTGTCCTAGTCTCTCTGCTACACAAACATCCTTGAGAAGCTGTCACAAGACGTGTAGGAACCTCATGAAGATTATCTCCCAACTGCCAATCTGACAAGAGAAGAATAGTATTTCAATATATTTTAAGTTTCTTTAATAGTAAAGAATGCTGAGACATCAAAATTACAACTAAACTACAGAACTACCATCATTCAGAACTGCCTGAAATGGAGCTAAATGGAAGTCCTACAACTAGGGAATTAAAAAGCAAGCCACAATGAGATTGGCAGGAGGGGTGAAGATGCAGAATGGGAGGGATATCTCAGCTGAAGAGGTCCCCCCAAAGGAGCAAAGGGTCCCAGCCCCACACCAGGCACCTCCAGCACAGGGTTCCAGGGCCAGGAAGAGAAGTCCCCATAACTTCCGGCTGTAAAAACCAGCAGGGATTGAGACTGAGGAAGATGGAGGCTGTAGGAGTCCCGGGCAGTTCTTAAAGGACTCACTCCCTCGGAGGCACCAGGGACAAAAGGGAGGAACTGAATTGTCTGGTATCAGGGCAAGCGATGGAGGGGCAGCTTTTTCCCAGACAGAAGTGTTGCCAGAGGCCATTGTGCCTTTGATGAGCCCTCCTTCCACACATCCCATAGGCTGGTACCACATGAGATTCCAGCAACCTGGCTCACACTGCTTACCCCACCCTAGTGATTCTTTGAGGCCCTGCCCCACCCACCTTTCGGGCCCACCCAAGCTCTTTCTAGTGGCTTTTCCATACGAATGGCCTATCTTGGCTCATGATTCAGACTTTCCTAAAATCTTTCAAACAAGCAGTGTCTGGCCACAGCGTGCCCTATACCTCTCACTAAGTGACTCAGGGCCTGGCACGAGCAGCATCCAGCATTGATTCACAGCTTGGCCTCACCTGGGTACCTCCAAGCATAGCTCAAATAGCAACCACCTGCAACTCACTTTGCAGCTTATGCTGGGTCACCCCAAGCAGAACACAGACAGCAGCTGACCTTGACATGCACCTCCCAAGAGGCCCCAGAGCCACCACACCCAGAGGAAAGCACCACCACCCAATCACCTCCACAAGACGCACACCCAAGAAGTGAACTCAGCCGGCCCCAGGTCCCCGCTGCAGTACGTCCTGCTCTGTGGGGTAGGCCCCTGCAAAGCTGTTCCTCACTGATGGTCAGAGGTCAATGTCAGTGTTCACAGCCAGTCCTTGCAGCTGATCAGCCTGGCAGTAAATCTCTCCCATTGGCATGCCAACAGCAATCAGGGCTCAACTACAACAGAAGGGTATCCTAGTACACAGCCCACACAGAGCATGCACCTCATATGCCCAGTTTGGGTGATTGGGGAGGCTGTGCCACTGGACCCTACAGAACACCTACTACATTAGGCCATTCTACCAAGCCTAGGAGACATAGCGGCTCTACCTAAAACATAGAAACAAACACAGGGAGACTGCCAAAATAAGGAGACAAAGAAACATGTTCCAAATGAAATAATATAACAAAACTCCAAAAAAATAACTAAACAAAATGGAGATAAGCAATCTGATATATGCAGAATTCAAAACACTGATTATAAGGATGCTCAAAGAACTTAGTGAGAACCTCAACAACATAACAAAGGACCAGTCAGAAATGAAGGATACACTAACTAAAATGAAGAATAATTTGTAGGGAATCAACAGTGGAGTAGAGGACACCAAGAATCAAATCAGTGATTTGGAATATGAGGAAGCAAAAAACACCCAATCAGAAGAGCAAAAAGAAAAAATAATCCAAAAATAGGAAGACAGTGTAAGGAGCCTCTGGGACAACTTCAAGCGTACTAACATTCACATCATGGGGGTACTGGAAGGAGGAGAGAGAGAGAGCAAGAAATTTAAAACCTATTTGAAAAAATAGTGACAGAAAACTTGCCCTACCTAGTGAAACAAATAGACATACAAGTCCAGGAAGCTCAGCGAGTCCCATATGCGGTGAACCCAAGAGGCCCACACCAAGATTAAAATGCCAGAGAATCTTAAAGACAAAGGGCCCTTTGTGTTGAACACCAAATCAATCTAATTAAAGTCAATGACAACAAGAAACTAAGGGAATGAGGTAGGCCTCTGTAAAATCAAGAGAGGGAGCCTGGTTGGTGTCATCCTGTGCACTAAGAGGTTGCTAATTCCATTCCCAGTCAGGGCACAAGCCCGGGTGGCGGGCTCGATCCCCAGTGAGGGGCATGCAGGAGGCAGCTGATCAATGATTCTCTCTCATCATTAATATTCCTATCTCCCTCTCCCTTCCTCTCGGAAAATCAATAAAAATACTTGAACATACGGTTCACCTGAGAAAACATAAAATTGGCCAATAGGTACATGAAAAGGTACACCATCAGTCATTAGGGAAATGCAAATAAAAACCATAATAATATACCACTTCACACACATTAGGAAGGTTACTACCAAAAACAAACAGAAAATAAGTGTTGGATGTGGAGATATTAGAACTCTCCTGCATTGTTGGTTCGAATGTAAAACGGTACTGCCACTGTGAAAAAACAGATTGGCAGTTACTCAAAAAGGTACATATCGAATTACTATATGATCCAGCAATTCCACTGCTAGCTATATACCTCAAAGACATGAAAATAGGGACTAGAACAGATATTTGTTCGTGGTAGCATTATTCACAACAGACAAAAGGCAGAAGACCCAAATGTCCATCAATAATGGACAAAGAGTGATACATACATGCTACAACATGTATGACCTTGTTATTATTATTATTAGAGGCCCGATGCACAAAATTCGTGCAAGGGGCTCAGCCCTTGCAGCAGCCCTGGTTTCCTCTCGACCCCGCTCCCCACACACTGGTCCTTCCGCCATCAGTCTAATTAGCATATTATCTCTTTATTATATAGGATTATATAAGATGCTAAGTGAAATAAGCCAGTCACAAAAGAACAAATATAGTATGATTCCTCCTTATAGGTGGTTAAATTCATAGAGACAGAAAGAATGATGGTTGCCAGGGACTAAGGAGAGAATAGGGAGTTATTGTTTCAGGGGTAGGAAACATCTGGCTCACAGGCCGTATAAGGCCTGAGAAATCATTTGAACTGGCCTTGCCAAGGCATTAGGGGTGAGTTAATTAAATGTTTGATCAGATACAGGTTAATTTTTAAGTTGATAATTTTGTATGGCCGTCGAATGATGTTATAAATATCCAAATGGCCCTTGGCAGAAAAAAAGGTCCCCTCCCCCTTTCAATGGATACAGAGTTTCCGTTTTGAAGGTTGAAAAGAGTATACACTACTCATATTTTTATTTTAAATCATGCAATGTATTACCTATTCAAAAATGAATAGATTTTTCAGACAGGTAAATAAATCAAATTTATTCAGACATGTTCTTCCCCGTTCTTCAATGAAAAAAACTAAAAGAAATACAATTGAGAAAATTGCATTAAAATTTTATTATTAAAAACTATTTTAAATGTTTTTAATAATAAAAGTTTTTAATTACCCTTAGGTAATCAAAAGTCATATAGTTCATTTAAATCACAAACATAGTTTCAATTCCATCTTAAATAAAAATGTCTGGTTCCATAAAATAATGAGAGCTTCAAAGTTAATTTAATGTTAATCATGTCCTATCCTACAGATGGACTCAGCAGTGGGTAACCCCTTCCCGTGGCAGAGGGGAGTAAGGCCCTCTGTGCCCTCTGCAAGCTTCTACCTTCCTCATTGGAATTTTACTAACGTTCTAATCTAGCCCACTCCACCCAGAGGAGGAGAGAGAGAAATGGTCTTATTTACAGGGAAGGTCATAAAATGGTTTCATGCTTCCTATGCTTGCAGATACATAAAGCTGACTCTTTCTCTTTGGGGGCTCTTCATGGGTTCTTAGAAATTACCCCCCACAAATCACTGTTGGAATTTCATCTGTGGTTTCTACTCTATTCCTAGTATTTTATTCACCCCTACCCATGAGGAACTCAATGGGACTCTGCCAGTTTCTACTCTATGAGCCTGCTCACCCGTTATGGAACCTTTGCGTCAGATCCTGCAATGACCTCAAACAAGTTCTCTTTCACATTGGGCTCCGCACTGACTGCCTAACAAACTCTGGTAGAACAGGCTGATTCCAATCCACGAGGAACTCTCCCTTGCTTCACCTCCAAGCAGCAAGCGAGCCTTCCTCTTGATCTCTAGATTTCCTGACAAGGATTCAGACATCAGTGACCTGTGACATGGTAAGTTCAAAGCCCAACAGCTCTCTCCAAAGAAATCTTTTTAAAAAGCCTCTCCCTTTTAGTGGAGAAATTGCAACTCCTTGGCTGAATTATCCAATTTATTATAACCAATGAAAGGCAGATACGTATTATGCACCTGAAGATGTGATATACTCTGAAAAAAAGACATCATTTATTGTGACTAGGGATCATAAACTGAATACGATCATGAAAAAACAGCAAACAAACTCAAGAATTTTTCTCTTAAATTTTTTTTCAGAATTCTTCAAAACTATCATTGTTATGAAAAACAAAGGAAGGCTCAGGAACTGTGGCACATGAAAGAGATGAAAGGAACAACTAAATAAGATACGTATACTGCAACCTCTAGTGGAGGAAAACACAAATGCTATAAAGGGCATTATGCAGTTGACAAATTGGAATGTGGATGGTAAATAATTTAAGAGTGTTGTTTCGATGTTAAACTTTCTTGAAGTTAATAAATGTACTGTGGTTATATAACAGAATGTCCTTTTTCTTATTTTAAGCATATTTTTATTGATTTCAGAGAGGAAGGGAGAGGGAAAAAGGGAGAGAAATATCAATGATGAGAGAGAATCATTGATCAGCTGCCTCCTGCAGGCCCCCTACTGGGGTCAAGTCCACAACTGGGCATGTGCCCTTGACAGGAATTGAACCCGGGACCCTTCAGTCCACATGCTGACGCTTTATCCACTGAGCCAAACCGGTTAGGGCCAGAATGTCCTTTTTCTGAGGAAACATTCAATGAAGTATCTGGAAAGAGAAGGGGCATGATGTATGCAGCTTATTCTCAAATAATTTAGAAAAAATATGTAGAAAGGCATGGTAAGTCTCTAACAAAAAAGCAAGTAAGATAAAATATGAACAATAAGTGAATTTGGATAACAGATAAGCAGGTGTTTTTCTTGTTGTTGTTGTTTAAAGTGATTTTTTTTATTGCTCTCATAGAGGAAGGAAGAGGGAGAGATAGAAACATCAGTAATGAGAAAGAACCATTGATCAGCTGCCTTCTGCACATCCACGAAACCGGGCATGTGCCCTTGACCAGAATTGAACCTGAGACCCTTCAGTCCGAAGGCCGATGCTCTATCCGCTGAGCCAAATTGGCTAGGGCGATAAACAGGTGTTTTTAACCAATCTTACAACTTTTCTGTAAGTTTGAAATTATTTCCAAATACTAGTACAAAGGTTTTTATTTGAAAAAAAAATATCTCTCTCCCTCTTAAAAATCTCCAAGATCATGACTCATTTGTATCTTTATTAAAGGAAAAGGGACCAAGAGTCATATATTTGTTGTTTTTTTTTAAAAATCCTTCATCTTTTTTTATCACTTTAATATGAAAATAGCACACAAATAGAAAAGTGTATATTATGAACACACGGTTTGAAAAACAGTAACATGAACGAACACCTGTGTAACTAGGCTATGGCTTATAAAACAGAACACTGAAAATTTTAGAAGCCCCCTTACCCACACTGTGCCCAATCACACCCCCCTCCTTTCACCCCAGGTAATCACTGTCCTGAATTTTGTGATAATCATTCAATCCTTTTCTTCATGTTTTTATCACATATATATGTAGAGTTTAACACGGTATAATTTAAAGGTACCTCTTTTACATTTTAAACAAATAGAATGTGCTATGGTCTGAATGTTTGTGTTCCCCCAAAATTCGTAAGTTGAAACCTAACACCAAAGGTGATGGCATTAGAAGGTGAGGCATTTGGGAGGTGATTAGGTCCATGAGAGTGGAGCTCCCATAAATCGGAATAAGTGCTCTTATAAAAGAGGCCTCAGAGAGCTCTCAAGCCCCTTCTGCCCTGTGAGGACACAAAGCCAAGTCTGCAACCCAGGAGAGGGCTCTCAATGGACTGTGCAGGCACCCTGATCTTGAAGTTCCAGCCTCCAGGACTGTGAGCAACAAATTTCTGCTGTTTATAAGCCACCCCAGTCTAGGATATTTTGTTACAGCAGCCTGAACTGACTAAGACAGAATGATATAATATTCACTTTTTTTCATTCAATACTACATTTGTGAGATTCATCCACACTAATAAGTATAGGTAAAGTTTAAGAATTTCCATTGCTATAAAATAGATCAGTGTATGACTGGTTTATCCAACTTAGTATTGGTGAACGATTTGCGTTGCTTCTATATTTCTGTCATTAAATAACGTTGCTGTTAACATTCTTGCATTTGTCTCTCAATATGCATGAGCTTTCTCGAGGATACACTCCTAGGAGTGGCAATGCTGGTATACACCAGTGTTCAACTTTACTGTAGACTAGTACTGTCCTGATAAATCTCACACCCATCTGACACCATACAAGGTTATTAAAATACTAGAGGCCGGGTGCACAAAATTCGTGCACGGGGGTGTGTGTCCCTCAGCCCATCCTGCACCCTCTCAAATCTGGGACCCCGCGAGGGATGTCCGACTGCCCATTTAGGCCTGATCCTACCAGGACCTAACCACTCTCCTGCCAACCTGATTGATGCCTAACTGCTCCCCTGCAGGCCTGATTGCCCCTAACTGCCCTCCCCTGCAGGCCTGGGAGAAACATCAGTGATGAGAAAGAACCATTGATCAGCTGCCTTCTGCACATCCACGAAACCGGGCATGTGCCCTTGACCAGAATTGAACCTGAGACCCTTCAGTCCGAAGGCCGATGCTCTATCCACTGAGCCAAATTGGCTAGGGCGATAAACAGGTGTTTTTAACCAATCTTACAACTTTTCTGTAAGTTTGAAATTATTTCCAAATACTAGTACAAAGGTTTTTATACTTTTGGTCTGCCCCCAACTGCCCTCCCCTGCAGGCTTGATCGCCCCCAACTGCCCTCCCTTGCAGGCCTGGTCCCTCCCAACTGCCCTCCCCTGCTGGCCATCTTGTGTCCACATGAGGGCAGCCATCTTTGACCACATGGGGGCAGCCATCTTGTGTGTTGGAGTGACAGTCAATTTGCATATTACTCTTTTATTAGATAGGATAGAGGCCTGGTGCACAGGTGGGGGCTGGCTGGTTTGCCTTGAAGGGTGTCCCGGATCAGGGTGGGGGTTCCCTTGGGGCATGGGGTGGCCTGGGCGAGGGGCCTGTGGTGGTTTGCTGGCTGGCCATGCCCCCTGGTGACCCAAGTGGAGGCCCTGGTATCTGGGATTTATTTATCTTCTATAATTGAAACTTTGTAGCCTTGAGCGGAGGCCAGGGCCAGCCAGGAAGCTTGGCTGCCTCCATTGCCAGGGGCAACCCAAGCCTCCTGCTCTCTCCAGCTCCGTGGCTGCTGCCATTTTTGTTGGGATTTATTTATCTTCTATAATTGAAACTTTGTAGCCTTGAGCAGAGGCCAGGGCTGGCCAGAGCGGGTGGGAAGCTTCACTTCATCCATTGCTGGGGAAACCCAAGCCTCCTACTCACTCCGTGGCTGCAGCCATCTTGGTTGGGTTAATTTGCATACTCACTCCTGATTGGCTGGTGGGCATGACTTGTGGGTGTAGTGGAGGTACAGTCAATTTGCATGTTTCTCTTTTATTAGTGTAGATTATTGACCATATGCCATATGCTATATTTATATTCCCATGACTACTCTGTAACAACCAATTTGTACTTCCTAATCCCTACACCTTTTTCACCTATTCTCTCCCCAATACTCCTCCCACTAGGCAACTGTCAAAACATTTTCTGTATCTGAGTCTATGTTCTGTTTATTCGTTTATTTTGTTTTTTAGATTCAATTGTTGGTAGATATGTACTTACTTCCATTTTATTGTTCAAAAAAAATTTTTTTTGTAAATATATTTTATTGATTTTTTACAGAGAGGAAGGGAGAGGGGTAGAGAGTTAGAAACATCGATGAGAGAGAAACATCAATCAGCTGCCTCCTTCACACCCCCCACTGGGGATGTGCCCGCAACCAAGGTACATGCCCTTGACCGGAATCGAACCTGGGACCCTTGAGTCCGCAGGCGGACGCTCTATCCACTGAGCCAAACCAGTCAGGGCTATTGTTCAAATTTTTAATTATTCTTCTTCTCCTTCTCCTTCTTCTTCTAGATGGCCCTTTTAACATTTCATATAATACTGGTTTGGTGCTTTTAAGATTATCTCTTTGTCTTGAACCTTTTACATTTTAATTATGATGTGTCTTGGTGTAGACCTCTTTGGGTTCATCTTGTTTGGATCTGTCTGCTCTTCCTGGACTTGTATGTCTATTTCCTTCACCAGGTAAGGGAAGTTTTCTATCATTATTTTTTCAATTAGGTTTTTAATTTCTTACTCTCTGTCTTCTCCTTCCAGCACCACCATGATGTGAATGTTGTACGCTTAAAGTTGTCCCAGAGGTTCCTTACACTTGCCTCATTTAAAAAATTTTTTTTCTTTTTGCTGTTCTGATTGTGTGCTTTAGCTTCCTTATATTCCAAATCACTGATTTGATTATAGGCTTCATCTACTCTACTATTGATTCTCTGTAAATTATTTTATTTTTTTATTTAGTTAGTTATTTTTTGAGAGAGAGATAGAGAGGAACATTGATTGGTTGCCTCCTGTATGCACCCTAACAGAAACTAAACCCATAACCTGGGTACATGCCCTGAACGGGAATTGAACCCACCACTTTTTGGTTTACAGAATGATGCTCCAACCAATTGAGCAACACTGGCCAGGGCTCTAAATTATTCTTCACTTCACTTAATGTATTCTTCATTTCTAACTGGTTCTTTTTTATGGTTTCCATGTCCTTTTTTATGCTGTTAAAAAGTTCTCACTAATTTCAATGAGCATACTTATAAACAGTGTTTTGAACTCTGCATCTAATAGATTGCTTGTCTCCATTTTTTTTAGTTATTTTTCTTACATTTTGTTCTACTCTTTCATTGGGGACCTGTTTCTTTGTCCCCTCGTTTTGGCAGCCTTCCTGTGTTTGTTATTATGAATTAAGTAGAGCTGCCATGTCCCCAGGGTTGGTAGGATAGCCTAATGTAGTAGGTGTTCTATAGGGTCCAATGGCATAGCCTCCCCAATCACCCAAGCTTGGCACTAGAGATGCACCCCTTGTGTGGACTGTGTGCATCCTCCTCTTGTAGTTGAGTCTTGACTGCTATTGGCATGTCAATAGGAGGGGTTTACTCCCAGGCTGATCAGCTACAATAATTGGTTGTGACCACTGACCACCAACCAACATCCACCAACCTCCAACCACCATGGAGGATCAGCTGTGCAGGGCCCCACCCCACAGAGCAAGATTTACTTCAGGAGGGCTTTGGTGCCTGCTGAGTCCATCCCTTGAGTGTGTCACTTATGGTAGTGCTTCCATGTGGTCAGAAGCTGTCCACTGGGTGTGCTGGCTCTGGGGACTACCAGAAGATGGAGGCCAAAGTCAGCCATCACTCATATTCTGCCCAAGACTACCCAGAATGAGCTACAAAGTGATCTGGAGATGGGTGCTACTTTTGCTGGGCTTGAAGGTGCTCAGGTGAGGCCAACCTGGATTCTGGATGCTGCTAGTGCCAGGCCTTGGGCCACTTAATGAGAGGTATGGGACATGCTGTGGCCAGATGCTGACTATTTGAGAGGTTTTAGGAAAATCTGAAGCATTAATTGTGATAGGCCATTCGTATGGAAAAGCCACTGTGAACAGCTTGGGTGGGGCTGGGCCTCAGGTAATCACCTGGATGGGCCAAACAGTGTGAGCCAGGTTGATGGAGCCTCAGATAAGATGCCTCTCTGCTGGCTCTGTGTGGAGTGCTTATCAAAGGCACAATGGTCTTTAGCAACACTTTTATCTTGGAGAAAACTGCCCCTGCCCAGCTCTCCCCCTGATGCCAGACAATTCAGTTCCTCCATGAATGCCTGTGGTACCTTTCAAGCTGCTGCCCCTGTGCTGGAGCTCAGTGGGAGTTAGTCCAAGTAAGTCTGTGTGTGAGCCAGTTTAAGAGCAACTGCCTGGGGCCAGTAGCTCTCTGTCTCCCTAAATCTTAATCTCCACTGGTTTTTAAAGCTAGAAATTATGGTGATTTCTCTTCCTGGCACTGCAACCCTAGGTTTGGGGGCCTGGTGTGGGGCTATGACCCCTCACTCCTCAGGGGGTAATTCTGCAACCAAGATATCCCTTCTGATTTTTATTCACCACGTGAGGGAGTGGGACCAGCTGGTTCTGTGTCTCCGCCTCTCCTACCAGTCTCAATGTAGCTTCTTCTTTAATTTCCTAGTTATAGGACTTCTATACAGCTAATTCTGAATGATGGTTGTTCTATAGTTTAGTTGTAATTTTGATGTGGTTGTGGGAGGAGGCAAGTATCATGTTTACTTATGCTGCCATCTTTTGGTTTTTAATACATATTCTTTTATTGATTTCAGAGAAGAAGGGGAGAAGGAGAGAGAAATAGAAACATCAATGATGAAAGAGAATCACCGATCGGCTGTCTCGAGCCCACAACCTGGGCATGTGCCCTGACTGGGAATCAAACCGTGACCTTCTGGTTCATAGATTGATCGATGGCTCAACCACTGAGCCATGCCGGCCAGGCTACCTATACTGCTATGTTGACCAAAAGTCCTGGTAAATGTTTTCCGAAGTGATTGTAGCAATTTAAATCCCACCCAGCTGTGTATGACAGATTATTTTATTCCATAACATTTATCAACTTTTGGTTCTATCCAACCCTAAAATTTTTTCATTCTGGTTAATACAAATTGCATCTTTATGGTTTAATTTGCATTTTCCTCACTTCAAATGTGTTTGACCTCTTCAAATATACTTATGAGTTGTGTTTCTCTTTTATGAAATGCCTGGGCATGTCTTTTGCTCTTTTTTTCTATTGGGTTTTCTTTTTCTTATTGATATATAGGGCTTTTTATACATTCTGGAGAGTAATCTTTTTAATTTACATATTACAATTATATTCTCCCAGTTTTTAGTTTATATTTTCATCTCTTTTCTTAAACAAAACATTTTCATTTTGAATGTAATAAAATGTATTAACCTTTCATTTTTGGTTTGAATTCTTTGTGTTTTATTAACAAAATCCTTCCTTATCCTGTGGGCATAAAGTTACTGTCATTTAAAGGTTTTATAGCATTGCCTTTCATATTAAACTCTTTAACTTAATGGGAATTTGTCTTTGTATATGTTTTTAGGTAGGGACCCGACTCTTTCTTCCAATTGAATTATACTGGGACCATCCTATATAATAAAAGCCTAATATGCTAAGTGTCTGGTCATCAATAGTTCAACCAATCAAAGCATAATATGCTAATGATATGCTAAGGCTGCTCAACCGCTCACTATGACATGCACTGATCACCAGGGGGCAGATGCTCTGACTGGTAGGTTAGCTTGCTGCTGGGGTCCAGCAGAGATCAGGACTGAGCTAGATGGGCCGGACACACCGTGGAACCCTCCCTGGCTGGCCAACTTCCCATGGTTCCTCTCCGGCCCTGATTGTGCACTGGTGGGGTCCCTCGGCCTGGCCTGTGCCCTCTTGCAATCTGGGACCCTTCGGGGGATGTCACATAGCCTGTTTTGGCCCAATCCTGCAGGCCAGACCAAGAGACCCCACTGGTGCACAAATTTGTGCACCGGGCCTCTAGTTTTTTTAATAACCATCTTTCCCACCAACTGATCTGCAGTGCCCTTACTGCCCATATATGTGTGGAGATCTGATTCTGCATTCCGTTCAACTGGTCTATCCCTATTCATATCAGTTCAACACTGTCTCAATTACTATACGTGTAGAACAAATTTTAAGGTCTTATAGCAAGTTTAATTTCTTCATGAGTGTCTTGGATATTCTTGGACCTTTGCTCCTTCATATCAAATATAGTTTTACTTCTTAAATTCAAAGAAAAACTCTGTTGGGGACAATAGAATTTCAATGATTCTTTGGGCAGAACTGGCATTCTTACAATACTGAGTCTTGGCAATACACACAAAAAAGATCTATTTAGATCTTTTGTATAAATTATTTTTATTACATTTTTCTAAAGTACTTCATAACTTGGGGTGCTATAATAAATTTTTTTAATTATATTTCTAACATAGTTTTTCTGCTGTTTAAATGTAATTGAGTTTTTAATAGTGTTTTTGCTAAACATTCTTATTTATCCTAATAACTCATATGGTTAGTATTAGCTTTTCTATATTGACTACCATCATTTGTAAAAATGTTGGATTTTTTTTTCTTTGCAAACATTATACCTTTTTTTCTTCTAGCATTACTTGGGCTTAACACTCAATAATTTGAATAGAAATGATGGTTTGGGGCATCTTTATATTGTTCCTAATATAAAAAGAAATGTTATTAATATTTCAAAATTAAGTATATTTGCTGTGGGTTTTTTGTTTTGTTTTGTTTTGGTTTGGTTTTTAGAGATGGGCTTTATCAGGTTATGGGAGTTCCTTTATATTCCTAGCATGTTTAGAATAATCTCTTTTTATTTTTCTGCATTTACTTACATGATCATGTTTTTTATCTTTTATTCTCTTAATATAGTAAACTAGTAGCCCGTTTGCACGAAGATTCGTGCAATAGACCTTCATTCACCTGGCTGCCTGCACCAGTTTTCTGCCGGCACCGAGGACCCAGGCCTTCTTTCAGGGTCGGGGCTTGGCCCCAGGCGGTGGCCTTGGGCTCGGCTGCACCCAACATCCCTGCTAAGGATCGCAGGAGCCGACCCCCAGTGGTTTCCTGCGATCTGTGCAGGCTCCCCGCTGGTGCCCAAGGCCGGGAAAGCCTCCACCCGAGGCTTTCCCGGCCTTGGGCTCCGCCACACGCCAAAGTCCCTGCAATGGTTTCCTGGTGGGCGTGGTTGGTGGGCATGGCTTGGTTGGTGGGCGTGGCTGGGGCGTAGCGAAGGTACGGTCAATTTGCATATTTGTCTATTATAAGGTAAGATTATATATATTAATTGTAATAAATTTGAATTTTAAATGTTAAACTAACTTGCATTTCTGGGATAAATCCAATTTGGTCATGCTGTACTTGTCATTTTTATTCATTATTGGATTCAGTTTACTTAGATTTTACTTAGGATTTATGAGAGAGAGGGGCCTATAAATTCCTTTTATTATACTATCCTTGTTAGCTTTTGGTGTTGCTCTAAGTTATTCTCTTTCATAAATAATAATTAAAATTTCAAGGATAAAAAAAGTTACAGTAAGGTCCCAGATATTAGAATAATGACTTTCACCATCCTCCTATTTCTCCTTTCTTATCACCTCTTACCATTTTAGAGAATAAGATAAAAGAATGATGATATACACTATGTCACATCTTTTTCTTCAATTTTTCTTATTTTATAGAAATTGAGAAAATACAGGGAAAATGTAAATCATGACCAATAGAATTAAGTTATTAAGTTCTAACTCCTAATTTTTAATCAAACTACTCACCTGAAACACTTTCCTACTAATAAGAAGTCAAGAAATATACTTTGGAAATAAATAATTATTCTATAATTTTCCAATGAATTTTTTAGGATTGGGCTCTTAATATCATGTCATGCCAACAGTTGCTATTATCCTAGTTAGAAAGATACATTGGTGAAAAAGTATGAAAAATAACTTTAAGAAATACTGACAAGGAAAATTTTAAAATAAAGGTACAGACTTGGCTATTTTGCTGCTTTCTCCAAAAACTGTAACTATAGCTGCTGAATGCATTCATGTACTAGCTCCACAGTACAGGAGAGAAAAATTAGATTTCAACTAATTCTATGTTTGTTAAGTGCAAACAAAATTATTGACTCAGTTCTCAACAGGGAAAGGCAATGTCCTTGTCCTAGGAGTTCAAAACCTAAAACAAGCAAATGTTGTACAAGCTATCTAATGACAATTGGAATGAAAGGAGGATAATTATGTTCTAATCTTTAAGAATAGGAACCCAAAATAAATGTATAAATAATTTACCTCTTATTACCTTATTTTAAAACTGTGGGACATCATTTTCTGAGATTGCTATTTTAAAAGTTATGAAAGCAATGCTAATTCTCTCAGAGTTAAAAATATACAGTGTAGTTATTGAGGCACCGGTTCTCATACACTGGATCCTTCCACATGTCACATGGCTACATGATATTCCCAAGTCATGGATTTTGCCGTTTGATCTCTGATGCAGTTTGAAGATATTTCAGTGCTCCAGAAGCTAGGCAGTTCTCTGAATACACTAAGTATACATATGAAGCAGCTCAAATGTACAAGTGCTTCCATCAACAATCACTTCAAAGATCATTAATAACTTACAGGTGTTAGAGTGGAAATGCCCTCTGCACTCCCCTGCCCCTTCCTGAACTCTGGTTACTCTCTCTGGGCCATTTTTGCAACAGTGAATTCTTAACTTGATGTTTCTCTTTTTCCATTTTTTCTATGCTGGCTATAGGGCTTTTAAGATGTCATTCCAAAATCTTCTAGCAAACCCGAAAACAGAAAATAAAAATGCTTCAGTGTGTTAATTCTAGGGAGTCTTTTTCTTTTCTTTTTTTGTCCTTACGTTATTATAGAGGACAGCAATTTAAATCATTCTTGAGACTATACCTATAAAGAAATGGAAAGACAGAACAGGTGGGTGGTAAAAGTCTGCCTGGTTGGAAACGTGAGAAAAAAATCTGATGGACTCCTAACATCTGCTTGGTTTCTACTATTGCTGAAGATGGGCTACAAAATTTTACTGGTTTCTCCAAAAAGGCCAATGAACTATGTGTGAGAGAGAAGGTTAATTATACATCTAGATCAAAGTTCCTCAACAGTGGAACTATTTATATTCTGGCCTGGATAATGCTTTGCTGTGGGGGATTTTCCTGTGCTTAATAGGATTCATAGCAGCATCCTTTCCCTCTAACCGCTACATGCAGGTAACACACACACACACATAACACCCCAGTTGTGACAACCAAAAATGTCTCCAGACATCGCCAAATGTCCTCTGAGGAGCAAAATCACCCCTAGTTGAGAACCACTGAACTAGATGAAGGTGTTTTCTGATTCTGAGCCTATGAATATGAATCCAGGCCACATCAGGGCAAGCCAAATAAGATAGTTACATGTATGTTTACTCATTGGGTGAAGGGATATTGGCACAGTGCTAAAGTATCACTGCATAGATTCTAACTACAAAGGAGAAAAATTATAGAACTGGCAGTCACCACCTTAACCAAGTGACTCCATGTAACATCACTAATAATGGGACAAACGGACATTATATACCAGTATTTAACATGAGTCTAATCAAGCCTCTAGACCAGCGATTTTCAACTGGTATGCCGCGGCACACTGGTGTGCTGCAAGAATATTTAAAACATGCAATACGTGACTATTTAGTTAGGGCACTGACCTCTTTTCTCTTAGGTTGTCAAATAAAAAATGACAATAACCAACACAATAGCCATCTGGTGTGAATGAATCAAATCATACCTATTTTTTGTCGGATCAGCAAAAAATATATTTTTTGGTGTGCCACAGAATTTTAGTAATTAGTTTATGTGTGCCATGAGATGAAAAAATTTGAATATCACTGTTCTAGACTTACATCAAGTTTATAGGAAAAAAAGGGAGGGTATAGAACAGGTGAAGTGACATGATTAGGAAACAATCAGACAAACACAGAATACTATAAGAAAAGTAGCCTGGACCTTTCAAAACTTAATGTAATAAAAAGAAAATAAAAGTAAGATACTATTCTAGTTTAAAAAAACTAAAAAGACATAACAATGTAGAAACTTTGACTATATCTTTATTATTATTATTATTATTATTATTATTGATTTCAGAGAGGAAAGGAGAGGGAGAGAGAAACATTAAGGATGAGAGAGAATCATTGATTGGCTGCCCCCTGCACATCCCCTACTGGGGACTAAACCCACAACCTGGGGATGTGCCCCGACCTGGAATTGAACCATGACCTCCTGGTTCATAGGTCGATGCTCAACCACTGAGCCACTGTGGCTGGGCTGACTATATCTTTTTTAAAAAGCTTTTATAAAAGACATTTGTTGAAACAACTGGGCTAAGTATATCTTTTTTTAAAAGCTTTTATAAAAGACATTTGTTGAAACAAACTGAAATTTGAATATGAACTGATTATTAGGTGATATCTAAGTTGTGGTAATGGTAGTATATTTATATTGGAAAATGTCCTCATCCTTAGCAGGTGCATGTTGAAGGTTTAGGGTGAAGTTTCATGATGTCCATGCTTGAAAAGTTTCAAAATAAAACATTAGGGGAAAACAAAAGATAAAAGTGTTTCATCTAGCCGAAGCCGATTTGGCTCAGTGCATAGAGCGTCAGCCTGCGGACTGAAAGGTCCCAGGTTCGATTCCAGTCAAGGGCATATACCTTGGTTGTGGGCACATCCCCAGTAGGGGGTGTGCAGGAGGCAGCTGATCGATGTTTCTCTCTCATCGATGTTTCTGGCTCTCTATCTATCTCCCTTCTTCTCGGTAAGAAATCAATAAAATATATATTTTTTTAAAAAAGTGTTTCATCTATAATGTAATTGAAAGGATTACTGTTGGGGAGCACATGAGACTTGGTTGGAAAGTTTGTAAGGTGGACATTCTGAGAAAAGGGAAGTGTGTGGAAGGACACCTGTCCTGTTTACCAGAATTCTGACTTAGGGGAGTGTTGAAGGAGGCGCCCCTAATTATTCCTTGACCTTTCCAAACAAGTCTGTGCATGTGTAGACCCCTGGGTGTTTACTGGAATCCTTATGCTTAATCCCTGGATGCCCTTGCCTAAAAGGACAATGTACCAGTAAACACATGTGTCCTCCCAAGATTACTCACCCTACTGATTGTATCTAAAGATAAAAATTCCAATAAAAGGCCTAAGGAGACAGGCAATCAAGGCGGCCTGGCTTCTTCAGCCAGGCGTTCCTTAGCCCTCCCCCACACAATGAAACTGTATCGGAGTAATCTGTTCATCCGTCACTCAGGGGCTGCTGGTCAGCCCCGGCAAGGATTACTAGTATTTATATTATCATCAATAATCAGTATTTACTGAGTGTAATGTTCTATGAGTGATTCAAATATATAATCCCTGACCTTGAAAAAATATACATTAATTTCTTTATCAAAACTAAAAAAGGAAAGGGGGTTATGAAAAGTATAATAACTAAATTAGAATTTCATCCAATTTGTTTGGAATTCAATCTGTATAAATACCAATTATTGAGAAAATAGTTGACAACTTTTTATCATCTGTCAGGTCTATGTGTTGTCCTGGTCGAACAGCCCACTAGACCGGGCCATGAGTTCTTATTCTATAACTATGCCTCACCCTATTTGCAAATTTGGTACGCATCTCTGCTTTGTTTTTGCTTCAGTTTCTCTACATCTCGGTATACCCGCTCCTATGATCTCTGATCTTCCATTTCACCTCCAGGTTCATGACTGCTCTCTTCTCTCCAACACTGTTTAGAATGACTCAAGCCTCCTTTGTGAAACTTCCTTGTGACCTGCCTAGGAAATCAGGAAAATAGGGTCCAAGGTTTCCAGGGCCTACCCGCCTTTTGTTCATCTCTTCAAAAAGACAGTAACAATTTTCATTGTCCAAGGCTCAGCTCATATTGTCATGTATTTCATTTTAATTTGGGAACTCACAATTACCTTCGTATTTTTAGCCCCGTTTCATTGATGAGAAAACTGAGGCAAAGAGAGATTTAGAAACTTGTCCGATTTCACCTGACTAGTAAACATCAGGGCTAGGACATAAACCCAAGTCTTCTTTAGTTTTATTGGAATGTACTACCTAAGAAGGAGAAATGAAAGATATGTGGCATGGGGCAGAAAGCATGGTTTTCCAGACAAGGGCTAAACTAAAAACTAAATTAAAGTAAAACTATCTTTTAGATGAAGTTTGCATTGGAGATCCTTCCCCCAATACTAAGCCCCAGGCACTCAAGTGCCTTCACATGGCTCCTTAGTTGCTCAAAGGCCCACCCTAGAACATACTGTGGCCCATGACTATATTTCCCAACCCTCTGACTTCCATCAGTACTTTCCTGAATATTCCATGAAACTAAATCAACTAAACTGTAGATTCTAAAGCATATTAAATTATAAATGGATGATTATCTGAATTAGCATGTTATACATTTGCATGCTAACTGGGACCCCAATGAACATAGCCCCTAATTCAAGTCAAGGACTCAAATTAGAAACTTCAGGCATGTTGGTGGCAAGCCACTGGCTCATAGAATCCTTCAAGTTAAGCCTTATGAAAACCTGTCGGTCGGGGTGGGCGAAGCTGTCTGCTTCATGAGGTCTTATTTTTATGATGTACCGTATTTTTCCGTGTATAAGACGCTATTTTTTTAAAAAAACCATTAGACTGAAAATCAAGGAGCATCTTATACACAGAAGTCAGCCGACAAGTGCGTAGCTGCCCATACCTTGTCAAACAAGCTTCCTCCAATCATGAGCCTTCTTGTTACTGACGTCAGCTGATGCCATAATTGGAGGTGGAGGTGGAGGTGGAGAGTGTGCAGATGCAACAGGGACTGGAGCGTTCTGAGCCCATAAAGATGTCAAAAAACAAAAAGATAAATACCGGTAAGCGATTGTCTTACTCTGTAAAATTCAAACTGAATGTAATCAGCTATGCAAAAGAGCATCGAAATAGAGCTGCAGAGAGACAATTTGGACCTCCTCTCACTGAGTGTAGGATCAGACAGTGGAGAAAACAGGAAGAACAACTCCTGAAGATGTCAAAAAGAAAGAAGGCCTTAAGAGGAAAAACAGCAAAATGGGAAAACTTGGAGCAGAGGCTTAAGACTTGGATTATGGAGCAGCACCAGAGTGGCTTATGGGTGTCAACTAAGCTTATTCAATGTCAGGCAAGAATGTCTGCAAGCGAAATGAACATTGTTGATTTTACAGGAAAGGCAAAATGGTGCTTCAATTTCATGAGGAGAGAAGGGTTGGCCATGAGAACACGAACAAAGTTCACTTAGAAAATGCCACCAGTTTATGAGGATGATCTCACATATACAGACAGTGACTCAGAAGACAACAATGATATAATAGAAGTTGAAGAAATTGATATGTCTAGAACTAATAGTGATGAAGAAGAGAACAGTGATGCAACAGAGGCTGAATAAAGTGATATGCTGCATAATATCATAGTACTGGTACGTAAACATTGCCTGCGGTAATTACTAAATACAAACGTGTTCTGTTTTATGTTTAAAATATTGATTTCTTAATTTTGGGTTGGAAAAGTGGGGGGGCGTCTTATACACGAAAAAATGCGTTACTACATTTTCATGACTCAAAAATCAAAATAATACAAAAATGTATTCAGTGAGAGGTCCTAGCTACTTCTTCAGTCCCTCTTACCAGTACAATTAACCATTTTTATTCATTTTTTGTCAATCCAGAATTTCTTTATGCAATACAAGCAAAATACATTTCTCCCCTTATACTTAAAGGTAGCATAATATATAAACTTTTCAGCTCTTTGCTTCTTTCACTTTTTAATGTATCCTAGAGATCTCTCTACATGTCAGTATATCGATATCTTCTTCATTCTCTTTTACAGCTGCATTATATTGTATTTTGTGGATATACTATTTTTATTAAACCAGTCACCTATTACCAGACACACTGTTTCCAATTGTTGGCTATTATAAGCAATGATCCTCTCTAATAAAATGGTAATATGCAAATTAACCATCACTCCGCTACATAAGCCACGCCCACCAACCAAGCCACGCCCACCAATCAATCAGGGCAAGTATGCAAATTAACCCCAATCCAAGATGGCTATAGCCACAGAGAGCAAGGTTTCCCAGGTAACAGAGGAAGCCAAGCTTTCCATAGCCGTTGCAGGCCTAAGCCTCCAGTCAAGCTACAAAGTTTCAATTATAGAAGGTAAACAAATTCAAACAAATGGCGACAGAATGGAGCTTGAGAGAGCAGGCCAGGGTTGCCGGCGGCAACAGGGGAAGCAAAGCTTTCCGCACACCCTGGCCGGGCTCACCCGCTTAAGGCTACAAAGTTTCAATTGTAGAAGGTGAATTAACTACCACAGAAATGGCTGCCGCCCCAGGCTACAAAGTTTCAATTATAGAAGGAAAATAAATTCCAGATACCAGGGCCTCTGCTTGGGTTGCCAGGAGGCGTGGCCGGCCTGCAAACCACCACAGGCCCCTCGCTCAGGCCGCCCCACACCCCAAGGGAACCCCCACCCTTATCTGTGACACCCTTCAGGGCAAACCAGCTGGCCCCCACCCGTGCACCAGGCCTCTATCCTATCTAATAAACGAGTAATATACAGATTGATCATCACTGCAACACACAATATAGCTGCCCCCATGTGGTCAAAGATCCTGCCCCCATGTGGACACAAGATGGCCACTACAAGATGGCCAGCAGGAGAGGGCAGTTGGGAGGCACCCGGCCTGCAAGGGAGGGCAGTTGTGAGGGACCAGGCCTGCAAGGGAGGGCAGTTGAGAGGGACCAGGCTTGCAAGGGAGGGCAGTTGGAGGTGATCAACCCTGCAGGAGAGGGCAGTTAGGGGTGACCAGGCTGGCAGAGGAGGGAAGTTGGGGGCAAACAGGTTGGCAGGGGAGCAGTTAAGCATCAACCAGGCTGGCAGCGGAGTGGTTAGGGGGTGATCAGGCTGGCAGGCAGAAGCGGTTAGGGGCAATCAGGAAGGCAGGCAGGCAAGCAGTTGGGAGCCAGCAGTCCTGGATTGTGAGAGGGATGTCCGACTGCCCGTTTAGGCCCGATCCCACCAGGATCGGGCCTAAACGGGCAGTCGGACATCCCTCCAGGAGTCCCAGATTGGAGAGTGTACAGGCTGGGCTGAGGGACAACCCCCCGCCCTGCACGAATTTCGTGCACCGGGCTTCTAGTATTCTTATATATGCAGATGTATCTGGAGGATAGATTCCTAGAAGTAGAAATGCTAGATCAAAAGGTGTGGTAGACATAAGGCCTCCCCCCGCCAAAGATATGGACATCCTAATCCCAGGAACCTGTGGATATGTTGTCATATATACACAATCTGATTAAGTTAAGGACCTTCTTATTTCCACCCTGGGATATCTGGGTGAGCTGGATGTAACCACAGGTGTCCTTATAAGAGGAAATCAGGTCAGACAGGAGGGAAGATCCTGTACTACTGCCTTTGAAGATAGAAGAGGCCATGAGCCAAGGAATGTAAATGGGAAAGGACAAGGAAACAGACACCTCCGGAAGGAATGCAGCCCTAAAGGACAATTTTAGACATCTGACCTCCAAACTCTAAGACAAATTTGTGTTGTTGTAAGCCACTAAGTTTGTGGTAAATTGTTACGGCAGCCATAAGAAATTAATACACAGGGTAAATACAAATGTAAATTTTGTATATATTGCCAAATTGCCATCCATAAAGTTTGTCTTTTGTACTTCTATCAGCAATGTGCCTATGTGCAACTTTTGAATGTTTGTCCATATGATAGGTGAGAAGTGGTTTACCCCAGTAGGATTTTAATTCACAAGTGAAGTTGAACATCCTTTCACATATTTGAAAGATTTCTTTTGCTGAAACTATCTGTTAAAATAGTTCTACATTTTTCTCCTGGGTTGTTACTCTGTTCTTTATTTCTAAAAACTCTTTATATTTTAGGGCTATTATCTCTTTGTAATATGAATTACAAATATTTTCCCCTTAATCCTTTGTCTTTTCACATTGTTTGTGGTATTTATTGCCATGCATAATTTTTATTATTTGTATTTATTTTCACTTAACGTTTAAAGTTTTCCACATATAGGTTTTGCATAATCAAAAGATTTCAGCAGGGGCTGTTTTAGTTTATCCATAATGCATTAAGATTGTTACTTGCTCTAGCTGGTTTGGCTCAGTGGATAGAGCATCAGCCTGCGGACTGAAGGGTCTCAGGTTCAATTCTGGTCAAGGGCACATGCCGGGGTTGTGGGCTTGATCCCCAGTGTGGGGCATGCAGAAAGCAGCCAATCCTTGGTTCTCTCTCATCATTGATGTTTCTATCTCTCTTTCCCTCTCCCTTCCTATCTAAAGTCAATAAAAATATATATATTTTTAAAAAGATTGTTCCCTAATCTCAAGAGCCAAGTGTAGTGGTTGACATGTTTTGCTTTCTTATTTCTGCATAGATACTTCAAATGGAGGAAAATTCTAGTGTGAGAAATACACAGATGGCAAAATAAAATTTCAAGTAATCTAACACAATTTTTAGCAATGCCATTACTGCTTTAAATTCATTAAAATAAAAAAATTTGAAAATCCATAAATTTGCTAAGAGAATTATAAAGTGTTACCACATGAGTACATTTTTTTTACCCCAAGTGTATTTTGTTTTGTTTTTTAAAAATATGTTTTTGTTGATTTTAGAGAGAGAGGAAGGGATAAGGATAGAGAGATGGAAATGTCCATTGGCTGCCTCCTGCACACCCCCTACTGGGTATTGAGCCCATAACCTGGACATACACTCTGACCGGAATCGAACCAGTGACCTCTTGGTTCATGGGTCAATGCTCAACCACTGAGCCACACCAGCCGGGCATCCAAGTGTATTCTTTTGAATTTTATTTTTGAGAAATCCATCCCTGTATCTATAGAAAGACATTATTTCTCTCAATTAAAATCAATTAAGAACAATTTCTCCCCCTGGGTCCAGGTGAGGCCACGCGCCCCGGGGCCCGGGTGATGCTGGGTCCCGGGTCCAGGTGAGGCCGCGCGCCCCTGAGTCCGGGTGAGGCCACGCCCCTGGGTCCAGGCTAGACCAAACCAGAGGGAGTCGGACCTGCATTACCACCATTTGTCCACCATCCAGAACTGAAAAGTCAGTGCTGACATGTACACATAAGGAACTGGTGGACATTGAAATTGGGTCGCAAAAGAACTGTTGGTCCAGAAAGAAACTCACTACAGACTGATTCATTTGCCTGTCAACATAACTAATATTGCTCATCTCACATTCGGTTCTTATAAGTATATTTCTAGTAACACATGATCTCACTCATCTAGGGGAAATGATGAACAACATAGACTGTTGAACAAGAACAGACCCAGAAACAAGGAGGCATCGATCGGACTGTCGGGCCTCAGAGGGAGGGTAGGGGAGGGTGGGGGTAGGAGGGAGAGATCAACCAAAGGACTTGTGTGCATGCATACAAGCCTAACCAATGGTTAAGGACAACAGGGGGGTGGGGGCATCCGTGGGGAGGGGTGTGGGATGGGAATGGGGGGATGAGGACAAATATGTGACACCTTAATCAATAAAGAATTTTTTTTTAATCAATAAAGAATTTTTTTTTAAAAAAAAGAACAATTTCTGGATCACAGTGAGGCAATAACAACTAACTGAGTTACTACTAATTAGGATAGAAATTTAAGCAACTCAAAAATGAAAGCTGGGTAACTACATAATTTTTTACAAAAACTATTTTAAGTTTGTTTACAATTTAAACATTGTTAGCGCAGCTGGCGTGGCTCAGTGGTTGAGCATCAACCTATGAACCAGGAGGTCACGGTTCAATTCCCAGTCAGGGCACATGCTCGGGTTTGGGGCTCAGTCCCCAGTGTGGTGTGTGCAGAAGGCAGCCAATCAATGATTCTCTCTCATCATTGATGTTTCTAACTCTCTATCCCTCTCCCTTCCTCTCTGTAAAAAATCAATTATATATATTTTAAAAAATAATAATTTTCTCCATAAAGATCTTCAACATCTATGATACTTTTCAAAAATTGCATTTCAAACTTGTTTATGTTAGCATATAGGAATGTTATTAATCTTTTGTATACTAATACTGTAATCTATAATTTTGCTGAATTCTCATTAAGTTTTATCATTTGGAATTCTTACATTTTCCATATAAGCAATCAATAACAAGTTTGATTTCCTTTCTAGTCATCACGTTTTTCATTCTTTTTCTTTTCCTTTTGACCTGGATAGAATCTTCAATAAAATGTGGAACACTAGTTATGAGATTGGCATCTTGGTCTTGTTTCTGATTTAAAGGGGAACATTTTCCTCTTTTTTAAAAATACGTTTTTAGGAGAAACCAAGATGATGGCATAGGTTAAACACCTAACCTGCAGCCTCACACAACAATTTCAAAAATACAACTAAAAGTCAAAATGGACATCATCCAGAACCATAGGAAAGCTGGCTGACTGAAACGCCCACAAATAGAAGGAAAGAGAAAACCACAAGGAAAATCAGAGGAGCCGTAAAAGCCTGAAGTACGGAGACACGGGCACGCACGCGTGCGGGGAGGACGGAGCCGGAGAGGACGGGGCGGCTGAGTGCCTGGCTGGCGTTCTCTAGTGGGAAGGAGACAAAAGCTCTGGACTGCGCTGAACCCCAGCTCCGACTGCACTGAACCCCAGTTCCGGGCGAGACCCTGGGGACCCAGGCTCATACTGGGGGAATCTGGGCTGTAAGGCGGAAACACAGGGGAGCAGCAAAAGGCAGAGCTCCGGAGGCGCGCACGTGAATGTGCGCAGAGGATGGACTGTTGACTGTGCCGCTGAATTGCCCTAGCGGGAAGGAGACAAAAGCTCCGGACTGTGCTGAGCCCCAGTTCCGACTGCACTGAACCCCAGTTCCGGGCAAGAATCTGGGAATCCAGATTCATTGGGGGAGAGACTAGACTGTTTGGCAGCGGGCGAAACTCCAGGGCGCCTTTCTCTCAGAGGTGCTTGCAGAGAGTACAGAGGGACACTGAGACCCAGGAACCTCATAGGGCAGGGCTGACGGGAAGCCAAGGCTGTAGGCTCCACCCTGAAACTCCACCCCATCCAAGCTGAGCACAGAGGCTTTTACAATTTTGCAAGTCTAGTTGAATAAGGCTGTCTCCCGGCGTAGACACAGCTGATCCTCACAGCCAATTGGACTGGAGGTCAAACCCTCCCAATGTACCAACAGCAATCAAGGCTTAACAACACCAAGACTTTGCACTCAGCCCACAAAGGGGGGTACCAAGAGCAACCACCTAGGGAGATTGGGGAAGCTGAGCTACCGGCCCCTATAGGTCACCGACCACACAAAGCCACTCCATCAACACAGGGAGGCAGCCAAAATGTGGAGACACCGAAGCAGGTCATGAATAGAAGAGATGGAGGAAAGTAAACTAATGGACGACACAGTGTTCAGAACCACATTTATAAGGTTACATAAGAATCTTCTAAAAACCGTTGATAAACTTGAAGAAACCTTCAAGGACCTTAATGAGAATACCAAAAAAAATGGAAAAGGACCAGTCAGAAATTATGCATACACTGTCTGAAATAAAGAATATACAGAAACTCAACTGTAGATCACCGTACCCTAAGAGTCAAACCAAAGATCTGGAACATGAGGAAGCAAAAAACACCCAACCAGAAAGGCAGAAAGTAAGAAGAATCCAAAAGTGTGAGGATAGCATAAGGAGCCTCTGGGACAGCTTTAAGCGTACCAACATCTGAATTTTTGGGGTGCCAGAAGAAGAGAGAGAGCAAGATACTGAAAACCTATTTGAAGAAATAATGACTGAAAACTTCCCTCAGCTGATGAAAGAAATAGACTTACAAGTCCAGGAAGCGCACAGAACCCCAAACAAGAGGAATCCAAAGAGGATCACACCAAGACACATCATAATTAAAATGCCAAGGGCAAAAGACAAAGAGAGAATCTTGAAAGCAGCAAGAGAAAAACAGTTAGTTACCTACAAGGGAGTACCCATACGACTGTCAGCTTATTTCTCAACAGAAACTATGCAGGCCAGACGGGAATGGCAAGAAATATTCAAAGTGATGAACAGCAAGAACCTACAACCAAGATTACTCTACCCAGCAAAGCTATCATTCAGAATTGAAGGTCAAACGAAGAGCTTCACAGACAAGAAAAAGCTAAAGGAGTTCATCACCACCAAACCAGGATTACATGAAATGCTGAAGGGTATTCTTTAAGAAGAGGAAGAAGAAAAAAAAGGTAAAGGTGAAAATTATGAACAACAAAAAGACATCAAATACATACCTACCAACAAGTGAATCTAAAAATCAAGTGAATAAAAAAATCTGAAGAACAGAATGGACTGGTGAATATAATAGAATCAGGGACAGAGAAAGGGAGGTGACAGACAATTCTCAGGGGGAAGGGGGTCTGAGGGGTGCAGGAAGAGATTGGACAAAAATCTTACACCTATGGATGAAGATAGTGGCGGGGGGGTAAGGGTATGGGGTGGGGTGGGGAATCAGGTGGAGGGGAGTTATGGGGGGGGGGAGAGAAACACCTATAATAATCATCTGAACAATAAAGATTTATAAAAATAAAAAAATAACGTTTTTATTGATTTCAGAGGGGAAGAAAGAGAGAGAGACAGAGAAAGAGAGAGAAACATCAATAATGAGAGAGAATCATTGGTTGGCTGCCTCCTGCACACTCCACACTGGGGATCGAGCCCTCAACCCAAGCATCTGCCTGGACCAGGATTGAACCGTGACCTCCTGGTTCATAGGTTGATGCTCAACCACTGAGCCACACTGGCTGTGCAGGGGAATATTTTCTTAAGTTTACTCTGAGGTTTATAGGATACTCTTTAAAAAAAAAAAAAAATATATATATATATATATATATATATATATATATATATATAATTATATAAATATATAATTGATTTTTTACAGAGAGGAAGGGAGAGGGATAAAGAGTTAGAAACATCGATGAGAGAGAAACATTGGTCAGCTGCCTCCTGCACACCCCCTACTGGGGATGTGCCCGCAACCAAGGTACATGCCCTTGACAGGAATTGAACCTGGGACCCTCAGTCTGCAGGCTGACGTTCTATCCACTGAGCCAAACCAGTTAGGGCTATAGGATACTCTTTATCATGTTAACAGAATTCTTTGATCATTCCTAGTTAGATAAGTTTGAATTAGAAATGTTTTGAATTTTACCAAAACATTTTTCTGTCTTTAAGATGATCATATCACTTTCTTCCTTTAATTTGTAAATGTGTTAGATTCTATCAGTAAGTTTTCTACTATTAGGCCATCCTTGAATCCGTAAGAAATCCTCCTTATCTAAGATTGTGTTTTTATACACATGCCACATTTGATCTACTCATGTTTTACTTAGGATTTTGTATTACATACATAAAGTTTATAAGTGAGACTGGCCTATACTTTTTCTTTCTCTTACTATCCTTATTAAATTTTACCACCTTCATAGTTGGGAAGTTTTCCTTCTTTTTCTAAAAATTTTATTAAACTGTTCATATAAAATAGAAGTGATGTGTTCCTTGAAAGCTAATAGTCATGAGCCTTAAATGTTTAAAAGCATCATGGGCCTGGTGTGTTTTATTAACGAAAAATTTAAAACAAGTTGTTCCATTTGTTTAATGGTTGTATGTTCATAAAGGTTTTCCATTTCTTCTTAAAGCAATGTATCAAATAAAGAATATGTTAGGCTGCAGTACAATGTTGAATAAAACTGGTGAGAGCTGACACCCTTATCTTGTTCCCAATCTTAGGGAGAAAATATTCAGTCTTTTCCTTTGAGTATTATGTTAGCTGTGACTTTTTTGTAGATAGATATTCTTTATTTAGTTGAGGAAGATGCCTTCTATTCTTAGTTTACTGAGAATTTTTACCATGAATTACTCATATTTACTTTCTATATCATATTCTGTTTTTTTTTCTTTTTATATGTTTTTATTTATTTGAGAGTGAGAGAGAGAGAGAAACATTGATGTGAGAGAGAAATATAGATCCATTGCCTCCCACATGAACCCTGACCAGGGACCGAACCCACAACCTGGGCATGACCAGGAATCAAACCTTTGACTTTTGGTGCATGGGCAACCCTCAACCAACCCTCAAGCCACAGAAGCCACGGCAATATTCTCTCAGCTTTTATTGTGTTCCCATCATGTTTTTAAACACCTTAATGAGTCAGCACCATTACTATTTTATATATGCAATAATTGTTTCAATGTTCCCACGTGTTGATGATCAGCTTCGGTATGCACCGTTTCTTCTTGCAGTCTACTCTGTCCTTCTGGGTTTAACAGACTTATTCCTACTGTTTCTCCTATAACTTTCTATAAGAATTATCAAAGGGAGGTGATCAATTTCCACTTCTGTTTCTTTCTTTCCTTCTTCTTTTTTATCCTCACCCAAGGATATTTTCCCATTGATTTTTAGAGAGTGGAAGAGAGAGAAAAAGACAGAGAGAAATATCAATGTGAGAGAAACACATCAATTGTTTGCCTCATGCATGCACCCTGACCGGGGCCTGGGCCTGGACCGGGGAGGAACCTGCAACCAAGGTTTGTGCCCTTGACCAGAATCGAACCCGGGACCCTTTGGTCCGCAGGCCGACGCTCTATCCACTGAGCCAAACTGGCTAGGGCCCCATTTCTGTTTCTAAAACTGTTTTTATTTAGCCCTCACTTTTTAATAATAACTTAGCTGGGTATGGCATTCTGGGTTATAGTTTTTCTTTCAGCCCTTTCAAAATATTATTGCTTTGTCTTCAGATGTCTCTTGTTCATGTTAAGAAGTGTGTTGTTAGCATAAATGTTGTTTCTTTTTATATGATCTTTTACAGTTTGTTGGTGTTATCTTGTCCATCTCTGAACATCCTAAAGCAATTTATTGACATTTCTTTTAGTCACTTATTCTACTTTATATTATTTAGTCATCCTCCATACTTTAGTTGACTTTCCTTGTATTATTTAGTCATTTTATATAATTTCCTTGACTCTGCCATGAGAGAACAAGCTACCTGGCAATGGACTAAATGTTGTACATCTTTTCCTATAAGGAGGCACCATGTTCTCTTATGGAAAGGGGAGTGGCACATTAAAATAAAAATAAAAATGCCATTATCTGAGTTTAGCAACAGAGGCTCCTCTCAAAGAGTGCCTGTATATCAACTTTTGATAACTGGCTAATATTTAAGTACAAACAACAAATGAGAAAAATGTCTATGCATTGACTGTACTATTCACAGTTTATTGTTTGGCTTTCAACAGATGGTTGGTATTTATTCTATGGACTACTTAAACATCAAAAAGGTATTTGCTAAGCTCAGCAAAGTTTTCATCTGCCAATATGGGAATTTATTAGTGTATATACAGATCTGACTGCGTGAATTTATTGGAAAGGGGAATACTCTCAATTATTCCCCAAGAATATAGTCTAAGCCGTTTCCACCATCGGGGTGCGGGCATAGCTGAGCAACTCTGAAAAAAATAAGAAAACAACCATCTGAAATCTATTTACATGGAAAGACGTGGAGCCTCCGTGAATAAACTTATTGTCCAAGTTTAGACAAGAGAAGATTAGGTAGCTTGATCTTGAAACAAAGTCTTGGTGCTTAGAAGAGATGAGTAATTTTGAATGCACCATAGTTCCTGAGACTGGGAATTATCCCTAGCTCAGATCACCATGGATTCTCATCTGGGTTCTGAGGAGAGAGAAGGCTGTTAATAAAAATGAAAGCCCCGCCCAGCCAGCGTGGCTCAGTGTTTGAGAGAGCAGACCTATGAACCAGGAGGTCACGGTTCAATTCTGGGTCAGGGCTCATGCCCGGGTTGTGGGCTCAATCCCCAGTGTGGGTTGTGCAGGAGGCAGCCGATCAATGATTCTCTCTCATCGTTGATGTTTCTATCTCTCTCCCTCTCTCTTCCTCTCTGAAATCAATAAAAATATGTCTTAAAAAAATGAAAGCAGCTGTTTATTTTAAAACCACTGACAGAAGACACTGCAGACCATTTTAACCCTCTGACCGAGTTTATCACAGCTAATGGACTATGAACTTTGGCATCTCCATATTACCTGCACATTCCTCACCTGCTATCTGCAGAAACAGCAGCAACAATGCACACAGAAGAACTGCCTGACAAAAGGGGCGACACCCAGCAAAATGAGCAACAATGGGTGCAGCGAGGCAACCAAAGGGTATGAAAAAACCTACAGAAAGTAAATCATTGAAGAATGGATTTAAAATGTGATATGCTATTAATACTACTAAATCTGGCAGCTTATCAGACTTGTTATTGAAAATACCGAAGACATCTCTTAACCACCCTAGAAATATTTGGAGGGAGTTTTACCAGAGACAGGGCCAGGGGAGCACCCAGTACTAGGATCAGGGCTAATTTAACCATATGGTCAAGGTATGAGAGAGAGGAACAAAGTCTCTAAGAATGGTGGGGGAGTACTACTTAGAAAGGTGAATGTGTAACTTATTCCTCAAGTCTTCAATGCAGTCAATTTTTGTTCATCGGCTCCTACATTTTCCTCTAGGTTAGACATTTTAACAGCTATGAATAGAATGCCCACAGATACCGTTCACAGAATGACAGCCAAGATGGTACAATGTCATCCAAGGTATGGGGGTGACTCTAAAGTTTAATCTGACTTCAAAACAAAACATGCCATTTTAGTGTCAAATAATGCCTTGTACTTACCTTCCCCAGAGGTTTTCCAATTGTGTCCGGGCAACCTCTTTTCTCCGCTTTTCTAGATCAGAGAATGAATACATACACTTCAACGATTTGCTATAGCCTAAACCCCAAATGAAAGCCTAGACCTCATCTCTCCTACTGACATTTTTTTTTTTTTTTTTTTTTTTTTTTTGCAGAAGCAACACTAACCCTCATCCTAACGCAGCGGTTGTGGGAAGTCAGCGGAGTCAGAGCAGCAGACAATGTGAGGAAGAAGGGGCTGAGAGGCAGAGAAAGAAAAGTGACTCCATAGCACTGAGTTGAGGAGCAACCTTGTATCCTAGGGGCCCTGCAGACGCTGGAACTGCCCTCGTGGGCTGCAAGCAGGCATTTCCAGATCAGGATGAGTGCAGACTCAGAGAGGGGAGCTGCCTCCCAGCCCCAGCGGTTTCCTCACTGTAATTACACGCCAAAAATAACCCAGCGGTGAAACGCAGCCATGCCAAAGCACTTCAGGTATCGGTTAAATTCCCCCCCTCTTCTTTATGAATTTGTATTATTTATAAGACACTTGACACATGTTTAAACACTTACATAGCTCCTCGGTTTCAGGAAGCGTGGCTTGTTCAGCTGAGGGGAAGAAAGCATATAATGAGGGAGTTAACAAGGGCTGATATTTTTTTACAACATTCTTTTAAAACTGAAAAACCTCTTTAAACACCAGGAACAGCTTAAACAGCTCGCGTTAGGCCTGCGGGGCCCAGTGTGGACGGTCCCTCCTGGACGTGTTCTGCCCGAGTGTCATCCGACACAGGGGGCGTGACGGGCGGCGGCGGCCACGTGCGCCCCGAGGCCTCAGCCCCGCCGTCCGGCCTTGGGGTGCCCGCGGCGCCCCGGGAGGCCGAGGCCGAGGCCGAGGCCGGGAAGGCGGCCCTTGGACCCTGGGCTCGCAGGGCAACGGGAGCGTCGGAAGAGCGGCCCCGGCCGGCGGCCTGGAGGAGGCGGCTCCGAGGCCGCGGGCGTGGGGAACAAACGAGGCCCGCGGCGTGGGGTGGCCGCCCCCACCTCGGGGACTAGCTCGGCCGCTGGGCTGACCCGGAGCCCCGGAGGCCGCTGCCCTCCAGCCGCGTCCCTCCCTCCCTCGGCGGCGGCGGGCGGAGAGGCGCGCCCCGCCGGGAAGGGCCGCGCGCAGGTCCCAGGGGCGGGCCTGCAGGGCGACCTGGCGGGCGCCTGGCCTGTGTGCGGGCGGGAGGTGGACAGGAGCCGCGTTCTCTCTCTCCCGGGAGTCCGGGAGCTGGGAAGCCCGGGCTGCGGGGCTGCGGGGCTGCAGGAAGCACCTGCCTCCGCCCACCTTGACCCCGAGACCGCCTCCCTCCTGCCCAGCGCAGAGCTCCTGGCGCCCCTCGGGGGCCGACCTGGCCGAGGGCGCGAAGCCTGGCAGCGCGCAGCCTCGAGGGCTCCTGCCTGGGGGGCGGCGACCCGGGTGTCCTAGACCCAGCCCGGCTCCCCCGGGCCGAGTCCGACGCCCCCCAAGGAGGGAGCCTGGATGGAGGAATTCCTCCCGCTTCCCTTCCAGAGTCAAAAGCCCGAGGCCGTCGGATCTGCAAAGAGGAGCAGTCGGGCGCGGGCACGCCAGCAGCTGATGAAGATAATGGTCCCCGCACACACAGCCCTGCGCCCAGGGGCGCGTGCACACACACACACACACACACACACACACACACACGCCTCATCCTACTCTGCCCAACCTTAGTATTCCGGGCATGCGGTTTTCAACAACTTGCTTGACACAATAACAAAGACATTTAAATGCCAGGACGCAGACTTCACTTTTTAACCTGCTGAGAGGAGCTACTTTCAAAGCTTCCCCACCGCGAACAAACTGACAAAAAATATGGGGTGCTCTTATAAATTAAACACCTTACCCTCAATGCAACGTGTGTTAATCAGGTTTCTAAGGCAATAGCCATCTCTGTCTTTTTCCTATTCACCCAAATAATGCCCAGAGAAGGAACCCCTTTACACAAGAGAGAGCTGGGGGGAAAATGAATTATACCCATTGCTAGTAAAAATCACCTTAAATCAATAGAGCACCACTTGAACTTGAGTTTCCATTGTTTCACTGAATCATCAATGTTTTTAATTAAACAGAGCTACCCTTTCTGTTAAAACATTACATAAAAGGGTTAGGTTTCTACTTTTGTTGAGGCAGCTGGCGTTTGTTGGCTGTTGTGTTTGAGCAACAGACTGTTCAATAGAAGCGAGAAATAGCTCAACGGGCTCTTAATAGACCTGTTTCAACAATGTACCTTGAAAAGGAATACATTGTGTTATTGTGTTAGTTTGCTACAAACCTATTAAAAGAAAAATAGCATCCATCAGGTCTAACAAAACGCACTTGTAGTATACGTACTTATCTGCTTCAAATACACTTCTTGGCACAATGTCTAGAATTCAACTAGATCATCAAGAGCTGGGCAGAAGGACACATACCGGTTAGGTAATGATACACGGGCTAAAAATAATAATGAAGGAGGGTCTGAGCAGACGGTAATCGCTACTTTTTGTTTGTTTATCATGAGAACTACAGGCAGCCCAACTTCAATTGAAAATATATTGCAAAAGTGTGGACTCCTATGACAAAAACAATTTTAAAAAAATTTCTAGTATGGGAATATTGATTCAAATCCCATATTTGGAACGAATCAGATACACTTTTGATAGCAATTTGTTTCAGAGGAGGATTCTGGGCAGAAGCGATGCGTTTTTAAAGCAGAATTAAACAGCACAAAGAGATTTTTTTTTTTTTTAGGGAAATGCGTGAAACAAACAAATCGAAAGCAAGGGTTCCAGCCAAGAGGTTGGGGAGCAGCGCTATCTGGCAGTAGGAAAGGAAGTGCTTCTTGAAAGTGCTTTCTTAAAAATTATTTTAAACTTATTTTATTGTACTTTAAACACAAAACGAAAGTTTAAGCAAAGAAATAACCGACTTTGCCATTTTAAAACAGAGCCTATGGTACATTCCAGAGAGGGCTACCACCTGGACCACAACCCTTAGAAAAACAGAGGGGCAAATGATGAAGCTAATTTAGTTCTGAGATACACTTAGCAGAAAAGACACCCAAGGTAGCATCTGTCAGAGGGAGACATCTTTTGCTCCCAGGAAAGGCAATCGGTTTGGTTTCCAACCTGAGTGCCCAACATTCAACTTTCAAGTGCAAAAGTGTTGGCGGCAGGAGAGAAGAATACACTGCCTACCAGTGAACTCAACTGTCTACCCCAAAAGAGAACTTACACAAATTACATTAGCACCCTCTGCATAATATCTACGTTAACAAATAGATAAAGCAGGATTTTGCCCAATAAAGTCAATTAAAATGTCTTTTACACTTCTGGATTATTAAATTATCATGTGAAGATTTAGAAAGATGTCACTGGGAAACTTTAGGTGATAGTTTTGCCATATTGGTATTAGACTTTTCTAGAAGATATTTGAAGCCAGCTGTCTGATATGACTGATCTCTTCCGTTTAAACATTTCCTTTTTTTTTTTTTTTTTCTCAAGAAGAGTGTGTGTATGTATGTACTGGGAAGAATGGATGATGTGTTTGATTTATACTGTAAGACTTTTACCTGATAATGTCTCCTCTCTAGTCCAAATCAATTTTTTGAATTAATTCCCTTGGATTTAAAAAAAAAAAAAGGAAATGAAATCATAAAGCCAAATTGCATATTGTGAAATTAGTTTCTCATAAGATTGACAAAAGAGTTCACATTTTCAAGGTGAGGTGTTTTGGTTTTTTTTGTTTTGTTTTTAATGTATCAGATAATCTACCAAAAGGGAAAGGAAGTTCAAATAAACTGGTTTGCTGTGACATGAAATGTTGTTACTGAGGCTATATATTTTTAAAATCTTTGATTTTCATTTAAAATGCTTAGGAATGTTTGCTTGTCAAAAGTTAAGCTATCCATGGACAAATATTCAATGTAATTTAATTTGAAGAGATTGTTCAAATAAACGAAACAAAAAAAAGTCACCAAAAAGGTCATTTGGAAACCCAGCAGAGGAAGAAATGTATTTTAGAGGAAGATTGTAATCTGATTCCTTGTTTTGTTCATCTTGAAAATCCCTGATTCTTCACTTTGCAAAGAATTGTCAGTGATATCTGAAGACTAAATATTTTACTTATTTCTCTAAAATAAAATCCAAATAGTATGTACTTATAATTTACCTCCCCTAGAAGAACTGGAAGAAGAGGATGACACAAAGATTATTTTCTATATGCCTCTCAAATTCTTCCTAGAAAAATACTTCTAGTCTGTTAATTCATTGTCATTAATATCTAGAAAAGTCTTAACCAATTGGATCATTAAAAAATTCTTTACTGCCACTGATCCCAAGCGGCATCTTATTTAAAAGATTCTGTAGAGTACATTTTCAAAGCATCAAGTTTCTTTTCTGTTTCTTGGTCTTCCTCAGGTAGGTAAGTTAATATCATTTTGAATTTCCTTTTGGTTTCTTTTGCCTTTTAGTTCAGACAAATGAGACGCAAGAGGGGTTAATAGTTTTAAACATTTCAGTGCCATTCTCTGGTGTTTGCCTGAAAAACGGATGGCCGAGTCACTGCCCGCAGCGCCAGACATTCAGCTGGATCCACCCCTGGCACAGTCGTCCCAGGGAAAAGATTCTACTGCCAAACTTGATTAAAAACAGCCTATCAGTTTCTGCCCCATTAAAGAACTGTGAGGCTTTAGAAGCTGAGCAAACTGCCTCTGAGAAAAGCGGCTGAGGTCTGTACCCCTTTTATATGGGAGTCAAGAGAAGCTCCAGAAAAGCAGTAGGTGACGATACAGTAGGTGATGATAGTGGGCTGCAGAAGGACAAGTTGTCCACCAAAATGCTCAGCTAACATCACTGTACCTGATTTAAGTGCTGAGAAAGCGCGAGTCCACCTTATCACTTTTCACCTTAATTTGAAGGGAAAAGGGAAACGCACAGAGCAAAGACCTCTGAGATGCTTGGGAAATGTTAACTTGTTTCTGAGTTCCTTTTCTTCTTCTTCTTCCTTTTGGCAAATACATCAAAATATTCTCTCTTTGAAGTTATATTTTGGAAGATGCAATTAAGAGAAAAATATTAAAATGGGAAAATTAACTAGAAATGAGGAGTGTGTAGGTTGGTGAGTAAAGTAGATACCTGTCAGCATTTTCTTACAGATAAGTAGCTGTTAGTGTTGTTTTGCTTGTGGTATTTATGAGGTAAAAACCAAAGGCATCCAAACAGGAATTTAAATTTGAAGAGAAGTGGGGGTTTTCCTGATGTGTTTCAATAATAAAATGAAAAATTGTGTCTGCATGTGCCTGTGTGTTCTCTTTCCATTTGAAATTTTATTCCAGAAAGTGGTGCAATTTGTTACTTTTTTTTTTTGTAGGCACAGGAGGAGGAAAATATGATACATTTGGGGATTTTTCAGTAGAGCTGTGTTTAGTTTTAATTTTCCTGTATTTTAAAATAAACACTTTGACCAAAGCGTGTTTGATCTTTGCAAGAAGGAAATATACATTGTGAAGGAATGTGCAGCGGTTGGGTATGAAAATGGGGTTGTGACTCACAGCTGCGGGCAGAAAAAAAGGCGTCGTGGTGTCAGCCAGAGGTGTTCAGTCTAATAATTCAAGCTGTAAACTGTATCCCCTAAAATTACCTACATAATAAATCATTGTGTGAAGAAAAAAAAAGTTTGGGCTGAAAAGTGTAAGTGAAGCAGAATCCCCAGGAGACTCCAATGCTGGGACCTATTGGCAATGATGTGAACTATGGGCTTATTTTGTCCAAAACTTTAAGGATCAGAATAATACTGGAAATTATTCTGGTGCAGCTGATTTTTATTTTTTGTCTTGGTTTTCAACACATGTCTATATAGCCTGTTGTAGAAATAGGCTTGCTTTTTTTTTTCTCTCGCTCTCTCTCCTGATCACACAGCCGAAAACTGCTTTATGGGATTTAGAGTCAATTTATACAGCTTCCAGAGAAGACTCAAGAATGGCTTTATTTTAAGAAAAATAGTATAACTAAATTATCAAATGCATAGAGGCAAGAATGGAGGCAGAAATTTTTCTAAAAATTCCCTTGGGGTTCTGTCTCAGATTTCACTCTTGCTTATAGGTACCAAAGAAAACACTACATTTATGTAAACTGGTGAAGTTGCTTGCCTAAGAATTCACTGCTAGATTGAAACACTTAGACCCTGCGGTTGGCAAAGCCATTGCCAAGTCGTGGGGAGAGAAACGGGACTGTTTGGGGATGGAATGCACCGGTTTGGAGTAGAAAGGAGTTCCAGTGCCTGGGGAAAAGATTCAGTTGTCAAGAGGAAGTTTAAAGGCCAAGGACACATGAAGTCTTTGAAACAATAAGGGTGAGGAAGTCAAGAAGCAGGCTCCCCAAAGCCACATTGAAACAATTTATTTTATAAGATCCCCTACATTTCCAGAATTAGTGAGCAGAAGAAGCGCCACGCTGGGAACGCGGGCTGTGGGCTCTGCGAGAGGGAGAAAGTCAAGTTGACACGGCTCTCTTTCGCCTGGGCATTTCAAATGAAAATATAAGGAGGAGGGCGGGGAGGGAAGGGGACAAAACCGAGCTCGCGAAGACGGACTCGAGCGAAGTCCGTAATAAAGATTAACTGGAAAAGGGAAGTTCCTAGCAACTGAAACCCCTACCCTGGCTCATTAGTATTCATGACTGAATGTCCAGCGTTTCTGTTTATCTTTCTCGCAGGATCAATATCGGAGCAGCATGGGCCGGGGAGGAGCCCCGGCCAGGCCCCTGCGTGCGCCTGACCTTTCGCGCCCTCCCCACAGGTCAGAGCATCTTCAGAACCGCCCGGCCAACGCCGCGCCCAAGCTCATTAAAGCCACCATTCATCTGCCGGCGGGGGAGGGCGGGGGGCCCGCGGGGAGGGGAGAGGTGCTGCGGGCAAACTGACCCAACCGACTCCTAGAGTTTTGAGAAACCGCACTCGGCCACACCAACCACTGCGGGCCCAGTGGGCCGGGAGAAAGGAAAGGAACGAGCCGCGTCTGCAGCAGGAGGCCCAGCGCGGCTCCTGGCCAGGCCCTCGTGGGCTCTGCCCGCTTCCACGCCCGAGATTTTGTGTGAGAGGGAGGCAGCAGAAGAGCCTCCTCCGCGCCCCGGTCCAAAGGGCACCCCCGGCTCAGCCCCAGCTCGGCGAGGCCAGGAGCCTCCCCAGGCCTCCGCCGGCTTCTGGGGAGCACCCAGGTGCGGAGCGTTAGCTGTGCTAGTTATCTCTGACATTAACATTACTATTATTTCTACCCCCCACCTACTCCAGCGGCGCGGCGCTTCAGCTGGCTCCCTCGGACCACCGCCTTGGCCTCAGGGACAGAAAAAAATCCTGGCTTCAGTAGGTTAGGAAAGGAAGGGGCTGGAGCAGGGGTTGGGGAGGTGAAGAGTGTGTGTGTGTGTGTGTGTGTGTGTGTGTGTGTGTGTGTGGCGGGGGTGGGTGGCGGGTGGGAGGGTAGTCAGCTCCTTCTTCCCTCCCCCCAATGCACACACAGGGTGAGAGGGCGTGAGGACAGGCCGGACCATCTGGCCCATGACATTCCCCGGGTAAATGGGCCAGAGGGACCCAACTCCCACCCATCTAGTCTCCCTGGCGGCTCCAGGTGTGCGCCTCGGGAGTGCGGCCTGGGCTGTGGACTCTCAAAAGCCAAGTTGGGTGCACTTGGCCCCCTGGGGGGCGGGGCTGGGAAAGAGCGGAGGGGTGAGGGGAGCATCTCTTGATGGGTCCTCCCGCCATCTGCCCCCAATCTCTGCGACTCAGGTCCATCCCTCCCACGCGAGCCCGTGGCTGGGGTTTACAGAAGGAGGTAGCGTGTAAGCATGTGAGAGTGCATGCGTGTGTGTGCTGGGGCATGGAGAGAGATTGAAAGAGACTCGTGTGTGTGTGTGTGTGTGTGTGTGTGTGTGTGTGTGTGTGTGTTTCTGCCTGTGTGCACGCACGCAAGTCAAGGGGTACCCCTAGTCTGGTCTGGGAGCTTCGCTGAACCCTGTTCGAATGGCGGGGCAGGCAGGATGCCCGATGCGGGACGAGGGCAGAACGCAGGGGCTGTAGACCCATGGAGGTGTCATATCTTCAAAAGCGCGTCCGTCCTAGGGAGTAAAAGGGAAACTTGGGAGGGGACCAGGTGGCCTCAGCGAGGACAGTTCCCACACGGGGCCCTGCGGGGGCGGGGCGGGAGCGGGGAGACCCTGGCCCCGGGGCCCAGCCCGACCTCTGGGCCGCGGCGGCTCAGGGGCGGGGCGGGGCGTGCACAGTGCGGCCCCAGCAGCCCTACAGACTTGACCATGAACTCGAACCCTCGGGCTGCCTTGGTTAAGGTTGATAGAAGTTGTCATTCGTAACACCCTGTTCAGACGGCTACGGCCCAGCGGGACGGACCTGAGGGTTTATGCGCGATCGTCTGCCCGATCACCCGGTCCAGCCTGAAGTACCTAGAGTCTTCCCTAACATTAAAACAAAGCGAACAAACAAACAAACAAAACCAGCAACCATCTGTTGGGGGCTGGAGGGGGGTGAGAGAGGAGGGGGGGGGGCATTTCTCCAGGCCTGCTCTGAGCTGCTGGGTAAAAATAGAAACCGTTTATTTCGGACTGCTGGGGGTGGCAGTGGGCTGAGCAGCTCCGTCTCTGCAGAACCAGAGCGCTATTATCAGGCTATAATCAATCAATTCACCGGTGTTTATTAACTGCCCACTTTGGATCCCGAGGGTAGCGTTCCGTGTCCATTTAAGCAAAAACGCATCCAAGGTTCAACTTAGTCGTGGTGGACTGTTATTTTGAGGCCTTGAGGTCCCAGCTCTTGGATGCAGGCCTAGCGGGGGCTCTTCGGGTTTGTTCGGTGGAGTGATGTGGGGGAGGGGAGGACCGAGTCCCTAGTGCGTCCTGGGTGGGTGCCTGCGTGTCCGCTATGTTGCTGGTGCACCCATCAGGGACCTACCAGAACTCATCACCCCCCCTCCCCCCACCCCGTCCTGCGGACCCGGGCGGGCCTCGGGTCGCCTGGGAAGCCCAGGCCTTCCTAGGTCCCCCCATGATGCGGGAGAACAAGGAGGGGCGCAGGGAAACCCAAACCTCCGGGCCAGCCTGTGGTCTGCCCTTGATCTCCGAGTTTTGTGCGGAAAAGACACCACTTGAGACGGAAAACATCCGTCTGAAAAAGAGACAAAGGGGCCCCGGGGTAGGGAGTGGGAGGAAGAGAGAAGGTACCGGCAGGAGGAAAAGGCTGGGCCGGCGTGGGCCGGGCCGTGCCGGGCCCGGGACCTGTTTCCTTCCCTCGCGCCCCCAGCAGCCTGCCCCGGCGCGCGCCCGGAGCAGAGCGGACCCGGCCTCTACCCTGGGAGTGACCTCCTCCCCGCCCGGCACTTCAGGGGACATCAGGGAGCCAGGAGACGCTGATGCCGATGCCAGTGATCATGGTCGTCATTAATAATGCAGCGAGGATCACGATAATTAATAATAATAATGATGGCCTCCCGAGGGGGCCCCAGCTGCCTCCGGATAAAGCGACTCTTGTGCGGAGGGCAGTCCGTGGAGCGGAGTACGAGGGCAGCGAGCCTGGGCGCCCTGAAGTTCAAGGTGACGAGCAGACACCGTCCTGCGGCCGCGGCGGTCTGTCTCCCAGCGAGCGGCGAACCATGGCACCGCTCTGGTTCCTAGAGGGAGGCGAGGGCGGCCTTCCGTTTTGTGGTTCTGAAGTCAAGGCCGGGGCAGGCTAGAATTCAGGTCCTTTTAGGTGGGGAGTTTGGGCGGGGGTGGGGGGGGGGAAGCGGGTTTGACGCCGGCACCTTCCACCCCAGGGCCCGGGCGCCTCGTGGCGGTGCAGGTCCTTGGGCCGCCAGCACCCGCGCGCGCGCGCGTTCCAAGTGGAGCGATTCTGACAACTTTGATATCCTGACACGTTGGCCGTCTCCCCACCACCCCCGCCCCCGTCCTGCCTCCGGGATTCGAGGGGCCCCGAAGAAAGGCGGAGGTTGGGCAGCGACGTCGGGTCCGTGACTTGTTTGGACAAAGCGAGCTGTGGGATGCAGGGGCCGGAGCACTAGGAGCCATTTTGCGGGAAAGCTGCCCCCATCGGTTCCTCACTGTCCTAGGGTGGACTGGGAGACCGCTCCCAGGCGGTCACCTTCCTTCTCACGCCATCCCCCTTCCCACCTTTATAGCCTACTGATAACCAGGATAGCGCCGGGGCGCCCGGCAGCTCTCCGACGTTCAGATCTGGAAAGCGATCCAGCCATGGCTGTGAGATCATCCTTCTCTTCTTGCTGGGTTCCTTCTCCCCCCAAATGAGAAGCAAACCCCCAAGGCCTTGAGTTGATATTAAAAGTCCCACCTCCCCCATTTCAGCCTTCTTAGATTTGAGAGATGTCTGAAAGCCAGTAATTTACACACACACACACACACACACACACACACACACAGTTTACAATATTTAGAATAGACCATCTCATTCTTGCACAAGTTCTAATTTTTTTTATGATTCCTTTGCCCCCTTCCCAAGATGGGTTTGGAAAACCCTAAAGGATTTTCCTCACAGCTTATAATGTGTTCAGTGAAATCTCCCCCAAGGATCAGTAACATATGCCAATTATTTTAATAATTTTCCTTAATATTATTAGGGGTTATAAATTTGATTTTAATAGGGTTGATTGCTTCAGGAGTTGGCGCTTGGGCAGTTCTCAAGGCTGCTGGGGAGGGCTAGTCCAGCATCTGTCACCCTCTGGGACACACACACACACACACACACACACACACACACACAGCCCCGGGGCTGGAGTCTTTCCCTCCCCTTTGAATAGGTGTCATGGCCTCCAAAGAGGTCAGGGTTGACTTTCTCCCCTCAAGCGGCCCTTAGGCCTAGCCTGCCTGGGCCCTACGGCTCAGTTGAGGGCGGAAGGGGAGAGATACAGCGGTCTCTGCAGCAGCCACCCGTTCTGTGTTCTTGTTCTCCGCCAGCAGAGTCCTGGGCATGCTGGGGATCCTTTGGAAGTGTCCCTGCCACTGCCCAAATCTTTTCACCACTGGGTGCGGGGGTGAGACTGGGGCACTGGCAGGGCCTCGCAGAGATACAAGGATACTAAGGAAAATGAAGATGCCTGGATTTAGAAAGAATTTCCCCCATCCCTTCCCTTCAATTACTAAAATTGCCTTCCTCTTTGGAGCGACTTGTTTGGAAATTTTGATAAACTCTTGCAGAGGAGGGGAAGTGAGTCTGCAAACAGAGAACGCTGGTGGTCAGGGTTCTGCCTTACGTCCACCTGGCTGTTTTAGTCTTTCTAATTTTCTTTCACTGAATTCTTGAAGAGATTCTCTTTCATTCTGGGCCAACGGTTTTGTAGCTTTCCAAAATTTAAAAGTAGCCGATTTACCACCTTCTTCCCTCGAACCTTCTGTTTATTGGCGTGCAGTGGCGGTGCAGATAAGCAGGATTTCTTGAGCAAGCTGTTAAAATTTTCAAGAAAAAAAAAACACAAAAAACAACACACAACTTTTGGTAGAAATGGTCCCTTAGACTGAACTCACTGGGCCAAGTTCAAAAACAAAGCACTCAGCTCAGTTTTACGTGTGCAATTAAAAATAACTGTACCTCGGCTTTTCAGAGGGAGAGGGAAGGGGGCAGGGAGGAGGGAAAACAAAGAATAAGGAAATATTTAGTGCTCTTAAATCCAGTCCAAATAGCTGAAAGAAAGGCATTCCCTCAGATAATGGAGCCATTAGAAACTCTGAAGGTTCCTGCCGCCCTTCCTCACAGGGGCTTTCCAAAAATTTAATTCACCCTCAGCTCTGAAACAAAGGACACAGAAAAGAATTTTGAGACTTTCTGCCAAGGGGGAGTTTGGCCCAGTTTCTCTGCGCACACACACACCTTCCTCTCCAGCATGTGAGGCGGTGCGCTCCCATTCATTCCGGCGGCGGATCCATACCCATGTGGACCCTCAGCTGTCTGCTCCCATTCTCTTCAATAACTTCGCTACGAAAAAAATAGTATGTTCATGCAGTTTCAACACGTTTTATTATATTTCTGTATGCATTACTTTCAAAACATATCACAAGAAATGATCAAACCACTTAAAACCTTCAAATAAAAAAATCTGAAACAGTTTATGCCCACAATTGTACATATTTATAGTTAAGAAACATTCTTTATAAATATTGTTTCCTCTGTAGCAAGTTAATACCATAATTTAATTACAAATGGATAAATATGGTCACGGGTATTTACAGAAGGAAGGGTGTTATTAAGGAAAAAAAAAAGCTAACGGCACGACGTTTATTCCCCCACCCCCCACAATCTTTCATACAGGAACTAACAAATTGAACTCGCAAAAGCACTAAAACATCACATGTAAACCCAGCTAACAGAAAAATACATTCACAAGCGTTGGTGGTGGTGGTGTGTATGTGTGTGCTGTGGGGATCGGTATGTTGAAGAAACAGAAGGGATACTTTGGCACGGCTCATTTTTTTCCAGTCTATAGTTGCATGAAAGTTTACAATCAAGTTGCCTCATAAAAGGAACACAATATTCAATACCACAATACAAAAGAAACCATTTTCTTCCACGTTACTTAAAGAGAAACTGAGTAAACTAAAAAGAGAAAAGAAGAGGCCCATCACGTTGGGGAAGGGGAGAAAAGGCAGGGAGGAACGCAATCCAGAGCATTACAAATGGACAAACTTCTATACACCAAGAAGCCATTAAAACCACCTCGGAGAAGGAAGGAGTCCGCTATGTACAGTTTGCCAGAAGACTGGGAGTGCGGTGAGAAGGAAAGCGGGCATGAGGGAAGGAGAAGGGGGTTTGGTTCAATATTTTTATGGGTTTTTATTTTTTTTAATTTTTTATTCCTTATTTTATATTTTCAGCTTCAGAGACTCCGTTAGGGATATTTTTGCTTTTCATGCCTAGGTTATTTAATAATAATAATAAAAAAAAACAACTTTGAAAAATCCTTCTGCTGGTAAAATCATTTTTGTCATCATAAAAATCAGATTCGTAATTTTAACATCACAATCACAGGATGCCCTTGGTGGTGGAGGGCGGCTGCGCCAGGGCGGGGACTGGGAGAGGGAGAGAGGCCCCGGCCCCTCACACGTACCATTCATTGAAGTTGGAGGACAGACCACTGTGGCCCCCGGCTGTCCCGCTGCCCCCGCCAGAGCCGCCGCCGCCCCCACCGCCCGCGCCGCCGCCCCCGCTGCTGCCTCCGCCAGAGCCGCCGCCGCCTGCGCCGCCGCTGCCCGAGCCTCCGCTCCGATGCACGGCGGACACCGCCGCCGCCGCCGCTGCCGCCGCCGCAGCAGCCGCAGCCGCCGCGGGGGAGAGGTTGGAGCTGCTCTGGGGCTCGGCACTGGGGGACACCAGCCCCGGGGGCGTGGACGACTCATAGCCCGAACTGGCGGCCGGGGAGGACTCAGAGCCCTGCGGGGAGGACTCATGGACCTGCAAGACAAAAGCCGGGAGGGGAGACCAAAGGGGACTGGGTGTGAGTGCAGCTGCTGTGGGGCCAGGCCCCCGGAGGAGCACCCCAGAAAGACCCCCTGTCGCCCTGGCCCTGGGGACCCCATGCCTTCCCAGGCCGGCTGAGGTGGTTCAGGCTGGCTGGGAGCCGGCGAGGCAGCCGGCCGCTGCGCCCTTGTGCCCGCCGCCCCGGTGGTACCTTCATGTGCTTCCGCAGAGAGCTGGGGTGCGTGTAGGACTTGTCGCACATCTTGCACAGATAGGGCTTATCGGAGGTGTGGACGTGCATGTGCTTCTTCCTGTCACTGCTGTTGGCGAAGCGCCGGTCGCAGCCCTCAAACTCACACTGGAACGGCTTCTCGCCTGTGGAAGGCAAACACGGGCACTTGCTGTGGACACCCAGGCCCCTTGGGGGACTCCCACCCACCCTGGAGGGGGCAAGGCCTCTGCCAGGAGGGAAGAAGGGTCCCTGAAACAGATGGGTCCCCCTCCGTGGCAGAACTAAGATGAAATTAATAACCCTTTCTACCTAACGGTCCTGCTCATTTATTTCATATTTTACTTTCTTTCAGGCTGACGCCCATGGCCTCAAATGTTTAACTTGGGGTAGCGCCGCCTTTCAATCGAGCTTCTTGGATTTGTAGCTCCCAACAAGTTAGTCTGGCCATGGAGAAGCTGTTATTATGACAAAATATTTGGGGCATTATGAAAATCACACAGACTGCAGGGCTGCTGTCGGTTTCTCTCTGGGGCCAGTAGGCAATTAGATTTGGAGTTGCTGTGTGTTGTTTGGGGACGGGCTGTGCACAGTGACTGAGCCAGTATTCTTCATCCAAAATTCTGCAAATTAAATTAACCATAATTCTAGTCTCGGTCCCAGCTTTTTTTTTTTTTTTAAATAAGTTTGGGGGAAATGTAAATATGAGAGATAAGGCAGCATCTCGAGATTGCAGAGGCACCGGCTGGGCAGTGGGGGTGGGGGCATTAGCAAAGGCTTTCAAAAACCTTCCTGTTAATTTTCTGGCGGCCCCTGCATCCTGTTGCCAGAATTCCAAACGCTTGGAGTCATTTAGAGGTGTGAGAACTAACATTGTTCCACTTGGAAAGGGGACCATTTAACGTTAAATTCCATTAGCACCTAAATTGTTTTTTAAAGACATCCGCTCAGACACAGGACCCGAAAGCAAGCATTTCATGCAAATAAATTTCTCAAATTTTAAACCTTGTTAAGCGCTTGTCTCGCACCTCGCCTCCCCCCCTTCCCCGAAGAGAACAATAGGCCGCTGGCGCATCCCCACCTCGGAGTAAATATTGACGGGGGAAGTAGCTAAAACATTTGGCTTTCTTTTAGGAAATCGTCTGGCGCGGTTTTGGCTGGTCATGGATGAATTATCTATGAGGCGAGAGGCGCGTTCTTTTGCGGCTCTCTCCTGTCACGCGATTGCTCCTCGGGCCGCGCTGCCGCGGGCGCTCGCTAACCGGGTTGTAAGGTCCAAGTGTGGAATCTTAAGCCCTCCGGTGCCCATTAGAGAATGTCCCAAACTACTGCGATCTCGCCGTAAAAGCCTCGAGACCAACCCTGAGATGGGCTTTACCAATTAAGAGATGCTTTACCGCTTGGGCTCACACCAGACTCATGTAATGGGAACCAGTCCTGTGAAGACGTTTTTGGAACGCGGGTAAAACAAGTGCGAAACACACAAGCCACTCAAACAGACCCACCCGAAGCAGAAAAGCACATTCAGGCAAGCTGGCAAATCCGCTCTAGGCTCCATTCCCAGGCACGGAGTGGGAGAGCAGTTTTATTTTGTGCGCTCTCTTTAGAACGGAAATTATTAACCGGGCTGGGCAATTATGAACCGGGTGAAGCCAATTGCATCACCCAAAGCGTCCATTTGATGTGACACTGGTTATTTAAAACTCAATTTCCACACATGGAAAAACCCAGCCCCGTAATATTCTTTCATTTTCCAACAAAAACAAGCCGCCGGCTCTCTTGCACACACACAAACACACACCTCCCGTCCCAGAGTAAAGGCTGGCGGCCGGTGCGTTTCCCTTAGCACATCAACCACGGCCGCTCTTCCCCTCCGCGTCCCGTCCCTGCTCCGGACCGCAGTTACCTGTGTGGGTCCTTTTGTGGATCTTGAGGTTCTCGGAGCGCGCGAAGACCTTGCCGCAGCCCGGGAAAGGGCAGGGGAAGGGCTTCTCGCCCGTGTGCACGCGGATGTGGTTGACCAGTTTGTATTTCGCCTTGAAGGGCTTGCCCTCGCGCGGACACTCCTCCCAGAAGCAGACGTGGTTGCTCTGCTCCGGGCCGCCGACGTGCTCCACCGAGACGTGGGTCACCAGCTCGTGCATGGTGCTGAAAGTTTTGTTGCAGCTCTTCTTGGGGTTGCTCAGCTGCTCGGGGTCGATCCACTTGCAGATGAGCTCCTGCTTGATGCACTGCTGCCGCATGTAGCGGAAAAAGGCACCGGGGTGATGGTGGTGGTGGTGGTGGTGGGCCGCGGCCGCTGCCATGTTCATACCCATGTTCATATTCATGGGGCCATACTGGTTGTGGAGCTGTGCCGCCGAGTAGGGGTCAGTCCGCGGGCTGGCCACCTGGCGGTACTGCTCGGATCGCCCGAACACTTCGCCCGGCAGCCCGAGGCGCATCTGCCCGTTGAGCACATTCTGTGAACCGTGCGGCCCGTGCTGCTCAGGGAGGCCGGGGAAGAGGAGGTGGCCCTGCGCGTCCGAGTGCGCGTGGTGCAGGCCCCCAGCTCCTGGCCCGAACAGCCCGTGCTGCCCGCCGCCCGGCGCCGAGTCCCCGAAGCCGCGGCTGCGAAACAGGAAGTCCCGGGTGGAGTTGAAGGGCGGCCCGGAGTAGGAGCCGACGTGCGCGGCGTGGGGCCCGAGTGCTGCGGCCGCGGCGGCAGCGGCGGCGGAGCCCGGGTAGGCTCCGGGGCCCTGAGACGTGAACGCCGAGCTCTGGCCCGGGGACAGCTCGTGGGCGCCTGGGTTTAGCTTGAAGGCGCCCATGTGTGCGGCTGCCGAGTCCACGAACCCGTTCTGCGCCGCCGCCAGGCTCAGTTCGCGGTCTTGCATTTCGGCGGCGGCGGCGGCCGCCGCTGCAGCCGAGTGGTGATGGTGGCGCGCGAAGCTGCCCACCCCGATGGCCGGGAACTGCGGCCCCGCGTCCAGAAGCATGGCCAGCGCGCCCGCCCGCCTCGCCGACCCCGGCGAGACCCTCGCCTTCTAGGCTCCCACTCCCGTTCCGCGCGCAGTGAGTCCGGCGGCCGCCCGGCTCCGAGCGGAGGCGGCTGTGGCGGTGGCGACTTCAGCCCCGGGAGCCGCGTTCCGGCTTCGGCCGCCGCCGCCTGGATCTGCTTCGGGCGGCCCGGAGCCGAGCGAAGGCGCGAAGAGGAGGAGGAGGCAGCCACAGAGGAGGCGCGGGAGGAGGAGGAGGAGGAGGTGGAGGAGGAGAAGAGTCCAAAGCCAGGCGGAGAACCAAAGTATATTAAAGGAGCTGCGACGGGGGCGGGCGGGCAGGCAGGGCAGGGGAGGGCGGGCAGGAGGAGGGAGCAGTAGGGAGGTGCGGGGAGCTGAACGGAGAGGGGGGCCGAAGGGGGGTGAGCGCCGCGCCGCGGCCCCCACCTCTGCGCGCACCCGCGCGCGCACGCACACACTCACTCTCCCTCTCGTTCGCCGTGCGGAACCCCGGGGCGGCAACGCCAAGAGGCACCCGCAAAATGAAATCACAGTGGCGGCGGGGCCACGGTGCCCGAGCGCGGACGCTGTGCGCGGGCCAGGCAGACCGGCTAGAAAAGGACGCAGGCGAGTCCTGAGCGGGCCGCCGGGGCCCGGCGCGCCCGCAGCTCCACCTGACCGCCGCCCGGGCGCTGGGGCGGCGGGCGGAGGCCAGGCACCTTCTCCGCGGCGCGCTCGGTCAGCCGCTTCCTCCCGCGCGCGGCCGGTATTGTTCGGCGCCGGGGCCTCGGTGGTTAGCCCTCCTCGTCCTCCGCGCTTGGCATTGGCTGCGCCCGGCGTAGTAAACTTGCGGCGGCCACGAATTCCCCCCGATGAAGGCAGCGGCCGCGCGGCTCCCTCTTTCTTTAAGTTGTGCGGGAGGAGGGGAGGAGGGGGAGAGGCGCTGGGGGCTGTGGGAGGGGAGAAGGCAGGCAGAGGGAGAGGAGGAGGGGGAGTCGGGGCTGTAAAACGATAACAATAAAAAAAAAAGTGATCTCTAGCTTGTTCGCTCCCTCTCTCCAGTTGGCCCGGGGCACTGGACCCGAAGCGGACAGCTGCCAACGCGAGGACCGAGCGGAATCCGCGGCCCAAGCAAATGAGAAAAGGCCAAAGCAGGTTCCCCCCCTCTTTCAGCTGAGGTGGGGTCCGTTCGCCATCGCCTCCGCCTGTTTATTTCAGGGGGCGCCACCGACGCCGAAGCCTTTTATTTATTTATTTATTTTACTTTTTGTCTCCTCCTTTTCCTCTCCCGCCGCCCCCCCCCCCCCCAACCCCCCGCCCCAGCCCTCGCATCTGCCTTCCCGGCCTCCCTCCCACCAGCTCCAGGCAGGGCCTCCAGGTCACACCGCCCCTTTCACCGCGGCTCCCGCCCCGCCCGCTCTCCCCGCGCCGCCATTGGCCGCCGCGGCCCCGTCAATCCTGCGCCCCCGCCCCGCGGTGGGTCCACCGCCCCTCCCTCGTGCCTTCGAAGCTCCCCTCGGCTCCCGCCGCGGCGGGTAGAAGCGTCCGCCCGGGCCTGCCGGCCTCCCTCGCTGAGCCCGTGCTCTCGGCGCTGCGGCTCCTGCCCCCGCCGGCCGCGGCGCTCCTAGTGCCCGGCGACCGGCAGGGCGCGTGGCCAGGCCAGGAGGGGACCGTCCGCACCCTGCACTCGCGCCCTTCCGCAGCGGCCACCGGCTCCCCGCGGACCCGAGCCACTGCCGACGGGCACCGAAAACCGGTCCCCCTGGCGGCTCGAGAACGTGGCTAACACCGGGCCGCGGGGCTGGAGGCCCTGTGCGCTGGGGCACGCCAGGCCCCGGGCCCCGCCGGCAGCGCGCCGCGAGGAGCGGCCCGGGCGCCGGTGTCTTGGTCGGTTGGCACTCTCCCGGCCCCTCTTCTCCCCATCTTGTAAACGTGCTCTGTGGTCTGGAAAACACAGGTGCTGCATGGTGGGCCTACATAAAGCCAGACACGCCCGTGCCTCCCACTCTGTGGACACACACCCGGACACCGCCCCCCTCCTGGGCCGCGGCCCCCACTCGCTGCTCCGCTCCCCCCGCCTGCGCCCTGCTCCGATTCCAGCAGTAAACACTGGGCATCAGCGTTTGGAATTCGTTTAAAGACAGTGACACCCTCGGGGTAGATGCCCAGAAGCCCAGGCCGCTGCCCTGGTGGGGTGGGAAGTGTGGGGGTGCCCGAGGCGCGAGGCCAAGCAAGGCGCAGGTTGGGGTTTGGCCGCGGGTCAGGCTCAGGGCCTCGGGCGGAGAAATCTCCAGGCTGGTGGGGCTTCTAGAAGATCCTTATGACTCCTCCGGGAGTGGGCAACTCCCCTTCCCCCGTGGTGGGGGGGCCGCGAGGCTCCGCCCCTTGCGGTGCCCGCCCTGGCCTTCGGCCCTGGGGACTCTGGCCGCCCCCCGCCACCCCCACCCCCACCTCGGGCCCCCGGTTGACCGCGGCAGACATCTCCCGTCCCGCGAGGGAAAGCTGGCGCTTCCGAGGGAACGGCGGGCCCCGAGGCGGCGAAGGTGTGAATGCAAGGTCCGAGGAGAACTGCTTTTATTTACCCATTCCTCGGAGTGGAAATAAAATTCAAGTCAGAGAAAATCATCCCCATGCATTTCACATTTTCATGTGGAAAATGAATCCGGCAAAAACGCTGGAAGACCACTCTAGCTCGCTATTGCCAGCAGAGCCTGGGGTCTCTAGCCCCGGCCCAGGCAGCCTCTCCCGGCTTTCGTGGGTCTCAAGGTCGCAGCTCCCCGCAGCCCCTGTCGTTAGGGGCGCTGTGCGCTCTCTCCCTCTGTCCCCATCCCCTTCCCCATCCCACCGTGCGGGGAGGAGTGAGAGGGGAGGCCAGGCCGGAGCGTGTAGTCTGCAAGCCCAGGAGTTTGCCTGGTAGCTGGAGACGCTCGCCTTCCCTACACGGCGGAAATGCTCTTCTTTTCCACACACCACCCTCTGTAGAAAGGGGGATGGGGGAAGGCAAATGCCGGACTGCTCCCCTAAACAGAGAGGAACCTGAGATGGAGACGGAGGGAAAAGGGAAACACCTCCAGCCAGAAAAGCTGCCCCTGCTGCCTTCAGTCAAAAAACCGCCCCCTGCACAGCCTTTCACACTTGTTTACTTTCCTCATCAATGTCTGTGGGGTGAGGGAGAGAATGGCTGAAAAAGCTTGCTCCGAAAGTATTTCCAAAAGAAACGTTTTATTAGAGGCTCGTCGTGAGAAGAGCAGTTGCACATCCAAAACCTCACTTCCTTTATTTCTTCCGAGCCACCAGACTTCAAGTTGTCCTCCTTTCCCACTTTCTCGCCCCCTCCCCACTGCTCTGTCCCCCTCTTCCTCGCCCCATTCTCTCCTTTCGTTTTGATTCCTCCTTTGCAGCCCGCACTTCGGGCGGGCGCGGCCGGGCTCTCTTTGGCGCAGGATTCCGCGGGCCGCGCGCGGCGGGGTGGTGGTGCAGACGCCTTAATTCCCGCCGGAGACCCCGCAGGCTGGGCCCTCCTGGCTATTCTCTCTCCGCTCCAGTTCTCCTCTCTCTGCAGGACACAGAGGAGCTGAGCCAAGTTCAAAGTCACGTCGCCGTCCCCTCTTAGAAGTGTTTTATTTCTCTACAAACCGCAAAGCCCTTTCCCTCATGACATAGTATTTTTTTTTCCTTTTTTTCTTTTTTTCAGGCAGGAAAGAGAGAGTGCGCGCAAGAAAGCAAAAGCCGGGGGTGGGGGATGGGGGTTGGGGAGGGACTGTGAAGGCTTTTCAGCCATTGCCTCAAAAGTAGATTTGGATTCCTTGGCCGAAGGGGAAAAGGCGGCCAAGCTGCATTCGGCACCGTGTGGGTGATTTCATTTTTTTCAACAGGTTTCTGGAAGGACCCTCTGTGGCGGAGTCAGATCCGCGGGGCCCACAACTGTCTCCGTCGGATAAACAAGTCCCCTTTTTTGTAAGTTTTCCAACATTGCTCTTTGAAGATCTCACGGAGCCTGCGCCAAGCTGGCGAGAGAGTGGGGGGTTTGCTGTCTGTGGATGACCCCGCCTGGCGGGCCCCTGGGCGCCCCGGCTGGCTTACATGTCAGGGCAAAGGGAGGGAATGGCAGTGCGGCAGAGAGTTCCGGGTGCCTTAAAAAATCAGAAAATCCCACCAAACACCCGGGCCTCATTCACTGAGCACCTCATTGCCGTTGTGGGCCTCTGTGAATGGTTGACTGCGTTCTTTTGTAGTATGATGGGTATTTTGGGTGTACATATACATAAAAACAATACATATGTACACACAACATACACACAGGTACATCTTGCTGGCCAGCAGAAGCCAAAAAAAAACAAACAAAAAAACAAAAAACCACCCCACAAACAAACCCAACTATAACAAACAAACAAAACAACCAACCTTTAAACTGGAAAGCAGAAACACTTGGTGGCTAGATCATTCAAAGTTTTAAATAGTCTCCTAAGGACAGGGATGCATACGGGGAAAGAGATGGGAGGAACAAATGTAGAATCAGCTGTCTATATACACCAGACCCCCAAGCCACCCCCCCTACCCCCCACAACAGGATTTCAGCACCATCCTCTGTATCACAGACTCATAAATTCAACAAGATCATCAACAGGATATTAAGTTGCAGGTCACCTTTGATTCAGCCCTCTCAGCCACTCCTGGGCTGGGCGACCCCTGACCCATGAAGGACCACATGTGTGGTGGGGGAGCCCCCCTCAGTAAAACCCACATAGAACAAAAGTTCTTTGTCAGAGCTTTAGAGAAGTGTAATATAAAAGAAAGGGAAATCGTGAAAATCTCAGCCAACGTTGTAACTTTTAAATGCCATTTTTTAGAAGGGAGAGGTTGAGTAGAGATGGGGAGGTATCATAGGATAAGGCCCTCTCCTGTCTGCTAAAAGAACTTCTCTTCTGCCTATAGTTAAAATTTACTATTCTGTAACTGGGCTTATAAAAAGTCTCTCTATAAAATATGTGCTCACCAGCAGTTGAGTGATTGGGATGCAAATGTTTGTGTATTTGTCATTAGGGACTCGGAGAATAATAGACACCAACATTTCTATGTCACAGTGGTTGTGGTTTTGCAAAAGGAAGAAAACTGGTTGTCCTTACTTTGTCTCCTCTTTCCTGAGGGGAGTGTTTCTACTGCTACAAAACAAAACAAAAACAAACCGAAAAACAGGAGGCATTCGCTTACACGAACGTGTTTAATTATTTTGAGGACCGTTATCCTTTGGGCTCCCAGGCGGACTACATCCAGGGAGGTTGAATACTGGTGACAGGCAAGCAGCTTTCCAATAAACTGCAGTATTATTGCAATAGACTTTGTAATACAATTTATGCTGTCATTCATAAATAACGATGCCATATGTCAACCATATTGCTTACACAAGTAAATCCGTCAACGTGTCACTATTTGATTTTTCTCAACAGCTTCTTCAAATATTGAAGTATAGATATTGGGAGCGGTGTGAAATGTGTGTGTGGAGGCTCCCCACAAAATTTGAGATTAAAAAAAAAAAAACCATACCACACCACCTCTGCTCCTCCTTTGTCCCCCATCCAAAAACATCCTTCAGGATAAAGAATGAAGGGAAGAAGAACACATCTTGAAGCCAATACAAATAATAATACTGGGTAGTTATATGAACTGTGAACACATAAGGGAGTTTTGTGGTTCCTGTTTTGACCTTATAAGCATATTTTAAAACACAACAATTAGGCACTTCCCAAGAATTTACCAATCCTAATGGTGAAATGTGGGTCAAAGGCCAGTCTCCCAACTACTTCCATCTTTGAGGGTAAAAGTGATTGATAACCAAATGAGAATATTTGACGACAGGCCAATTTTACTCCGTTTATTTTTGTTTTAATAGTGGGGAAGTATAGAGAGCCATCATTTTCAAGGGCTTTTAACCACTAAAGTCAGGTGGACATGGGGTGTGTCCAATTCTTGACTATCCAAAACAACAAACAAATCCCAATCACGGCTATACAGTTCCAATCTTCTGGTAAAAAAAAAAAAAAAATCCTCGTTAAGCCCAGGTAAAAGTGACCGGGGTCATAAACTTTAGCAAAAAGCACATTTTGGTTATTCTTAGCTCCACAAGTATCCGTGAAGCCCGAGGACCCAGCGCGAGCTCAGAAGGGAGGAAAAGAGAGGAACACTCCTAGAGGCGCTCCGAGGGCTGCGGAGCTCAGAGCACTCGAGGCCCCCGGGGCGGGTCTCGGTTCCCACCGGTCAGGACGCCAGTGGTGAGGGCGGGTGGGAGCGTAGGGATCGGGTCCGTGCCGAGTGCAGGTGGGGCGGGCAGCGGGAAACTCACTGCCTCGTTGCCTAGCGAGCCTCGCTTGGAAAAAGCCCTTGAACCCAAAGTCTTTGTCACTTCCGGCCCTGATAAAGCTCAATAAAATGCAGCTCTGTGGGTCCCTTTGCCCATCTCACCTCGGCTTAAAGAGTTCTCGAGTGTGTCTCCCGTTTTCTCAGTGTCTGCTAGTAACTCTCCTCCCAGTGGAGCACCCACTGCCGCCGCCTTTGGGCTGCGCTTCAAAGTCCCTTAATCCCTTGGGTAACTCGGGATACCGTGTTCGCCCTTGAACCCGCCTCTGGCGCAACCCAAATGGCACTAGGAGCTCCAGTTTCGCCAGGCACCCAGCCCTTCAGCAAGGAGGCAGCGCTCGCGGAAACCACTGCCGGACTGGCGAGCAGCAAAGCAATTGCAAGGGCAATAAGAGGCAGCCAGCTAGGTGGGTCCTCCTGCTCCTTCCGGGTCTGCCTCACCGTCCCTGGCTTTCCCCCTCGCCCGCCTGCAGAAACAATCACACAAAGGCTCAAAAGCCAGGAAACGTCCCATTCACTTCCCTTAGAGTTTATTAATTGCCCACACAATTAATAAACCCTGCGTTCAGTGACGAACGGAGGGCACCGGGGAGCCGCAGACCCAACTCTGCGCAGCGGGAAGCCCTCCGCGCCAGCCTGGGCACCTCCAGAGACCCGGTCCTGCTGCCTCCAGGCAGCTGCGCGCGGTGTGGTTCCGGGCCAGCTCGGTGTTTTACTTTCACCTCTCGGCCTCCTCGCGCCTTTGTTCGGGGCTGCGAGTAGGGTGGGGTTCGGGGTGCAACAGTGAAGTCCGGAAATCAGTGCTCCCCAGGAGTACCTGTTGACCCCAGAAAGGGCATTCCCATGTCTTGCCACGTAGCTGCTCCCAGACAAGCACCTCCGTCCGCGGCAAAAGCGCAGACAAGGGCATGAGTTTTGAGGATCGGCCATGACTACCGGCGCCACGGAGGGAATATGGGGCTAAATCCGCAGAACCACCCCCCAAGCCTTTCAACTGGTATTATGTTCTCCAACGCCCTGGAAATTGTTAGTGTTTATTTAGGAAGTATGACACAGTTACTGGGATGTTAAGGGGGTTTGATTTGGCTCCCAAAAGGCTTTAAAAAGAAACAGCGCACCTGGGGTTAGGCGGGTCATCATAATAACAAAAAAGCGCGTCTACAAAATAAAAAGCTCTTTTATAAAGAAAGGCAATCCCGGAAATTCACTGGGAGCCTTCCTGAGAACCGTCTAGCTAGGCCTATTCTCGGGTTTAATTGGCAGGCAGTTTATTGGCGCCTTATTGGTGTTGACTGAATTTTGTTCCCAGTTCTTCCTTTTAGGAATTAGCATTTCAAGTCGATTTACCTGAGTCAATTATCTTTTTAGGGTCTGGGTTTAGTCATAAATTTGCAAATATTCATTAAACGCACTGTGTAAATATCCCTCTTTCCAATCGCCACCCAAACCTCTATTATTTCCTAAGAAAGTCTTTTCTTTTTTAAGGCTTCCATAAAAAGAAATTGATCAGGGAACTATATTTGAATTAAGACATATTAAATCGATGACAGATACATATCATGCTGTGTTTAACAAGAGTTGTACAAGGAGGCGGGTTCCAGATTCCACAGGGCTCTGCTGCACCATTATTCACATTTTTACAGCCTTTCCTTCATGCCTTCACTCATTAAACCATTAAATTTCAGCAATTCAATAAAACAAAGCAGTTATAATTTTGAGGAAAAGCTATTTTGAAGGGGGTGGAGGCACTCATTTTATTGCACAATAAAAATGCTCAACAGTCCATATTAAAGGTTATGTTGTGGTTATTTTCTTCTTTATGCATTCTTTTTGCTTTGTTTTTACTTATAACCTGCAGAATTGAACGTAAAGCTGCCATTATGGAAGTATTGACGCTCACTGCCAAGGAATTCAAATAAAGGGAACTCACTTGAAATGTTCTGAGAGATAATGAAGACAGTGGCGACAATCTCACACATGATGCTTTCCCTATAAGCCATCCACAGAGATGGCACAGTCCTTGCTCCACCCTTGCCTGGATGGCTTGAGGTGGTTTTGAGTCTTTAAAACGAAATTGTAGAAGATCTTGTCCTCTCCAAATACAGATGTGGATTTTGTCACTGTTGTTTATTTTTTTAAATTTTTTGTTGTGTTTGCGCTCATACCTTTTTTATTCCCCCATATTTGAATGTCATCGAAAATTAAAGAAAAGCAAAACATTTGAAATTTGATTGTATTTTATTTGTTTGGCTGTAAGTTTTATAAAAGAGAAATGACATTTCCTGGGCTCACAGGGAAGTTTCCTGTTAAACATTGTTCACATCAATGTAAATGGGGCTATTGAATCAGGGCTTTTGAAAATATGTCTTACCTCTTTCCAGGGCTATCTCCTGGAGGATGGCTTTGTGCAGTCTATTTATGTGTGGGCTGAAAATGAATTAAACTAATAACGTTTTATTGTATCCCCAAAGAAAAAATCATTTATCCACTTTTTTCAAATAATGTTATGCAGGGCAACAAAATTAAAATTAAAACCCCTGACTTTAAATTTTGAGCATCTTGGAACATCACACAATTTTAATAGCTTTATTTTTAAAAGCTGAAGTGATAACACTGGGCAGTAAGAACCCTAAAGTTTGGGGGATGCAACAATTCTCCCCCCCCCCCCCCTTGAAAAGTGATGCAGAAACCCTTTTAAAACTACTTTGATTGCAAATCGCTTGAAAGATAATGTGTTTCACTTTTTTTAAAAAGCCAGTTTTTATGGTTTTAAAATAAAACATCTCTCTTGCTAGTTCAGCTATCAATTATTAGACAATTGATAGCAAGGTAAAAGGCTATTCAATTAGTAAATATATAACGAAGACATTGCTTGATTTAAAAATAATTGTTTTCTTGGATCAATTCTAATTCATGGTCCTTTCAAAGAAACTGAGGCACACATGTGGAGTACATTCTGGACTGGAAGGAGAGATTCCGCTTAAAGGATATTATTTACTTAGTAGCTTCCTTCTGGAGAGATGCTGTTGGCCTGCCCTGCCACTGTATCTCCCAGAGGCAAAAGTTAAAATCGCTGCCCAATGTCCCGCCTCCTCCGCCCCCCAGATCTAATTGGAAGTGGCAGATCCAGAACCGATGAGCGGTGAGATTACATTTCGAGCCAATTCCTTTGAAGCATATTAAAAAGGACTCCATGAGCTAAAAAGTCGAGGTAAAACGTTTCCTTTTGGGAAAGATGTATTTTGACTTCCCTTGGTGTTGAGCGGAGCCAAACTGCTCAGATTGTTTTACAACCAGTAGGATTTTAATACCCTTCCTCATTCCGTCTCCAGTCTGTGAGCCCTACGCGAGCGTTTGGCAGATTGGTGTCCTTCCCAAACAAGTTTCTAGCATCATCTCTGCAAGCACGATGACGGGCGAACAGCTAATCACCCTCTTTCTTCGGCGTCGCCTAGGGCTCTTCCAAGGGAGGAGGAAGTGTGTGGATGTTGGAAGGGGCTCTGCGTGCAGTGAGGCGGAGGGTTTGAAGTCCCCCCCCCCCCCCCCACCTCCGCCTTTTGTCCCCCGCGGGGGTCCCCAGCACTCAGCCACCACTCGCCCTCCGGCCGCGTGCCGGCGCACGCTCTCCGCAAGGAGCGTCTGGGAAACGCGGAGCGTTGCGCGCGCAGGCCCAGCGCAAACTTTGTGCAAGTGCAACTTGGACATCCCCGGGGAGGTGGGGATGCAGGGCTCCAGGGGAGGAGGGGGCGCGAAGCGAAAGCTAAGGCGGCCGCGAGCAGCGGGGCGGATTCCCGCTGGGCCAAGGGTCTGAAAGGGAGCCAATCGGGCAGCCGCGACTGCTGCCAATCACGCGGCTCTCTCCAATCCCACCCGTGCCATTTCCAAAATCTTGGTCCCACTGTGCAGCTCAAATGTGGTGTTCACTCTGCCAATCGCTGGAGGACAGAGTGGGGACGGGAATAAGCAGAGTTAGGAGACCAGGACAAAGAAGTTAAAGAGCCCCTCATATATACATGTTTTTGGAGGAGGGCAGAGGGGGGGAGAAGTCACCCCAGTGAGGGTCTATGGGTTTGATGGTGTGGTTCTGATGGAGCCCCCTTTGAGCAAGAGGAACCCGCCAGCGCTGAGATTAGCGGATTTGGCAACGGCTCAGGCCAGGCCTCTTCAGACTATGACAGGCTTCCCGGCGCTGGCCAGCCCGCCCGCCCACTCCCAACTTCGCGCCATAGCCACGCACCTCCGCCCTCGGGACCTGGGCGCTGACCTCGGCGTGGCCATCACTCCGCTCGGACCCGAGCACATGGCCCAGGCGAGCGCACTCCGCCTCAGTCCTCCCTCCCAGGCACTCCCGGCTCAGCCTGAGGCTCCCGCGGTCGCCGCCCGCGCCGGGGCCTCGGTGGCACACCCCGGAGCCGGCACCTATCCCGGCGGAGGGGGCAGCAGCAGCGCGCTGCCCTCCGCGCCACCGCCCCCGGCCCCTCCTCTTCCTCCCTCCCCTTCACCCCCTTCCCCTCCCCCTCCTCCTCCTCCTGCCCTCTCGGGCTACACCACCACCAACAGTGGCGGCGGCGGCAGCAGCGGCAAAGGCCGCAGCAGGGACTTCGTCCTCCGGAGGGACCTTTCCGCCACGGCCCCCGCGGCGGCCATGCACGGGGCCCCGCTCGGAGGGGAGCAGCAGTCCGGCACCGGCTCCCCCCAGCACCCGGCCCCGCCTCCCCACTCGGCCGGCATGTTCATCTCTGCCAGCGGCACCTACGCGGGCCCGGACGGCGGCGGCGGCGGGGGTCCGGCGCTCTTCCCCGCGCTGCACGACATGCCGGGAGCTCCCGGCGGCCACGCGCACCCGCTCAACGGCCAGATGCGGCTGGGGTTGGCGGCGGCGGCGGCGGCGGCGGCGGCGGAGTTGTACGGCCGCGCGGAGCCGCCCTTCGCGCCTCGCTCCGGCGATGCGCACTACGGGGCAGTGGCGGCCGCTGCAGCCGCGGCCCTGCACGGCTACGGAGCCGTGAACTTAAACCTGAATCTGGCGGCAGCGGCGGCGGCCGCCGCGGCGGCCGGGCCGGGACCCCACCTGCAGCACCACGCGCCGCCCCCGCCGCCGCCGCCGCCGCCACCGTCCGCGCCCGCGCAGCACCCGCACCAGCACCACCCCCACCTTCCAGGGGCGGCCGGGGCTTTCCTGCGCTACATGCGGCAGCCAATCAAGCAGGAGCTCATCTGCAAGTGGATCGACCCGGAGGAGCTGGCCGGGCCGCCGCCGCCGCCACCGCCCCCGGCCGGCGGCGCCAAACCCTGCTCCAAAACTTTCGGCACCATGCACGAGCTGGTGAACCACGTCACGGTGGAGCACGTGGGCGGCCCCGAGCAGAGCAGCCACATCTGCTTCTGGGAGGACTGTCCGCGCGAGGGCAAGCCCTTCAAGGCCAAATACAAGCTCATCAACCACATCCGCGTGCACACGGGCGAGAAGCCCTTCCCCTGCCCCTTTCCGGGCTGCGGCAAGGTCTTCGCGCGCTCCGAGAACCTCAAGATCCACAAGCGCACTCATACAGGTGGGTGTCTGTCCCCGGCCGCGCCGCCGCCGCCGCCGCCGCCTGCGCCTCCGCCGCTTCCGCCGCCGCTTCTCTTCCTCCTCCTCCTCCTCCTTCTGCTCGCTTTTAATTTTTCCCTCCTTCTGCTGCTTCTCTTCGCATACGTATAACCCGGACATGTGACTTCTTTTTTTTTCTCTCCCCCCTTTTTTTCTATGAATAAGTAATTCGATAGCACACACAGGCCCCGCGCTGGGTTCCCACATGGTGGAGTCTCCAGCGCTCCCGCAGCCTCTACGCCGTGACCGGCCACACGCTCCAGCCGCCGCCGCCGCCCCGACAGAAGCCGCAGCAGCCCGGAGCAGGAAGGCGCCCTGGACAGTCGGCAGGCCCCACCCGTCCGGCCCCGGGACCTTGGGGAGGGCGATGGGGGAAGGGGAGGGGGGGCTGGAGCCGGAGCCGCCCCGGAGGCTCTTTCCTCCCCACCCGGTGGCAGGCCCCGCGTGTGGAAGGGGCGGGTGGTATTTGCTGCGGTATTTGGGCCACCAGGCCAGTTCGGTGTGGTCCTGCCCCTCCGGGGTGGGGTGCAAAAATGCTAAAGGAATGAGGTCCCTGGAGACCCCCCCCCTACACACACACTCGCCCTACTTTTACGCACTCCACACATTCACCTTCACGTGCACACACATCGCACAAAGAACTTCACACACCTATCCTCCCTCCTGCACCCCCCCTTCCTCATAGGACCTGACACACTCACCTTACAGGTCACACCCTCACTCACACGTCCTCACTGACACACCTTCATGCACACCCATGCTCACACACACAGTGCAATCACACTTGTATCACACATGACCTAGAGCTCCTGGACAAGGCGGCGTCTGTCCTTTTACAGAAGGTTCCAGTTGGAGGAGTACAGGGCTAGCTGCAAAGCCTCCCCTGCCTTAGAATTTAGGGGGAGACCCCTCCTGACCCTCCCCAAGCCCTGAGTTTGGGTGCGCAAGGCCCTGGGTGAGGGGGAGGGGGGCGCCTTGTGGGTCGCATGCTCCCTTTGGACAGACGAGCGCACGGCGAGGAGGCGCTGCTGAGTGCGAGCGCAGCCGGGATTTATAGGGACAGGCGGCATTACCCCTCGGAGGACACTTGAGGAACTGGAGTTTACGTTCAGTAATTACTTGGCTGATTTATCGGCGCTGCGACGGCGAGGAGGCAGCCGCGGGGCGTTGGCCCCACCGCCCGGCCAGCGGCGGGGGCCCGGGCATCCCGGGATCTGCGGGGGGAGCCAGGCGGGGTGGCCCGCACCTGACCGGCCTCGCGCGGCTCTGCAGGTGATGGGCCGGAGCCCCCTTGGCCTGCCGGGTTCTTTTCTAATCGGGTCCGTGCGCCATGGTGATTTTCCCAAAAGGAAACTTCCCACGAGGCTCTCGTAAAACTAGGGCCTGCTGCTTGGCCCTGTGCACAGCGCTTCCGGGCGGGGCCGGGGCCTGGGGTCCCGAATGCGGGCACGCAGGGGGCGAAGAGGTCCCCAGAGGGAACCCCTACCAGCGGGGCCTGCGGCCTCGGCCCTTCCCTCCTTCCCAGGCCTCGGTGGACCTTGGCTTCGCGGGACTGGAAGCCGTGAGAGCGGAGGCCCCTGGAAACGGATGGCTGGGCAGCCGGCCTGGGTCCCTGCTCTCCCGCTTCCTGACCAGCCCCCCCCCCCCCCGCCCCAGGAGGGGGCGTGTGCGGGTACCTATGGCGGCTTTTTCTGGCTCCACGTTGCGTGGTTGCGTTGATGCCGGACTCCAGGGGCTGCGTAGGCCTCGCCGGGTCCCCCGGGGAGGGATGCGAACCCCGCACACTCCTGCTCAAACCCGCGCGGGTTGGGGTGGTGTTGGGGGTCTCTGGGCCGCCTGGTCATTGAACAGTGTGCCCAGGGAGGGACCATCGGGTCTCCCTCCCTCCCTCCCTGCTATGCCACTCTCCCTTTTGGGGGTCACCCGCGATCCCGGAGCGTACTGATCAAAAGGAATAATCCCCTGACCACTCCCGAAGGCCCGTCTCCTGACCCACGTGCCCCCAGTTGCATTTATAACCTTCCACTGGGCCAGGCTGGAGTTCTCCCTGGAGAGGGACCTGACAGGATCTGGGAGTCGCCCCCACGCAGCTTCCATTCCTCTCTAAAGCTCTGTAAGTCGCTGGGGTCTGACGTGACCTCCATGTCAGAGTCTGAAATGTAAACACTGGGGTCTCCCCCTTTCTGGCTAGGGAGAATTTGCTCACTGTCCCTTAGTTCCCCGGAACAAAATAGGCAATTCTGTCACCATTTTCCCCCTTCGTGTTTCCTCCATTTCTTCATCCTTAATCTTCTACCTTTCCACCCCATCTCTCCCCTTTACTGGGTCCAATTGCTTCTCTCACGTGCAGTGCTGGTGCCAGCAATGTCCAAGCCATTTATCCTTCATGATCTGGAGGGTGCAGCGTGTACAGGAACATGAGAAGTCTAAAACACAACGTTGCACATTTGCATACAGTGAATAAAACCACCTAAAGTTCCATATTGAAGAAAGGCTGGTTATAATTTTTTTTTAAAAGAATGCTACATTATTATCTCCAACTTAATGTAGAATACAGAAATCAGGGCAAATAACCAATGTTTTGATTTTTTAAAAATGGATTAATTTTTTTTTGTTGCAGCTCATCTACAGAGAATTTTTAAAGGTTGTGATTATCATTGTGTTATGTTGTTTTCCTCGTGTTATGGGGGTCAATGTAGGAAGTATATTTGAATAGTATCTAATTTTATTCTCAAACATTATTTCCAAGTAGGATGAGTTAATGTTCCAGGCATCTAAATACTTTCAGCGGTGCTAACATACACTGGTATTGGTGAAATTAATAACAATAAATACTACACTGAAATATTTGTATTAAGATAATAAAATTCCCCACAATAACTTACACACACTAAACCGTCTTAGTTGTTTTTAAGAAGAAAAAGAAATTGATCAAAACCAAGGAAAGGGCGTACCGGTGCATCATCAGAGTAGCTGCTGAAATGTGGAGAAACCCAACTTTGCTTTTTAAATATGAGGAGAATATTAATATGGTAGTATGTATGAAGTGATTTGTTCAGTGATGGACTCAGATACATCAAGTTCATACATACTAAGGTGAGAGGGGAAATTCATACTGTTACCTGCTGTCTTCTTTTCTTGCTTTCTAATACCAAGGTGCGACGTGGCTGAAGTTCTTGTCTTACTGAGCATTTCCACTTCCACTTGTGTTCCTGGGAGGTTAGAGCAGCTTAAAGGGGTGATGGGCCAAAAGGCTGGTAAATAGCCCTTTTTTAAAAAAACTATCAAACCATGTGGAAAGCTATTGGCATATTTTACTTATGGCAGCAGGTAAAAGCCCGGTTCAGGCAGAGGCTGGTGTTCTTTATTAATGTTTGTTAAGGCTCTATTCCACTAGGCTCGTAACTGCCCTGCAAGTTGTGAGGAAAGCTGGTAGAAGGAAGAGGCCAGTGGCCATTTCTGTGCCAGGCTTATAGAAAGTCTAGTGGTCGAATAGTGTGTTTCACAGGTGCCTTTATTTCTGAAGGGAACAGGATTTTGTTTTATTTCCTTTCCCATAAGTGAAATCTTGGGGAACACTCTGAAACAAAATGCCATAATAATTTTATTACAACACCCCCAGGTACTTTTAGTGTATGTATTCATTTTTCTTGTATTAAAAGTATCATTTTATCAGCATTTCTCTTGACAGAGGGGGGGGGGGAGGCGGGGCTGCTTTTATGTTTGCATGTATAGAGCCTGAGGGGAAGGAGGACATGGGTATTCAGGTCCTAGTTGGGTTTCGGTGGTACATCTTGGACCATGTTCTAGTCATTCTCTCCCTGGCCCTTACGGTGCCACAGGGCTGACATCTAGCATCTCACAAGTCCAGTCCAAGGAGAGCCTCCAGACCAGTGGTCAGCACCCCTTCCCCGAAGTATCCCTCCCCTGTTGCGCCCTGGAACATAGGTATTAGGCGGGGAGTTGGTCTTCTAGAGAATGGGAAAATGCATCCTCATTTCTGCTCCAAGATGTCTCTCCTAAGTATGAGAGATCTATGAAAAGCAATCGTTAACCTTTCCTATGTTTTGTTGCAGGGGAAAAGCCTTTCAAATGTGAATTTGATGGCTGTGACAGGAAGTTCGCCAACAGCAGTGATAGAAAGAAACACTCCCATGTCCACACCAGCGACAAGCCCTACTACTGCAAGATTCGAGGCTGTGACAAATCTTACACTCACCCGAGCTCCCTGAGGAAGCACATGAAGATTCATTGCAAGTCTCCACCACCTTCTCCAGGAGCCCTTGGCTACTCATCAGTGGGGACTCCCATGGGTGCCCCCTTGTCCCCTGTGCTGGACCCAGCAAGGAGTCGCTCTAGCACTCTGTCCCCTCAGGTGACCAACCTCAATGAGTGGTACGTTTGCCAGGCCAGTGGGGCCCCCAGCCACCTCCACACGCCTTCCAGCAACGGGACCACTTCTGAGTCTGAAGATGAGGAGATGTATGGGAACTCTGAAGTTGTGCGGACGATACATTAGAATTTATTAATAATAATAACAAGTAAAATAGCAAATGGGAGTTCTTGGACCATATCCTAACCTGAGACAATGCTGAGCCTGGGAAAATCTGTGACTCAGACTTGCCACCGGGTCTAATTAGCCCTATTTATTTGGTATGAAACCCTATGGTGTTTGTACATTTAATTAATTTAATTAAGATATTTGGGCTTCTCCCCTCCCCTCCCCACCAGAAAACAAACAAAAAACAACCAAGCTGGACTTTACACGTTGCAGGGGGACAGGGCTGGGAGCAAATTGTACCAAGAAAAATGAATGAAGAGTAGTTGATCAAGATACACACTGCCAATAAATACACACACACACACACACACACACGTGTATATATATGGAGAGAAAGAACAATAAGTCGGAACTCAACAGAGCAACAAGGCCCTCTGCATTTCCTAGAGTGCCTTGCAAATGCCTTTGATACCATAACATGGGCTTCTCTGGAGCCTCTTAGCCTCCTTCTTGGGCCCTAATTCTGCAAAGGCCTCTTGATTGTAAACCACACACTTGCTGCATTGCCAACAGATATTGGGACTCTTAGATTATACCTGTGTCCAAAAATATTTGTAAAAACCTCTTAAGTTTTATTATTTGTCATTTTCCATTTCCACTTTTTATTACGGATCACACCTAAACACTGTTTTTACACAGGATTACTCCGTACCCTGCTTGTATGGTTTTCTAAGAAAAATGCAGCAACCTTACTACATTTCCATATATTGTGCTACTGTGATTATTCAAGCAAAAGTGGAGATAAGAGAAAAAGCTGCTGCAAAAAACAACTGTGAAACTGCTATTTTATAAAGTAGAAGAAATTCAAGTGCTTTCTTTTTCCTGATTTTTTTAAAACTCTGAAATCTCAGATGCTGCCTCTTTACTATGTTCAAACTTCTTGTGTAATAAGGAAATCATGTTTTAGATCATAAGTTCTTTGGGATGCCAGAATTAACAGGCACGGCTAGGGAGGTGTGAAGTTGGCAGCATGCCTATTTTTTTGAAAGCTGTTGTTTTTAAAATAGGCCAACTCCTCTTTTGTACTCTTGTATTAACCTTTTAAAAAGCCTTTATTTTTCGATGCCCGAAAGTGCATTTTAATGCATTTTCTTCCACCTGAGCACTGAGCACACGGAACTCTACCCCATTTGAAAATGACAGTGTGTGAAGTGTATGATTTACATTAAAAGAGGGGAGGGAGTTGCTATACATATTAAAATTTTTAAAAGGTTTATAGTTACCACCAAACATTGATGAATGTGTGACCTTGCCAGAGCTGTCAAGCTAGGATAAAAAAGGTCAAGGACCTAGGACAATAACTCTTAGTCAATTTATTTTCGGTTGGTACAACACATCTTGTGTGCAAAATGTAGTCCATCATAAACATCATACAAATATACTAAAGAGCACTAATTTATCCTCGGAGACCCTGAAGACACCCCTCCCCAGGGTTTGTAGAAACTTGTTTCGTGTACTGTGAGTGGTTGTAGTCTTATCATTGTTAATAACCTGTATGGGAACACTATTTGTACAGCTGAATTAATTTATTTTCTGACATCCTTTTTTTTTTTTTCTTTCCTGGAAGAGTTCAAAGCACACCAAAGAATTATATTATACATTTTGGTGAAAGATTGTTGTTTATGATCCACGGTTTATTTAAAAAAAAAAAAAGGAGAGAAAATGGAAACATATATTTTTAAACTTACTTGAATGAACAACGTAATGTGAAACCAGGACTCTTCCTGCATGTCTTTTTTGCATTGTGTTGAGATTATATATAGTTTATAGATATATTATATTACTAGTACAGTGCATGGTGCTGTCACTTTGAAAGCCTTTCAATGTTGTCTTCAAATTGTTATGGTGAATATTAAACATGCAGACCCTCCTTTATAAAGAAAAAGATCATAAAACTTGATATAAAATGAGTCTACATTTAAAAGTTTATTTGATTTTCCTATTCACTTTCAAATCTCTTTCAAATAGACAAAAAAAGGTATGAACTTTGGGGGGATAATTTATGTATTGTAAACTTATTAGGACAAAATAATTCTGATTTGTAATGAGTTGTTTTATTTATACAACTTTTTCAATGGTAGTTTGCACTATTCTTTATTATGCTACAGGTTTATTTATTATGAAACAAAAGAATATGTATTTTATGTATTTTGCCATGCATAGGTTAACTCTGCCACAGATTTATTGGTTCCTGATACACCTAAAATGAAAAACTTAAAATGTGTACCTTCAATAGAAAGCAAGGATGATTATGGAGTAAAAATTTAATAAAGGTATTCTTCCTATGTATTGTTTATGTTTTACATAATGGGTTATTTCTGCCATTCTCTTCCAAACAGAACAGGTTGCTGACATAATGAACATTAGGTTCTCTTTCCTTGACCTCTTTATTTCATAGCCTCTCCCCAAGCAATAAAATATTTTTACAGCTTGGTTTAATTTACAATCCAATCTAGAAAATGCAATATATCCATGAAGACGAAACCCTGCAGGTTGCACCTAACACTAGCATAAATCTTAGGGGTTACCGCATTTATTTGTTAAAATTAATATCCTTAGTGATCCTAATCAGTAAGAAGTGAATTTTAACTTTTTTCTTTTTTGGTGCCTAGCCTCTAAAGTAAATGTCAAAAGGAATGAGAAGATTGAGAGAGGGGCAGAGGCTTCCAGATATACAAGCAAAATCAGGAGCTGAGGTGGATCTTGAAAGAAGTTGAGTAGTGGGCATCAGGTAATGGGGGGGAGGGCGCGCGGGCAGAATCCAATTAATATTGTGGTTTATTTGGAAGTTGAGGGGATATAAGTAACAGCATGTTGAGGCAGTTGTTAAGGAGAAATTACATTTATGTTAACAAAATATCCAAGTGGCTTAAACTAATGTAATTGGTTAGCTACATGAGCAAGGCCGAATGTTTGCCTGTTAATGTTAGCTGATACAAAACCAATAAAGGGCAAATAATTAAAAACAATTGGTAATAATGTCAATAAGCAGTTCTCCAAGAGGTTATAGTGATTTTGAAAAGTCAGGTTTATTAAATGTAGTAAAGGTGAAACAGGTTGCAAAGAGTTGTTTTAAGCCAGATAACAATAACCAGCACACGAAGGAGAAAAACTCATAAATGAGGGCCCCAATCAATGGGAAAACTTATAGCTCTCTAATGAAGTTTCTTGTGAAAAGAAGGGTGACACAAAGCCACCAAGACATGAATCATTCATGGGAAATATAAAAGATAAAAGATCTGACAATGAGCAGAACCTTGTATAGAGTGTCTAAAACAAGTTTCCCCTTCTTATTTTCTGCTTTAAAACGCACAATCTCCCACTCCCAGCGTTCTCTGTCCAGTCTATAGAGTTAAAATTGACCACTGCTCGTCCTGCGCCACTTCAAAGTAATTTAGTCCAGAACGGAAGGCTTGGCGCTTGGACAATCTTCATGGTGTGTTAAGATTTCTATGGCAATTGGCAAGCAAGACGTTCCCATCTGAATATGTCTCAGAGAAAGCCACTTATTGACACTAAGTTGGCTATCATCAAAGACTTCATCTTTCCTCGGCAAAACGTGGCCCTCGCAAACACTGTTTAAATCATCTACCTTTGTTTTCCAGGCTAGGAGAATCTTCAAACACATACTATTTGTGGTTTATGTATATATTTTCCCCATTCGGGATGTTCTTTGGTAAAGTGAATGATGCTAGCTGCTACATCGAAAGTACTGAAAAAAAGCTGGGGGTGGGAATTATATTCTTTTAAGAAGTTGGAGATGGCCACACAGGAGGGATAGCACTGGGGACAGGAAAAGAGGAGGCTGAAACTTCTTGAAAGCTGGGCCCAACTATGGTAGAGGTCAAATATTTGTGTCACTTGCAGTCTTGTCATTTATATCTTGCATTTTGTGGAAGCTTTTTGAGATAGTGGCTCTCTCTCTCTCTCTCTCTCTCTCTCTCTCTCTCTCTCTCTCCCTACTTACCTATGACCTACCACCTATTATCTCTTTATAAAATGGTACAAGAGATGTTCACCTGAAGTTTTTTTTTTTTTAAATCCCAGAAATACACTTTGGGAAAGAGGGAAGGGGAGCCAGTCTGGCTTCTCCAGTGATCACCTTAAGTCAGAGGAAAGGAAAACTGAACCCAAGAGAAACAACACCATCCTGGCACTTACGAACACTCCCAGCCTGTCTGTCACATTACGCTACTGGCTTGCCCATTCACCCCTCCTCTACTAAAACAGACACATGGCCACCGAAAGCCACTCTTCCAGGGCGAGCGGGCTGGCTAAGGAGGCCCACAGTGAAACCCTCAGCCCTGGGGTCCCAGCACACTTCCCCTCCTTGAACAAACACTCGCAGAAACTTACACACACGCCCACGCACAGACACTCAAGAGGACACGCATTCACACACGAAGCCAGTGCCTAATCAGGCGGGGAGAAGTTCAAAGGCATGTTCTTTGAAATTCAGACTGCTGCTTTTATGGTACACCCACGGAGCATCAGGATTGCTATGGCAATGGACAGGGCCAGGGCAGCCGCTGGCAGAGGGTCCACCGCGATTCGAGACACTCTATTAAGATACAGTTGCTGTGACCTTTACTTTCATGCCAAGTTAGCTCAGTCAGTTTTCACCTCATCAGAAATACATATTTTACGGATAATATTACACCTAGAATATGTGTGGCATAGAATATATGTGTCTCCTTTACTTTTTGCTAGGAATCCACCCCCCCCCCCTTCCCCAGAACCTCCTAGCTTGAGAGAAAAGAGAAAGAATGAGCAGACAGAGAAGGAGAGAAAGCCGAGGGAGGGTGGGGGTGGGGGTGGGTGATGTTGGAAAAGGGGAGGAGAGAGCTGGAGCCCCAGAGCCCCCAGTTCCTCTTCCTCCTCTTCCCACCTAAGGACTTTTATTTGGAAAGCGATTGTTCCTTGTTTATTTAATACAAGTACTGTGTGAATGGTGAAAAATAAACACGATGAAAAATAACCAAACAGATGATTCCTCCGAGTGAAAAAGCCCGGACTTAATAAAAGTGCGAAGCAAGTCACCGCTGAATGAGAAACCCTTTGAAGTGGAACTTATTATAGGAGGAATACTTCGGGGTTGCCTTAACGACGCCGCTGAATCGAGAGCGCTCGCCTTTGTCAGCGATTTGTTCTCCTTTGCTGGGGTGCCCGGAGAAATTACTTACATGGGCTGCCTTAACATGCAGCCTGCAGATCAGTAACTTTGCAGCTCAGACTTGCAGACGCCACTCGGCAACGGACAAAAAGAAGTCAGGGGGAAACGCACTGGCCTTTCACGCCGAATCTCTAGGGATGGGGTGGGGGTGGAGGGGCGCGCACGGGTGTGTAGGGCGGCAGATAAGAAGTTGTATTACAACTGCCGCCCCCCCTCATCCGGGCTCTCCACCCCCCCCCTACCCCGACCCCCTAGTCTGGGTTGGGACCCCGGCCGCCTGGGCCTGGCCCAGAGGCCGAGGACGGCCCGGCTCCTCCCGGGCCCTCCAGCGAGGGGCGCTCTCCGGCGCGCCGGCCGGGCGCAGGGCTTTCCCAGCGGCCCGGCCATATTTAATAAGGGTCGTTTATCACTCCGGCGCTTTGAAGGGTCGCCTCCAGCCCTGTGCCCATTAGAAAGGCGGAGGTGACATTTAAACTCCGTTTTCAAGGATCGCAGGGGGATTTCCATGAAAAGGCAACTCGTTTGTCTTAGGAGCCGGGAAAGAGCCCCCTTCTCGCTCCCTTTGACCACATGGCATAACTCAAAAACAATAGTTCAAAAGTGACATGGCATCGCGGTGTTCGCTCCGAGACAGGCCCCCATCTAGCACCGGAGAAAAGGGGTAGTCCGCCAGACAATGTGCTTTTTGTGTCCGGCTCTGTCACAAGGATTGTGTTGTTTGCTTTGGAGGCTGCGCCTGTTATACTTCCCTGAAAGTGCTTGTGTTAAACAAGAGTTATAAGTCATCCAAAACAACAAACATTTTGATTTTCTTTGCCTAAAGGGCTTTCCCTGGCTATGGGCACCGTGAAAAAATAATGTCCTTGCTGAGAAAGGAACACCAGTAGTAGCATTAGAAGCGGGCGCATTAAATATTGAATGACACGGGGGGCGGGGGGGGGGGGGGGAAGAGCTTGTCGAGGGGCACTCAGCCTTAAAGTCTTTCTTCCACTTTGTCTTCAGTGGCTGCTGGACCATTTAAGATGGTATTAATTAAGGCGGCCTCGGGTGCCGCCGAGCCCGCCGGCCGCTCGGCCGCGCTCGGTCAATGGGCCTGTGTCCCCGCGCTCGGCTCCCGCGCTGGCTGAGCCCAGTGCAAATGTCACTTCTCATTTGGAGGCTGAAGAAGAAGGGCCCGTCCTGCGTTAAGGGCAGCAGGCATGTAGCCATCAGCAGGCGTTAAAGGAATATGAGGGGCTGGGGTGAGGGGAGGGGAGGCAGGAACAAAATAGGAACATCTGCCCTGGGCTGGGGCGGAGAGAGCGCCAGCGTGAACCGCTTTGGGCACCGTTTGGAGAGTGTCGTTTAGCAGACAAGGGCCACGCGGGACTCGCCGGGTTGGGACATCCAGTCTCTGGTCTGCTCCTGCGTGGAGGAAAGGAAAACCCCAGCCCTGCAAAAACCCACCAGGCAGCTGGGCGGGGCACTGTTTTCCAAAGAGACTAGCTTCTACAAAGACAGACAAAGGCTTGAGGCAAACAGGCCTTTTTACCGATTTCCTCCTCCCCCCCCGCTGCCCCCTCCTAAGGTCCCCATTCACAGAACACAAATAAAGCAAGCCCAGAGGGCCTCAGCCAGGGACCTGCGATCCAATTTTACAGATGGTGAAACTGAGACCTCAAGCAAGACTCAGAGAAGATTTGTCAATATTCCCCTAAGGAGTTCCCAAGTTAAGACTCTAGTTGAGTCAAGAGACCCAACCAGGAGTGCAGGTCTATTTAAGGACACCAACAACCACTTCAAAGTATCCCCTCCGCCCTAATACCAACCTAATACCAAGCGTTTGATTCAAAGTCCAATGGAAGTTGGTTCCAGCAGCTGGAAATTCCTAACATTAAAAAAAGAAAGAGAGATGAAGCTTACTGCCAACTAACTGTGGCCTAAATGAAATGCATGTCTTAAGTAACTATGTTAACTATTAGCTCTTGATGACAAGAGACAAGGCTTGCCAGAGTGGAGGGGTGCAGGGGACCCTGGCAGATTGATTTTTGCATCCAAAACCCCCATGGGAGTCAGTCTCTGGTATGGGGTTCCAGATGGACACGAGCCTTATCGTTTATCACGTGACCCTTTGGAGGTGGGGCTCCCTCCTGTGTGTATGACTGTGATTTGGGTCCTTGCGGCCAGGTGCAGGGTTTTAGCACCCTTGACTCTAGATTCTTTGGCAACGCCTGCTTTTCCATCTCAGGGATATATGCCCTCAGGGCTCCCTCCAACCTCCTGGGTTAGGAGGGTCACCTATTCCACCCCGAGCCACCCTGCAGGGGAAGCAGTTTCTACCATCCTGCAAGGCTGGGCTTTGTTAGAGGGGGAGGGGGGCGAAGCTGGGATCTGTCCGTCCCAAGACTGGGGCCTTCAGCTACACCCTCCGCCCCACTGGGAGCTGGAGGCGTTGCTCTAGGGCGGGAACCGCCTAGCCAACTCTGGAAACTACTGGAGATGGGCGGTGGAGAGGAGGAGAGAGGTTTGCCAGACCCTCCCCACCCCCACCCCCCGCAACAGATTTGCAAAACCTAAATTTGGGTCTTCCAAGGCCCAGTAGCAAACCTGGGTGATGTTTTTTTTTTGTTTTTTTGTTTTTCATCTTTCTTTGGTCCCCATCTCCCGGCTTTTACTTTTTTTGCATGAACAGGCCCTAGGCCAGGGTAAGATGCAAAAATGTTGGCCCGGAACGCACGGGCGCGCGCCCCTACACACACACACACACACACACACACACACACACACGCAGAACTAAACCCCCCGCCTCCGCCCCAGCCAGTGCACTGGGCACATGCTCGGGCTCCAGGCACCTTGCCAAGAGCGCGCGAGCACCCTGCGTGGCACACTGGCTTAAGTTCCTGCACGAAGTGGCGGGGGTGGGGTGAGGAGGGAGGGTGGGTGGCGGTGGACGCTGCCGACTGCTGGCGGTGCGCACAAGTTCAGTGTTCAACTTCCCGCTCTTAACGAGAGCCGGGATCCCTTTGGAGAGGCCCTCGGGAGCTGGCGGCGGGGCTGGGAGTGGCGTGGGTAAGCTGGCCGGCGCGGGGCGCGGGCGGCGGGGCACGAGGGCGCGGCGGCTGAAGGGCGCGAGGGTGCCCGCGGCCGGCCGGACGCTCGGGAGAAGTCGGCGCGAGCAGCTGTGACTTCACCTATTAGCCCCGATGTCTTTCCGAGGAGCCCGGTGGAGTTAAACAGCCCACAATGGGCGCTCTGGGGCGCCTCCAGCCTGACCTCCACCCGGGTTTAATAGTTTCATAGGAACTTCATTAAATCAATTACTTGGTGAGCACATCATCATTTATTCGTAATTAGCGGCGAGGAGCGCGTTCCCTTTCCCCAGCCCGCGGCCCGGGTCCCAGCGGGGTTGGCGGAGTTGCGCAAGCACTTTTGTTTGCTGGAGTGTTGACTCCCGGCATTATTCGGCCCCGGGTAATCTTTACGTCTTAATCTAGCATTCAAGGGGCGAAGGGAAAACAAACAGGGCGCAGGCCAGAGGCCAGCCCTGCGGTCCCAGCCGCCCGCAGAACGCGCGGCCCTCGCTCCGCGCGCAGGGCGCGTCGCCGCGGCCCCCTCTCCTCCCGGGCGGCGCGGCGGAGGGGCCGGACGGGGCCGGACGGGGCCGGAGGGTCGGAGGGGCGGGAGCCAGGCCAGGGGCGCTCAGAAGGCAGTGGCGAGGGAAGAGGAGATGAAAGAGCGAAAAGAGGAAGCCAGGGTCAGGAAAAGGAAAGCACGTCCTGCGAGGCAACCACAAAAGGCAGACGTCCAGGCTCGTGCGTGTGTGCGGACGGCGTTGGAGGGGGAATGCGTGTGCGTGCACGTGCGTGTGCGCGCGCAGGATGTGCGTGAACTCACATCCATTCCAGAGGCCGGGGGTCGGGGCTGAGAGAGGGGGAGCGCCAGCGGGAGTGCCGGCCCCGCGTGTGCGGAGGCAGCTCGCTAGGTGTCCCGGCTGCACAAAGTGCTTTAATTTGGGGACTGCAGCCCCGGGCGCAGCTCCAAGGCGGCCCTCAAATTACGAGCGAGTGGTGGGCGAGGAGGGGGAGTTGCCGAGAGCCGGGCCAGAGCTTGCGCGTGCGGAGCGACGCGAATAACGGCTCCGCGAGGAGTCGTGATTCCGTTGGCGTGGGACCGTGGGTCCCCACACGCCGCAGCGCCGGCCCGATTCCGTACGGAGAGCAGCAGCCTGGGCTCCCGGGGCCAGGAACGGGGGCCGCGCGTCCCCGCCCCGGCCCCAGTCCTGGCCCCGATCCGATTTCCGCCGCCAAGTTGGAGAAGTCCCTCCAGCACAGAAAAGTTGCAACTTCTGCCGGCGACTCCCCTCAGGAAACGGAGGGGACCCCAGAAGGGCTGGGGGAGGCGAAGGGTCACGGATGCCCCGTCTCGGGTTCACTCAGGAGCGGGCGAGTGTGAACAACTGTGAGGTTAGGAAAAGGTCCTTCCAGAAGAAACAGGGGTCCCAGAGGGGGCCCCAGACGTTAGTCTCTTAGGGGGACCCGGTGTGTTGGAGGATTTCCCCACTGGTGTTAGTGGCCAGGCCTGTTTGATTCCGAATCGTTATTTGGAGGCTGTGAACGTGTGCAAGTGGTTGTTGCTTTGTTAGCGAGTCCATACAGACCGCATCAGCGTTTGGAGTGCTGGTCCTCTCCTGGGCCCAGAGAGAGCTCGGCGCATCAGCGGTGGCGGCATGGTGACAGGGGCTGACCTGGATGGGAGTGGGGAGGGCAGAGTTGAAGTGTGGCCCGAAGGCCTCTTGATCCTGCCGAGTGTGGGTGCGCTCTTCGGAGTGCGAGGGGCCCTGACCTGGGTTCTCCTGAGGCCTCCTGTCTGGTGAGCCCAAACTCATGGGCTCACGGGAGGGGGTCTTAAATCTCCAGCTTCCTCAGTCCCCCAGTCTTCCCCTGTTCTCCCTTTCCTCAGATCTCCTCATCCTACACTCATTCTGTGCCTTTTTTTTTTTTTTAATCCTCCTCTTTGCACAGTTGACTCACAGGTCCCTTGGCCCTCTACCGCAGGGTCTTATACATCCTTGTGCCTGGTGGACCCAGGAGGAGGGAGAGGCAGGCAGCAACTCAGATCCTGTTTCCAAATCGGCCTGCTTGAATTGCAGAGATCCCACTGATATCCCCAGCTGCTGCCCCAGCCCGCCGGCATGGTCTGAGAGCTTGGGTCGGCCTGAAAAACAGGAAATGGATGGAGAAGAGGTCCATCCACTAGCAGGTCGGCGCTCTTTTATAATACAAAAGCACTTTGCATACTGCCCCCCAAAGAAGGTAAAACAAAACGGTCAGGCTCCCAGAAGAATTACAAAGAACAAAATCAATGTCTACATATACAGCAAAATATGAATAGATCTCCAACCACTGTCAACACAGACGACCTCTAGAGTCTGTTGCACATGGCTGTGCACAGTGAATACCTGTGCGTGTTACATGTATATTTGATCAGACAAGTCTATACGCACGCACACACACACATGCACACGGTTATAGCACATTTAAATCCAGCCTGCAGATGATCAGGGTCTACACATCCTGAACCTAAACAAATTTAATTTTATTTAAAATGTAATTCACTCCTGACTTTTCTCTCCACTTTTCCCTCTTCCTCCCACCCCCAACACCGTTGAATAAAATAGCACCAGTTGGAGAAAAGAAGGCAAGTCAGGCAAGCATTTTATGAGCTGGCAGGGAATTTGGTGAAGCGGTTGGTTTAGAAAATCTGGCGGCTGGCTGCAAAGTTTTCTTAGTGATACTCCGATTCTGCGTCTCTCCCCCCCTGCTCCAAGTCCTAATAGCGTTTAACCCATTAGCTGGCTCACATCTGAGATTCTGTTCTGATTCCGACTTGCCTGGGCTGTGTACATGACTGGCACCCTACCTGCCTAGTGGGAGCCCTGTCCTCCCGCCATTCCCCACTTCCTTCCAGTGGGGCTTCCCTTCCTTACTGGCATGCGCTCCTTATTTGTCTGGGGTCCATGCCATTGGGCCTGTCAGCCTGAAACTAATAGGCATCATGCTCCCATTCTGTCATCTCTACGTAGGGCTCTGAACAGGCTTGTCTCATCACTGGCTGCAGGTTTATCTTCCTGCGCTGGCAGGGAGGAGGAGGCCTGGCACTGCCATGCTGTAGATGCAAAGCTGGGCCAACGCCTTGTGAGGGGACCCAGGAGCTGTTGGCAGCCTGGCTCTGGGTAATGATGTGTAAGGAAAGTTTAAGGGCGTGCCCAGGGGAAACTTGCATTAAGCCCAGGTTTGTCTCCCTTTAGGGCACAGGGCAAAGGTTTGACGGCTCTGACCATTTCTTACACTGGCCCCAGAGAGGAAGCATCAGAAAAACCGTTGGCTTAGGTCGCGTGTCTGTGTGTTGCGGAGAGAAACTTCTGGGTAGGCATCGTCCTCAGCCTGGGCCTTCCCTTTCTGCCGTCAGACTCAACGGCTTCTTCGGTGGTTTCCAGGTTCAGCTGCTTCTAACAGTGAGGAGTAAAACCACGAAGTGATTCTAGGCAAGTTCTTTTCAGGAAGGAAGAACCCCAAAAGATGGGGGCAGGTCCAGGAAAAACGCTGCAGTCTCACCAAGGCCACCGCTCCCCACCCACTCCACCTGTTATTTCTTAACGTTGACTCTCTAGAATCTTTCTATCCATCTCATAAATCGGAGGGCCGGGTGGTCCCGGGAGAGAGATGTGCCCGGAAAGAACTTGAGTGTCTTTGGCCACTTGGCAAGGAGATTGGAGCGGCTATTGTCTGACACTCCTCCAGGGGGAATGTGCCTGTTAGGGATGCAGCAGAGACACTGCACCATAAATAGCATCCTTCTTGGTTCTTTAAGTCCCTTCTTGAGACTGGAACTGGTCTTTTGGTTTTGCTTTGTTATGTTTTTAAATATATTTTTATTGATTTCAGAGAGGAAGGGAGAGGGAGAGAGAGATAGAAACATCCATGATGAGAGAGAATCATGGATCGGCTGCCTCCTGCAAGTACCCCACTGGGAATGAAGCCCACAACCCAGGCATGTGCCCTTGACCAGAATCAAACCTGAGACCTTTCGGTTTGCAGGCCGACGCTCTATCCACTGAGCCAAACCGGCTGGGGCGGGAACTGGGTTTTAATGGGAAGCTTTCTCTGGGCCAGGTGGGTGTCTCTGGGGAATTGTAGACACGAAGCTTCTCATTTCCTTAAGGGCAAAGAAAGCAGGGTGCTGGGGGAGCCAGGGGCAGCCTCCCTTGGAGCTGGGCACTCTGAGAGCCTGGGGACAGAGCTGTGGGCCTGGGCAGGGGACTCAACAGGAGAGGACATGGGAGTTGGTAGAGAAGCCCAATATCCATTACTCACATGTTTTCTGGCCCCTTTAAGAATTCTGGTAAGACATATGCATAACATAACACCTCCCATTTGAATCATTTTTGAGTATACACTTTTGTGGCATTAAGTACAGTCACATTGTTGTGTAACGATCACATCATCCCTCTCCAGAACTTTCTGATCTTCCCGAACTGATCACTTTTATTCTACTTTCTATTTCTATGAATTTGACTACTCTCGGTACTTCATGTAAATGCAGTCATACACTATCTGCCCCCCAGTGTCTAGCTTATTTCACTGAGCATAATGTTCTCAAGGTTCACCACGTGGTAGTATGCATCAGAACTCTATTTCTTTTTATGCCTGAATAATATTCCAATGCATGGAGAGACATGATTTTGTTTGTCCGCTCACCTACCAATGGGCATGTGGGTTGTTTCCACCTTTTGGCTATTGTGAATAGCGCTCCTAGGAACATGGGTGTGCTCCACGCTTTTATATGTACGTATGCGCCTATATCATAGACTTTTTTTATGAACCAGTGTAAAACACTTTAAACTAAAGGGGTGCTCCGGCCAAGGATTTAAAATGATATCAGATATCTCACTTGGATCTGGCTTTCTGAGGTCAACGAAGAGCAGCTGGAATTCGCTGGAGAGCCCAAGCATTGCTTCCAGCTCCGTGGCATTCTCAGCTGTGTGAGTGTGTGAGTGTGTGTGTGTGTGAGTGTGTGTGTGTGTGTGTGTGTGTGTGTGTCCAGCCCTACCCAGTGCTGCTGCTTCAGAGGAACTATTAACACATTAATATTATCAATAGCAGGCAGTGCCTGAGCCATTAGGGATTTATGAAAACATCTGAAGCAAGTCGTTTCAAAGCGCTGATTTGTTTTATAGTCAGTATTACATTTTATGACAGGCTCTTTTGCCAGCAAAATGAGCGTATAAGCATCATACGCAGCTCAGGAGACGGAAACCGGTGCCCTGTGCTGCCCCACAAATTTGTGCTCCAGATCCCTTGGGAAGCTCCTGCAGTTTGCAGACAACTACTAACCCTTTGCTCAAGGGTCGGCCCAGTACTTCATGGGGAGCATGCCCCCCTTACATGTTTAGCCATAGAAAAACTACAGCCCCTTCCCTTCCTGTCATTTTCCTTTAAAAAAAAGTGCCTTATTCCTTAGGACACAGTAAGAAAGCCTGTCTCCCGTAGACCAAAGCCGAACACTTTCCTGGCCGCTTCTGCTTTCTGGGTCACATTCTCATGAGGACGGTGGTGCCAAAGAAAAGGGGCCAGTAGGTCCCTTGGAGGAGGTGGATGTGTGTTTCTCAGCTTCCCCGAAACTCTCCCTCCTCATTCAGCCCTCCACCATCTCCACTCAGCCCTGCACTCGCACCCCCAGCATCAACCCCAAAAGAAGACTGGGGTGTAGGTGGACATGGTGGGGGTGGGACCCAGTGGAGTGGAGGGGAAACACATCCCTCCTCCTCCCAGCCCCCCCCCCCCCCAAAGCTGGGGTGGGTGGGTCCCGCCCACCGCTCCTCTCCGGGATGGGAGATAGCACTAAAAAGTTCCTTCTCGCCGGTTCCCAGGGAGCAGGGTTTGTAATATTTTACAGCCGCTGTTTAACATTTCCCTACCTAGTTATTAAACACGAAAGGGAGTAAATTAAAATGGCAAAGTAAAATGAAATAAAAGGCGTCTTTTCTTTCTGTAAAGAGACAACACCTAATTAAGGAATACTTGAATCCCACAAAAATGCAGACTCTCGCGGGTGACATAAAACCTCTCCTTTTAAAGCAGGAACAAACCCCAGAAAATTGGGGACAGGCCCAAGAGGTAGCCCTTTAAAACAAAAAGCTCCTTCCTCTGGAGACTTCTGACTTGTTTCCCCCTTCCTTTTTTTTCCCCCTCTTCCCCAGTCCTGGGGGAGGATTAAATTCGAACGACTCCTTTGAGCTCAAGTTTTCTGGGCCGCGGCCAGGCAGGCACGCAGGCCGCCCTCCCTTCCTGCCCGCGGCGACCTCCAGCTCCAGCTCCTGCTCCAGCTCCAGCCCAGCCCGGAGCTGCGGCCCCCACCTCCCTTCCCCCCCTCCCCCCTCCCCTCCCCCACAGGGCCTTTCAGTCCCAATTCACAGTCCTTCCAGCCTCTCTCCTTTGTCCCCTCCCGACTGCTTTTCCTTGGGGGGGGGGGGAGGGGGCACTACTTTCTCCAGCGCCCCCCCCCCTTTCCGGGGCAGCTCTCCGAACAACTCGCCCACCCCACCTTCCATTTCCCTCCGCCTCCCAGAGCTGGGAGAGGGGGCCTTCTTCTTCCCCCCTCTGGCTTTTCTCTGGTTCTCGGTGAAAATACCAAAAGGCCTGGCCTCCCTCGGTGGTGTCGCCCTGGGTCCCACCTTCCGCGCTTCCCAGCCGGAGCCCCACCTCCCTGCAGGGGGTGCGGCCCCCGAGTCACACTGGGAGCCCCGCTCTGGCCTTCGCTCCGGGCCAGAGGTGGCCGCTGCCCTGAGCCTGCTGCGAGGCACCTGCTGGGGAATGAGACCCCCCAAGTCTGGGGGTGCTCCACACCCCGGGGGCGGAGGAAGCTGGCGGAGCCCCGCCGGGAGCCGGGCCTCCTGCCCTGATCCGCTGGCAGGCCCTTCTGGGGGGCAGCGGGGCCGGGGTTCTTCCCAGAGCGGTGGCTGAGTGCCTTCCTTATCCCTGCAGTTATTCTTTTTTGTCGTTAAGTTAATCCTCGCCCGAGGCTTTTCCCCCATTGATGTGTAGAGAGAGTGGGAGGGAGAGAAAGAGAAAGAGCGATGTGAGAGAGAGACGTTGATTGGTTGCCTCCCTGCCCGCGCCCTGATCTGGCCGGGATTGAACCTGCAACCCAGGTACAGGCCCTTGCTTGAGAATCCAACTAGCAAACCTTAAGTGCACGGGCTGATGGTCTAGCCACGTAGCAACACCAGCCAGGCCCCTGTAGTAATTCTTTTTTTAAAAAAGTTTTTTATTTTATTTTATTTTATTTGTAGTAATTCTTTTAGGAGAGTATTCTTGTTGTTTAGTCCTATCATTGGGGGTGAGGTTAGGAGGGAAAGAAAGCTATGGGGAGGCTAAAAAATATGGATTGACATGTCTTGAGACATCTACACATTAAAGACATCCTCACCCCAAGCTTGCCTTTCTGATATGATTTTAGGATTTCGTAGGTTTGAAAGTCCTGCAGAACTTTGCCCAACATCACAATGCATGGGATGGAGCCAGAGGTCCCCAGATCCCTGCTCATTAGACTAAACAGTAAAAGAACCTCATTTCTTCTTTTGAGGAAATAAGGAGAGGCTATTTTGCTGGCCTTTCCTTTGGGATGGATCCTATGACTGACTGGCTTTGCCTCTAGCAGGTAGACATGGACGGCACCAAAGGAGCGTGTGGTAGGAGCAGTGTCTGGCCTTCCCTGATCTGCTGCAGAAACATCTGTGTGGCTGGCTCTGCCCACGTCCAGGAACCCAGGCCTCTTAGCTGCAGTCCTGCCTTCTCTTTTCTTCTCTGAAACATGAAGGGAGAGAGAAAAAAAAAAGTGTTTTAAAGTTCTTTAATTCCTTTCATCTACATTAAAATGCAATGCATATCACATTTCTGAGTAAAACCCTGGGTGGTGTTTGTAGAAAGTGTCTTACATCTATGTTATACCTAAGCCTTGCACATGTATTAACTATTCGTTCACATACTACTTCTCTAAAGTAGAGTGGGTTGGTTTCACTGGAAACTGAATCAGAAAGTTAAGCTTACACAGTAGTAAGTGTGGAACCAAATTAGTTCAAGTCTGTTTTGTTTGTTTTTTTAAACCAAAGCATACTACGTAGCAATAAAAATAAAAAAAATAGAAAGTGATATTGTAATTTGGTGACCAGATCTCTCAGGTTTTCGGACATAATAAGATCAGGGGAAGATCATGGCTCCATCAGTTGCTCTCTTTCAAAATTGCCCGACCCCATTCCTAAGCAACACTCCAGGCCGTGGTACATCTTCTTGAATGTACAATATAATATTTACACTGAGAAGACCCTCATCATCTTTCCATTCAAATTCGCCTTATCGCAAAAGTCAGCCCTTCCATCATCGCTGTCTCTAGTCCCATGTGATCATTCCTTTCTTTGAACACTAATGGCCAGACGGACAGTGTCCTCCGTAGCTCATTTAAATCCACAGCAAGGCTATAAAGCACATGCTTTCATTATCTCCGTGTAGCAGATGAGGAAACTGAAGCACAGAGAGATTAAGAAGCTAGTTCAAGGTCACACAGTTAGAAGGATAGAACTAGGAATTGAACCTCTCTGATCTGGGCTCCAGAGTCCATGTTTCTGACCCTTATATGATGCTGCCTTTCATCTCTAGGGCAGTCTTAAGACTGTGAGGCATCTTGTTTGAACTATCTCACAACTCAGTGAGTGCCCTTCACCACGTGATGCTGTGCCATCTCCCTAGCTATGGGTGCATCCTATTTTGCCTTAGGTGTATAAAAGCACATTTTATCCTTCTTAGGTAATTGTAAGCACCTTGAGAGGGGTGACTGTATTGATCTGTTTTAAATGTCCTATAGTACCTGTTACCTATTCAGTGTACATACTTGTTATACTTATTTTTGGAATAAAGCTAAATCAACTGGAAAATCACTTGTTCCCCAAATATTCATTGAGTACTAACTATGCAGCAAGCACGATTAGGCCCTGGTGAGCAAGTCAGATAAGATTCCTGCTGTTAAGATACTTAATTTGGGTAGGGTGGGGGGGCCATTGGGGAATAAGGACACATATGTAATACCTTAATCAATAAAGAAAAAATATATAAAAAAAATAAATAAAATGGGAGAAAAACAACAATAATAATTTTTTAAAAAAGCTAAAAAGTCTGGGGCTAACCAGGGAACTTACATGCATAGCCCATGGACACCAACAATAGTGTGGTGAAGGCCCGGGAGGGGTGGGTGCGGGGTCGAGAGGGTCAATGGGAAAAAAAGGGGGAACATGTGTAATACTTTCAACAATAAAGATAAATTTTAAAAAATAAAAAATTAAATTAAAAAAAGAAACAATTTTAGTTGAGACAGATGATAAACAAACAGATAAAATAAGAAAACTATCAAGTAGTATATTTGAAAAATCAGAATGGGTGAGCACAAAGGGGTTCTTTGGACAAATAAGACCTAGAAGGAGTGAGCCATGCAGAGAGTAGAGGAACAGCATTCTAGGCCAGGGACTAGCTGTGCAAAGGCCTTGAGGCAGGAAGGGGGTCGGTGCCCAGTTACTTTAGCGGTTTGCAGGGTGTCTCCGCATTAGCACAGGTCTTAGCTCAGACTGCTATGACAAAAGACCAGAGACTGGGTGGCTTACACAACAAACATTTATTTATCACAGTTCTGGAAACTGGAAAGTCCAAGGTGCTGGCAGGTGCCCGATGAGGACCTTTTCCTGGTTTGCAGATGGCTGCCTTCTTGCTGTATCTCCCCATGGCGAAGAGTCTCTTCCTTTTCTTATGCGGGCACTAATTCTATATCATGGGAGCCCCACGTTCATGACCTCAGTTAAACTTAATTACTTCCTAAAGTCCTAGCTTCAAATACCAACGCATCGGGGATTGGGGCTTCAACATAAGAGTTTGGGCGGTGGGGCGGGGCGGGGGGGGGGCGGCACACAAATATTCAATCCATAGCAGCACAATTGACATTTTGGGCCAGATAAGTATTAGTTGTAGGGGTCTTTCCTGTGCCTTGTAGGATGTTTAGCAGTATTCCTCCCACCCCACCCCCTGACCTCTACACATTGATGATAGTGGTAACCTGCTCTCCTCTAAACTGTGACAATAAAAAATGTTTCCTGATGTTGTCATGTTCCCTGAGAGCAAAATCACCCATCCCTGGTTGAGAACCACTGCATGAGTGGGCCAGAAAGATGGCTAGCACGGCAAGAGCATAGTGAACGCGATGGATGAGTGCAAGATGAGGTTGGAGAGATGTAGGCTGTGCTCAGATCATGTAAGGAGTTTAGATGTGTTTCATTGGAGGTGCAATGAAAGCCAGTGGAGGGGGTGAAGCTGGGGCATGGGATGATGCAATTTACTTTTTTGGGCAGAGGGAGAGACTGGTTGTTATGTGGAGGGGACAAGAGGGGAGCAGGAGGTCCTGGGAGCAAGCTATTGCAGTGTTCCAGATGATGGGGGAAGGGAGATGGAGCAAAGCGGACAGGTTCAGGGTGAGTTTTAGATGTCTAGCTGACAGCACTTGCTGAATCAACAGTGACAGGTGAGGGAGGGAAGGATGAAGGAAGTGACTAACGATTTGAGTCCAGCAGTGCCATTAGAAAGGCCTTAGCTGGTTTGGGACAGAAGGTCATTCTGTGGAGATGCCGGGTAGACAAAAGGATATTCGATTCTGGAGACTCAGGGAGTGGGTTTGGAAGTTTGGGACATACTGGTCTTTACTAGTATTTAAAACCACGTGACTGAATCACCTAGGTAGTGTGTGAGTGCCCACGAGAAGGGAGCCCAGCATGGGACAGACAGAGGAGGAAACAGAAGGTCCAAACGGGGCTCTCTGTGAGGCAGGAAAGGATGGTGCCTTGGAAGTCAAAAGCGTATCAAGAAAGCTGAGTGCTCAGCTGATTGGGTGACATAGAGCTGATCGATGGCTTTTATAGGGACAGCCTCTGAGGACAGGTTCGAGGGGAAGGCTGCTTGGGCGGGGGAGGTGAGGAAAGAGAGTGACCTAGAAACCGTCCAGGAGGATGGCTGTGAAGGGAGCAGAGTGTGGGGCAGTAACACGTTGGGGACCAAGCTCACAGGAGTTTTCTCAAAATAGGAGGAGGTGTTTGGGCGCTGATGCAAGTGGTCTCGTGGGGGGCAGGGGAGCCGAGAGATTGCGAAAGGTCAATGGTGCAGGAGCAAGAGGGGTTGAGATTTTTACAAAATGTGTTATTGCAAAATATATATAACATTTGCCATTTAAGCTACTTTTTTATCCTCACCTGAGGATATGTGTTTATTGATTTCAGAGAGAGAGGGAGGGAGAGAGAAACATTGATGTGAGAGAGTAACATCGATCGATGGGTTGCCTCCCATATGTGCCCAGACCAGGAATTGAACCTACAACCTAGGTATGTGCCCTGACAGGTAATTGAACCCGAAACCCTTTAATGCATGGGAGGATGCTCCAACCAGTGGAGCCACCTGGCTAGGGCCATTTTAGTTATTTTTAAGAGTACAATTTGGTGGCATTAATTACATTCACAACATTGTACAACCAGATAATACTATTTCTAAAAGTTTTTCATCGCTCAAACTGAAACTTGAACCATTAAGCAAGAATATTCTATTCCTCTCCCCCGCCCCCCGCAGAGAGGAATTTTTGAGCAGGACACTTCATCCCCAATAACAGAAGGGGAGGTACAGAATTTGGCTAGAGGGAGGGGTGGGCTGGTAGTTTTGTCGAAGGGAAGATAAAGGGGCTTCTATCAGAATTCTCGAGTTTTCTCATTGAAGCAAGAGAATGAGGAAAGGGATGAGTGTAGGAGGGTCAGGAGAAAGGATGAAATAACCATTTGGAGAGTGGGAAAATGAAAAAACTGGGGCAGTATATCAGGGTTGATGGCCAGTGTCAAATGTTCACTTGCTATTTGTGCACTTGAAATTAAAAGTCCATTCACGGTATTGTGCCGTCATCATCACCACCATCTCCAGAACTTTTCATCCTCCCAAACTGAAGAGTAGCTCCCCATTCTCCCTGCCCAGCCCCTGAAACCACAGGTGGAGTGTTTCTCCCCCAGCAATGTCCGGGTGCAGACACGGAGTGGGTGGACAGTTGAGTTTCGCAGGGTTGGCTAGGGAGAGGGATGGGGAGAAAGAGAGTAAAGGAGTTTGAGACAGGGGGTGATCATGAAACATGGGCTGGAGAAATGGCAGGAGGAGGGTGTGTGTGTGTGTGTGTGTGTGTGTGTGTGTGTGTGTGTGTGTTTGTGTGTGCGCATGCACAAAAACTGATGGGAATTGGAGTCCAAAAGATGGTGCCATCTTCTTTCCTTTCCTTCCTCGTGATGCTGTAGATGGCAGGAGTCAAACCACAATTCAAATTTATTACTTAATATGGTTCCCTACTGCTCGTGACATCCCTGAAGAATGTTCTACAGAAGAGCCCAGAATGGCCCCTTGAGTCACCTGGCCTCACTTCCTCCCCCTACCTGCCACAGGTCTCTAGGAGGCAGGCACCCAATTAGGTAAGAGGAGAGGCATATGGTGTTTATTTGGGGGAAGAGGGACATTTTCTATGAATAGCATAGCTATGTGAACAGACAGGCTGACAGATGATTCCACTCTATCTGATCACACAATATGGGCATCCACACTGTGTGAAAACCCCCAAAGCGCCAGGAACTTGCAAACGTCCTCCTTGCTTTCTGCGCCTCAGCCCTTGCTTTTCCCTTTGAAACTGAAGTGGAGGTGGAAAGGTCCTTCTCAGACACCGGAGGCTCTCTCCCCTGAAATTTCCCCGGAGCTCGCCTCTTAATGCTTTCCCGCCCCTGGGCTGTTTTCTGCGTGGTTGATGAAATCGTGCCTTCTTTCCTGATTATCCTCTCTGGTGATTGTGTTTTTTGATTTTTGTCTATACATTTTTTGGGGGGGAGGAGAGGCTATAAATTCAGTTCCTGGAAGACACTGTTGCATTGTGTATAAGGCTGCAAGGGAAGGGAGCGTGGACCCGGGCCATTGCCCGCAGCACAGATGTACTTGATGGGGAAGCAGGAAGCCACAGGCGGTGGGCTTTTCCAAAATGGAAGAAGCTGAGGCAGGTCACTTTGTTTATTGTAACCCTGGATTAAATGATTGATAGGTAAACCTAGTCTCACAGAGTTATGTTTACAATAATACCTAAGAGTTCATCAGAATGGTTGTAACAGAATGACCCCTCAGTGGTACTTGAGTTGTGTGGAACTTTCTGTGATGGTGGCTGTTTTGTGCCTATTGAACTCTTAAAATGTGGCGAGGGCCACTGACATTTGCATTTTAATTTGAATTTAAATGGCCACGTGTGACTAGTAGCTACCATATTGGACAGTGGAGCTTGTAGTAGGTACCGATTTATTAATGAGTTACAAGCATACCAATGGATGTAACATAATTTTAATTAGATTCATTCAGTATGTACATGATTATGATTGTCTTGGGCTGTGAGTAATGGGAACTTGAATAATAACCAGGGCCATCCAGGCGAGGGGTTTGCATTCCTCCCATCGCATGAGGGGAGGCGGTGCTGGGCAGTGGACTGGAGCTCTCTGGGCTTCCAGCTCTGCCTCCTTAGGGTGCGGCTTCCTGCACTAGGTGGTGAGAAGGCTGCTGCACTCTCCAGAACCAGCCGTGCCCTAGGCAGGAAGAAAGGAGACAGAAAAAGAGCAAAGGGCAAACAGAAAGCTTTGCAAGACAGCATGGCCCAACTCCAACAACCGAGAAACCGGCGAGCTTGAGCACAGGGGCATACATCATCACCCTTGACCCCAACAATCCCACTTCCAGGAATCAGCCCAAATGGTATCAGGCATAAATACAAGGTGACCCATGCATATTCACTGTGGCATTGATGATGATTAAAAACAAAACAAAACTGTTTGTATCAGGCGTCCTCAAACTATGGCCCGCGGGCCACATGCGGGTGTTTTTGCCAGTTTTTTTTTTTTTTTTTTTACTTCAAAATAAGATATGTGCAGTGTGCATAGGAATTTGTTCATAGTTTTTTTAACACTATAGTCCGGCCCTCCAACGGTCTGAGGGACAGTGAACTGTCCCCCTGTTTAAAAAGTTTGAGGACCCCTGGTTTGGATAATCCATAATATAACCACATGATCAAATACCATGTAATAAAAAGAGATGAGGAAGCACCACAGAGACAGCGATGGAGTGGCCTCCAAGATTCAAGAATATGAAATAAAAAAGAACAACATCGATATATCCTTGTATGTACAAAAGGAAGGAAAGAAATACACAAACATATGTACTTGCTTATACTTGCAAGGGAAACAAAGAAAAAAGGGAAGAAATGTCTAGAGGAGGAGAAGGGAACAAGGTGTGGGAGGCAGAGATGGAGGTGAGACAACAGGAAATGTACCTAAAAGCTCTTTAAGGAAAGAAGGCTCACTTAGACATATTTTTTCAGTTCGTTGGCTAGAACTGGGTCGAATGGGCCACACCCCACTGCCAGGGTGTGTGGGAGGTGAGTATGTTACTGAGCAGGTGACTCCTTCAAACCCAATCTGGACTCGGTAAAAGAGGAAGCAGGGGAGCGGACGAGACCTTGGGCAGCACCACGCAGGGTCTGCCATAGCTACTCCGGGTGCTGGGGCGTATCACCCGCACTGGCAACAGCCACGCTTCGGGTGTAAGGGCGGCCAGCACCGATCACACACCCACGGCGTGCAGCTGCGCTGGTGGTGGCTGCACAGGGGCTTCCTGTCTCATTCTTTACTTCTAAGTCTAGTAGGGAGGGGCCGTGTTTACCACCTGCTTTCTGTACAGCGGAAAACCGGATGTAAGGCGATTAGGTCACTTGCCCAAGGCAGTGAGTGGCAGAGGACGGAGGTGAGCCCTTGGGCTGCCGCTGGAATCGGAAGTCAAGCCCCACAAGGTACTGCGTTCTGGCCACCACCAGCCCAGTCGTTCGCCGACATCACCTGTTCTCTGGTAAAACGTGATCTGAAAACGGTCACATTGACTAGTGAATGCATTTAGCATTCCACTGCTTGGTATAGGCCCACAAGAACGGAAAGCAGGGACCCCATCAGATATTTGCAGGTTTCCCATGCCCAAATGTCTTGTTTTCTTCCACGGAGGGTGGGTTCCTAGACACTGAGCTGCGGCAACCACTTCCAGCTGCCCCCATGTCCCTTTCTTGGTGACGTTTCAGAACTGGTGCTGCTGAGTCCCTGCCCAGAAGATAAGAATCTGCTTTCCTTGGCCATCCACGCCACGGCGTCTTGGGACGGAAGCAGTGTTTGTCTCTCTGCTGGTGGCTCTTATTCCTGTCCACCAGTGAGATTTTCCTGGACCCCACACCCTGGCAGTAGACTTTGGCTTCGTTCCCATGAAAGCCTCCTGCTGCCCGCCCTCCCCCCGCCCAGCTCCCTCAGCTCCCTGGTTTCTGCTCCCTTTCCTCATCAAGCTCCTGCCCCCTACACCTCCTTCCTCCCCTAACCTACCCCTTCACCTCACCCCTAATCTCCTTTGCGCCCTCGTTTTGGCCCCCCTGTCCGTGGCATAAATTTGGGTGGGACCTGGGCAAACACTTGAACGTTTTTCAGTGACCACTCTTCTGCTTGGCACTTTCTGTGCCTGCCCATGGGACAATTAATAATAAATCAGTGAAATGTGTTTCAATAATTCTCTTTAAATTCTTGGAGACAGCTCTCAGGGAGGTCTAAGGAAATGGCAGCCCTCAGAACTTCTTCTGTCCTGTATCTTCAAACAGTTGGGCTTGATCAGTGTCTATAAATAGTCAATGGGGTTAGAACTAATGGAGGGCGAAGGCGTAAAGGAAATCTGGAGACGCTAGGCTCGGCATCTCCTCAGTCACCCTGGTTCAGTGCAAGACCCAGAGGCTCCCTGGGTACACAGCGGCCTCAGCAAATAAGGAATGCCGGCGGTGGGGGCTGAGAAGGTGGAGACAGGGCCCTGTAAAAAGGGCAGGCATCAGTGTTTGCTGGGGTGCGATGGCATCCGTCGAGAGGACCCTGAAGCACATCAGTTTTCACAGTTTTTGTCATTAAGAAGAAAAATATGCCCGGCCGGTGTTGCTCAGTGGTTGAGTGTCAACCTGTGAACCAGGAGGTCACAGTTCGATTCCCAATCAGGGCACATGCCCGGGTTGTGGGCTCGATCCCCAGCGTGGGCGTGCAGGAGGCAGCTGATCAATGATTCTCTCTCATCATTGATGTTTCTCCCTCTCCCTCTCCCTTCCTCTCTCTGAAGTCAATAAAAACATATTTTTTAAAAATTAAGAAAAGCCCTAACCGGTTTGGCTCAGTGGATAGAGCGTCGGCCTGCGGACTGAAGGGTCCCAGGTTTGATTCCAGTCAAGGGCATGTACCCTGGTTGCGGGCACATCCCCAGTAGGGGGTGTGCAGGAGGCAGCTGATTGATGCTTCTAACTCTCTATCCCTCTCCCTTCCTCTCTGTAAAAAAATCAATAAAATATATTTTTTTAAAAATTAAGAAAATATGGGCTGCAAATGGCACCCAAAATGAGAAGCCTCTTTAGTGATGAACTTCACAGGAAGAACGAAAGCAACATTTATGTCCTGACCACGGGTCCAAGGGGAAGCCAGGCAGGGACGAGAAGGGTCAGCAGGGATTGAGGGGAGCGGGGGAGAACGTGTGACTCGCTTGGCACAGCCCTGCCCTGGTCTGGCCCACAGGAGGAGGCCGCGGGAGAAAGCCTTCCTTGAAGGGGGTCGAATTCTTCCCCAGCTTTCCACTTTCACCGTTTTGCACGTGGGATTCAAGTTTCTCTCCTTGTTTTCTATCCAGCTTATGACTAGTTATTAGTCACGGGTAATTCACCTTTTCATTTGGTCAGTGTTGATTGTCAACATGCCGAATCCATGACCTTCCTGGCTGACATTCTGGGTTACGTAGCAGGTGTGGACAAGCTGTTCTCCCCTACTCCGCTGGCCTGAGGAGGGGCTCTGGTGGGTTCTGATTGGTGGACTTGCAGTGTCCAGAAGGAACGGCTCATCCTCAGTAGGTACACTTCCTAAGTGGAGATTATGGCAATTGCTGTTGATGGGAATAGAATACTGTATTTGCATAATACTTGTTAATATCCAGTCCAGTAGGTTCTGAGGGATGAAACGTCCCACACACCACGGCCGAAGATCCATGCAGCTTGCTGCCCTGTAGCTTATGGGAATGCGGTGGGCACCTGTTCTGAATGGTGCTCCAGGTTAGGCAGCAGAGTGTTTGTGGAGGTCTAATTCAGAGCACAAAGTCCGGTGGGGCCCTGACACCTTCAGGCCCAGATGTTCCTTCTCCAGCTCACCTCGTGGCACAGGTTCTGATGCCGGTGGTTCTGGGGGTCTTGGTGAGAAAGTGTGTTCTGAAGCAGTTAAGTGTCAAGCATCATTTTGATTTCTGTGTTACCTGTCTGCCTGTGTGGACAAATGCAAAGTTTATTGCCTTCTATTTAAAATGTACTATTAGCCCGGCTGGAGTGGCTTAGTGGTTGAGCATTGACCTATGACCCAGGAGGTCGCAGTTCGATTCCCAGTCAGGGCACATGCCCGGGTTGCTGACTCCATCCCCAGTGGGTGGCGTGGAGGGCGGCTGATCATCAATGATTCCCTCTCATCATTGATGTTTCTCTCTCTCTCTCTCGCCTTTCTTTTCTGAAATCAATAAAAACATATTTAAAAAAATAAAATGTACTATTAAGATTAATACCTATTGCTAAGTGCTTATTGGATATCAGGCTTTAAAATATATTTTTATATATTAAAAAATAAAATGTACTATTATAATTAATACCTATTGTTAAGTGCTTATTGACTATCAGACTTTCAAATATATATGTATTTTTATTGATTTCAGAGAGTAAGGGAAAGAGAGAGAAAGATAGAAACATTAATGATGAGAGAGCATCATTGATGGGTTGCCCCCTGCACACTCCCCACTGGGGATCGAGCCCACAACCCGGGCATGTGCCCTGACTGGGAATCGAACCATGACCTCCTGGTTCACAAATTGACACTCAGCTTCTGAGCCACACCCGCTGGGAGCATATCAGGCTTTATACACACGTGCTAAGTGCTTTATACAATAGTCTCATTCATTCCTGAAACAGCCTCATGAGGTAGGAACCCAACTATTATTCTGATTCTACAAATGGAGAAACAGAGGCTTAGAGATTACATGGGTTGGTCAGAGTCTGCATGGCAGGGACAGGATTTGAAGTCAGCTCTGTCTGGTTCCAAAACCCACACTCCAAGCTGCAAATCAGACCACCTCAACTTCAAGTATTTGGGTTCGATTTATTTTCTTCATGGTCTCAACACAACCAACTCCTTATAGCTTCCTCCTGCTCCCCAAGCCTGGCTGGCTGCCTCTTCTGCTGAGAATGAATGATGGTGGGTGGCTGGGATGGCATCCAGGTGGCCTTCACGGTGAGCTCCCCAGCCCAAACCAAATGGTGAGATCAAGCCCCTTGGGGTGTCATTTCCTCACCCCTCCAAAGTAACTCAGTTGTTTCTGCCTGCCCAATGTTTCTGTTTCCTTGCTAAGCCCGTATTCGTCATTGGGCTATGTCAGTATGTGAATGGCTTTACTGTGCTCCAACAGCTGCGGAGCTCCAAGCACTTGCCCCACAACACGGCAGAAACAGGAGCTGGGCGCGGGGTGGGAGCAGCAAACAACCAGGATCCCCGCAATTACACCCCCCAGACTGGAGAGAACATGCCAGGGGAGAAAATGGCATTCTGATATTCAGAAGCGATCTGCCCCCATTCAGCTCCCACCCTGGCAAAGCGATGAGGACGTTTTGTGCGTGGTGAGGAGGCTCTATGAAAATTTCCTCTCTCAAGCGTGGATCTCCCCGACTCGGAACAGAGCCCATATGTCCAACAGGGTCTGAAATAACACCGCACGGCCAGGGAAGGAGTGTCCATTGTCACATGCGCATTTGGACCGCAGGTAGTCCTCACGGGGCCCCTGTAATTCGAGTCAAAACAGCCTCCTCAGTGACAGGGAGGCGGGGAGTGAAAGTGGTAGTTGTGATTTCAACAAGCCCGAGGACTGTTTTTCTAAGAATTTCTGCCAGTGGCCACGGAGCATTCTCTGTGTGCAGCACCTACCGGAGATCTCAAAATGTAGGAGCTATCAGATTCCAAATTAAACACCTCGGTGCTGCAGTGTGCTGGAGAGGCAGCCGGTCACGTGGGTCTGTGCTTGGAAAAGACCAGAATTTGACTGTACTTGCTGCTTTTTATGGAAACCCTCCTCACGGGCTTCCTCAACATCACGAATTAAATGCTGGGGTTTAAAGCTAACGGGCCAGTGGAGCTCAGAAAACAGTCAGCTTTGAACCTCTGGCCTCGGTGGGCTATTATGATGCAAGCATGTGGAGTTTTTGTTGTTTTCTTTTTGTTTTGTTTTTTTACCATTTTTACACACAGTGGGCCCTTTAGTTTCCATCTGGCTCCTTTTATGACTCCTTTTTCAGAAGTAAGCACTGGTCAGATTATAGCTAACATTTTCTGCTTTCCCCTGAATATTAATTTTAACATCAACGAGGGAAAGAATGAAGATGTGTCACTCAGGATTGAGGTTTATTAATGGGTTCTCATGAACGCAGTCTGTGGGTCAGCGTGCTGGCTTCCTATCCTGGCCCTGCGCCTCCCTGGCTTTGGGGCCTTGGGCAAATGACTTAGCATCCTTAAGCCTCGGCTTTTTTTATCTATAAGACGAGAGGCCCGGTGCACAAAATTCGTGCACTGGGGGGGGGGGCGCGGGTGTCTCTCAGCCCGACCTGCACCCTCTCACCCTCTCACAGTCCGGGAGCCCTCAGGGGATGTCCAACTGATGGCTTAGGGCATCCTTAACACTCCCGTGGAGGGAGTGCACTGACCACCAGGGGGCAGCTCCTGCATTGAGCGTCTGCCCCCTGGTGGTCAGTGTGTGTCATAGTGACCGGTTGTTTTACCATTCGATCAGTTTGCATATTAGCATTTTATTATATAGAATGGGCATAATGATAATGAGAACTAACTTATTAGATTGTTGCGTGAATTCAAACGAGTTGATTAACAAAATGCTTAGCACAGTACCTGGCACAGAACATAAAATGTACAGTTTTGACCATTTATAAGAGTGCAGCTCGGTGTCACGAAGAACATTGACATTGTTGTGCAACCACCACAACCATCCATTTCCAGAACTTTCTCATCTTCTCAAACCGAAACGCTGTACCCGATAGAAAGTCACTCTCCTTCCCCTCCTCCCTCGGCCCTTGGCAACCACTATTCTATTTTCTGTCTCTATGAATTTGCCTACTCCAGGAAGCTCGTGTAAATAGAATAATAAAAATTTGTCTTTTTGTCACTGGCTTACTTCACTGGGCATAATGTCTTCAAGGTCGTCCATGTTGTAGCAGGTGTCAGAGATTTCTTCCTTTTTAAGGCTGAATAATACTCCACGATATGGATGTAACCATGTTTTGTTTACCCATTCACCTATTGATACACGATCTGCACATGCTGAACATTTTAATAACTGTCCCTCCTTTAAGGAACTAGCAGTTTGAGTGTGTAGGACCAAGCAGTTTAACTCACTGGGTTCTTAGCTCTCTCTGAGGTAGGCCTTTTGGGAGACAGGTGGCAACATTGGCAGTAATACCAGTATGTTGTGGGCATCAATATGTCCATCTGCCCCTAAAGGTGCTCTCTGCCAGGTTGGCATGGTGCCTGACATCCCAGCAGGAAGGTTACCTGTAACACGGAACCGAGTTCCTGGGAGGAGGAGTCAGAGGGAGTGCAGTAGGCTGGTCACCGGAACAGAGTCCTGGGAAGGCCGTCTGGGGCGTGCATGCTTGGGAAAGGCAGGGAGAAGATGTGACGCTGGAGACCTTGTTCAGCAGCTTGGGATGGACGGCAAGGCCTCAGGCAGCCCAGGGGAGGTGCGTAATTTAGGGCAGCACTTCTGTTCCTGGGTCAGAGGCTGCCACAGGGGAAATGTCCCCACTCATGCCAGAATTCCTCTGTGGCTCTTCCATTCCTTTGCCCATTTCCCACTTGCTCCATGATCTCTTTGGAGTCTCTGTCTCCCATTCACCTTCTTCCTAGCCTATCCTGAGTGCACCCCACCCATAGGTCTCTACTTCCTAGCTTCCTCTCACTTCTTTGGGTTTTAGTAGGAAATCTGAGGTCTCTATGAGGAAATCTGAGAGGCTTGATTCATCCTTGTTCTAGATCAAGCATGTCAAACTCAAAGGCTAACATGGGCCAAATAAATGAGGCATGCAGCCCGCGGGCTGCGAGTTTGACATGCTTGTTCTAGATGGTAGCTAGCTTCCGGTTAAATGTGCTGAGTGGGACTGAAAGAGTAAAACAAGGATTCTGGAGAATCCAAGTGACTGTTCTTTCCACATCCGTGAGCAGAGGGGCCGGGGCAGTTGATGGGGGTCCAGGTGGCAGAGGCAGCACTCCAGGCTGTGGTGCGGCCAGGGACAAAAATGCAGAAGCCAGTGACGTGGACAGTTTCAGTGTGATGGGTACTGACGTGCAGGTCATGCAGGGACCAACGGGGGCACGGAGGAGCAGTTGGGGCTTGGTGGGTCAGGAAAGCTCACTCAACTCAGGTGCAGCATGGCATAATTCGGTTTTGGCACCTGCCAGGATCCAGGAACCCACTGTGCTATTCTATATATGGAATTACTCAATTTTCATTACATATGGAATTATCCAATGTTCCTGTTGTGCATTTATGTTGTAGGAGAGACAATATTGGAAAATGAAAGGCCATCAGCTGGGGTTCAGGCAGAACATTATGCTGGATCTCGTGCTATAGCAGTTGCTTTACGCACTTTTTCCTATGGCTTCTTCCTCACGGGACCGTTCGGGGATTTGCAAATGGATGCTCATGAGGCTTTGGAAACCCTGTGCAGAAAAACATATTAGGTTAGCATCAAGTAAAAAGCATTTCTTATTTTCTTAGAGATGGCCAAACAACAGAAGTATATATATCAAAGCAGCGTTAGGTATTCAATTGATCAAAAGGCAAGGGAAAAGATGTTAAAACATTATACTTTAAACCTCCTGAGTACACAAAAAGTGCAAAAGGAGAGGGAAACTTTCACTATGGTTCAAACTTTGGTCATTAAAATGAATAGAAAACATAAACAAACATCACCATAAACTAAATTCAAGGGCTCTCACCCTGGCCCGTTAGCTCAGTTGGTTAGAGCATCGTTCCCAAATGCTAAGGTTGCAGGTTCAATCCCAGTCAGGACACATACATACCATACAAGCATCAACCAAGGAATGCATAAATAAATGGAACAACAAATTGATATTTCTCTCTCTCTAAAAAAAAAAAAATCAATAAATAAAAATTAAAAAATAAATAAATTCAAAATAAGACAAAATAAAAAAAATATTGTTAATCATTAGAATTACAGAATTTTTTTCAGGCCCTTGAGAGCTGAGATCTGGATATCCAAACCAAGTTCAAACAGCATGACCTCCACTGTATATGTTTTGAATAGGAGATTGGTTTAGGGCGATGCTTAATGTTTCATTTATTTATAATAATTCTGCAGATCTCTCCTGTATGTATAACCCCCCCCCCCAATACACTCATCTCCACATTCAAATAACTAGTAAGTCCACCGTTAGAATGGCCTCAGATGGGAGTGCAGCATTTCAGTGTCTGCCAATTCAGCAAATATTTTAAAAACAAGATTTAAATTTGTTTGCAAGTTATGAATCTACAGGTTATTTTACTGTAAAAAGAAAATGCAATATTCTCTCTCTCTCTTTTATTTTGGGGACTCCATCACATAATTTTTTGTAGCTCTAGATATTGGCTTAAAAAAAAAAGGTTTTAAAATGACAGCTAGTGATTTTCAGGCATTTATCCAAATACTTCCTCCTATTTCTAAAATACATAGAAAAGTGATATGTCTGCTTTCTTAACGGATTTTCCAGGGATTATCCCCTTCAAGTACAGTAATCCTGAGTTGAGTCTGGTTGTCAGTTTCATTAAGAAGGCAGTAGCTCTTCTTGGCATAAACGTCCTTCCGCCGGGCTCTGTGAGCTGCCTGCGGCGCTTGCTGGCGAGGAGCACCCAGAGGGGCAAGCTTTCTGACTGCAGTCAGAAATCTCCTAAGAACTATTTATTTATTTTAGAGTTAGTGGTGGCAGATTGTTTGTAAAAAGACTTCTTGGTGGACTTGTGACTCTTCTTGTGTTTGGGGGGGTCAGGCAGGGAAGGACTTGGAAGCTCACACTATTTCTGGGGTGCTCCTGTTAGCCAGGAGTCATGGGATTTGCCTGCCCGTTTGCTGTGTCTGAGTTTGAATTTGGTTATGCGTGGGTTCTGTGGCAGATTTTAATGTCTTTCTTTGTTGGGAAGAACCTTGCATAAAAGTGCTTTTGAAGAACATTTGCAACGAAGCTGGGAGCCATTTAGGGGACTGGCAGACAGATTCTGCTAGACACACAGGCAGGGGAGAGCTACTAGAGGGAAGGGGGCAGGTGCATGGGATTAGCCAAAGGAATAGCCCGGGAAGCGGGGAAAGGAGCTCTCTCACGACCAGTCTGGCCGCCACCGAGGCAAACTCCAAGGCTGTGGGGCCAGGGAACCTTTTAGAAGGGGCGACAACCACGCCACTTTCTTTCCTGGCGAAGTACATGCCGTGCAGATTATACCACAGGCGGCCAGACCAATGCCCTGCTTCTCTCTGGAGAATGAAGGCCATGGGGGTGAGGGAAGAGATGGAGAGAGCAGAGATGGTGGGTGGGATAGACGTGAAAAGCTTACTGCAGTGCCTCCAACCTTTTCTCCACCGTGGCACAGAGAAAATAATAGTATTTTCATAGCAACTGGGCAGCTCTTGGCAGGAGAAGACCAGCGTGGAAGCTCCAGCCATTTTTGGCCCTGCTCAGCCGCCCAAGCGCTGAGATCGGTGGCTCAGGCACACGGATAACCCGTTCTTTCGTCGGGATTGGGGGAACTCTGTCTAGGGAACATCATGACTACACAGCCACAAGATGGAGGTCACGCAGCCCTTTGAGCATCTGATGAAAGTTATGGGCCCCTCTCCCCAGAAAGGCTGTGATGTAATACACATCGAATTTTGCTCACAATTTCAAGGAATTCATGGAAATGCTCAAGCCTTGCTTTAGATAATTCATCAAGGAAACGGTGTTGATGAATAAATAAAGGCAAAGTCATATGGATAAATTCAGCAAATCAGATTTTAAAAAGTCATCTAAAGGATAGAATTATGGACTCTTTGGGTTTTAAAAGACCTTTCTATAAAGCTCTGGCTTTGGAAATGGCTTGAAAGCTGGGGACACTAAGCAGACAATATCCAGGCCAGGTAATTAGATTCAAACAGTTGAGAACATTGAACAGATTGCTTAGCTCCACGTTGTCTACTTTTAAAAGGTAGCAATGTGCCCTAACTGGTTTGGCTCAGTGGATGGAGCATCGGCCTGCAGACTCAAGGGTCCCAGGTTCCATTCCGGTCAAGGGCATGTACCTTGGTTGCAGGCACATCCCCAGTGGGGTGTGTGCAGGAGGCGACTGATTGATATTTCTCTCTCATCGATGTTTCTAACTCTCTTTCCCTCTCCCTTCCTCTCTGTAAAAAATCAATAAAATATATTTAAAAATAAATAAATAAAAGGTACCAATGTTACGTTGGCCAGGGTGATTAACTGGTAAGTGGTCAGTTAGATCCGTGGCACAATTTCAATTTCTGAATCCATTTCTTTCAAACGCTTTTCAAATGGAACCTTCTTTAATTTTCTCAGTAGGCTGGTGGTGCTGTAAGGGATGCCCTCACATGGATTTCCAAGTTTGACCCCGGGCTGCTTGGTCATTTTGTCCCCAGGGCACTGCTCCTTGGTTCACAGTCATTTGTGCTGACTGACTCAGCTTCACTTGCCCAAATAAGCCCATATGTACTCTTCAAGCACCCAGGGCACTACGATGACAGGTACTCAAAACAACACATTCATGGCTCAATGCCTTACCAATTACTTCTGAAACAAAATAAAAACCAGATCTGAAAAAGACTAAAAGGCGAGTAAAGGGATGGAGCAGCAGTGTTACCTTGAATAATGTTTGACTTCTGTTAGTTTAATCTCAGGTCTCACAATCACGTGAAAGTTGTGTCTTTGCAAAACACAGCCTGGAGGGAAATTTTGCCAGTGTCGTGCTCTGGTGAGTTAATACGCATTTAAACAGTTTTGTAACAGATTATTTACTAACGGGAACAGAATGCCTTGGCAAGGGATGCTTTAGAGAGAGCTGTTCTGTTGCACTAGCTTATTCCATATTTCAAAATATTTTCCACAGACCTCCTAGTTCTTATAGGTTCTCTCAAGCTCTTCCCTCTACTAGAGGAGCTCATGGAGCCGTTGGTGAAAAAAAAGAACTGACAGGTAGGTGAGATTACATTGCCCTCTGGTGTCAGCCAACCCAAAGAAAGAGCTAGAACTCAGGAAGGGGATAAGAAGTAGAAGGAAGTAGAAAGAAGACACTCCATACCTGAAGGTGGAGATGGAGAGGGAAGGGAATGGAGAGGGAAGAAGGGAGATGAGCCTGGCATGCTATACCCATTGGATCCTCTTCTCATTGGTAAATGGTGGGATTTCACCTCCCCATCTGGCTGAGGAGGAGAGTGATATCCCCAGGGCTATCTGCCTGCTGACCCCGGAGCCTCTATGATCAGTGATGGGAAAGAGTAAGCTCATGGAGAGATGGGGGTAGGCCTTTCTCTTTGGGGAATCGATTGGGAAGAGAACTGAGCGATGGCCAACCATCAGCATTGCAGATTCCTAACTCTTCCTTGAGATGGAGACTGAGATATTCATCCCTTTTAGGGGCATCCACCAATACCCCAAAATAGGGGCAGGGCCTTACTGTCTAGTTCTTCAGTATATGCCTGGGCATGAGGGCCTTGGTGGTGTTGGTAGGTGGTGACAATACCACTGGTCCCTGGAGCTCCTCCTCACCCCAGCTCTTCCCCCCTTGCCCTATGGTCAGACTTCCCCACTCTCTGGCCCTGCTTGCCAGGATTCATAAGCAGGGTATGGTTGGTTCAGACAGCTTATTAAATCTTGCGTCATTTTTAGATGTGTCTTCCCGTCATTGCCTTTTTGTGCCCTATACAGGGACAGGCATCACGTCTTCTTGATGCAAGCTGTGGTAAGTCAGTGAAATGTTGCTGAGGATTTTTCTTATAGAAACAAATAATTGGTGCCTATTTACTAGTAAAGAAATCAATGGAAGCCTAGAGCAAAAATGTGGGCGCTCACTTGATTGGGCATCGAGGCAACTGATTGATGTCGATGTTTCTCTCTCTCTCTCTCTCTCTCTCTCTCTCTCTCTCTCTCTTTCAACCTTCTCCCTTCCTCTCTCTCTAAAAATAAGTAAAATAAGTAAATAAATAAAAAGAATGTGGGCAAGGTTTGGGCAGAGGCATGGGAAGGTCAAGCATTCCATCTTTGGTCAAGACTAGAGGAGCTCATGGAGCCGTGGGCAGGAAACCCTGGGGCAGCAGAGCCCTGTGGGGAACAAGGCTGTTTGGTTACCTGGAAAGAGGCCGGAAGTGAGACAAAGGAGGAAAGTGAAGTTGAGAGAAGGAGGCACCCTCAGTTGCAAGTTCCTTTTGTAGGTTCTTCCGGGGTCTTCAAATCTTAGTTCAAAGCTGAGACTTCTGAAGTATTCCAAGGGCTGGCAGAACTCTTGAATGAAAGAGGATTAATAGCCTAGCTCTTAGCACCTAGTAAAGTCAAGATGTATTATTGAATGAATGAGTGAAACATTGCAGCTGATTTTATCATTGGTTTTCAAATAGAGGGCACATAGATGGATGGTTAAGTAAGAAAAAAACAGCAAGAAAACAGATTATTTTTTTCCACCCACCCTATGACCATGTAGAAGCTCAGGTTAGGGCTAGATTTGTGAAGACTATGGAAGACTATAAAATGTAAGAGAAGTTTAGAGAGAGAAAAGAAAGCCAGTAGAATAATTTTCAAAGATAGCTAATTCATAGATTTGTAAATTATTTTAATTCACTTAACAGTTATGCAATTGAAAACAAGGCATAATAGTAGTTGCTTCAAACTCTATTCTATAGGCTAGGTAATACATCTGGGGATTGTGTCAGGAACCCCACCGGGCACTTCCTGTTTGTATCCCCAGGTATTTTCTCCACAGGTGAGACCAGCTTAGGCTAATGCATATGAATACCTAAGAATGGCTTTTTCAACAAAGAAGCTGCTAAAGGACACTCTGGACTCTAGTGGTGTGTGAGATCCCACCCATTTTCCCTCGGTGCCTTCCAGGTGGTCCATGCCTTTGAACTTCAGGTCTTTGAGTGCCCATCCACCTCATCCCACTTCCTCTGCATTTGCTGCCTCAGAGGAAATGGCTGAGTTTATTCTACTCCAGCACTGGCTTTGCTGTAGCCTTCGTGCTCTTTTCTAGAAAAGATTTGGTGAGATTCACTGTAATCAGACTAGCTTGTTCCGTAAGAAATTGGTTCGTTTTGACTTCATCTTTTTTTCGTCAAAATATGAGCTATACTGCTATGGGTCAATCATTTTGCTAAATCTTCCTTTTCCCCTCCCCACCTTTCTTTGTAAGTCAAAGCTATTTTGTATTATTACCCAAGCAACAAAATGATTTACAAAATAAAAGAGAGGGACAATCTATTCTAATGGCTAGAAGGCAATAAACAATATTTATGCGCGCCTGGCTGATGTTGACTTTTGGAGAGTGTGCACTTGTAAACGGAAAGCTGGGGGAAATGGAAGATGAAAAGCCAGCCCTGGGGTTCTAATTGTGAGCACGCATCTTCTTAGGGAAGAATAAATAAATCTTCATTTTTTGGTTTCAGATTCTGCGTCTGTCAACCCAAGTTATTAACGCGGAACCCTCTATCGGTAATGCCGTCTCGCGTGGCAGCTGATTTTCACAGGGCTGAGTCTCAGAACTGGGGCTTGGAGGATGGTGGTCAGGGAGGCGACTGGGGGTGGGGATGGTGCAAATCCTTAAAAGGCAAAGCTGCCGGCTTCCTGGGGCCGGAGGGCTCTGAAATTTGAACCCTTCCTAGGCCCCATCTTTTCCTTTCTCTTTCAAACAATAATGCCCTGGCGAAGAAAAAGATTTTTAAAATTAAGAAACAGCAGACGACTGTGTCCGCGCTTGTCTCGTTCTCCTGCTGCCCCCGTCCACCTCTTGGCGCCCCCAACTGCTGCCCGGTGGTGGGTGTGCAGGAGATTTAGGGCTCTTGGGGTCGCATTGTAAACCCGCTCGCACCCTGGCTGATGAATCGGGAGTAAAGCTTTGCTCTGTAATATTTGTACGGAAAATGCAATGTTTGCACAATAAAGCTCTCCAGATTTTTAAGCCGTAGGAGCGAAGCCAGTTTACAATCAATGATAACAGGTTTCCCTCGCTGCCATTACCACAAATAGTATCTTATTTCAGCAAAATGGTGGCAACCAGCGGGAGGTCCAACAATGCAGATTTTAAGCAGAAAATTTAATTTTATATACAATTCACAGTTGTGCGCAGTGAGAAATATTTCTCACGGCATGAACTTTCTGGACTCGGCTCTAAGCAAAAGGAGTTTCAATTTCTGTAACGCCTTGCTCAGCAAACAATGCCCCTAAGCACTTCCTGGTAAAATATGGCCTAAAATTACACAGGATATTTATTTGCAGCAATTAAAGGAAGCGGCTGCATTGCACACAAATCCATTTTTAATGTAGACATTCAATTGGCCGCGATTTGAATGCTGAGTCTCTCTCGCTGAGAGCAGGGCTGCCCCGCGCTCTCCACCCAGACTTGCTCCCTGGTGAGGCCGCTTTCCGCCTGGGCTCATTTGTTTCCCCGTTGACTTGTCAACTCTGGGACGGAAGCCGACAGTGGCGATGTTGACATCGAAGAACCCTGGGTTTGGAGGAACTGACTCGCAGACTGGGCCCAGGAAGAGTGGCGGGGACCCGGAGGAGAGGGGGGTCCCAGGCCATCCCATGGATAACTGAGAGGTGCCAGCCCTTGACTCGTTGGCTGTACTTGGAGATGGGCTGGGTCCAAAGGGAAGCCTGCTTTCTCTGGTTGGGGAAGTAGGACTTCCTCCTCTGTGCGATGGTAAGGGGATGTCATACACACACTTGGTAGGAGCAGGCCAAGACCCAGTCAGAAGGAGAAGGCTGAGTCACAGGGCCAGAGACAGTCAGAGAGGAGAGGTAGAGTCAGAGGGGGTTGGGGGTCGAGGGGGGGGGGGGGCGGACGGGGGCGGACGTGCTGAGGCAGAGGGAGAAGGCCAAGGCTAACCTCAGGGAACAACCTTCCCAGTTGAAGAGTGGCCAGGAACTCATATTTGAGATGTCCATACTGAGGCCCAGTTGGGAGGAGGTAAATAGAGTGGCTCCCGAAAGAGAGGTAAGTCAGCCCTGAGTTAAGAGGAGCTGGGGGAGGCAGACAGGAGGGTCCTGGCCACCTGGTCTCACCCCTGGTCCATGCCAGAAGGCACCTCTCTGCTACGGAAATAAAACGCCCCCTCCAATGTCCCTTCCCATTGTTTCCCAATGGGGTCCATGGTGGAGCCCCAACATACACCTGGGGATCCCTTCACTCCCCACCCCTCAACCTTCCCACCCCTGCTGGTCTTCACCTCTTCCCACGTGTCTGAGCTCATGTGACCTTGAATTAATATTGACAGTTAATGTTGAGGGGGCAGCAGTGACTTAAACAGGAGCAACCCAGCCCTGTTGTATGTTATGGCGGGACCCTGGGGGAGAAGGAATGGGGGCGCTGTGCCTGGCTGGGGGGAAGGCAGAGCTGGGCTTAGAAACAATGCTATCTCCCATTTATTGAGGGCCTATTCCACCGGGTCCAGTCACATGTCACAGTTAATCCACAGCAATCCAGGAGCGGGGTCCTGTCTACCTCGGAGGAATTGGAGGTTCAGAGAGCGCTAAGTGACTTGCATAGCTGAGGTCACAGAGTTAGGCAGTGGCCATGGACCCACACAGGAGGGCAAAGTACCAGTAAAAGCCGCTCCACCATGTCCTCTCAGTGGGGGCTGGCGGGGCATTGTGGGAGCCGGGCTCCAGTCCTGGGAGAAGGGCCGTCGCTCTGGCAGCAGGGGCCTGGGAAAATCAAACCTGAGGGCCAGAAGGTAAGGTTTAGGCCAGAGACACCCACAGGCCCTGGTTAGCAGTCACTGCCTGGCCCTGTTTAGAAAGTAGTTCTGAGTCTTAATTTAGACCCAGTTAGAAAAGATGCTGAAGATGATGAGCAATGTCTGTCCTGAACCAGGCGGGGAGGTAGTGGTTGTTAGAATGGATCTGCCATCCTCGTTCAGGTGTCTCGAGGCTTTGAGAATTTTTTCTTCTGGCCAGTTGCTCATCATGTTCCACAAACAGATAGGAATCTAACCCTTTTCTCCCTTATTAACCCGAGTCCACAGCTTTGGAGTTGCATTTAGTCACAAGTCCTATCTGGGAAGAAGAATCGGGCATGCACAAAGAGAAAGCCAGAGAGTGCTTAATGAGATTTTAAAATCCAGAGAACAGAGGGAAGGTTTCTTTGCTTCACGGATATTTATGTTTGGGACTGAGTATGGGTTTGGCACTGTCCTGAGTGTCGTATGAGATATTAACTCATTTACTCTTCTTAGAAACCCTATTTTACAAACGGGACGATGAAACCCAGAGAGGTAGTCAACTTGTCCAAGGTCATAGAGCTTTGTGAACGTGAGCAGTCGGGTGCTGGGATCCACATGATTAGGTTACAGCGAGCTTCCTCTCCACCCTCCGTGTACATAGTTCGGTGCTGCTTTCCGTGGGGTTTGGTGCTGTGCGTGCGCCAGGTTTGTTTTCCAGGCCAGACTGTGAGCTTTGAAGGAAAGGGTGATGCTTTACTCTGACACATAGGAAGAGCTGAAACATGAATACTGACTGTTAATGGCACGATTTTAGGACTCAATCGCGTTCGTATTTGAGTCATTTCTCTATGTGTGTGTCTGGCTCCACCACTTGAGTGAGCTTCTAGGAGTGGACTCCGAATCACGTATTCCTGAACCCCCAGCATTTAACACAACACAGAGAAGAATATCTCTCATGTGTTCATTAATCCGTTAACTGACGCATTCAACGAAAAAATTTTTAAGGGCAAGCACCATGCTAGATGTCAGGAATGAACAAAGTAAATAAACTCTCAGTCTCCGAGGTTGAATTCCAACCTCACAAAAATAGATATAGAAAAATGATGTTGACATTCTTTAAATTTCACATGTCTATTTTACAAAAAATAACACCAGACTGTTCATTCCCTCCTTATCATACTGTATGATGAACTAAAGATGCAAACACCCATTTTATTCCTATTTTACTTACCCAGGGCATTGGCTGCCCATATTAGTCAAACCGAATATTTAAAGTTAAGAGAAAGCGCTTTTGGTACAGAGCTGATGGGGGAGCACTGGGCTCCCACATGCGAGGCAGGGCTGTTCCATCCTCTTTTGTTATGTGAAAAGCTTCGAGCATTATTAAGTGATGACAGAGAGTACACTTGGCTCCTGGTATTTCTTTGAAGGCTTGCCTGTAGCGTGCGGCTTGGGAGCAGGAATGATTTCACCAATGGCCAGGGAGCCACCCTCCCCCACGCCCTTCGCACCAGGCCCAGGTGTGTAAACAGAGCAGCCGGGCCCTCCGCCCTGGAAGAAGGAATTTTGAGATTGGACAGCTGGGGTGGAGTATTTTTCAAGAAAATTTTCCCTACCACTGAGGCAGTATCTCAAAATTCCCCTCCACTGCTTTTCTGATTCCCTGAGGCTGCTCATTGCATCCGAGATCCCTCCTTACAGAGAGGGAAAGGGCTCTTTTCAAGAACCTACAGCCCACAGGGAGCGGGTGGCAGAGCGGGACCGGAACTCAGGTCACTTTCTTGTGCATCCGGGTGTTTTCCTCTGCCCAGCACAGCTGAGCCAGCGCCCGCCCCCCCGCCCCCCGTGAGGAGAAGTGGCCTGGCCCATGTCGGAAGGAGCCCTGGGCAGCCTGTGCCCAGTCCTGGCAGCAGGGTGTGAGCTCACATGGAAACTACCTGCTGGGGCCCCTCTAGTCAGGGTCTTGTAGGTATAATTAATCATGGAATGATCAGAAGCAGGGTTTTAACAGATTTCTATTTGTAATTAGCTCCATCCTGATTTTTTAAAATTTGACATATATTTAATGAAAACTTTGGAAATACAAACATGTAAAAGAAGAAAAAAAATCAATAGTAGTCTTGTCATCCAAACACAGTGATTGCTATCTTTTTGACATATTTTCGTCTGATGGTCTTCCTTCCTTCCTTCCTTCCTTCCTTCCTTCCTTCCTTCCTTCCTTCCTTCCTTCCTTCCTTCCTTCCTTCCTTCCTTTTTTTAAAAAATATATCTGTATTGATTTCAGAGAGGAAGGGAGAGGGAAAGAGAGATAGAAACATCAATGATGAGAGAGAATCATTGATTGGCTGCCGCCTGCATATCCCCCCCTGGGGATAAAGCCCGAAACCCAGGCATGTGCCCTTGGCTGGAATCGAACCTGGGACCCTTCAGTCCGCAGGCTGACGCCCTTCCTTCCTTCCTTCCTTCCTTCCTTCCTTCCTTCCTTCCTTCCTTCCTTCCTTCCTTCCTCCCTCTCTCCCTACCCTCTTCTATATTTGTCCTCATGAAGGGGGGAGAGAGAGAGAGAGAGAGAGAGAGAGAGAGAGAGAGAGAGAGAGAAGAGAGATTGAGAGAAAGAGAAACATCAATGTGAGAGAAACATAGATCAGTTGCCTACAGTACGTACACGCACTGACTGGGATCGAACCTGCAATCTGGGTAAGTGACCCAAGTGAGAATTGAACCTTTGACCCTTCAGTGCACCAGACGATGCTCTGACTAACTGAGCCATCAGCCAGGCTGATGTTATTTCTTAAAAAAAAAATGTTTTTATTGAGTTTTAGAGAGAGAGGAAGGGAGAAGGATAGAGAGATAGAAACATCGATGAGAGAGGAACATCATCGATCAGCTGCCTCCTGCATGCCCCCTTCTGGAGACTGAGCCCACAACCTGGGCATGTGCCCTGACCGGGAATTGAACCAGCAACCTCTTGGTTCCTGGGCTGGTGCTCAACTACTGAGCCACACTGGTCGGGCTGTTATTCTTTTAAACATCGTTGTAATCACATTGTAATAATAATAGCAACTAACATTTTGTCAGGGGCCTACTGTGTGTCAGGTACTGTTCTTTATATCTATTAACTCATTCAAGTCTCAACAATTCTATGGGATAGGTACTATTATCATCTCAGCTTACAGGTAATAAAACTGAGGCACAGGGAGGTTAGTAACTTAGCCAAGGTTACTCAGCAAATAAGGCAGTCTAGCTCCAGACTCTGCAAATGCAGTTTGCTGACTGTTTTTGAACTTAATTTTATATTAAGTGTATTTTCTTAAGAAACACCAACTTTAATGACTGCCTAATGTTCCATCAAATAAATTTCCCATGGTTTACTAAATCTACCTCTCTAATTTAATTGGTGCAACTGCCAATTAAGTAGTGTTTGTGAACGAGGCTTTTTCTATATTTAGGATCACAGAATTTCCTTAGAGTAAATGCCTAGATCTAGATTTAAAAGGTACAAGAAAACCGGCCCAGCTGGTGTGGCCCAGTGATTGAATGTCAACCCAGAAACCAAGAGGTCGCCAGTGGGGATTGCGGCTCGATCACCAGCAGAGATCATCGGCATTTCTCTCTCTCCATTCCTCTCCCCCGTCTCTCTAAAAATCAATAAAAACATATATATTTTTAAAGGTACAAGAAGATGATACTAAATCTGTTGATACACTTTGCCAAATATTTTTTGAGATTGCACCTTGTCACATTGCCACTGGCCCTCAAAAAATGATTAATAAATTTGATGGGCAAAAAAACTTGCATTACTTGTTTTAGCAGTTCTCCCGGCCATTAAAATTTTTAAAAATATATATATATATTTTGATTTCAGAGAGGAAGAGAGAGAGAGAAACATCAGTGATGAGAGAGAATCTTTGATTGGCTGCCTCCTGCATGCCCAACACTGGGGATCGAGCCCACAACCTGGGCATGTGCCCTTGACTGGAATCGAACCCGGGACACTTCAGTCCGCAGGCTGATGCTCTATCCACTGAGCCAAACCAGCTAGGGTGCTGTTAAAAATTTTTAAAAACTTTTTGTAAACGGTTTTTTTTTGTTGTTTTTTTATGGCTGCATGAGAATCAAGCTCTAAACTACTTTTAGACTTCTTCCTTTTTGTTCCTTTTTTTGGTCTCAGACCTGGAGCTAGATTCTCCGTTAATTTGCATGTTTATTGTAAAAGATAATGACGATTAATTAGAAAAGAATTGGGGAGGGGGAGGGCCAGAATAGGAAAGTCCTTAACTGTCCATCCTGCTTTCACTTCTGCTGGAACTACTGGAACTGGGGTTTTAGGGCACCTCCGGGGTTACCCTCTTAGAGAGAGAGGAAGGGAGAAGGATGGAGAGATAAAAACTCAGTGACACCACTTACTACAGGCACATAATAGAAGCTCAACAGGTATCTGCTGGAGGAGTGAATGAGTGAATGTATTCTATATGTAGGTCCAACATATGGTAACCTACCATCTAATAGTAACTATAGCTTTAATCATTGCATCTTATTCCCTTGGTTAAAAAACAAATTGCATCTGTGATCTCAGGTCCTGGCCTTCTTAGGATCCCCTAGGAGTGCCAACCCGAGGTCTTTTAGCCCAAGGCAGATAACTGAGATCAAAGCTTCCCCGATCTCCCAGGAGGTTCTGGCCTGAGAGGACCAGGTCTCAGGTCACAAGTACTGGAGCTCTCTCTTTCCCTGGGTGACCTGCCAGCAGCCATCCCTAATGGGGAGCGGGGAGAAGGAGGCAGATTAGGGGGAGCAGGAAAGGTGCGGGAGGTGCTGTCCCGAGCTGAGGCCGAGTGAGGGTGTGTTTACAAAAATGCCTCAAAGGCCCACTGCGCCCCCAGCTGAGGTTTCTTAGCAGAAGGAGCCCTCGCTCAGCGTGGCCTCTCTTGAAGCCATCAGAGACGAGGCTAAGCTCACTTCCGCCTTCCTGGGACCGTGGGACTCCCTCGGATGCGTTGTTATCTGACTGACATCCCTTTGCTTCCATTACTTAAAATTTAAATTTACTGGAGTGAATTGTTAATAAGATTCTGTAGGTTTCAACTGCACCATTCTATGATACCTCATCATTGTCACCCAATCTACAGATGAGGTATCATAGAAAGTCACCGAAGTCAAATCTTCCATCACCATATATTTGATCTTTTTTTAAAAAATATATTTTTTATTGATTTCAGAGAGGAAAGGAGAGGGGAGAGAGAGATATGATGAGAGGGAATCATTGATCCGCTGCCTCCTGCATGCCCTCTACTGGGGATTGAGCCCGAAACCTGGGCATGTGCCCTTGACTGGAATCGAACCCGGGACCCTTCAGTACCCAGGCCGACACTCTAACCACTGAGCAAAACCAGCTAGGGCCTTTGCCTCCTTTTTAAAAAATAAAAACGATACAATGTGAAGCTTTATGGTCCAGGTGTTTTGAGTTCTTCAGATGACACTGGGGCAAATTCTACCTTCTGCCTATAGAGTTTAAAGATATGTAGGAAAAATAAATTCACAGAATATTGGTCATGACACATGATGGTCAAACTTTTAAGTGAAATTTATAGGGAGGCTGCCATCCATACACAGGTACCTTATTTTAAAAGTTAATTGCGAAACATTTCCAGGCCAGGGCTGTTCCACGCTTCTGTGGTCGGCCGGGGATGTGAATGTGGACATTAGAAAGCATGTCACCTGGGAGGAACCAATCAACTGCTTTACAATTCATGTGGCCCCAAACGTAATCATGGAAACTTACTCGTTTAAGTTTGCTTTTTAATGTTTACCATGGCCAGGAGTTCCCAAACCAGGTGATAGTTCCATACCTTGGACTTCTAATGTCCAAGCCACACGTTATCTTTCAGGGTTGTGTTTGGTTGTTTCACTTTTTAACTGCAAGCTGATGGGCTAGACTGAAGCCTTGTGTATCGAGTCTCGGTGGGGCCCTGGCATTGGTGTTTATTTAACGCACAGGTAGTTCTAACATGCAGCCAAGGTCCAGAACCTTTGGCCTAGGTGGTCTCTCAAGTCCTTCTTTGGCACCAAAATGGTGATTTCCATTCTTTTAAAATTTAAATCAAAGTAACTAAGAAAATCAGATTCACCTCAGATAATTTTGCTCTAAAACATCTTCCTAAATTCAGAGATCTCAGAAGTCCTCAACTGAAACTTAACTTCATAAGTGACCCAACCCCCATGAAGTATTTTGGGCAGATCTTATGAATTGGGCAATTTTATGTTTGCCCCCACATTTCATTATTTCTAAAAGGCGTTTTAAGTCAATTACCAAAACAAGTATTTTTCACCTTTGAGATTCAAGATGTGGTGGTCAAAGTTTTTGATTTCCATGTGGAAATAAAACAGAATCAAATGAAAATGTTTATGGATAAAGATAGATGAGAAATGAAGATATAGAATCTCTGCTGTTAACTTGGGATGACAACTCCGCACGCGTGTGTGTGTGCGTGTGTGTACGCGCGTGTGTGTGTGTGTTCACTCAGGAGCCTCTGTGGGTCCCGGAGGAGCAGCAGATGGGGGGTGTACCTCATAGAAACCGTAGGGAGAGATGGTGGCAGATGCAGCCCTGGGGCAGCACGTAGCGATTTCAAGGCATGTCCACCTAGGAACACTTTTTCTTGAGGACTGTGTCACCATCAACTTTTAAAAATGTAATTAAACTGGAGATGGTTTTTATTTTGTTGTTATGAAACCTAGGCGTCTGCACTAAGGACTCAAACGACTATATCCTGTGTCTACCCAGTAAGATTGTCTGTGGCAAAGAGAAGCTGAGGTTCTAACTTCTCTGTGAATAAATTGGGAGACAGAAAGACCCATGTTTGGTGTTTAGATTAGAAATACAAGAGAAAGAAGTAACATTACCATCAGAAATGTGCAATCCTAAAGATATTCATTTGAAAGTTTTGGAAAAGTCAAGCTCCTGCCCTGGGGCTTCTGGGAGTTATGTACAAAATACAATAATTAAATTAAGCCCAGCAGTTAAAATTCCTCATAAAAAGAACAAGCTGGAGCGCTTCCCAATGGGGAATGCTTGACTTAAAAGAGAGGTTTTACTCCGTGGCCTGGAGGTCAACAAACGGGGACTCTGTGGGAATGTATAAAATTTCTTAAAGGGGTTCCTCAGCCTTTGTTTTGTTGAAAGAAAATAAAAGAGTAAAAGGGGACAAGTTTTGAAAATTAAAAAAATGAAGGTGCCGTCCTACAATCATCGTGATTTTTATAAATGCAGCACCGGAGGCTATGAAAACACGCTCTCCTTTCTGAGCCCTAATCTAACACATATGCTCCCGGAGAAGGAAGGAAAAGGACCAGTGGCGCCATTTGAACAAACCTTTTTAAATGTTCTCGTTCTCAGAGGTAGCGCAGGCAAACTTGTGACCCGCTCATTTGCTACTTATTTGGAGATGATTTACCGTAAATATTCTCAAAAATATATTTCACAATTTAAAATTCCTTAGATGACACAAGGACTATCTGTCTTTTAAAAAGTTTATTATTATTATTATTTATGAAGCGTGGTTGTAAACAATGATTTTTTTGGAGCGGGTGGGGGTGTGGGGTGTGTGTCACATCCTCCGTAATCTGAAATGGAATCTTCGTCACAATTTGAAAATATCTGGTTTTGTAAATGATCCTTTATTATTACCTTTCTGGTATTATCCTCCCCACCCCTCACCCCCCAAAGGAATAAGATTAAGAACGGGATAGAAATAAAACTTTGTACCTACAAGCATCATTCTAGGTTCCCCTGTGAGTTTCAGGCTGCAGACTCAAATAATTTGTACTAAAACATAAAGAACCAATACCAATTTGAAGATCCTCATCTTCTTTATCACTTAAACAGAATCTGAATGTTGGCTCCACATTAAAACAGCATGATCAAATGTAGGACATTAAGAATAGCAGCTTTGGCAGCAATATTTAATTTTCTGAGTAATTAGCAGCCTCATTGACATTTCTACTTTGATCCCCAAAGTACACCAGGAGCCGTCCCCTGCACTCGGGCTCTGTGCGGTAAAATGGGCTGATAAACTTCCGTGCCAGGTTCACAGTAAATGGACCACGGAACATCCTGACAACGGCCTAAGACACTAGACTTACTTCCGAAACATGGACACGAAATTAGAGGGGGGCGGGGGGTTGGAATATAAATATCAGAGGAAAAAAACTACAGAATTTAAGGAAAAGTTTGTTTTCTTTCCTATATTTGTTAATGTTGCTTTTGGAATTGTGAGGCGAGGGAGGAAGGTAAGATAACAAGAAACAGGAGAAGGGAAGTGGAGCAGACCACAGTAGACAGCAGGAGGAGGGTGAATGAGCGATAACACATAGATCGATGAGGGCCATGGAGGATGGGGCCACACGAGTGAGGCCAGAGCTGAGAGGAGGCCCAGCTTGGTGAGTGCACCCTCGGCCCTTCATCCTTCCACTGGGTGGGACTCCTTTCCTTAGACCACCCACGGCATCCTCCAGCCATCCAGACCAGTCTCCAGTGGACAACCTGCAGCATGTTTGAGGGACCGTTCAGTCTGGGAATCAACAGGGGCCCAGGCACCGCGCAATGCGATTGAGGCCTAGCTGTTTGACTTGTGATGAGCTCAAACATCTTTGCCCTGGTCAGGCACTGTCCCTGAGGGAGCCAGGTGTTGAAAAACAGGCTTCAGCTACTTTCTCATTGTTTCAAAAAACTCTTTCAGAACTACCTTAGTGGGGAACTTCATGTGAAACCGTAAATGTAAGGCGTCCTCGGGGGCGGAGCTGTGTGGTTCAGTGCTTGAGTTTTGAGACTGTGGCTGTAGACTTGGTTTGACAGCTGTGTGACCTTGAGCAAGTCCACTGAAAAGGGTCAATATTCCCACAACGCCAGGAGGCACACTTACATTGTATTTTTCTATGTGAATGGAGCCCCCTTCAGCCAGCAATGGGCACTGCATAATCCGCCGGGGCTTCGGTGTCCCCTACAAAAGCAGGTGGTTGGACAAAATGGTAACGGCTTCCTAGTGAAAGAAATCTCCATGGTCCAGGAATGGGACTAGGAGATTCTGAGCGACAACCAAAGAGCCACAAAACTCCCCTGGCACGCGTACAGCTGTGGGCGTGTGCTGCCATAGCCAGCATGTCCAGGGATCGGCCCCACCAATACGTTTTCCTGTGGGAACATGTCCTTTACCTGCCAGTAACAGTGTATGAGAAAATGGGGTTCACTTAATAGAAATTCACTTCCCAGCCAGCTTTGCTGCAGTGGGATTCCCGCCCTGGACTGCAGCACAGTTTAGCTCCTGGATGGAAGTCATTTGGCCTTCACCGAATGCCTGCAATGCAACAAGCATTAATGCTAGGCGCTTTTTATTTATTTGTATTTTATTTTTTTGTTAGGGCGCCTTTTACAAAGCAATATACTTATTTATTTATGGTTTTTTATCTATCTTTCTTTGACATCAATTCTTTTTTAAAGATTCTTTTTTAAAACTGATAAAATATACATAACATAAAATTCACCGGATGCAGGCTGCCCTGGGAAGGGCGAGACCTTGGACGAGGCAGTTGTCATTGGCCCAGGCAGAGGCACGGCCCCAGCTGGAAAGTGGGGCTCTCCCGGGGGGGACCGGGTAAATTTCTGTGCCCACCACCTTCACATTGCAACTCTTTGTTAGGCAATTTTCTCCTTACAGTTGAAGAAACTGATGCTCAGAGAGAATAAATGACTTGTCTGAATGTAACACAACCCGCTAATTGTACAGCCAGGATCAAAACCGACGTGTCTGATAGAGGAGAGCCTCGGTCCCTAATTTTAATGAACACTTTGATCGAGCTCTTGCTGGGGGTGAGAGATGAGCAGGAGAGGAGGGATCCAGAGATGCAGGGCAGTGCCCAATATTCAGACCATTCACACTCTTTTGGAGGGGATGGGGATACACACAGAAAAAGTGCTACCACAGAAATCCGACTCAATGGAACAGAAGGACTTGCTTGGGGAGGACCAGGAAGTTGTCTCTGGGGAGTTGGGGAGGCCTCACAGGAGTGGCCTTCAAGTTGTGTCTTGAAGAACGGTTAGGAGTTTGTTGGGCATGTTGGAGAGGGAGGGGTTTGCTTATGGCTTGTAGGAAGGAGTCTGGTTGCATGGTGGCCCAGGCCCCTTGAGAGGCAACGTGTTGCTGGTGTGGAGACGCCGGTGGGCTCCTGGTGGCCAGAGCGCCTTCACAGGAGACGAGAAGTTAGTTTGCACAGAGCTCCCCTGGAGACTGCGGCAGGAATGCCGCTCCTGGAAACCCAATGGAGGAAACGGACGCGCTCCTTTCCTCACCTGGGAGTTTAGGTATTAACACAGTTTTCCCAGGGAATCTAAGCCAGAAGTTCATGTTGGTTTTTTTTTTTTTTTATGTTCTTCCTTCCATGGAACTCAAAGAGCCCGTTAAAAAAAAAAAAAAAAAAAGTTAAGCCAGATCCTTCGAGTGCGCAGTCTTCTGAAGGAACTCCGCACCACAAAGCTATCTGAAATGGAATGTTCATTTTCCTCTTGGCTCTTTTGCTGTGTCTGAACAACTAAGGCCATTTGATTCATTATTTCACAACAAAACCAAACCCAGACAAGCCAGCTCTTTGGCATTATGTGGACAAAAACATCTGGTTCCTTTTCATTGAGTTTCTCTCCTTCAGCTAGACATTTTAACATCACAGGATGGCCGGTGTTTAGTCTCCCTTGTTTTTCATAAGCTGGAGTTTTCAATATATCAACTCTCTTATTTATGTAATGAAGGCGATCTCTAAAGCTCCTCCCAGGGTTTAGACCAGGGGTCCTCAAACTTTTTAAACAGGGGGCCAGTTCACTGTCCCTCAGACCGTTGGAGGGCCGGACTATAGATTAAAAAAAAACAAAACTATGAACAAATTCCTATGCACACTGCACATATCTTATTTTGAAGTAAAAAAACAAAACGGCAAAAACACCCGCATGTGGCCCGCGGGCCGTAGTTTGAGGACGCCTGGTTTAGACTAATCGCTGGGACCAGGTCCAGCTTCCTATATGTTTGCATGTTGCACACACAGTATGAGAAAGAAATTGATTTTGATCAGTGGAGAAGTCTAACATAGCTACAGGATCCCCCGCCCCCCCCCCCCCATTAGGTAGGCACAGGTGTCTGGGGAGTGGATTTTCTACTCTATATGGTAATAGAAAGCTCTGTCTTTGATTGAAGCTTCAGCAGTTACACTCGGGAAAGTGTGGTTCCCTCTGCCCTTTCCGAATGGGTTGATGCCTGAACAAGAGCTCACATCGGAGAAAAGCGTCTCAAACTGACCACATTCTGCCCTGAGGCCGAGCCCAGCCCTGCAGTTCCCTTGGTGAGGCCGAGGGGAGAAGGGCCCAGAAGTGTCTGTTCCCTCCGCAAGGCTGACAGGCTGCTGACACACCCAGGGCTGACTTCCCTCCTCAGACCCCAGGCCGGACCCTGGCTTCAGGACTGCAGCCTCGCTGCGCTCCCGGGGCCGGAAGAAGAGCGGAGGAGGAGATGAAATGGGTGAAAAGAGTGGCTGGTGTTTAAAGCCCACGGTGTGTAGTTTCCCAAGGTTTGACATCGTTAATTCGACCTCTTTGTTATTATCACGGCTGTGGCCGATGGCGCTTCTTTCGGTGGCGGCATCTGACAGTATTTTACGCCTTTGCTCCCCCCCCCCCCCCAGACTTCCCACAGGAGCATCTTAATTTTAAAAGTGCATCCGAATAGCGTCAACAATAAAAATAAAGTAATCGTTGACAGAAAATAAAATAAATACAATAAACAAAAGTACATCTGGAACCAGTCCTCGACTTCTAGGCTAGCTGCCTGGCACCCAGACAGGCTCAACAGATGTTTGTGGAGTGAATAAACGAATGAAGTGATTCTCTCGAAAAAGTTCAGCGAAATCTTGACTTCCAGCAAGATGGTTTAAGAAAGAAAACATCAACCCCCCCCCCCCGGGATTATTACTAAAGTATATACTCTATGCATTTGAAAGGAAAATCTGCAAAGTTGATTTTAGAGGTTTTTTTGAAGAAACTCTCAACCAAAAGCTCTCTGAAATGGAATGTTCATTTTTCTGTTCATTCTAATACCGTGTTTGACTAACGTGCATTTCGACTTAATGACTGAAAAGCGAGGGAACCCGGATCTTCCGCGAGTCCCTCGGGCCACGGATCCCACGGATCCCGCGCTGAGCTGGACAGGTTCAGGGCGCAGGGCTCCAGCCAAGGAGACCGGGACCCGGGACAGGCGCCTGCCGCTTGCGGGGCCGTGGGTCCCGGTCCTTGCGCCTGGCCCAGGCGCCGACTTCGGGACTCGGGGGCCGGCCGGTCCCCAGGGCGGGCGCGAGGGCCCCGCGCAGGTGTCGGGCCTGTGTGCCCGGGGTGCTGGGGCCTGGAAGCCCCGAGAGGGACGTTATTGTTACACTGTAACGAGTCTGATTAACATGCTCCTGACACTTTCTCTTAGTTTCTTGGGCTCCTAGCAACAGCGCACAAAGGCGCGGGATTGTCCCGGGCTCCGCGGGGACACGGGGCAGCCTTTGATCTGCCACCATTACCGCGGGGCTGCGCGCCAGGCTCGCGGGCTCCGGGCGGCCCGCGGTGGGCGCGGTCCCGGCCACCGGCTCCCCGGCCCGCCCCCGCCCCCCGCCCCGACGGCCGCTGCGCCCGGAGCGGCCACCGAGGGCGGTGCCGGCGGGCCCCCTGCCCTCCGCGTCCGGGCGCTCCGACCTCGGGCCTCGGAGCGCAGGCGGCGCTGGCCGCGGACTCGGCGGGTCCCGGCCCCGCGGGCGCAGGTCCTTCGGCCGGGCTCGCCGGGCCCTTCCCGTCGGAAGCAGCAACAGAACTTTAAATAGAAAAGAAAAGAAACTAAAATACAGGAAAGTTAGGGCGCGAGCAACAAATGTAAAAAGATTTTGTAAAATTGGAAAAAAAAAATTCCGTGGACGTCAGCCCTCTGAGCTGAAACTGGGTTTGATCGGCCGCACACCGCGGCCACAAAAGGCGCTAACGCCGAGGTCGGCTCCTTCCATCGCCGCCCTTTCTCCGCGCCGCTGGCATTCCTCACCGATTCGGGAGGAAATGTGCTGCCAAATAATTGCTGGAATGTAAACCAACTTCCAACAACAAAAATCACCCGCCACAGAACAGCAGAACACTGCCCGATCCCACCGCGCAATATTTGGGCACCAAGTTAGGTATTTGAAAGTAATTTACTTTCCGATTTGTTCGTCCTCTTAACCCCCTCCTACGCCCACCCCGATTTAAAATAAAGCCCGGAAAGAATAAGTAAGGTTTTAACATTTAAATGTTGCGGTCGACTAATTACGTTCCCCCTAAATTGCGCGTGAAAACCCCGCGGGGGGGGGGGGGGGCTCTGGCTGGGAGGACAGTGCCCCGAGCCTGGGGCCCACGCTCTGCGGTGACCGACGGGCTCGGGGACCCTCGCCAGGATCGATGTGCACGAGATGCTGCGGATAATCTTAGAGCCTCTTTTGTACCACCCATCGCTTGTCTTCCAAGAACTAGAGGTAAAAATAAAAAACGCAAGACATTTAGCTTTCCAAGATAAATGGAAACCATAAAAGTAGAACGTTCTTCAAGTTAAAAAAAAAAAGTGTGTATTCTTTTGTTTCACTCCTTAAGATGTCGTTAGCAATTCAACGTCCCCAAAGAAAATCAGTTTTTCCAGCAGGCAAAACTATCGGGGGCAAAGGTGCTAATGATAATAATTGCGCGTGTATTTTAGTCAAGGGGACAACAACCCTACTTGGTCTTTTCCATTTGCCTAGCAAAGTATGCCGGAAAACGGGTTCCTTTGAAATTCAAATCGGAGGTGGGAAGGCTTTCGTTCTGGAGGACACTTTTCCCAGCCGGTCCCCGGGGACAAGCCAGAAGGGCAGCCAGCGGTTGAACACTGGCAAATCTGAAAGGACCAGCTCCCAGATGCCCGGGAACTTCCCAACTTGTGCTTCGGGACAGTGCCTGACTCCACCAGAGTGTCCCTCGCCATTTCAATAAAACATGATTGTATTGATATAATCCTCTATACATTAAAATGAGGTTGTCACCGGGTGTCATTAAGACCACAGTAAAACAATGAAGACATTATTGGGCACCCCCCTCAGGCAAGGTATTAGGGGAATAAAACAATCTACACCACACGGGTCCTATTGAGATTAATGAAAAAATTATGCAAAAAAAGTCTCAATTTCATTTTCCCGTGACAGGGCTTTGCACACATACAGTCAGTCTTGCTTTGCACCTGATGATTTATTAAACTAATCTACAGTGATCACCACTGATGTTCTCAACTCAATCTTGTCCGGGCTCATTTTCTAAGTAATTGTTTCTCATTAGTTCTGATAATGTTTTAATAGTGTTGCCCATAATTTAGGCCCCACGAATTAATAACAGGGGGGTGATATGGCAAAGCGGTTTGTGGGTTTGTGATGAGCTACACAAAATATAAAAACAGGTATGTTTTTTTAATTAATCAGATTGACTGCAAAGTCCTCTTTTTGTAGCACAGAGGAATTCGCCAGGTTGGGCACTGCTATCATGTTAGGTGGGATCCGTTCACCCAGTTCCTCACTCCCTGTGATACCTGTGCCCCACCCCCCAAAGAGATCCAGGTGAGAAAACAGAGGAGATACCTTATCTCCCAGCATCTCCTTGTCCTGAAGTTTTATTCTTCAAGGAATGAGGCACAACAGGTATGACTCCCACCAAACCTTTCCAGAACCCTCATTAGTCTCGGCTCAGGGTGGGCACTTGGTCCAGATTTTTTGGCTCTAGTGGGTTCCTGTCTCATGACCCTACCATAATCAGGACCAGGGGGTTATAAGGAAGATGACGGATTTGACACTTGGGGAGATTTAGAGAGCAAGGAGGCTTTGTTTGAACCAAGTGCAGCTTGAGATTAAGGGTGTGGTGACTGTTCCAACATGGTTGGGGACCTAGGAACCCATGGGCCTGTGGGTGATGAGTGTGGAGACCTTACTGAGGGGACTGCTTTTCCCAAGATCCAAAGGCCTTCACCCCTGCATCTGAGGTTCCTCACAGGGAGCTCCTGGCTTGAGGAGGCCCCCTGTAGGGTTGGGGGGTTGCCTGTGTAACTGGAGTGGAGACTAGAACATCTTGCGCTTTCATCCTGTCAGAGCCTGGAGGGGTCATCGGGACCAGCACAGAGGATGGGAAGGGCAGTTGGGTTGGAGAGGAGGGTTGCCTGTGGGGGAAGTATGAAGGAAGGTTTTTATTTTCCTCTTTTGCTTAAGACCAGTCCTGCCTACAGCTTTAGCACCCTGAGGGGTGTGTGTGTGTGTGTGTGTGTGTGTACTAGTACACATGACAGGTCAGAATGAGAGGGGGCCTTTGCCTTCTGAGCAGTCCTGTGTCCGTGCTCTGAGCAGAGGGGTCTGACAGTGTGGACACCTGTAGTCCTGGATTACTCTTGTGCACACCTGGCTACCCGCACAACTGCAACAACAAGGTGGGGTGGGGCTGCTCCTCCTGTAACTGCCGCCCCCTGTTCCTGCCCGCAGTCCTGAAGCCCAGTGGGGCCGGAGGCCATCTTTCTCCTTATTGTCCCCTTGCATGCGGAGAAGGCTATCTCCCACCTTCTTGTCCTGCTAACCCTGAAGCAGCGCAGAGGACCAAGGTGAAGGTGACAGTGCTCTCATGAGTGGTCGGAGGGGATGCATCAAGGAGGGGAGATGCACTGCCCAAGGCAGGCCAGGACTGCCAGGCACACACCTCCTTGGTTTAAGAGCTGACTGCCAGGCACACACCTCCTTGGTTTAAGAGCTGACTTCCAGGGTCCTCTGCTTGGGGATTTTAGTTGGTTTCTCAAGAACGTGTTTCCACAGAACCGTCCTGCTGGGTCAGGTTCCTCTGGTGTCCCCGGCAAAGCTGTTTGCCCTTCCTGCTGAGCACTGGTGGGTGGGTGTGGCAGGGTGACATGCGGGCCTCCCCACTCTGCTTTGGTTCCATGGGGCCTTTCCCTGAGTATAACCTTCAATTCTACTCCCCTCTGGGCTTCCTGTTGGAATGGAAGAGGTAGAGGAAAAGCAGACCCCTGGTTGGGGTACACACTAGGGGCCACATAGGAAATAAACAAAAAGGACAGAGGAGGAGGTGAAAAATGAAAATAAAAAAAACAAACTGTTTTCTATTTACAAATTTAAATAAACAGAACAGCCTTCCCCGCGGTGTTTGTCTAAGAGTAGCAGCCTTGCTGCTGTGTAGGTCATGAAAAGGTTGGTGTAGAGTTTAAAACTTCCCATTCTGTTAATTTCTTAAAGAACAGTCGCCAGAGTCTCGACACAAAAGCTCATGATTTAATGAGGAGCAGAAACAAAATCTCTGATTGTTGGTGTTTCAAATTTCATTGGCGTCCTCTGGCAAACACAAGTTGATCCTCCGCAGCTTCAATACCCTTTAGCCTTCAATATAAGAGCACATGCTGAATAGGGAAGAATGGCCGGTTGTTATGTTTATTTACCCTTCCTACAAGCTGGGTTAACCTCTTCAAAACAGCTTTCCTAAGCCCGTTAACCACACCACCCATCTGACCCGCAGCCGCATCTCTAATGTGATGCAAATCTCGCAGGGCACCATGTGCACCAGCTCCGTGCATTGTGTCTTCGCAGAGGCTACAAGTTTATTGCTGAGGGGCCTGTCCCGGCCATACATTTACAGGGGAAATGGCCTCAATGGCAAACAGTTAAATGGGAAATAAAGGGGGTAGATAGATGGTCTTGTGTTTCTTCGCATTTATTTTTTAATTGCTGGTAACTGTTGACCCGAAGCATTGGCCTGGGATGCGGGCTTTCTTAGTCACCACCTAGTGGTTCAAGGATTATGGATGTTTCATTTTGGGGGGTGGAGCTTAACAGCCATCAGTTTTGAAGATGTATTTTTAGAGGTATCTATAAAAACCAAGATGATAATCAACTTTTCTATGCCATCTCTGTTGTTTTTATCAGATTTCTAGTGAAATGAACACATTTCACTTTAGTTATTATTTTTTAAAAGCCTGGCCCTTCTTAAAATTATTTATGGGGTCAAGTGAACAAATGAACACCAGGGGAAACATCTAAGGTGAGAAGGGTGAAGGGAGTACACCTATTTGGGAAAGACCTGTTTCATTAAAGATCTAACTTCCCCTTCCAGCCCACCTTTCCCTACTATTTTATCTCCTTGTGAAATGAGTCCATTAATGAACAATAAAATCATAAGCTTGGAACTAAAAAGAAGAAGGTTCATTTTCAGAGGAATAACTGGCCAGTGAGATAACGACAACCACGAGAAACTGTGATTAACATGAACTATAAGTGGAGAAAGGTTCCAATCTGGCATACTAACAAGTTGCCTTGAGTATTATGGTCTGTCTTTAAGAAATCCACTGTATATGTTCAGCCCACCTGATGAGAGCTTGATTTAGCAGATCATTTTTCCTTGATGGATGTGGCAAGCGTAACAATGTTCTGGGCCTGCTTCAGTAATGGCATGTCGATCATACTCCCTCGGAAAGTAAAGGCTCCCTGGAAAACAGAGAATGCAAACTTCCTGAAAGAAAGCTTGGAAATTATAGGCTTCCTTTAGGCACAAGAACATTTCAGATTCCACCTGAATTATACTGACTTTCCAACCCAACTTTTGAGAAAGCCAAAGAAAATTACAGGGGAAAGATTTTTTTTTTCCCTTCTAAAGAGGAAAAAAATCTTGTAGCATTTTAATGGAGTGGAAAAACATCAGATACAAGGTATTGGAAACTGTTCATTTAACTCTTGAAATCAAGCAGGAAACAACTGTGGAAGGAAAAGGTAAATACTTCCTTATAGGTTTTGAAATATTGTATAGAACTTTAGAAACAGTAAAATGCTCTGACAACTGAATACTATTTGAAGAATAAATGTATGATCAGGTTAACTTGCTATAACATAATTGAGGGGTAACCCTATCAGGGGATGAGAAAATGTAAGGTAGGATTGTACTGAGTAAAAAGAGATTCCTCTGTTGGTAGACATTTGCAGGACAGGATTAGACTGACAAGGGACATGAGCCTGTAACCAAAAAATCACAGGTCTGTTGAATGGCAAGACTAGAAAGAATCTCTGAGATCTGATTTATCCCCATTTTACAGATTCATTTTTTTAAACCTTCTGGAAATACTTATTGAATGCATCATGTGATCTAGGTCCTGTTCTAGATGAGGAAACAGGTGAAGATGATTAGGAAATGTTAGAGCAGGGGCTAATACTTGGATCTCAGAACTTCAAGCCTTCATCACAGACCCCGCCCCATTAACAAGGTAGTTCTTAGTGCTTCAGAAAAAGAAAAACTTAATGGACAGAAGGTAGCATGCCCAGATTATAAGTTAATGTTTGGATATTTGTGTTCTTTTAGTCACTTCTTTTTGCTGTTTGCAATCACAACTCTTCATCTTAATTCATGGCAAGGAAGCTGGTGTGAGTAGAAAGCAGATGATCTTTTGAGACCTGGAAGTGGACTAGAAAATCAGTCCTAGCTGATTGATTGCATATATTGCCATCTACTTCTGGATTTCACAAGTACTACCTGTCAACGGTCAATGCTGTCCTTATTCAGGACTTCCTGGACTGGACTCCTGGGCTCTCTAGAAACCTTCATCTCCCACAAGAACACTGAGTTCTACATAGGATGGAGGTAAAATAAAATTGGCAGGGAATCCTTAGCAGTGACTTCAGAATATATCTTTCAATCAACAGAGAGGCGTAAAAGCCACTAGAATTAGAATTTTCACCAGGACTGTCATGCACCACAAACAATGTTTCAGTCAGTGACCAAGACCACATATATGACCGTGGTGGCCTAAGATTATAATGAAGCTGAAAAATTCCTATCGCCTAGTGATGTCATAGCCATTGTAATACCATAGTGCAGCACATTACAATCGCCTACAGTATGCAGCACGGTAATATGCTGGACAGGTTTGTAGGCTATACCTCATAGCCTAGGGGTGTAGTGGGCTATACCATCTAGGTTTGTGTAAGTGCTCTCAATGGTATTCGCACAACAATGGAAGAGCCTAATGAAGAATTTCTCAGAAAGTATCCTAATAGTTAAGTGACGCATGGTGTATTGCTTAACCTTCCCAGCCTTGAAATGATAAATCTGATTCATATGAACACCTGCATGGACTAAAATCCGTCATCTCTTACCCTCTTATTTTTCCATTTATACCCCCAGATTGGCCTGTGACTAATTTCATTCAGCCTAGAACTAATTTTGGTCAGCTCTGTGACTATGATGAATTTTATGAATTTGGTAGAAGTTTCAAGGATGTTCCGTGCGTTAGCATGAGACGTGAAATCAGGGTGTGAGTCTCATGCTGTTTTACAAGGCAATAGTCTAGTTTCCTTATTGGAGTAAATGATGAAGACCAAAGGCCTCCTGGTTACCCGCCCACCGAGTGGATTACGGCCCTGTAAAACAGCACATCTGTCCTGCCAAGGCTGAAATAATAGGCTGGCGAGATGACATTAGCATAGATGCACATGAAATCAAAACAATGCACAGAGGATCAAAATGACGGCTTTGGGTCTATGCCACGTTCCCCAAATCTGCCCCTGGTTCCACATGCATATCAAAGAGGCAGACTATTCCATGTAGTGTTTTAAGACAGAAGACACCATTTCTTCCTTCTACAGTGGCAGATCTTGCTTAACTTCCTTTATGAAGCTTAAGCTGGAAAACAAAATTCAACATTTTTATTCCTTGTTTCCTTCATCTCAGCAAACTGAGGATTTTAGGGTTAAGAATTAGACGCCCACCATGAATATTCCCCTGCTTTCTCACATATCAGCCAACAATATGGGTTGGTTTTTTAACATATGGATCTACCTGTGAAATGTGAATGGGCTGTTGGTCAGGATTTAGAAAAACTCAGATTGTCAAAAGCTGCTTGGATCTGTAGGGAGGGTTGGAAACATTCCTTAATAAACGGTTACAGGTGAGTTTCAGTTTCACAGCCCCGTGCATTCCTGAGAAAGTGGCACACATACCATTTGCCAAGTAAAGGAACTTCCATCAGCATGAAGATTCAGACTATCATTTGGTTTAAATAGTAACCCACTCATGGTTAAAGACCTTAAGAACCATGAACTAGGACAATAACAATAGCTATAATTTTTTGAGCAGTTGCTAGCCTAGCACTGGACGTATTTTATTTCATGTAATGCTCGTAACAACAGTGTGAGGTAGATACTATCACCCATCCCCATTGACAATATTTTTTTCTATTTCTTTTTGATTGTGGTAAAAACATAACCTAAAATTTACCATTTCAACCATTTTTAAGTGTACAGTTCAGTAGTATTAAGCATATTCACATTGTTGTGTAATCAATTTCCAGAACGTTTTCCATCTTGCAAAGGTAAAACTTGGTCAGTTCCTATTAAACAACTACTCCCCAGTTCTCCGTCCCTAGCCTCTAGCAATCACCGTCTACTTCCTGTTTCTACGAATTTCTATTCATCCCTGTTTCATCGCTGAGGAAACTGAGGCACAAAGAACTGAAGGAACTTGTGCCTGTCTGCCCTCTGGCTAGTAGATGCAGAAGTGGGGAAATCCTGGCTCTCTCGTGTCCCTAGCTTACACCCTGGGCTTGTTGATGGAGAAGTGTTCTCTGAGTGGGTGCCCTGACCACCTGAGTCAGAATCACCAAAGGGGGAGGGCCGCTTGTTAAAATGCAGACTCTCAGGCTGGAGCCCATGTGGTTCGATGCAGAAGGCCTGTGGGTTGGCAGGAATTCTCTGATGATTCTAATGCACGTTTGAGTTTGAGAAGTTCTGTGTTTTAGGTCCCCTGGGTAGAAATGGTTAGGCCGGCTTTGAAATGGATACAACTCCATCCCTGCCCTCAAGTTGCTTACAGTTTGCTGGTGGAGGCAGGGAAGAAAGAAGCAGGTACAAAATAATGCAGTAGAATGAGAGGAAAAGGCAGTGTGCTGAGCACAGAGCGACTGAAACGGCTGCCCTTCCCAATCAGGGTCGTTGCTGCCAGTTGCACAGTTCACTTAGATATGATGTCGTGCACCTACAGCATGCCAGGCATGCCCCCTTAGAGTCGCCATGGAGCTCCTTGCGCAATGGGCTTTTATTCTACAATTACCTATTGAGTTACTTGTGAAAAATGACTGATCAATTGCTTTGGCACATTTTACTACATATATGCCTGTGGCTTCAGTCTCTTGGATGTGAAGGGCGGTATCCCCTTAGAATGAGCCTGGTGGCAAGTTAGCCATCGAAATCACGTCAACATTACTAGACCCTGAAGTTCTTCATGGCAGGGGGAATCTGACTTATAATTTGATTGCAAAAGTATTGATGATGGTGGTGGTGATGACAATAGTAAACATATCTATGGGCAATATTCATATTTTGCATTTCTGGCACTTAGTACTTGAGATATTTTTTCTTTAGAGTACTCAAAGAGTAATTCTCTAGAAACCATAATTTGATCTAATGCTTTCAAATAACTTTTTTGGGCATTCTGGGAGTTCTCTCTGGCACTTTCCAATGACGGAGTTGCTGCAATTCACTGTGAGGGGGATTTCTCTGTTGGCTTTAATGATAGCATTTGAGCACAGCTGTTACAGTCCTTCTTTTTCAGGGTGACACTCTTCCTCTGTGACTCAAAGTCTTACACCCAGCAAATTAATTATTTACCTCACAACAGTTCCCAGGGAATTCCTAAAACTATCAGTCAGCGTTGGCCATTATCAAATTTCTCTACAAGATCTTGGTTGTGTCTCTACCTGCTAAATCCTCTCAGCCCAGCCACGACCTCCTGCGATACAGCTTCCATATGCACAGAGCCACCTGCTCCGCGATGCTCCTCACAATGGGTGGAGATGATGCTCTGGCTGACACTGTTTCATTCTCATTCTTTCTTTCCAATTTTTGCAACTTATCAACTTGGAGAGTCCTTGGACCGGTCCTACTATGGCCTTGGTCCCCTCACAATTTGATTAGGACGCTCCTTTTAAGGATGTGAGTTTGGTTGCTTGTTACTCAAAGCTCAGGGCTAAGCTGCCCGGCTCCCAGGCTGGTGAGATCTCACTGGGAGAGTGCTGGACGCTTAACAGGGGAGTCACCCCTTCCTAATTGGGATCATGCTGTAATTTTTATAAAACATCAGGTCGGATCTCCATTTGCTTAAACCTTGTTTTGGCTCACTTTGGACTTACAGAATCAAATGCAATGCTCCCCTGACCAGGGCAGGCCCTGCCTCTGCTCTCAGCCTTGTCTCCTGCCAGTGCAGCAACACACACACACACACACTCCTTGGTACCTCTCGCACACACTGTTCTCTGCTCTGAAGGTCCTTTCCATGTCTATCTGGCAAATTTCTTGTGCTTCAAGGCACAGAAATATCACAGGCATCTCTAGACTTCCTTGTAGGGCTAATCCCATGCCTTCCTTTCCTTAGGCAGCCTCCCTTCATAGCCCCTGTCACACTCTTCTGTAATTACCTGTTTACATTGTTATCTTTCGCACTTTTTCTTGAGGGGAGGGGTCCAGTCTCATCTTTCTTTGAAGTTACAGAACCTAGTACCCAAAACATGGTTCAGAGTGGAGTCTGGCTCTTTAGTGGGGCTGGAGTGGGGTGACTGGGTGGGCCATGGCCTGGGAAGATAGGATTTATCTTATTTCTCCTTTCCTTACCTGCTGGCACCTCTCTGTACCACTCAGTCTTTCCCTGGTCTCGTAATGCTCACTGGTCAGTTGGCTCCTATTTGCTGAGCCTCCAGTTGACACAGTGTCTAACCTCAACAAACGTGATGCTGGGTTGAGGTCAGGTTAGCTCATGCAAATGACTTAAAAGTTAAATTCAAGTGAGTATGTTATATTCGTGGTGCAAAGACAGAGGAGCCACAGAGAGGAGCCATCGAAACAGGCATGGTTTGGCCAGGGAAGGGCTTCGAGGAACAGGTACTTTTAAAGTCACGTGTAGAAGGTCAGGGATGCCAAATGAAGGTCAAGAGAGGGGTGGGGGGACTGAGAGTGGGGTTGGCTTTGTCTCTGTCCCTCAGGAGTCCCATGCGCTTCTGGTTGTCAGTGACTCAACAGATCAAGCAAAATGAAGGACCACAGTGTGAGATGCAGGACCTTTCTATGGCTCTGTCGGTGGGTGAAGGGTTTTCTCTAGGGCAGTGGTCGGCAAACTGTGGCTCACGGGCCACATGCGGCTCTTTGGCCCCTTGAGTGTGGCTCTTCCACAAAATACCACGGCGTGGGCGAATCTATTTTGAAGAAGTGGCATTAGAAGAAGTTTAAAAAATTTGGCTCTCAAAAGAAATTTCAATCTTTGTACTGTTGATATTTGGCTCTGTTGACTAATGAGTTTGCCGACCACTGCTCTAGGCCCGAGGAAAGGGAGCCCAAACTAGCCCAAAATAAAGCAATCTGAAGACAGACAACATTTTAAAATATTGGTTCTGCTCCTCATCAGCGGCTTGACTGTCTGTATGACAAAGCACAGCACGTAAGACAGTCTCTGCTGGATGATACAGGACTGGGGACCCCCTGGATCCCTTTGCTCTTGCTGCACCCCCGGTGGGCCCAGACTGGCTCCTTCCTGGACCCTAAGGAGAGGAAGTTGAACCACCTGTTTCCTTTCCTTTATTCTGGGCACTTTCCCTCTGCCCAGGGGTGGTCTGGGTACCCAACAATGGGAAAGCTAAGAGCTGGTGCTGCCCGGCTCAGCCTTGCTGCTGAATGAGACCATCATGGATGGCCTGACCCCCCCACCCCACAAACACAGATGGCTCTCTGGCGCCAGGAGAGGGGTTGGGGAGTGGGTGGAGGATGTTTATTCTCCCTTGAGGAGGAAATCTCAAGATTCTCTCAGCAACTGTGGTTTATACACTACAAGCTATACCCTCAGTAAGCCCTAGAATATTCATTTCCAAGCTAAAAATCGGACGGGTGCAATCTTATTAGGAAGACCCATTACCAAAAAAAAAAAAAAGAGAGGGTTCATCTGATGGTACATTATACTTTTACAAAATATTTTCAAAGACATTCTCTCACTTGTAGTAGGGAAGGCATGCTTGTTTCTGATTAATAGATGCAAAAACTGAGGTGCAGTATTAATTTTTTTAAAGGAACATATGAGAAGGAGAGGACTAGAATCTAAGACTTTTCATCCAAAATCTCTAACTCTTCCCACTAATATATATATCTCAAAGTATAGCTTTAAACGGTGGTACCTGTGGTTATATACAAAAATTTTATATATAATCATATAAAGTATACTATATACCTTAAAATTTTATTTTGATGTGATTTATAAAAAATAACCAGCATATGTAAATGGTTATTTCAGAGATATTACTTAGGATGAAACTGAAAAAAAAAAGATATATAGGTAAGGTGCAGATGAGTAAATATGTGAAAATACAGTTTTAATAACTGAATTGGGAACTACTAAAATATAACATGTTTCCATTTGAAAGCTTTTACTATAATTATTTTGATATGAGAAATACCAAAGGATATTTTCAGTGGGAAGAAACTTATTAATATATACATAAATGACATTTTAAGTCCTGAAAAGAAACCCAAAACATTTATAAGGAGGATTAAAGACAGTGACATTTCATCCTTATATATGCGTCTGAATGGCAGAATAAACATCTTTTAAAATTGCCAGGACGAGAGTAAAAGGATATTATTGAAGACTTGGGAAATAGAGAACATTTTTTTAACACTTTGAATTGTAGTGATAATTTGATAGGTATTTTAATACTGTTCGGAATGAAAATTCAATGCTATTTACATCTATGGTCAGAGAACTTATAGATGCTAATGCAGCTCTACGTGGAATTTCTAAAAGTTCTACTGAAGCCATTCAACATGGACAATGACCCACATTGGGCTGATCTCTCGTTACTCCTGGCACGGCAATTCTGACAGATGACTTTCCACGGCTTTTGATGGGGAAGCCTTTCAAATGATTCATGAGAATAAAACAGTTGGAATATCTGAAGGGGGCTAGTTTCGTACCTGACTGGGGGATGCAGTGACAATTCAGGCCTGTTGAACTGCTTGGGATGTTGCTTTCTGCCCCTGCCTAGGAGCGCAGCCTCAGGGAGTGTGGGGTGCAGGGGATCCTGCGTCCTGGGCAGCCTATGGAATTTATTTTCCAAGTTCTGAAAGGTGGAAAAGCCTGGAGAAGCTCCCTCTTCATCCCTCCCACCCTTCCCCCTGTGGCTCTCCGGCTGTAAAAAGCACAAACCATCAATGGAGACCTGAATGGATGGCCAAGTCTGCTCCCCGGCAGACCCTCCTGCCAGGTCAGTGCTGGCCTGAGGGCACCAGGGGCCACCTGGCAAGCAGCCCCTCTGTGACTTCCCACCAAACAGAAATAGGCAGCTCTGCAGGATGGGCACGTTCTGAGGTGGCGTTCAGCAACGGCTGCCGAGACAAGAAGTACACACCGAAACCTGGAGAGAAAGGGACTTGCTTCTCGGGGTTCTCCCGCTTGAGCCCTTGATGCAGAGGTTAGGAATATGGGCTTCTGGGTCAGCTACACCTGAAACTGAGTCCAGACTCTTTCTTTTGCTGTGTGTGATCCACAGCAAATAATGCTACATTTCTGAGCCTCAGTGTCTTCTTCTGACACAGCATCGATATTTGAAAGCAAATATACTTAATAGAATTTAACAACTCAGACTACCAGCTGGAGGAAGGAGTGGAACAACGGGGAAGGAAGGACAGTTTTCAGTGGAGGGTGAACAGGACAAGGAAGTCCTAGCAAAGACTAGCGCCCGTTTGTAAAAAAGGAGGAAATCCCTTGGAATGTGGCTAGTGGGTAGATGTAAAATGAATAGACATCATTAACATTTTGCTTTTTAGAAAGAAATGATTTAGCTTTAACTCTGCATAGAAAATGGAAACAGTATTGTACATTAGTAAGATTGATTTGGGGCCTTACCAACAGTTTTAGGAAGTTGGAGGAGAAAAAAAGCAGTAGAAGATTTGGAAAATGAATTTGGCAGGGGAGGTAGAGGTGGCTGAACCATAGGGAGGACAGATGAGGTGAGTGTCTGAGTTGTTTATCTTAATACTAGAGGCCCGGTGCACGAAATTCTTACGTGGGTACGGTCCCTAGGCCTGGCCTGTGATCAGGGCCATTTTCCCCAGCTGCCCGCAGCTGGCCCCACCCCCTACCACCACCCACCCCCAGTTCCCCATTCGCCATTGGGTGATTGGAGCCTGCCGGATGTGGGGAGGAGTCAAGAGGTCGGCCGTTCACCTGCTTGCCGCCCCGCCCCTGCTGCGGATTGCCTTCTGTGTGGGGGGCAACTGGTGGGGCCGGGGTCTTGCCACCCACCCCTGGTTCCCCACTCGCCATTGGGCAATCAGAACCTGCTGGCCGGGGAAAGGGACGGAGAGGTGGTCAGTGCGCCTCACAGTGACTGGTCATTCCGCTGTCAGGGTCAGTTTGCATGTAACCCTTTTATTATATCGGATTATTATATAGGATTTGACATGTCCAGAGTCCTCTACTGCCCAGATGGAGGGTCTCAGTGGACCAGAGCCATCCTTACTTCACAAATAGATAGGAAGACCAAAGGTGCCTTCTGTTTTTAAAATTCTTTTCAGAGCTCACAAAATGTAGGCAGCAAGGTTTATCTTTAAAATTTTTAGGCAGAATGATCAGACAGAAATAGACAAGTCTTTGTTTTAAATATCTTTAAATCTGAAAAAATCAAGCCAAGTTTGTCATGTGGAAAGCTACCTACTGAAGTGAAACAATTGGATTTATAAACATGTTACAAAACCTAAAGGAGCTTCCACATTTTCTAGCAAAGTATATATTGTGCTTAATTTTCTCAGTTTTTCAATAGGTTTATTGAGGTATAATTTGCATACCATAAGATTCACCATTGTTAAGTGTGTATAATTCATTGAATTTTTAGTAATTATCTGGAGTTCTACAACTATCACTTCCCTCCCAGATTTCTTAATCAGAAATTTTGTCTGGAAAGATTTTTATTTAACAAATAAGTATGTAAATATTTTAAATTTAATTTAGAATATTTCATGTCAAATTTAAGTTGGTATTGCCTATGAGAAAAGCAGAGAATGAAGGCCATTTTATAGCAGCTTGCTGCTAAGACCATTAATGTTAAACTTCTATTTTATACACCTTAGACTATTCTTTCTTGGGAAAACACATCTAAATGAACAAACATTAACTTTAAGGCACTTTAAAGGATTTACTAATATACAACTAACTGATAACAATAATGGATGGAATAAATGGTGACAATTTTTTCCTTTGGGTTTTTCTAGAAGGAAACAAAAAGTCAGTGCCATATATTCTAAGTACAATGAATAATTCTTTTTAGCACTGTCAGAAATTTTGAAACCAGTTATCTGACTAGTACTTACTAAACATATACTGTGTACCTATTTCTGTCCAAGATACTGCAGGAAGGTAACTGATACAGAAGAGAAAATTCTTTACTCTTTAGGGTAGTGGTGAGAATCCCTCTCCTTTCTTTTTTTTTTTTCCATTGGGGTCTACTAACCTAAACAGGGAAAAAAAGAATTCTAGAAAATCTTGGTTTATATATTTTAATACAATTTCATTTACCTGCTTTTAATATTAAAAAGAATTTAAAATTTTTAAATAAATACAACAAAAATTAAAAGAATGCTCTAAACTTCTCTATTAAAACTAGTTAAAGGAGAGGAGGTAAGGGATGGTGGTGGGATATAGCGGTGATGTTGTGAGAAAGAACAATATAAAGAAAAGGAGGAAACAAAAAAGAATTCTTGGAGAGGAAGACAAGGGAGGAACAGGAGACACACATAGAAACACACATATAGAGTCATGCATACTAAGAGGGAGCAATACTGTAAAAGGAAAAGAGACGGAGAGATGTCCAAGGAATAAAGCCATCCTTTCGTGGTCTTGCTATTAAAGACACTGAAAGCCATGGTGTGTTTGTGCTACCACAGGTGTAACTGAGAACTGACTTGGGGAACCTGCCCTTTGAGGGAGATGAAACAGAGGCCGGGACTAGCTATGGCCTCATTGCCTGAGGCTCGCAGTCTACCTTGGGAGACTGAACAACTGATGACTAATGAAACAGAACAGGGTTTGCAGTGATCAGAGCTGAGAAACCTTTCTGGGGTCCGGCGGGTGGGCAAGTACAGGACAGAATTGGGAGGGAGGGAGCGATGTGGGAAATCATGGCTGGGAAGGCATAGATACTCTGTGTTCTTTCTTGCCTCATCAGAATTTCTGCTCACAACTCCCCGCCTTGCCCGACCCCGCCCCCCCCCCCAAAAAAAAAAGAAAATCATGCTAATCGGAACTAACTGAATTCACATTTTGTTTGTGACCAAATATTTTCAAGGTTCTATCTAGTTTTGGTCATTAACATGGGGACTCGCTGTGACCCAAGTGAAACCGCATTTATGCTAACTGTGTTCATTATTTACAAAGTGAGCCCAGAATTCTGGTTGGGGCTCTACCATCACCTGGGCTGAGAGTGACCTGGGGCAACTTCCAAACCCTTGTTGGGTCTTGGTGTGTTAAGCTGCAAACAGAAGAGATTTGACTAGAAATTTTCTGAGATTTTATCCAACTAAAAAAATTACTCTTTTTTCATTGAAGCTGAGTGGGGAAAAAAAAAATCCTGAAAAGTATAAACAAGAATAAAATTATTTTGATTAAAATATACTTAAGAATGTGTTCTAAATTAAGGATGAAGCAAACAGCAGTTATCAGATTTAACCTACACACAAAATATCTTATCCTCTAATATGAAACTAGCCGTTGGTCACTAAAACTATGTGAAATAGGATATGATCTACACTGGAATTGTGTCACATTGCTGCAAAATTTGTTGTTAATCAAATTAACCTTAAAGTCACCATTGGCAGACTCTCAGCTTGTCTAAGAATTTGAATTTTTCAAGCCCAAATTATGGCATGTAGTTCTAAAAAATATTAAATGAATAAGAAATAAAGGGGGACCCGCATGAGTAAGAATCTCAAAGATAGAGTTATGTCCCTTCACCTTTCATTTTCACAGGAAATCACTCCTTTTGGATTTTAGTATTCCTGCTTCCAAATAAAGAGGGGAAGGCTGTGGGTGGTGGGAAGCAGGGGTGTGGGAGGGTACATTGTTGTCTATTAGTGGAATCAACCCTTTCAGTTGACAAAGACAACAACCAAATCTGTAGATGGTTTATTTGATCTGCGTGAAAGAGTGGCAGTGGGATTTCTGGCACTTGAATAAGCGGAAACAATATTTTTGGCTAGAGAGACTTCTGAGTTTCTCAGGGAGCCTTCTAGAAGGCCATCTGGACCAAACAGTATTTCTTTTGTAAAGCTCTGCATTTGGGAACACAAATGAAAGGTGTGCGGGCTGCAATCAGATACCTAAGAAAATAATTTTCTTTCAATATTGGTGTGGGGGATATTCCTTGTAATTTTCTAGGTGAAAAACTTACATGAGGAAAAAAAACCCTTTTTCTTTTTTTATTAAGATATAAGTTCTAATTTATATTCCAGTAGAGGATTTGCTTCTGAACACAAACTTATTAATTTGCATTATTGCTTGCTCTAGTGAAATTAGAATGTTTCAGTTATGTGTGTTATTTATAGTCATTATGTCAGATAGTGACCTTGTTTTTGACCTTTAAGTTGTTAATTGAACCTAGATTTTAAAGATGAACCTTCCTTGGTTTTTGGCCAGCTTGCAAAGCTGTAACAAACGAAAAATCTTGAAAAAGTGAAATGAAATCCTTCCAAAATAAAATAAAGCATTTATGGCAATGATAGCAATAAACCAGGGTGCTTGGAAAACTGGAAATGGAGCAGAGCCACATTTATAGGCAGATACTGCAGAAATATGAATATTCTAGCAAAGTACCTTTAAAAATTGGTCACATGTGCTACATTTTGCTATTCTTTAACATTTTTCTGTTAGAGCCTCCATTTGGAAGTAAATGGTAAATTCTTATATTAAGATTTCTTGGGATTATCATTTAAAACAAGCAACTACTTCCTTTAGCTGTCAATTTTGTCCAAGGAGTGATGAATATAGAAGCAGAAAAAAATTATCACTGACTTTATCAGATAGACATAGTATCATACATACATGAATGTATATATATGTAGTATAAATACATGTTACACATATTTATTTGTAAACAAATTATAGTTTCCACTGATATCAACTAATATTAACTAATTATTTACTTGAGATATTTTCATTTCAATGATCTACTTTTCATACTACATACAATTCTTATTTGATAAAAAAAACTGTTAAAATCGTATTTTTAAATAGGCAATACTAAATTTAGTTGATGGAGAATTTTCAAATGTTATGAAATAACATTATTATGAAAAAAATGACATAAAAATGAAATTAACTTTCAAAAACCCTTTATAAATTTAAAACAAATTACATGGAAGTGACTTATCCTGGCTAAAATATTTTATTAAGTAATTCAAAGCTAAAATAATTAATCACATGCAGCTTGCATCTCAGAATATATTTTTCTGGAAGGATGAAAGAAAGAATCAAGTTTGATTAACATTATGGATATATACCTCCCAACTGATATCAGCTAAATTAGAAATAATTTAGCTTATGGGAATTAAAATAGGGGCATAGAGTATGTGGAATGTTTAGACATTTTCCAACAGATTTAATAGAAGAAGATGACCTCAGTCCTTAATGTCAATTGGTAACCTAATTCTTATTAGTGGGGACTGGTGTACCAGGCAAATTCTTAAAGTAGTCACAATAATCTGCCAAACAGTGACAGATTATTATTTTTTAATGTAAAGTATTTTCATCTGACATTACACTAAGGGCCTCAAACTTGCTTTCCTTAGAACTTCTAATTAAAATAAAACAAGAAAATTCATGTGATACCAGAGACTGAACCCCAATAATTTATCTACTCATGACCTAAGTATTCCCATGAATTTTGTTATTGGGAGAGGAAAGGGGAAAAAAGGAAGAACTTTTATTTTTGAATAATAATGATAGCTATGTAATAATAATAATTATTATTACTGTAGAAGACACAATTACCCAGCATTAACTGTAAACTTCAGCTATACCTTTGTTCTTAGGGAAGAATATAATTTAAGATGGGAGCAGGAAGTAGAGAAAAGCAAAGACATATAATTTTGCCTTCTTGGGTCATTTCTACTTATAAACATTTCTTGAATGAAGTTTTTCATCAGAGGGGGAAAAAAGGTCTTTCAGAAATTTGTAAGTGTCTCACTGGGACCCAACCATCAGCTTCCCCTCATTGACAGAGTCACCTGTGCTTTGGACAAAGTAACCGAGGGTGTATGTTTTCATCAGTGATTCACATTTGAAATACAACAGATTAGATGTTTGTTGGAAGCAATACTTCCTACAACTGAGCAACCTATTTATACTAAATCTCTACAAACAGAACCCACATTATTTAAACCCCAAGACCTCTCAAGACCTGGCGTTACCTACCTGCAGACCCTATTTTTGTGGCCAGCCAATTTATAGGCAAAGTGAAAGAAACATGGGAACTGGATAAAACAACCGTGTGTCCCCACTGGAAGCCCCATTACTTGAATCACTTAAACCTTGCTGGACAAAGCACCACGAGAATTTGCTGTCGGAAACAAACCTACACGAATGGGGCAGGGAAGAAATGACCTAATAGTTAGTCTCCCTTCTGCTCCAATCTCTACCCGTCTGTTAGCAAAAGCTGCCACATTATTGTGAAAGCTTATGCCCCAACAAGAGGGCATTTCTTATTTTTTTTAAAAGTTCAGAATTTAATATTTAAGTTGCCATCATCAAAAGGCAAGAACACCCTGAGACGATTTTCCCTGGGAACAACACTTTTAAGACACAATGGAAAAGTGTTGTGTTTTTCTTCATCCAAGAACTTAAATGCCAGTAAAAGAGTGTGTTTCTAGTTGGAATGTTTGCTGGCTACCTGAAATTTAGGGTAACTTCTCCCAAACCCTAGCTGCTTACAATGCCAAGGGGCATCCTTTGATGTTATCCAACATGAAACCCAGACTGGAACTCTGCCTGGTCTGCTGTTTGGGGGGCCCACATCCTGCCTCAGTTGATTATTTCAGTTGGAAGTATTCATCACATGCATGTCCTCAGCTGACATAGGTGCACACAGAGGTGTAGAATATTTAGGGAGTGTGTGTGCAGGCAAGCATGGGAAAGAGGAGAGTGGATGGAGTTGTTTGCATGTATGAATGAAAAAGTACATGGCTCTTCTCTCTAGATAAATATCTATGTTTCAGGATATGGATTTTTGGGTCAAGATAGAGAAGTGAACATAAAACACAACGTCAAGAATGTTTTTCTATGAATTGCAATGTTTTTCCAATGGTCATTACTGATTTGAAATGAGAGGATGCTATTTATCCCGAAAGTGGTATATGTCCAAATGGGATATTACCGTTATCACAGATCCTGTCTTTTGATTTAAAGTGCAAACTTGTACAAAGATGATCTCGTGGGTGTGTGAGGGTGAGCATGCGTGCCTGGTTGGAATTGAAGGCAGGCGTCCATAGTGAGAGGGAGGGAGTGACCCATTTAATATTGTTACTTACTTTCCCAAGTCCTGGGATTTTCAGGTGTTTTTATTGCCAGTGGAAAGTGCAAGTGACACTTCTCACACTGATGTCACCAGTTAGTTTTTGTTTCTGTTTTTTTGTTTTTGGTAACAGGGACTATTTAACCTTTAGAACCTTAATAATGGTTCTAAGTACTTCTGCCTTGGAGGTATCAAAACCTCACTCTTTCTGTAAGTAACAAGGGCGAATTTAGAATTTAGATATTACCTCTAGGACAGTTTTGTAAATGCAACCCCCCCCCCCCACCCTCTTAAAGGGAGGCACTCGGTATTATTGCAAATAACCTTTAAGATAATTAACTGACAATGCTGCAACTAGCATAAAATCTTCCTTCAGGCGACACCTAATTTAAGTGTTACTGGCACAAAGTGGAGACAGATTGCGCATCACCACTGCAATATTTACATAGCAGAAACCCACAGCGCAGGAAACGCGAGGCTCAATGATGCACTAAATTAGGAACAACCGTGCTCCAGTGTTAATTTGCTTTTCATTCTATCCAAATCTCAGGTCCAGGAATTGGTACGAGTACATATACAACCTCCCACTCTTATATGACTAAACCGGAGGAGATTTTGGTACTTTTCTGCCCCAATGTTAAAGTAACTTGAAATTTATTTCTCTCCACAAGAACCATGTGATCAAACTGTGTTTATTTCATTATAACTCGCTCTCACTTTGATCTAAAATTATTTTCATATGACAGCTGCATATCAGAGTCTATAGAGAAAAACTAAACAGACTTCCTCTCTTTTCTCAAAGGCTGCCAACATAGCTTATGAAAAGAAAAAAAAAGAGAGAGAGAGAGATGTGAGAGCCAGTTGGTGAAATATTTAGGAACATGGCAGGGCAAATTTACCTTAGGCGAATTTCTCACTGATGAATATTGTCCCCCCAGTTCAAACCTTCTCCACCAAAATCATCTAAACAATGATTTTTTTCACTCCTCCCCACAGTACTTTAAACACCAGTTTCATCCAAGTCATTAATAAAACATTTACCTTTCCTAATTGTTGATGCTCTTTAAAGGCGGCGATCAGTTCTTCAGCCCACTTAATTTTTTCAGGGGAAGGAGAAAACTGCTCCTGGACGGCTGCAATTTGGTTAGGGTGTATCACCTGCTTACCTACAAGGGGATTAACAACACCGGGAACACAAAACAACAAGTAGATGTTCAAACAGAACGTCTTAACCATGAGAGGCTCCTGAATGCCTCACAGACTGTATGTAAAATAACTCATTATTTTACCACATTTAAAAAGAAAACAACAGCAATTGGGCAGGCTTCTCCAGAATACCACATCAGAACAAACACAACAATGGGAGTAATTGTGTTTCCGATCCTATAGAAATGCCACCTTGGTGCAGATAATCTCTCAGTTTTAGCTACAGGTGGACTGACTAAGCAGCTCGTTGAATAACTGCTTTGGCTGGAACTTTAAAGGATAATGTCGGCAAATTAGAGTGATTATTTTGAAGTAAAGAAGAAAAATTTTATGTTAATTCTTTCTAATTTTATAAGTTGTCTTTGGCTTATTTGGTACCATTACCCTGCCTTCCACGATTTCTTTTAGAAGTCGTCTGTTGGTTTTCATAAAGCTTACAGAAGCAGGTATTACAACTATATTAATATCAAATAGTGTCTCACAATAATAATTTATTTTTTTCCTCTTAGGTATGATATGTCATTTCTAACCACTAGTAGAAATTTAGATTTCAATGAGAAAATTTTATTCAGTACAATAAACTAGAAGGCAGATTTAAACAGTGTGGTCCCTAAATTGCTCCATTTAAAAATGTTTAAATAAAAATTACAGAAAGTTTCTTGACTTAAAAACATAACCAGATTTTTCCTTTTTTCTTATAGAATGAAGATTTTGTTTCCCTTTTATATAGATACTTAGACACCCAGATGAAATTTTATCTTTGTAGTAATATCTTCTTTTTGAAGTTTAAGGATCTTAAATAAAAACATTATACAAAGATAAGAGTCACAGGATTCTAGGAAATCATGCAGTCATTAAAAAGAAACAGTTTAACAATCAGGGAAGAATGGAATCTAATCAGGTCATTAATAAAATGAAACATAATTTAATGTTATAATAATGTTGAGGTTATATTTTATTACATAATAAAATTATGGACATATTTGTTTCTTTAAAATGAATGTACACTTAGTGATAACTTACTCTGCTAACTATATTTGTTGGTATATCAATTTGCTTTGCTTCTGAAATAGTGTTTAACATTTAATCATTAGAAATTACATATATCATTGATGTTTTAAAAAAGGTGAATTCCTGTTACTGCCATTATTCTATCGAACAGAAAAAAGAACAATGTTTGTAAAAAAATTTTTTTGTATTTATGAGTCTCCGTGAATAAATATAGTAATATCTTTTCTTACAGTGGCATAATTAAAACATCCTCACATTGCTATTTCATTTTTAATCTGTCAGCATATTAATAAAACATTAAAACACTATATAAATAAAGCTGCTTTAAATTATTTGAGGAATAATTTCTGGGAACAAATAACATCAATGATGACAAATGAGAGCTTTTTTCAATAGTAGGTACTGAAATTATATTTAAATAATCTAATAGTTGTTACAATATTATTAATAAAGGATGTCAGTTCTGGTAGTCATTTTGTACTAATTGTTGGTCCTGAATTTTATAATTTATGTACATAATTTACACTGATGTGTAAAAAGCCAAATTTCATGGGAACTTCATAGTACAGACATGATAATTTGAGGAGCAAGACACAAACTATTTAAAATACAGTAAAACTTCTGATGGCTTGCAAGTACCCATATGTTGGTAATGAGGCTAATTTTAAGATATGCGTTAGGTTTTAGAAATTTATGAACATTCATTTGTGAAGTTATCTTTTGTTGAATCTTGTATACCCCAACAACTGAATATTGGACTTTAATGCCATGTGGGAGCAAAGCAAATATTTTATACAGAAGAGTTGTTATTGACAAGTTACTGAGAGGGTGCAAAATTGGAAGACATTAAAATTTATGACCATGAAATCCTTTTTACAGTACCACTTGATATATCATGCTTTAAATCAATACCTGTCAAGTCTTTTAGGTAACTGTATGATGCTGTCATTTTTGTCTTCTATAAAAGACTGCAAAAAAGAGGAAAACCTCTAGAGTTTCATATTTATAATCTTTCTTCTCAGCATGTAGTACTGGAGTCAGGTCTTAGAGCTTTATTCTAAGGTTTATTTTTGGTTTATTTTTATAAAAATAATACCTAAAGTTAACAGCTATTTTATACAGCCAATGCATTGATTTAAAATCTGCCTACATGGGTTGTGGCTCTGTGAAACAGATTACAGAGAAGAAACTACAACCCACTGTTTCATGCATGGTTAACTTTAAAAAACTACAACTCATTAAAAATATATGTAATTTTTTAAAGTACAGAAAATCCCAGTAACATAGACTGGGTGTTTCTTATCAGGGTTATGGATAACACAATACTTTCATTGAATTTTAAACTTTCAACCACCTGCTTCAGACAGGACGTGTCTTCCTTCCTTCCTTCTTTCCTTCCTTCCTTCCTTCCTTCCTTTTTTTCATTACTCTCCTCCCTTCTTGTGCAAAGCCCAAGGTATGGAATTAAATGATAAATAATTAGGACAAACAGATTACAAGTGGCCTAAAATACTTATTAAATCATTTATTGTTTTAAAATACTACAAATAATCTCATGTCTTATCAGACTAATTACCTTTTATTGGCATGTAGAAATATAGTTGGGACAACAAAGACCTTCTTTCTAAAAATTGCAAAATGGCCATAAAGTGTAGCTCCCTACTTTACTGACTTGTTTGCTTGAATATATAATGGGCACTGTACCCTCTGTGCCTCCCCATCCCCCCCTTCCATTTTTTGTGTGATTTAATACTCCCTGTTGTTGAGAAACAATAGTGCCAAGCCCATAAGCTCCTCATGCTGAGTTGGGCACAGTCTAGAAATTTAAATCTGATTTGAAATAACTTGTCTTCTGCGATTGAATTAGGGGCCAATTTAATGCAGTCCTGTATCTTGGAGAAACCCTCAAACTCCTTTGTAAGTTCCGGAGCAAACATTTACCCCAGAGGAGACTGAGGACACCCAGGTTATACTGAGTGATGGTGACAGAGGCCCGCATCCAATTCAGCGTTTTCTGTTTCTTATTGCATTAGTGCTCGTTTCAGAGCAACATCTGGCTGCTTGGCAGCCAATGCCGCACGTTTTAGACCAACAACATCGGGGTCTATTAGATAGATTTCATGGAGTTTTTCTCCAACTTTCCCATTTGGGCCACGTCCTAACCAGTCGGTAGGAAAAGCCTGGTGTGCAGGCCGGCGGGAAAAGGACAGCCCCAGGACCAGGGCAGAGGCACTTTCTTTCTCAGTCACTATTAAATGGAGGGAGGATTTGTTAATAGCTCAGATGATTGAAAAATATTTCCCTGTAAGAGATTGCAGGTATTTATTTATTTATTTATTTACAAATTTGCGGGGGTCCCACTTTAACTCTTTATGTTAAAAACACAAAATCAAATGTCAAAGCTTTATTTAATTCTAATAAACCACTTAAGATGGTTTCTAAAACCTTCAATTTCACTTTGGGTTAAATCATCATCCATTTAGATATCTTGTGCATTGAAAGTCACCTTAAGACATGTTTCTTTAGTAACCCCTAACTGGACACATTTCAAAAATATTTACCGAAGGGATAGCATGGATGCTTGTCTTTTTTCCTTATTATTTGGATACAATTCTGAGCATGATATTTCTAGATCGTGCAGCAGAAGGACAGATAAGAATAAAAGATTTTAGAGTGTTTTTTTTAATCCATGGTTGCACATGCATGTGTATGCAATTGCAGACATGTGTTTGGGTGTAGAATTCTATTGTGGTTTTTCAAAAAAAATAGATTTCTGTTGCAAAAACACAATTTTCAGTTGCTCCCTGGGCTCCTGGGGCCTGAGTGACCAGGCACACCAATCAACAGATATCCGCCTGCGCCCCAGGACCGGATTGTGAGGGACCCGCTGATCGCAGTGCCAGCCAATGCCCGTAGGTGTTGCCAGGTGCATAGACACATATCGGGAGGTGGGAGAGAAAGAAGGGGCTTGGAGTGGCAGATGAATAAAAACCTAGTTATGAGTGAAAAAAATAAAAAAGATATCACCAAAATTTTTTTCTGAAATTCATTAATATTTGGACCACGGAAGGAAATTTTTCTTCAACGCATCAACAGAAACTCTTAAGGCAGTTCACCCAAAAATATTTCTGCGACAGTCTCATCCCTCCCCTCGTGTCAGCAAAAACTGCAACAAAATACTTAAGAGGACAGAAAAAAAAATGGTCACTATTCTAAAGAGAAAATAAAATGAGTGATTTGTTTGTTGACTGGCAGAGCCAATGAAAAACCTGACCATTTGTTGGGTGGGTTCTTGCCCTGGATGGCTTTTTCCTGTTTCAGATAGTAGAAAAGGTACGTGAACTAACTGGCTACCTTAAGGAACACTGATTTCTGGAATGTTCGCAAATCTAGACACTGCTGTTCAAGATACCATCGAGGACCATACCCGTAAATCCCATCGTAGCTCCTTCTCTCGCCTGCCTGAGAAGCCCCTCTTCGTCTCGAAAGTCGATGTACACCAGGTCTATGGCCTGTAGACCAAAGGCCTTCGCCACGACAATAATCTTTTGTCGGGCGTAGAGAATATCTTGGGTTTCTTTACTACTTGTTGCACCTGAAAATGGGATGTTGGCAGAAAAAGGAGAGAGGTTAACTTTGGAAACTGAACCCATACATCTCTTGTAAAAACTCAGTATGTAAGGATGTCTGAGTCCTCCTTGCAATTGCTGCCCAGTGAGGTGATGATTCAATATAAACGAAGAGGGATATGTGGAGGCAGCGTTAAACCTCATGTGTCCCTCTTGCAAGGCATCTTTCAGGATAATGACTGTGTGCACTAAGAAGAGGCCCCCTCCCCCCTCTCAGGAGCCAGAATCATGAATGACTTGGTAGGTCGGTCACAAATGACTTCCGATATGTATGTTTCCCTTTTGCCATCACTCGGAAATTGTCGGTCCAAAGGTAGCACCGCAAAAGGTGGCCAAAGGGCTGTGTAAGGAAACGGTTAAGTTCTCTCAGTGAGCCCAGAGTTTCACATGCTGTGCTTGCAATGCCCTGTTATCACTGAGGTTCTGAGCCAGATACTTCGGGGTTTGGATGGAGAACTTAGAGAAATGGAAGGGCACTCATTTTGAGAGAGGCAGAAAGTCTCCACTAAACTATCGGTGATACTAAGTCCCCTGGAAAGACTGGCATTAAAATAAGTTCCTTTTATTTTCACCCTGGGGGTGGGAGGGAGTGTGTTTACATTTGCTCAGGAAAAGCTCCTGTCTCGGGTCACTTGGGACTGTGGCTCTGAAACACCTGTGACCTTGGCTTCTTTTCCAGATGCACCGTCTCTGGTTGCACATGCACACAGACCGGGGGCATCGTGCCCAAGTGATGGGGAAGATCAGTGAGAACAGGCATGCGTACTATCTCAATGAGTATTTAACAACAGGAGTTCTGAAATAGATTTGAGGAGGTATTTAAAATCTATTTTAAATAATATTTACATACTACATTTAATATAGAGAATGAGTCAATAGAGCATATGTGAAATTGCTTTAACTTTGTGTTAGGGGCCTCAATCCCCTTTACACTGATGTGAAAACAAAATATTTAAGCAACAGAGGGGATGTTCACATAATACTTATTATGAACAAAGTAGATGCTGTCTCTTCCCGAACACGTCTGAGGCTGCAACAGCCTTTTTATTAGTTATTTTGTAAGTGAACAGACATAATGGTGTTGTGTTCTGAAAGCAGGACAACGGTGAGGTGTCCTAAATTATCAGGAAGTGTTGTCCATTCAGCTGAAAACCATTGTCATGGTTGGCAAATATATTGTCATGTAAATGTCCGTTTGTGAAGGGGCCCAAGAAAAAAAAGTATACATGTATACACAGGAAGAATGAGAGAGAGAGAGAGAGAGAAATGAGTCTTTGACACCTATGCTGGCTCGAAAGTCTTCTCCTCCGAAAACGACAGCATCGAGAAAAAGGCCTGCTGGAGGCCCGGCCTTTACTGCTTCTTCGCACACTGCCTGTAAAAGAGTAGAGCAGAACATCTCACAGGAACACACGAAGGAGAGAGAAGCAGCACGGTATAGATTCAACACCAGAAAGATCCAGCTCTGAATACCAGACAGTTTGTCTGAAAGCAGTCCTAAAAATGCAGCCCCAAACCACCCCTTTCGAAAGGCATTTAACATTGTTCAAGATAAGTATGCTGTATACATTGGCTTTGCTTTAATGAATTATATTAATGTAGCCATTAACATACATTAATATAGTTATAATGTTTGAATTGTAGTTCATCCAATTTCTAGAAAAACTTGGAGTTAACTCGGTTTGATTGTACTATAAGTAATTTATATTTTTCCAAAATTTGTTTTTGCTTTAAGAGACTCAAACCATACACATAAAGCCACAGGAAAGAAGGAAAGAATTTTTAAATCAAACTAATTGGATTATTTGCATTAGGATCAAGATTTCTTAGTAAGTGGTTTTAGGATTAAAGACACACAATACAAAAATCTACAATGCCAGAGGGGAAAACAAAAATGCAACAAGTCACCCAAGACGTATTAATAAGCAACTTCGATATTTCTATGTGAAATAAAGATAAATGACATTAGTTGAAGACAGAACTGTGAACCTACAAAGGTTCATGCTAATATATGTGGGTGGGGATGACATGAGAAACCCGTGAGGACTCTGCTGATTAATTTCAGGGGTTGTAAGTGCTTCTCAGTACGTTATGGAATAAAATGGCAAAACAGCGCTAAAAATTAAATCGTTATATGAATCCAGCTGCATCTAAAAGATATGCTTTGATTATATTCCCAGAATTCTAGGGTGGGCTTGGAAGAATCTGTGGTTAGTGGTGTAAACACGCGTGAAGTAGCTCCCCAAACACTTGCACTCTGCCCCTCCTGCATGGTCCAGTAGGTCTCAGAGTTTCCTCTCAGAGCGTTTGCTCACATATTACCTCTCCAGTACAGCTCAACTATCTTTTTATTTTGTTTTGTTTTTAGGAATTTCTTCTCTCGTGCCCTCCGGGATAGGGTGCTACACTGACGTTCACGGGTCAGGTGTAATGTGAGGCATATTTTGGAAAATAATTTAAATGACAACCGATAAAGGGATTTTTTACAAGCTAGCTATTAATTTGTTAAGGCAAACAGCTTGATGCAACCAAGAAATACTGGAAAACACTTGGGTAAGATAATCTTCCTGATATATATTAGGAAATAGTTTATGTTCTAATGTGGTAAACTGAAATATTATACCACAAATTAATGGCATATACTAACTAGCAAATAGTAATGCTATCAACTGGACTTTATGGATGATGTTGCTACAGAGACCAGAAAGTTTCCCAATAAAAGACAATTGCTACAAGAGAATAATTGAAAGTTAATTCATAAGGGTGACAAAATAAATTTTCATGCACATTTAATCTATAAATGTAATAATTCAAAGCACATATTTTACATAGTGATTATTAAATTAAAATTATTGCTAGGACTCTACAATTTAAATATTTAGGACTGGGAAGTTCTTCCTTGCTACTTAGTCAATTTCTTTCTTTTCTAAGATGCTCACAACCTGGTTTTGGATAATTACAAATAATAAATTGTGCTCAAGATTTACTTTGCTTATAAATTTTTTCAGAAAAATATTTTAAGTTAATATTGAAAAGAAGAGTTCTCTTTAGGTAATAAAATACTAACTTCTAAGCCACATTAGGGTTTTCTTACCTTAAAATTGAGTAAACCCATTGCAGTTTCCACAAAAGGGATTAAATTCATAGGTTGTTCAAGTTTTCGGCCTTTTAAGTAGAATGAAAATTTGTCTGAAAACTAAAATCAAAATTGTGATAGGTAATTAGTGAGGGAAAATGTATAACCACTGGAATGTAGACATAGAAGTAGTATTTAAGTCTTTGACCTGAGGAAGTAATATCCCAGCCTCTTTCGTCCACACAAAAGAATTTTAAAAAAGAAAAGAAAAAAGAGGAAAGACCAAAGGAAAAAAGGTAACAAAGTTCCCACCAAACTAAATAGTAAAACCCCAAGCATTATACTTTTTTTTTTTTTCTAAAGGAGCAATTTGAGGCCTAGGACTTAGAACTGGAAGGAGAGATTCTTGAGTTTAAATGCTTCCCTTAAAAACATATTTATTTAAGACCTCTCACCCTCACTTTTTAAATGCAAGTGGTGGGCCCCTAAAACAATGCCTCCTTGCCCTACCTGCCATTCTGTTTTTGTTTCATACCCAGCACTGACATCAGTGTAACTGCTCAGCCTTCTACGTGGAATCCGTATTATTCATTATCGTACCATTACCCTTTGTTCAAGAGGGTTTTCTTCATAATTTTTTAGCTTACCTAGGAAGACCTTAAAAAGGAAGTTTAATTCTTTGAAGACCAAAGCTCGCCAATTTTTTCCATGAGACCAGTTCACAGCTAGCTCTGTGCTGCCAGTGGGGTAGCCCAAATTCCAAAATCTATCATCTGGAAACATACAAAAGCTCTTGCACAGACACCCCCCCCCCCTTTCAAAAGGAAAAAAAAAAAAAAAAAAAAAACCTCACCACACTCTAAATTGTAAATCTATTATGTCTATCTAGATCTAATAAGATGTGGGAAGATTAAAAAAAAAACACACACAGGTATGACAAAGATATTTTTGTAAATAAAGATGAAAACATATATATCCATTTTAAATTTAAGGAATATTCATCTATTAATGGATATCAAAGGAAAAGGGAATTTTAATCATCTCTCCATTCAGTCTCAGTTGGGTAAATCATATCTAAGAGATTTGCATAAATATAAACCATCAAAGACTTTTCATCTTCAAAGGGGGTTTCAAGACCCTATAAGCTTTGTACTGTAATCATCGCAGGTCACCACCCTGCAGGAATAGGGCTGCTATGGCAACATAAAAAAACTAATGCTTAAGGCTTAGCATAATATTCTGACTAATAGAAAGGAAACTCATTTTAAAAGCTGGCAGCCTATTTACCAGAAGCAGGATTAGAGGTGTTATTTCCCCTTTTAGCTGCCCCCTCCTTGCCTGTGCAGCACCCCCCCCCCCCTAAAAAATCTAATCACTGGGATCTTTAAAAAGCTTTTGAGCAATTTGCAGTAACTTTACAATTAGGCTAAAATAAATCACAGCTTTCAGTAATGAAGAATTATTCCCAGTTGCTCCCACTGCCCCCTCCCTTCCTCCGTCACCATCATCATCACCTCCTTAGTAACTTTGCAAGGGAAGGAATAACTCAACCGAAATAGCAAGAAAGAAGAGAGGGCTACAATTTAAGGGGACACAACGTATAGTATTCCATGTAAATGAAAATAAAACATAATTTATGTCACATTTAAGCTAGAAAGTAGGTAGTGACATATTGGTGGTTTTGGTGTTACATATCCAGTGGAGGGATTCTTTTTTCTCATTTAAAAAAAAAAGAATCTTGCAATGTTACTTGTGCCATGGTTTGTGATAATAATTATAATTATAAAAATCATCAAGTTTAAAACTAGGTAAACACTCTACAATTTATTCCCTGTTCTCAGTGAGAAAAATCTCCAACGCCTTTTGTTTTTAAGCCAATAGGGGCATTTAAAAATTAAATATTCCAGCCCATCCTTCTTCCCCTCCTCCCCTTCTTTCTTAAAAAATTGCATTAAGTACGCACACAAAAGGTAACTAGTGGAGAAGTTTCAATTAATTTTTTCAAAAGGAGACGATTAAATGTTTCCGGCCTGGTAAAGTGTTCATTTCAGCGAGGTGGAGGGACTGGGGGCAGGGGCGGGGGGTGGAGGAAGGAAAAGAAGGGGGGAAAATCACAAAGAGATTGGGGAGGAGATGAAGTAGCAAGGCTCAGCAATTCTTTCAATTCCAGTGCACACCCAATAGTGTGTTGGAAGAATGCACACTGTTCGGGATTTGTGGGAGAATTGTCCCACGACAAAGGAGGCAGAGTCACGCTTGTTATAGTCCAATAAGCCGTGCCAGTCAAACAAGAACCCACACTAGCGACAAAAGGCCAGCAAGAGATTCTCACACAAAAGAAAACAAGGAAGCCCATCTTTCAGTTGTGCATCAGGCTCTGGATTTTATGCTTCACATAAATACAAACGGAGAGGAAAAAATAAACAGCCCAAAAGACTTCTGTTAACTAGAAATCCTATTTAGATTTCGGTACGTTCCTCACATCCAGGGATTTAAAACAGGGAACAGAAGCTGGAGCTGAAGGCTGGGGTGGGTCCTCTCCCCTCAAATGAGGGTAATAACGGTGATAAATAGACATTAACTATGAAACCAAAAGGGAACAGTGACTTTGGATTCCATTTCAATCAATTTAAGACACATTCCAGGACAGAAGCCCTTGAAGATATTAACCTAGTATAACCAGTATCTCCCGGCCTCTGAGAGTTGACCTTGGAGAGGAGAGCTTCAGTGTAGAGAGTAAATATGAGTCCTTGAACACCTGGCTCAGAAGGCACCAACATGGAGCTGTCCAGCTGAAGAATAATGGCAGCTGCCTATGCAAGTCTAAATTCTATAGTAGCTGCATTAAAAGAGTAAAATGAAGCAATTAACATTATTAAAACCCAATGCAGCCTAAATATTATCATTGCAACATGTAAGAAGTCAGAGGACTACAGAATCTTCAAAATCCCACGTGTATTTTACACTTCCAGGACATCTCAATTTGGACTTGCCACATTTCAAGTTCTGGGTACCACATGTGGCAGGCAGCCACGGCATTGGAAAGCACAGGTCCAGCGTGTCTATGTGCATTAAAAAGGTGACCAGTTTCCTCGGGTGTTACAACTACTCAGTGTATTGCTACAGTTGCAGCCGCAGCCTTAGAGTAATCCCAGATGTGGCATCAAAATCACCACTGTCCACACGCCCTTACCACACTTCCAGCATTTACGTGTCACAGGCCCTCGGCCCTGGAGTGGCACAATGGAATGTTATTTTATTCAGCGGAGATCTGCAGAATCATAGCACCCCTTAAGTAAAATCTCGCCCCCCCCCCCGTTTTAACAATGAAAACAATCATAGTATAATTAGGCCCATTTCAAAGTTTTCTTAAGTAATTTGACATGCCAGGTTTTTATTGGCCGAAAAGTCTGTCATGAAACACAAACACACCTGTCAGCAATTTAAAAAGGAGGAACTAGAGAACTGTTCAGGAAATAATATCTGTGCTAATTAAAACCACTGGTTAAAAGCTTCCTGTTTATTCCTCTATTTGCCCTAAGGAGTGACCTTTACCTCTCCTCCTCCAGGTTCATTTTTTCATTTGTGGCTAATGTGCTTTCTCTGTCTATGCTGTCTTCCAATGAATCCGGCTGGGTAAGGCCCACTTACAGCACTGTTCTCCCAGGTGGAGGGTTGGGGCCTGGCAGGGTGTAAGAAGCTATCCAACTCTCAGGCAAGCTAGTTTTCAAGGACTGCTCTGTAAGGGCTACTGAGGACGCTGTGCTGTCCAGTCCACAAATCTGATGAGGGAGCAGAGGCATCATTTCAGGAGTAGAGTTGTCCCGTTAGGACACTTTGGGCAAAGCCAGGTTCTCTGTGGGTGAAGAATATGGTCTCTTGGGCTCACTCCTTTTTCTGAATTCTCTTTCTGCTCTGTGCATGTATTTTCAAAACCGGCAGCACCCAAATGCTTCCTTTCTGCTACTGCTTCTTAGCCAGTCTTGAGTCTTTAATTAAAGCAAAGCATTAACTACTCACCCACTGGATTTCCTCAGGACCTTCCACCTTGGGTAGCATTAGGCTGGAAGGAAGGACTCGGGACTGCAGGAGGGTCTCCAGGTCTTCTTCAGCCAGACCACTGGACACTGAGTTGATTCTCACACACTTTTCGGTTGGGCCCAGATCAAAGTCTTCAAGAGTTTTTACTATTCTTAATCGAGCTTCATTCTGTAAGTGTTGAGAAAATGAATCTCCTGAGTATATTTATCATTGAGAGGAAACGATCCAGCTGTCTGTGAAACTGTTATGTGGATTCAGGCCTGAGCCCCATTACTATATCTACAACTTTCCTGTCTACCAACTACTAGTAAATGGTATTCGAAATAAGTCATCCGATCTGATAGACTGATTTCCAGACTTCATTCAAGATGACTTGGAACATAGGTGATGGTCACTGTAATGTATACTAGCATACTTCTAAATAGTAGTATCATTTTGCTCATTAACATTACTTCTCAATTGCAAAAGTAAATTAATTAATAGGTAGCATTTATCGAGCATTTACTTGGTACAAGGCATGGTTCTACGTCTTCTATCTGCTATTGCTCATTTAATAAATATGAGAAGCTAGATAATATGGATAATGGCAATCTCATCTGTCAGCGTAGTCACATTAGGGGAAAAAATTTGTTTTTCTTTTTCCATATGCTTCATGCTTTTTTACTCACTTTTTAAAAAATATTTTTCTTGCAATGGAGTTGAATCTTGACACTTAATTAGGAAGGCACTCATAGGAAACTGACACTCCACACTACAAAAAAGCTCCAACTTATTCAAAAGGAAGGCAGTGATATCACCAAGAAACCCCTTCATGAAGTGGAGGGAAATATACATGTTTTTCCTTTGATTTGACAGTCTTTGCTCCAGTTAAGGAAAACTGAAAGGTTGAAAGCCTGCCTCAGTATCTGAATTGTCCTCGGCAAAACTATATGAAACCAAACATGTTATTGATTGGCTTTGAGTTGCGGGTGATGAAGGTGAGGGGAGGCGGGAAAGGAGTGATTGAGGGGGTGGGGGTTGGAGTTGAAAGAAAAGTACTTTGAGGTCATTACTTCCTGCCTATTTCAGTTTCAAAAACAAATTCCTCCAACTTGCCAACAGCCCTCAACTAATTCTCATTGTCAGAATGAACACGTATCAAAAGTAGTTTCATTTGGGAAGAGATTTTATGATACTAATAAAACTTTAAAGCTTCTCACTGCTGATGAATGTGGTTTAAAAAGAAAAGTTTTAACAATATGCAGCCATGTGCACAGCAATACTTACCTAGGAAAACAGCAAACCGAAACGGTGACAAAAAAGAATGATTTGAGCTGATATTGAATCTAAGTCTAATCAACAAGACAAGCCAGGACAGTAGATTTAAACCAGACGGAAGTGGGCCTACGACCCCATGGAAGCAGGGGAGGATTCCAAATGTGGTCCGAGTTAAACAGTGTGAGGAAACGGTAGCTTAGAGTTGTCAGGTCAGATGGAAACAGAGTATGTAGGACAGTTTAAGACGGCTCCGTGGAGCCCTGATTTACAGAGCTCCGATGGCCAATAATTAGACCAAGCTTAGGCAAAAGCAAGAGAGCGCTCACACGAGCTGACGTGAGGGTGACACAGCCACAGTGGCCTGGTTCCACACCATGCTGCTGGCCATTCCACGGCTGTAAAACTCACCCACTCCTTCACCATGCCCTCCTGTTACATCCACTAAATACAAAGATCCCGAAGCTGAAAAGCAGACGTTAACTCAATGTCACAGTTCCAAGGCTGTCTAGAGCTGGCGAGAGAAATGCTCCCAGCTCTTGGGCAGTGCATGGACTTAGATCCCTGGCCCCAGAGAACCTAAAAGGTGCTGTGCTCCGTGTAGCCTGCACAACCACAAACTCAGGATTGCTGCAGCTCATAAACATTTCAACTTGCAGGATTTCTTTCAATAGCGGGTCGAGCTTGTGAAGGGTCTGTTGGGACAATGAGTGGAGAATGGAAGGGAACTCACTAGATCATTTAGGCTGAAATGCATTTTAAAACTAGAGCTATTGGAATCTTCACCTCCATTCTCTGCTTTAATCTGCCTGTGTGCTCAAGGACACAGGATCACTGGCAACATCAACTTCCTACATTGTTAATGTTGGTGTCAAACAAGATGTAACCTCTAAGTTGTTTTGCTGTTTCACTTGGATTTGAAAGGGGACTGTTTGTTCAAAGATCATGTTCTAAACCCATTGGTGATTTTTATCTCCAGTCAGATTGCCATGGTTTCAGCACATTCCGGTTTACTTAGTAAAATTCTGCCCTTGTGAAATTGGCTGCAAACGAAGTACCTAATTCCAACTTTAGGCATAATCTGATTAGTACTTTTCCTGTTATAATAATGAGCAGCAAATAATCAGCATTTTATTAGACTTTTTTTCCCCCCTACTTCTGGCTCAGAATTAAAACAGAGCTCTTTCCACTTCATCATTCTGTACCTTTCCAAAAAAATAAAAAGATGGCTTTGGAGGTATATTGCCACACAACACCCTTATTAACAGGCTGTTGCTTGCTGCAATTTACATAAACTAAGTGTGCATCCCTCTGCCATGTATCCCAAAATATCCAATCATGGAATTCACACCAACCAACAAGCATGTTGATTTTTTTTTTCTTTTTGGTACTTTAATGGTGAAATATGTTACTGTACTAGCAAACATACCCATGCCATCTGTCGGGTGAGAGGAAGGCAGTTTCTAAGAACAATTAAGTTTAGTTCTGGGTGTTCAGCTAGAGAGAGCCACAGTCCACCCAGTTGTGAAAAGAAAGAAATTGGGTTCATTTCATTCTCTGCCTTTCCCTCTCTCTCCTCCTCCCCTCTCTCTAACTTCTTGCTAACATCTCTCTCTCTCATCTCCATCTCCTCACTCCCTTTCACATTTCTCTCTTTTTCTTCGCTTCTGTTTGGCCCTGACATCCTTTCATTTCTATCTTGTTAGGGGATTAGCAAAACACAGCCCAGCAGCCACCATCTCCTTAGAAGGGCTGGCTAGGTGATCTGCTGAGATTATTGGGAGCTGACTGCGCCCTGGAGAAAGAAGGAAGTGAAAACGAAAGTAAAAAGAGGCCACTCAAAAAAGATCTTTTTTTTTGGCGGGGGGGCGGGGGGGGGGGGGTACGGGAATGTCACATTCTGGTAGCAAAACAGGTTGTTCAAAATGAGGTTTAGATGGAACCGCATTCTAAACGTGCTAACACCACAGGATGGCTTTGGTGAACGCTTCTCGTGTAGGATGAACTTGTTCCCCTAAGAACTGACAACCTGGAAAGGTCGGAATAATGGAGCGAAGGCCTTTAGCAACAGTTACATTAGGTCTTTGCAGAGACTAATCAGCACCGTGTGCTCTGCAGCAGGTCTGATTCCAGGTGGGCCCTGCAGAGGTCACGGAGAAGGCTGGCCCGGATCTGAATCTTCCCAGGGCCCTGGTCGAAAAGGGGGTGCTAGCAAAGTTCCCGCATTCAATCGATATTCCGTGCCAAGGGCTGCTCAGTGCAGTGGACCGGTGGCTAATAAACTTGTCCTTCTACATAAGCCACCGTATTATGTGACTGTGTCTGGGCCAGGAACCAAGGCGTGCTATGATTTCAGAGCCTGGGTCCTTGTCACCTGGGGAAGAGACACGCTCCGGTGACGTAAGAAAGCGGATAAATCAACCATCACCGAGACCTGCAGACTCCGAAATTAAAGGAGAAAATATGCGTGCAGTTGGTTCAATTGGCACCCATTAAAGCTAATAACTAATCATCCTCGCAAGTTTCTAGCTCAGAATGATCAAATCTGCAAAGAAAACAACATCCGTCCACTTTTACACTCCAGTGGAAGAGGTGGTCCCTCGCGGCGGGGTGGCACAGTCTCGCCATCTGGAGAATAAATCGAGTGTGAAGTACAGTATAGTTTGGGACCAAGCTCCGTGGCGGCAGCTCAGCAGTCAGTTCATTAGTTCCAAACTTCCAGGGATTAGAGCCGCATCAATTCTACCGTCGGATAGGAAGAGACAGACCGGATTCAGATTCAAGGAGGATTGTGACAACCAGGAGGGGCCCCTTGGGCTTATTTATAAAACTACAAAGTATAAACAGACCCAAATAAGTGCCTTAAATAATAGCATTATCACAGTTTCATAACATCTGAATTAACACCTTTCCCTTCCACCCCCCCCCGCCCACACACACACACAAACGCACACACTGAAACCTTGTATGTTAATGTATAGTCATTTTCAGAGGAAATCGCAAAGACTACCCGGATGCAACAGGAGCAATGAGAAAGAAAGCTGTGCAGCCGGACCTAGATTTGGTAATTAAGAAATACCAAAGACTTTCTAGACTCCAGGGAGATGCATAACACTTGTGATTTTTAAAAATGTGTAATTAATATTTTCATCCTGCAAAAGGCACGCTGCCACGCTGCATATCCAAAATGATATGCGAATCCAAAATGATAGTGAATTCTATCTTTTCTGAATTGGTCCGGCTCATCTCATTTCCATTTTATCTAATTCTTAAAATGATGTCACAGGCATGGAGTGGAACAAATTTTTGGCAGAACGGCTGGATATCAGGATCAATATAAATTTTTTTTTGAAAAAATTTGAGAATGTTTGAAATAAATTCTGAGTGAATCATTCCATGTAAGGTCTCCTTTATATAACTTCTTTTCATACATTTAAATTAAAAAACAGAAGTGCTTGTGACATAAAACATGTCATAACTAAGTAAATCATATTTTTGTATTTTTCTTATAAATGTATAAAAGTTATTATAATCACAGAGACTTGTAGTGACTGCTTGAAAAATAAAGGCAAATGAATTCTCATTAATTATTACAACCTGGTAGTGTTTCTTTAGGCAAGACAATAGTGTTGAGTTTTTTATCCCACTGAATCTTTCACATGAAAAACAAATCTTGGGTTGCCTGTTTTTGAAAACAGAAAATCTACAACACTATTGAACATACCATGAGTTAACTGGTTTGAAATGTCATTCATTAGTAACACTGCAGGCACAGTCAACAAAAGAAAAAAATAAATAAGTTGGACTTTATGAAACATTAAAAAATTTAAAAATTTATAAAAGGCAACCCACAGAATGGGAGAAAATATTTGCAGATCATATATCTGATAAATAATTAATATCTAGTACATATACATAATTCCTAAAAGTCAACAATAAAAAAAATATAATTAAGAATTGGGCAAAGGACTTGAATAGATATTTCTTTAAATAAGATTATACAAATGGCCAGTACCCACATGAAAAGATGCCCAGTATCACTAATCATTAGGGAGACAAAAATAAAAACTACAATGAGATACCATCAAGATGGCTACAATTAAAAAAAACAAAAACACAACTACAAAAACAAAATAAAAGGGTTGGTGAGGATGTGGAGAAATTGGAACTCTTGTGCACTATTGGTGGGAATGTAAAATGGTACAGCCACTATAGAAAATAGGATGGTGGTTTCTCAAAAATTTAAAAATAGAATTACCGTATCATCCAGCAGTTTCACTTTTGGATATATAACCAAAAGAATTAAAGACAGGGTTTCAAAGGGATTTGTACACCCATGTTTATAGCAGTATTATTCATGACTAAAATGTGGAAGAAACCAAAGTATCCATTCATAGAAGAATGGATAAGCAAAATGTGTTTTATTTTATAATTGAAATATTATTCAGCTTTCTAAAGGAAGGAAATTCTGACATATGCTACAACATGGATAAACATTGAAGGCATTGTGCTAAGTGAAATAAGCCAGTCATAGAAAGACAAATACTATATGATTCCACTTATATGAGGTACTTAGTCAAAATTATAAAGACAGAAAGTAGAATGGTGATTGCCAGGGGCTGGGGGAGGGGGAAAGAATGGGGAGTTATTGTTTAACTAGAGGCCGAGTACACGAATTCGTGCAATGGTGGGGTCCCTTGGCCTGGCCTGTGGGGATTGGGCCAAAACCAGCTCTCCAACATCCCCTGAGGGGTCCCAGATTGTGAGAGGGCAGTTCTCGGATGATCCACCCCAGAATCGGGCTCCCTCCTCTCTGGTTCTGGGTGCATCACCCAAGAACCGCTGCTGCCAAGTGACTGCAGCTTGGCAGCTCCTGCGTTGAGCATCTGCCCCCTGTTGGTCAGTGTGCGTCATAGCTACTGGCTGGTCAGCAGTCACTTAAGCTTTTATATATATACACTAGTGGCCCGGTGCATGGATTTGTGCACATTGAAAGGAAATTAATTAGAAGATTCATGCGATAATTACATTAGTGCAAAAAATTACATGTCAAAATAGTATGTATATTACAGTATTATAAAATTAAAACATGCGTGCAATTGGTGAAATTTATATGTATCGCGCATGCACGAGTCAACATTTATTTTTAAATTGCCAGTGCGTGTCATATGTACCCGGTCAGTCAGTCAGACAGTCAGACTGTTGGTCACTTAGCCTTTTATATATGTAGACTAGAGGCCCAGTGCACAAATTCGTGCATGGGTGGGGTCCAGCCAGCCCACCCCTATTGGGGTAGGGGAGTGGATTGGGGGCGGGGCTGGCCAGAGGGAGGGGCTTCAGGCAGTTGGCCCTCTCGCAATCTGGAACCCCTCAGGGGATGTTAGAGAGCCAGTTTTGGCCCAATTCCCACAGGTCAGGCCAATGGGCCCCACCAGTGCATGAATCTGTGCACCAGGCCTTTAGTATGCATATAAGATCTTTGGTTAATCTTTTCCTGACCTCCCCCCTGAGATTCATCAGTCTATTCCATGTTTCCATGCCTGTGGTTTCCGCTCCTGCATTGAGTGTCTGCCCCCTGGTGGTCAGTTCATAGCTACTGGCCGGTCAGCCCATCGCTTAGGCTTTTATATATGTAGAGTAGGGGCCCAGTGCACAAAATTCGTACACGGAGGGGGGAGGGGTCCCCTCAGCCCAGCCTGCACCCTCTCCAATCTGGGACCCTTCAGGGGATGTTCAACTGCCGGTTTAGGCCCGAACCCAGGATCGGGCCTAAACTGGCAGTCAGACATCCCTCTCACAATCCGGGACCGCTGGCTCCTAACTGCTCACCTGCCTGCCTGCCTGATCTCCCCTAACTTCCCCCTCTGCCAGCCTGATCACCCCTAACCACCTCTGCATGCCAGCCTGGTTGCCCCTCATGGCCCCCCCTGCTGGCCTAGTCGCCCCCATCTACCCCCCATGCCGGCCTGGTCGCCCCTCACTGTCCCGCCCTGTCGGCCTGGTTGCCCCACACAGCCTGCTGTTCAGTCATTTGGTTATCCCTCACTAAGCCCCCTGCTGGCCTGGTTGCCCCTTATTGCCCCTCTCTGCTGGCCTGATTGCCCCTAACTGCCCCCCTCCCCCCCCGGCCAGCCTGGTTGGCCCTTATTGCCCCCTATGCCGGCCTGGTCATCCCCAACTGCCCCCCCCCACCGGCCTGGTTGCCCCCAACTTCCCCCCCTGCTGGCCTGGTCGCCCCATGCAGCCTGCTGTTTGGTCGTCCGATCGATTGTTTCGGTCGTGACGGCCCCTGGCTTTTTATATATTAGGATAGGTATAGTGTTTCAGTTTTACAAGATGAAAAGAGTTATGGAGATGGATAGTGGTGATGGTTGCACAGCAATATGGGTGTATTTAATAACCACTGAACAATGTACTTAAAAATGGTTAAGATGGTAACTTTTGTTATATGTATTTTATAACAGTTAAAACAGGTGAAAAATGCACTTAATGCATCTCACAAATTATTACATTCCATGTAATATTACATGATTACTTTAAAAACATAGATTTTGGTAGAGCAAAGTTTCTGATGTGTTAATTATGAAAGATACATTAATACATAAGTTTATAGTAAAATGCCCAATCAGTTTTCATTAAAAAACTAAGAAGGCACAGGATGTATACGGATGGATGGCTCATAATATGTAATTGCCATTTCTGCCCCTCGGATATTTAATGAAAAAATAAAAATTTCTACCAAAAAAAAACACACAAACCAACTAAAATATAATAAATCTATAAAAATTATTTTTAAGGTCTATGAGCAATTAAAATGTTTTTGAAAGACATTAAAACAATGGCTTTAACTTGTTAGACAGGCCTATACTTTTGAAAAATTTCATAGAATGCACACTTAAAATTTGTGCATTTCATTGTATATAAATTTTACCTCAAAGGACAAAGAGAATGGTGAACAAATGTTGGGCTCTAGTCAATGATAAGCACACAGTGTATTTAAGGAGAAGTGTACTGCTTCTTTCGCAACTTACTCTGAAATGAACTTAAAAAGTAAATGAATACACTTGAAACAAATATAAAATGGTACTGAATATCAACTGTAATTTTAAAAAAAGTAAATGAATTGATGGATGAGTAGAGACACAGATACATGGATATATATTAAAGCAGGCAGAGTCAAACATTAACAGAGAGTATAGGAGGTGAGTATATGGGTATTCCCTGTTCAATCTTTCAACTTTACTGATGTTTGAAATTTTTGTAATAAAACATGGGAAATGTTTAAAAATCTGTCTAAAATGTTGAGACATAATTTCTAGAGCTGGTTGATGAGTAGTACATGGGGGCTCTTTACACTATTCTCTTTACATTTGCATATATTTGAATATTTCCACTACATATATTTGCATATATTTGCAAATGTTAAAAATTGGTTAATGATTTGAACTTCATTTTACTTGTTATTTGTGGGAAATAATTTTGGGGGAGATTATTTTTAGTCTTGTGATTTTTTTTTCTAATAGCTTCATTGAGATAAAATTCAAATGGCATAATGCACCTATTTAAAGTGTAAAATTCAATGGCTGTTAGTGTATTCACAGAGTTGAGCAACCACTGCCATATCCAATTTTAAAATATTTGTAATGTCCCAAATAGAAACCCTATACTCTTTAGCAGTCACTCCCATTTCCCTCTGCTCTGGGTAACCACTAATCTACTTTGTGTCTCTATAGATTTGCTTATTTTGGACACTTCATAGGCATAAAATCCTGCAATATGTGATCTTTCGTGACTGGTTTCTTTTACTTAGTACAATGTTTCAAGGTTCGTCATGTTGTAGCATGTATCAGTATTTCCTTCCTTTTTTATTGTGAAATAATATTCTACTGTATGGATATACCACTTTTGCTTGTCTATTATCAGTTAATGGACAGATGGTTTGTTTCCACTTTTGGCTATCAGGAAAAATGCTTCTATGAACGTGCATGTACAAGTTTTTATGTGGACATCTGTTTTCATTTCTCTTGGACACATACCTAGGAGAAATTGGAATTGCTGGGTTATATGGTAACTCTATGTTTAATTTTTTTAGAAACTGTTAACAAAGTGGCTGTGCCAATTTTCATTTCTAACAGCAGTGTATGTGGGTTCCAATTGCTCTACAGCCTCACCAACATTTGTTACGATATTTTTTACTATAGCCATCCTAGTGGGTGTGAAGTGTCTCTCACTATGCTCACTATGGTTTTATTTCCCTGATGACTAATGATGTTGAGTCTCTTTTCATGTGTCATTTTTATATACCTTCTTTGGAAAAATGACTATGTAGCCCTAACTGGTTTGGCTCAGTGGATAGAGCGTCAGCCTGTGGAATCAAGGGTCCCAGGTTCGATTCCGGTCAAGGGCATGTACCTTGGTTGCAGGCACATCCCCAGTAGGGGGTGTGCAGGAGGCAGCTGATCGATGTTTCTCTCTCATCAATGTTTCTAACTCTCTATCCCTCTCCCTTCCTTTCTGTAAAAAATCAATAAAATGTATTAAAATAAATGACTATGTAAAAAACATTGTGATGAAATACATATAACATTTTCCACTGTAACCATTTTTGAGTGTACCTTAGTGGTCTTAATTACATTCACAGTGTGGTGCAACCATTACCACTATCTAATTTCAAAAGTTTTTCATCATCCCAAACCAAAATTCTATAACCATTTTTTGCAAAAATTCATCATTCCTTCTTAACCCCTACCCCTGGTAGCCTCTACCCTACTTTCTGTATCTATGCATTTATTCCAGGTATTTCATATAAGTAAAATCATACAATATTTGTTTTTTTTCCACTTAGTATCATAGTATTTTAAGGTCCATTCATGTTGTTGCATGTATCCAAATTTTATTCCTTTTTATGATTAATAATCCTATCTAATAAAAGAATAATATGCAAATTGACCATACCTCTGCTACACCAACAAGCCATGCCCACCAGCCAATCAGGAGGGAGTATGCAAATTAACACAACTAAGATGGCTGCAGCCATGAAGAGAGCAGGAGGCTTGAGTTGCCCCCAGTGATGGAGGAAGCCAAGCTTTCCGCCCGCTCTGGCCTGCCTTGGCCTCCGCTCAAGGCTACAAAGTTTCAATTATAGAAGGTAAATAAATCCCAGATACCAGGGCCTCCACTTGGGTCACCGGGGGGGATGGCCAGCCTGCAATCCACCACAGGCCCCTAACCCAGGCCGCCCCATGTCCCAAGGGAACCCCCATCCTGATCCAGGACACCCTTCAGGTCAAACCAGCTGGCCCCCACCCGTGCACCAGGCCTCTATCCCAGTGGTCGGCAAACTCATTAGTCAACAGAGCCAAATATCAACAGTACGATTAAAATTTCTTTTGAGAGCCAACTTTTTTAAACTTAAACTTCTTCTAACGCCACTTCTTCAAAATAGACTCGCCCAGGCCATGGTATTTTGTGGAAGAGCCACACTCAAGGGGCCAAAGAGCTGCATGTGGCTTGCAAGCTGCGGTTTGCCAACCACTGCTCTATCCTATCTAATAAAAGAATAATATGCAAATTGACCGTTACTCCAACACACAAGATGGCTGTCCCCATGTGGTCAAAGATGACTGCCCCCATGTGGATACAAGATGGCCACTACAAGATGGTGGTGACCAGGCTGGCAGAGGAGGAAAGTTGGGGGCAACCGGGCATGCAGGGAAGGGCAGTTAGGGGTGACCAGGCCTGCAGGGGAGGGCAGTTAGGGGTGGCCAGGCCTGCAGGGGAGGGCAGTTAGGGGCAACAGGCTGGCAGGGGAGTAGTTAGGCATCAATCAGGCTGGCAGGGGAGTGGTTAGGGGGTGATCAGGCTGGCAGGCAGAAGCGGTTAGGGGCAATCAGGAAGGCAGGCAGGCGAGCAGTTGGGAGCCAGCAGTCCTGGATTGTGAGAGGGATGTCCCAGACTGGAGAGGGTGCAGGCTGGGTTGAGGGACACCCCCCCCCCCGTGCATAAATTTCGTGCACCAGGCCTCTAGTATACACACACACACACACACACACACACACACACACACACACACACACACATATTACATTTTTAAAACCCATTCATCCATTAATGGGCATCTGGGTTGTTTCTACCTTTCAGATATTATGAATAATGCTTGTATGCAGCATACAAGTGGCTTTTGGAATCTCTGTTTTTAATTCTTTGGAAATATATCTAGGAGTAGAATTGTTGAGCCATATAGTAATTCTATGTTCAACTTTTTGAGAAATTGCCATATTGTTTTCCACAATTTGTTTGCATAATTTTACGTTTCCATCAGCAATGTACCAGATTTCCAATTTCTTCACATCCTTAATAACCCCTGTTATTTTCTATTTATTTACTTGTTATCAAAGATAACAGCCATCCTAGGGGGTATGACATGTATTTTATTGTGGTTTTGATTTGCCCTTCTCTAAGGACTGATGATGCTGAGCATCTTTTTATTTGCATATTGGCCAGCAGTTCACATTCTTTGGAGAAATGTCTATCTAGTCCTTTGCCCATTTAAAAAAATCGGGTTGTTTGTTTTTTTTGTTGTTGCGTTATGAGTGCCTTTTATATATTCTGGATATCAGATATATGATTCTCAAATATTTCCTCCCATTCTGTAGGTTGTTATTTCACTTTCCTGATGGTAGCCTATGAAGCACTAAAGTTATAATTTTGCTAAAGTCCAATTTATCTATTGTTTTCTTTTGTTGCTTGTGCTTTTGTTACAGGATTCCAGGGCAGGAGGAATAGGGAAACTGAGGCAGGAAAGTTTAAAACAGTGTGGGCAATTTGCAGCCAGCTTGTAACTAACAAGCCATTATCTTCCCCAGCCAATGGTTAAAAAAACACACACACCTCCCTAAGGAAAGAATGCAGAAAGGGAGGGGGAAAGGAGAAAGAAAGAAAAAAAGGCAGTTTTACTCCCTAAAGAGAAAAGCCAGTAGTCTCAAGGCTTGGCAAGATCAAGTTGCCAGGTGCTTCTCATGAATTCTGGGAAGGCCACAATAAAGTAAAAAGAAGGGACCTGGAGAATTAATCTGTACCAAAATATTCAGCAAACAAATTTTGAAGCCTACAGACAGGAGGCTAGATAATGCGTCGGACCCCCACCCAACTCACTCTTCAGATTAGCGGAGAGCCCGTCTCGCTTCCTAAGCCAGATGTATAGGTTTGCTTGGTTTGCTTTTTCAATAAAGGTGCACGCTTTAATTGCTTTAATAAATTGGCTTTTCACAACTCAGCCAAGGTCTCTTGTATAAATTCATTTATATGAGAAGACGAGGCTCAAGGTTGGGAACAGCCCTCTCCCACTGACTCAGGGAGCTGTCCAGTAACACCTCTTTGGTGTCGGTGAGAGGTGCCTCTAACACTTTTGTTACCACTTTTTGAGACCACTGCCAAGGTCATGAAGATGTATAGCTATGTTTTTGTTTAAGTGCTCTATTTCTAGCATTTAGGCCCGTGTATATTCTGAGTATATATTTTTGAATATGTTGTGAGATAGGGAGGCTTATGATATTTTTATTTTGTGTTTTCAGTCTTTATCATTCAACAAAATACAATGAAAATTCTCTGGGAAGAGAAAACTCAAGTGGAAAGAAGGGGCTTACTTTCAGCCTCTTCACCTGGGTTTGCCCAAGTCCTTGAGTGGCAAGGGGCTGGCGTTTGGATTTCTTGCTGCCATAGCCCTATCCATTCCCCTTCCCCACTCTCCATCTCTTTTCTTTTGCCCTTTCCCTACCTGCTCCTGATGGATTGTCCTCAACTGCCTGTGATAGGCCTTGTGTTTTTGTGAGAACTTTGCCAGGCATCCTCATGGCCTCTGAGGGGCCTCAAATCCAAGTTCACAGGGCTGAGAAGATGTTCCTCACGGCACAGCTGCCTATACCTTTCACATTTCTTGTGAACTTTATGATGTAGTAGTGCGGCTTTGAGGTACACTTTGCATGCAACTTTTAAAAAAGTAAAGGCTTGTGGTGACTTTTTCTTTCTTTTTAAAATATATTTTTATTCATTTCAGAGAAGAAGGGTGAGGGAGAGAGAGATAGAAACATCAAGGATGAGAGAGAATCATTGATCGGCTGCCTCCTGCATGATCCCCTGTGCCCTACAATCCGGGCATGTGCCCTGACAGGGAATCAAACCGTGACCTCCTGGTTCAGAGGTCAATGCTTAACCACTGAGACACAGTGGCCCGCTGTGTGGATCTTTTCGATGCCAGTAATAACGGCCATGCTCAGATTTGTCTGTGGCGCTCTGGAGTCTGCAGGTTCATGGTTCTTCCCACTTGTACTATTTTCTTTGTCCTCATTCATTGCTTGTTCTCACAGCCTCAGTGGGGCAGTGTTATAATTTTTGTTCTCTGGCAGGGCAGCAGAGGCACAAGGAGCCAGAGATTTGTTCCTGTGGGGCACTCCCTGACGAAGGAATGGGTGCTGTGACGTGCTCTCTCAGGGGGCCTACCAGCACGTCCACGTGCTGGGCAGGATTCAGAGGATCAATGAACAACGCCCTCACTCAGTAGGTGTTTTACGTACTTAAGGCCAAACATCAGATACTTGGAAACATTTAAATAACTGACAGGATTTGTTCTTTTCTCTAAGATTGTGATTCTGAAAAGGAAATTTCCTGAATACCATCCCCAGAGTCTGCCTGATGTCCCTGGTCTGGTGCATTTAAAAAATTTAACCAGTAGGAGAGGAATCAATCAAATGCAGAATCATCACTATACAGGTACTGGGGCCGGGGGCAGGGAGTGGTAGGGAAAGATATCGAGATCACTTTATATTGCTGTATAGATCAATAGAGGAAGGTGTCATCATCTAGTTGTGGCGATGAAAGGCCCACAGAATCGGAAGTGAAATAACAGGTCTAGCCAGTGGAACAGACAATAGGACCCCGGGATTAGAGGTGGGAGGGAGCACTTCAGGCCGAGATGGGGGGGCAGGGGAGTTGAAGATTTCAATAGGTGCAGAGAAGGGGTAGGACCCAGCGGGGAGCCAGAAATGGGCACAGAGCTGAGGCAGGAAGGGTGAGTGAATGCAATGGCAGATGGTCAGGACATATGAGGTTAGCCGGGAAAGGTGCTGGTGCCAGGAAATGGACCGAAAGATGGGAGATTCCAAAGCAGGCAAGGGTGAGCCCACAGTTTAGGAACAAAGGGCTCAGGCCCCGTTCAACTGGGGAAGGAAGGGGCGACGGGAGAGGTCAAGCGCTGCAGTTCAGTTGAGAAAGTACCTTTTTTATTGGCAGGTCTGTCCCTCGCAGTCCCTTGAGCACTAAGCAGAGAAGGTCCTTGTTGCTTGAAACTGCCCTAACCCTGGGCATCCCTGGAGTGCGAAGCATGCATGCACTTTTATCAGGAGAGGGCTCTAGTCCCAAAGCTACTCAACTTTGTCTTTGGAATAGGTGTTTGCACAGGGGTCGCTGAGTCTGGGGATGCGAAGTGTAGTGCAATGAAGAAGACATGCAAGTACATGCTGGTGCCCCCCGTCCCCCCCGAACGTGGGCCTTCTAATTGGTCTCCCCCTGCCCTCCCTTCTCACCTGGTGCAAAGCACAGCCCCAAGAAAAGCTGCCCTCTCCCTTGCAACTAGCTATATTGTGTTGTGCAACTTCTCTGGGTTAGAGGAGGTAATTAACTGTTTTGGTTTAAAAGCCCCCTGCTGGGTTGCAGTCTGCGTGGGAGAATAAAAATAAATAAGCGCGAAAGGGAACAGTGTCATCAAAGGTCTTGGAACCTACCTTTCTTCATTCTGAGGGTGAAAGCACTACTGTTGGCCACAGGTGCCACGGGTTACCCACGCAGGGCTGCGTCCCTTGGCCCTTCATGCTTTTTTAACAATAAATCAAGAATGATCGGTTCATAATTTAATGAGGCAGCCTTGCCATGGTTCCAGATCCGCATCAGATAACAGCCTGTCACCTGTCCTGGCCTGAGCAGTTTTACTGTGACTTCCTTTAGTTCTCAAGCTGGCTTGAGGAACATTGCTAGAAATGATCCAAATTTGTCCCCTTAATGTAAATATCAAGAACCGGGTTTTTTGTTTTTTTGTCTGTTTTGTTTTTAAGCCAAAGCCTCTTCACTTCTATGGAGGAAAACGTTTGCTGCCCTGCCCATTACCAAATTTTGGAGGCAAGCTGGGCCCCTTCCGTCCGAGGCCACACTCAGGTAGGTTCTGAAGGGGCTGTGTGTGCGGGGTTCCTGTCTGTGTGCCAACTGCTTCAACAACACTTCTCTAAGGTGCTGACACAAAGAATCTTGTCTCCATAAGTAGGAGACAGTAAAAGCTTACAGAGAGAAGTGCTAAGGCACAAATAGCCTTGCAGTTAAACGGGAGTTTGTGGTGGCTGCAGGGCCAGGCCTTGTTCTCTCATTCTGGGGAGGAAGCTGTACTGGGGGCAGGGCAGCGTCCCACACAGAATTCTTTTTTTTTTTTTTTAATATATTTTTATTGATTTCAGAGAGGAAGGGAGAGGGAGAGGAAGATAGTAACATCAATGATGATAGAGAATCATTGATTGGATGGTAATAGAGAATCATTGATAGGCTGCCTCCTGCACACCCCCTACTGGGAATCAAGCCTGCAACCTGGGCATGTGCCCTTGACCAGAATCTAACCTGGGACCTTTCAGTCCACAGGCTGACGCTCTATCCATTGAGCCAAACGGGCTAGGTCCCACACAGAATTCTTTACATTCCTCAATGCTGATCAGCCTTTCTGGCAGCCCTGAAGGAAGAAATCAGGTAACCGAGCAAGCTCTGTGATGGCAGAAATAGACCATAAGGAAAGATTTCTTGCATACACTGAACTGGATCATTATCCTCCCAAACTACTCTGAAGTAGGTGAGCTTTAAAAAAAAAGCAGTTTTAAAATTCCCCGCAAAATATTGCCAGTTGTTTCTCTCTTTGCATATTATATATATATATATATATATATATATATATATATATATATATTCACACCCTTGTTTTATAGGAGCTAATAATTTGTTTTTCATGGTTTCTTGTTTGTCTTGCTTCCTAATTATTTCTTAAAGAAAGTGGTACTTAAAAAAAACTTATTTTTTTTAGATGGCAAATTTACAGGTATTTTAAAAAGTAGAACTTCTGCACTGTATTCTTTACCTATATTATTTTATTCTAAAATCAACAAGGAAAAGAAAAATATAATGTGGGAAAGAATGGAGGGTGATGATGGCCATCAGAGTATTATGTACATACTAGAGGCCCAGTGCATGAAATTTGTGCACAGGGGAGGGGGGATCCCCTCAGAGGATGTCCAACTGCCGGTTTAGGCCCGATCTGGCAGTTGGACAGCCCTCTCACAATCCTGGACCTCTGGCTCCTAATTGCTCACCTGCCTGCCTGCCTGGTCACCCCTAACTGCCCCCCCCCTGCCGGCCTGATTGCCCCTAACTGCCCCCTGCTGCCGGCCAGGTCACCCCCAACTGCCCCCTCCCTGCTGGCCTGGTCACTCCTAACTGCCCCTGCCCCCCCGCCAGCCTGGTCACCCCTTACTGCCCCCTCTGCCAGCCTGGTCGCCCCCAACTGCCCCCCCACTGGCCTAGTTGCCCCTCACTGTCCCCCCCCCCCCCCGCTGGCCTGGTCACCTCTTACTGCCCACCCTGCCAGCCTGGTTGCCCCCAGTTGCCCCCTTCTGCTGGCCTAGTTGCCCCTAACTGCCCCCCTGCTGGCCTGGTTGCCCCCAACTGCCCACCCTGCCAGCCTGGTTGTAGGTAGCCATCTTGTGAGGGTGTAAGGGTTAATTTGCATATTACCTCTTTATTATATAGGATGGCAGATTCTGCCCTTTATGATTTGGTTACAGGGAAGAGTCCAAGCCACACAGAAGGAGGTTTCTCTTTGCAGTCTATTGAAGCAAGCCACAATTCCTCTGGATTTGGATACCGTGGAGAAGGTGGCAGAGCCCAGTGTCATCTGACCTAGCTCAAGAACACAGATCTTCTATAATTAAACATCTTCCTCAACAAAATGCTAATAAAACAATGCAATGGCTGCACCACACTTGATTTTCATTGCGTTTTACACCTTTTCCTCTTGCCAGCTCTTCAGGTTGACTTTCTCGGCGGCTTCATTCCTTCACTGGTGCCAGGCAGGCTCACTGCGGAACCACTTGGGTTTTCTTCCTTTTGCGCCCAGTAAATTTTCATAAACCATTTAACGTGAGAACAAGCAGGTTAATTTCCCGTGCCGGTGAGCCAGGCTCTCGGAAGGCTCTCAGCAACACTGCCGTGTTCTGGCGTCAGAGTCAGAGGCCTGGGTCCCAGCGGCCAGGATGCTTGCCAGCGCCTTCTCTGTGCAGACACCAGGTGTGATTTAGCATAACAGATTGCGGGGACGCACAGCAGCTCCGAGAATCCATGCGTCAGAACCACACTGTACCCTTCGTGCAAGATGAAGAGGAAGTCTCATGGGCTAGAGGTTCTGCCAGGAAAGGCCTCTGAACAAACTGGAAATGGGAAATCACTCCACCTGGCATCACACACCTGGTTTCAGGAACATTAAAGTTCTTCTTTACGCTATCAGAACCCCGTTAAATGCCCCATCATATCACAATGCTGTTTTCTTCTGATGATAGGCAGTGAGTATATGCAAAAAATGGAGTTACAGTCAACCCTTGAACAATGTGGGGGTTAGGGGGGCCAACCTCCATGCAGTTGAAAATTCAAGTATAACTATTGACTCTTTAAAAATTTACTAATAGCCTACTGTAGACTAAGAACCTTATTGGTAACATAAACAGTTGATTAACACATATTTTGTATATGTATTCTTACAATAAAGTAAGTTATAGAAAAGGAAATATTAAGAAAATCATAAAAAAAGAAAATCATAAAAGAAAATACATTTACAGTATTTATTGAAGAAAAAAAAAAGTGGACCTGCACAGTTCACATCTGTGTTGTTGAAGGGTCAACTGTATAAGGAAAATTTAAAGCTCACTGAATTTTAAAGTTCATTGATTATGTACCTAACCAATGCCTAAACCATGCATGAAGCCTTGGTGGACAGTGACTCTGAACACAAGGCTCCAGCTGTCAACCCTTGGGATGTTGTTTAGGGAAGACTCTCAGGGAAGAAGCCAAGCTTCGAGGCCAGCGCAGCGTAGACCCCAGAGATGAGAACAAGCTCCCCATGTCGACAAGCTTAGTGAGAAGAGGAAAGATCACCCACAGGAGAGAGGCTGAAGTCACATGGAAGGTGGTTTTAGGACAAGTTTAGCAAACACAACTGCTGGAATTACCAGGCTTTCTGTTCAGACCATTGCCATGGGCAATTTAATGATTCGTGATGCACAATTAGGTAATGGAGAGGACCAATGGGGTCCCAGTGGCATCCCAATGCTGAGTAATATGGCTTTGGAGTTAAGTATATGTGTTCAAATATCCTAAATCACTTGACAATGATGATATACATGTATACACAGTTCTTTTAAAAACTCTTTAAAGGGCTTGCTCTCATTTGCCCTCATAGCAGTTCTGAGATGCAGACAAGGCAGGTCTTATTCACCATGTTTGCCTGAAGAACATGTAGGTTATAAGATGTAACTTATCCAGAGATCGAACAGCTGGTCAGCAGTGGAGGTGAGGCACAACTCACGTGTTGGCGCCCAAGCTGGTGCTCTGTCTGTGGAACCCTCCATGCATCTGGGTCTGTGAGTTCCCCAGTAGCCTATAATAAACCATTTTGTTTTCTGCTTAATTTAAAATATGTATTTTAAATATATTTTTATTGATTTCAGAGAGGAAGGGAGAGAGAGACTGAAACATCAATGATGAGAAAATCATTGATTGGCTGCCTTCTGCACACCCCCTACTGGGTATGGAGCCCACAACCCGCGCTTATGCCCTTGACCGGAATTGAACCCGGGACTCTTCAGTCTCCAGGCTGACGCTCTATCCACTGAGCAAAACCAGCCAGGGCTTCAATAAAAGTATATTAATTTAAAAATTAAAAATAATAAAAATCACTCATTTGAAAATAAAGAAATCCAATATTGTCACAAACATTATAAGCTGTTCACCTTCAAATGTGAACTAGTAAACTGATTAACAAATTCTTAATTTGAAATGTGGGAAAACAGTCACTAAAAGATGTATTGAGACAGAGCTCTGAGATAAGGCCAACAAATTCTGGCCAAAAGAACAGATAGTCAGCTGATAAACGTGTAATAAAACAGCAGAATATTATTGCTACTATTCCTCTATGAAGCTGAAATACCCTAAAATGGAGAAATTAATGAACAGCGTGGATCTGGTACAGAAACAAAGTTACCAAAACAGAGTCAGGGAAGGAGAAATATGAAATGAAGCCCCTTTCTCTGGCGGTGGGGTGTTCCTTCTACAAACCAGTCTTAAGAAAATAGCGGTTCATTCAGGAGGTGGTATTTACAGACAGCTACTATGCAGGCAAAAAAAATATGTTTATTTCAAAGGAGATCTAAGATTGCTTTTTAATAATATTATTAATGTTCTATGTCAAGTGTTTTATGATGTTAATAGGAAAGAAGATACTGGAGTTCTTGATTAATGATGTCCATCTTTTTAAATTTACTCATCGAAAGTTTAGTTTTCTAGGGCTGCCATAACCAATTACCACAAACTTAGCTGCTTAAAACAATAGTGATTTATTCTCTCACAGCTCTAAAGACCAGAAGTTTAAGATCAAGTTGTCTGCAGGGCTGTGCTCCCTCCCTAGAGACTCTTTCCTTGCCTCCCCCAGCTTCTGGCTGTCAGCATTCCCTGTGGCTGCATTACTCTAACCTCTGACTCTGTCTCCATGTGGCCTTCACCTCTGAGCATCTCTTATAAGGACACCTGTCATTGGACTTAGGGCCCACCTGGATGATCCAGGATGATCTCATCTTGACATCCTAGCTACACCTGTAAGACCCCTTTTCTAAATAAGGTTGCATTTACAGGTTCCAGGGATTAGGACGTGGTCATATCTTTTGAGAAGCCAGCATTCAATCCACTGCAGGAAGCATATTCCATGACCAGTGGATTGAATGGTTCCTTAAAAGAACCACTAGAATATAGTATTAATAAAGGTGAGTTCTCCCTTTTCCATTCTTCCCTCTCTAAATACTACATGATAGACCTCAGTGTGGTTTAGAGCCATATTCTGTCTCCCAATTCATTCCATGCATCAGCGCCTATTCTCTCCCTTTTTGCCTCTCACCTCCACCGCAAAAGCACCTGTTAAGGAAAAGAAAAACGTGGTGCTTCTGAGTCACTGTCTTTAGGCCGTGTGCTTGGAGTAATTCTTTCTATCAAGAAATTTGGCTTTTCCATGTAAACCTAGTCGATACTTTTCATCATCCAGAGAATGCATTTTTAGATGGTTGGCTAAGGTTTGGAATCATAAAATCATGCAATTTTAGGGCTGAAGAAAGCTCAGAAATTATTTAGTCATTTTAGAAACAAGGAGATAAAATTCCCAGAGAGATCAACAAATTACTGAAGGTCACTGAACATAATAGTGGCAGAGCCAGAACTAGAACTCAAGTCTCCTGACAACTATTTAAGCACTTTTCACACTATCACACACAATACAGAATGTGTTGCAGAGCTTGCTCCTACATGAATTACTCTTAAGATGTTGGCCTCATTGGTGTCACCCAGTGAGATAACCAACCTTCTATGGACTGAATTTTTGTGTCTCCCCAAAACTCATATGTTGAAGCTCTAACCCTCAATGTGATGGTATATAGGGGTGAGGTCTTTAGAAGGTAATCAGGTCATAAGGGTAGAGCCCTTGAGTGGGATTAGTGCCCTTATGAGAACAGATACAAGAGAGATGATCTTTGTCTCTGCCATATGAGGGCATAGAAGGTAGCCATCAATAATCCAAGAAGTGAGTTCTCACCAGGAACCACACCACCCTGCACCTCGATCATGGATTTCTCAGCCCCCAGAACTGTGAGAAATAAATGTTTGCTGTTTAAGCCACCTAGTCTATGGTATTTTTATAGCAGCCATAACTAACAAAAACACAACCTAATGAAATACTCAATGCTATTTAGTGTGCTGTGGGCAAGTAAGGCCTCTGCTCTCATGGAGCTTGCACATTCAGGTAGGTGAATAATGACAGTACCTCCAAGATGCAAGGATCTATGTAGTCAGGAGCAGTGACCTCTTTTCCCTTAGATTGTCAAATAAAAAATGACAACAGTCAACACAACAATAGCCGTCTGGTGTAAATGAATCAAAATTATACCTTTTATTTTATTTTTATTTTTTGAGAGACTGGCAAAAAATATTTTTTGGTGTGTCTCAGACTTTTAGTAGTTAGTTTATGTGTGCCATGAGATGAGAAAGCTGAAAATCACTGTCTTAGAGGAAAGGTAAAGCAACTGGAGTTACTGTCCCCACTTAGAAGTATTCCTTATCTTGTCAGATGTCATCATTTGAGTCAAAAGCACTTCTTGGCCTAGAAAATAAGCCTCCTTACTCCTCTCTAGTGCCTAACTAGAGAATCAGGAACCCAAGGTCAACCATAACAAAACAAAAAAAAAGCTGTTTTTTTTTTTTAAGTTATTAAACTCCACAGAATAAAGTATACCTCTCAGGGACAGTAAAGCCATCAACTAGCTACTTGTAAATGAGAGAGGCATTTTCTAGTTGATACAGAGAGCGAAAAAAAGACCCATATGGCGGATCCTTTTGGCATAGACTTATCTGCTCTGGCTGTCTAATATGTTTCTTCACTGCATTAATTCTTCTTACTAGTATATCAGAACCATCGCACAATTTGCTTACTTCCCAGGAAGGTAAAAACAGAAAGGTTTTTGTCTGTAGGATTCTTCCCTTCCCTTCCTCCTTCAACACTGGAGCAGCCTAGTCCATGCAGGATGCCAATGACCTGGGTCTTTGGATGAAATGGCCTGGATCTTTTGGTAAAACAATCTCAAGGCTCTGGCCCACACAAGATTCAACACAATCCTTCCTCATGAAACAGGAAAGGGGACTAGACTTCTGGGTAGTATTTCACCTGGGCTGGACCCGATGCCTGATGCAGATTCAGAATTTATTTTAAGATGGGTTTTGGCTTGTTGGATGGAGCATGTTGCATTGCTGCTGGCTGGAGTGTGAGTCCCGCGGGCTTGCAGCCCTGTCTTCTTTCATAAGAAATCCTTGCCAATCCAGGATCTGTGAACTGATTCTGCCAGCCAATCTCTAATTTAGCATATGTACAAAGCCAATTTTTGGACACCATGATGGAGCTTGGCACCTCTGCAGCCCTCCATGTTTGCAATGCTCACAGTGAAATAATGAGGAACTAGCAAGATAGAAAGAAAAACATGACATGAAAAGGCTTTCTAAATTCACAAATTGTCTCTGTATTATATATGTATATGTGTTTCCCTCCTGCTTTCCCAACATAAACTTCCCCCATGCCTTTCGTTGTCGTTATTTCATTTAGATTTTCAATCTGGGATGCACTTAGCAACAGCCAACACTGACAAAGATAAAACCCTGCTCCCCACTGAGAACATCTGATTTTTAAAATGTAGAAATGCTGCTCTTTACAAAATAGGACATTTCCCTTTTAATTAGCTTCAAAATACACCCAAATAATTTGCCGTAGGAAATGATACCATTTTAGAGTACTTAAAAATAATTCCCATCCTTGTAAAACCAATTTGATGAGAGGTGCAAGCTAGTGAAACCTTCAGTTTTGAGATAAATTGAGGTGCATCTGTGGAGATAGCTGTCACTACCATGGAAAAATTCACCTAACCCTCAGGCTTTTATCACTGTCTTCTCTCAGAAGACTTGTGTCTGAGGTGTGTTTGCTAACATATTGGGGAACAATTGCTAATTGAGGTTCAAGTGCCCCATCCATCTTTGCTGAAATTGGGTCTTCCCGCCTCCTTCCCTTTTATCGATTTTCTTGTCAATCATCTAGTTTTCTAACAGTTCCAAACAGAATAGGTATCCACAAAAGCTCTACGGCGACATGTCATGCTATCTTTGAAAATAGGTATATATACTGTGCTCCCCCACCCAGCAATGTGCTGGCATGGCGTCCTGAGACAGGCGCCCACCAGGTGCAGCATTTTGACCTTTCCCTGTGCACACATGAATCCAATCTCTGAATACAAGGGAGGGGAAACTATGTGATTTTCTGATGTATACTTACTCCAATGCACAGATTGTGACCATGGCCAACTTTTTGGCTCTTTTGGTAAGTGAGATCCCTGCCAGGTGAGCCACCGCTGATTGGTTTGCTCTCTGGGATGAACAAACCCCCCAAAACATCTGGTCCTTACCTGCTGTGGCTTCTGTTGGTAGAAAAAGAGCCTGAGCCCTGCCTGTATAAATATTTTAGGAGCTTGGCTGATGGCAAGCTCTGCACAACCATGCAGAAGCCAAGCTTGATGGCCCTGGCCTGGTGTGGGGCTCCCCAGGTGGCAGGGGCTGAGAGCGGGCAGTGTGGTTGGTGGGGGGTGGAAGTGAGTGCCTCCAGTCATTCCGAGTCGCCCCTGGGCTGATTAGTGACGAGGGCTGACAGGCGCCTAAGGGGAGGTCCTGTCCAGTTTTTTTTCTGTAGCAGGGATAATGGGCCATGTATGGGGTCCTAAGACAGAGCCTGGGGACTTTTCTGTGTGACTATGACTACATTCCTCATCAACAAGGCCACACTCATGGTCTCTTGGAGGCCATTGACTCACTGGAGGATTACCATTAGGGGACATCTGCTCAGTGGCGCCAGGTTCTTTCCCCACCCGTCAGGGGCCAGCATGGGGCCTCCATGCTGCTTCACCCAAGTCAGATAGAAGGGCAGGGCACCAGGTCTGGGAATTAGAGAGGACGATCGATATGTGTATATATGACGCGGTCATGGACAAACGCAAAGGCTCACACGTAACCCCACTGGGAACTGGTTAAAAGTGAAGTCTGTGATAAATGACTCATGGAACCCAGACCCTGACCAGTCTCCCCAGAAGACGGGAGGCTCCTAACATTTGTGATTCTGGGAGTTCAAGTGACTAGCATGTATGTAAAGGATTCCAGGTCTGGCCTTGCAAATAAAAGTAACTACTTAAACAGGGATGAGTTTTTCACTCCTGAGTGAGCCTGAATTCTTGAATTATGAGATCACCCCCTTTCAAGTTTAGTGTCAAAGGAATGATTAATTCATTTAAATATAAAACTTATAACTTGAATTCCTCTGCCTCAGCACCCTGGGACAGCTGCTGCCTTGTTGGTATATTGAGGTTCCCTATTATTTGACATGTGTTCACATAAGGAGACCATCTAGGGGGATGGTCTGCAGAGTTGTAACAACCAAGGCAGGTGGATTAGAATGCAGATGTTTTAAACTTTTGATGAGGTAAAATTGACAAGGATTTTTAAAAATGTATGTCACTTATATCAAAGTTTAGTAGATTTTTTGTTTTTATTGGTGGGTTGTTGCTTTTTTTTTTTTGAGAGAGAGAGAGGAAGAGGAGAGAGAGAGAGAGAGAGAGAGAGAGAGAGAGAGAGAGAGAGAGAGAGAGAGAGAGAGAGAAAGAGAAAGAAATATGAGAGAGAGAGAAATATGAGAGAGAAACATCAATCTACTTACTGCCTTCCGCATACACTGGGACCAGGGATAGAGCCTGCAACTTGGGCATGTGCCCTGATTAGGAATCGAACCAGCGACTTTTCAGTGTATGGGATGATGCACAATCAACTGAGCCACAACAGCAAGGGCAAAGTTTAGTAGATTTTAAGAAGATCAGAATTGGATTATAATTTGGAATTAATTTACACGATTTGTTGTTCCAGTTGTAGTTGATTTTTCTTGTAAAAAAAAATTGTAGCCTGGACTGCTGAAAATTGGGTTATAATACAGTCAAAGAAAAAGGTAAACCATAAATAGAGAAAAGCTGTATTGGTCAGGGCTCTCCAGAGAAACAGAACCAAAAGATGATCGATAGATAGATAGATAGATAGATAGATAGATAGATAGATAGATAGTAGATAGATAGGTTTACTTTAAGGAATTCAAAATCTACAAGACAAGCTGGTGAGCTGGAGTCGATGTAGTCATGAGGCAGAATTTCTTTTCCAGGAAATGTCAGTTTTTGCTCTTAAGGCCTGCAACTGATTGGATGAGGCCCACCTACATTATCCAGGGTAATCTAATTTACATAAAGTCAACTTTATGTAGATATTAACCACAGCCATCCCATTGCTATGCAGCAACATCTAGGTTAGCATTTGATTAAATAACTGGGTACTATAGCTTAGCCAAGTTGACCCCTAAAGTAGTTCATCACAGCAGCTTTTTTCCAAACTGATAAAATAAGAAATGTCTTCTGTCCATGAAGATTCAGCCTTCTCCCTTTTGGAAGGGAGAAGCCACACCCCATCAAATGAGACATGATACACTAGTGATCGGTAGCTCTATAGCCTTTTCCAAGATATTTCTTGGAAGAGGGTTGCAGATCCTGAGCCTGGTACAGAGGTGCACCAGCAAAGGGGACTGGCAAACAACAGGCTGAAATGAAGGGGAGGAAATCCACCTGTTTTATGGTATTCATTCTGGTTCCACCAGTGTCTCTGAAGCAGGTGCTCCAACTACAGTCAGTACATGAATAGTTGCCTGTGCTGCCCACCTGACCAGTTCCTGACACTTGCTCTTCATCACCATCCTTCTCTTAGAGCAGCATATGCTCTCAACATGTGGGTGAACCTCATGAAAGAAGATAATGAATGCATTGTCTTGGGCCAGCAAGTCATCCCAGAGAAAAATAAGCTTCCTTCCCTGCTAATTATACTCTGAGTCTTTCCTTTCATAATTTGTATAGTTCTAGATTACTTTAAATGACAAAACAGCCTGCATTTTAAAACTCTAAATCAACAGGGGGAAAACCCCCACACCTTTGGAATAAAAATGTACCATTTTGGTTCTTATCTCTAAGGTCAGATAATAATAAGTAACATTTACATGGTACTTTATCATTTATAAAGTGTTTTCACATACACTTATTTTATTTTTCTCCTTGCAGAAACCTTGGGAGGTCAATGGTTTCTCCCCATTTTACAGATGATGGTACAAAAGCTCAGAGAGGTTAATAGACTTTCCTGATAGCACACAGCCACCCGATTGCTGAGCAGGGACTGGAACAGCGATCTGCTCTCCCCAGCTACACCTGGAACTGCCTAGACCAGTGATGGCGAACCTATGACACGCGTGTCAGCACTGACATGCGTAGCCACTTCTGATGATACGCGGCCGCATGCCGAGGATGAAACATTTGCTGCTCCTGAGGATGAAACATTTGTGACTAGAGTCTTGGAGTTAGTTTTTTCCTCAAAGTGACACACTACCCGAGTTATGCTCAGTTTTTTGGCAAAGTTTGACACACCAAGCTCAAAAGGTTGCCCATCACTGGCCTAGACTTCAGGCCTTGCTGTTGGTGACAAGTTCAACTCTCAACCCCTAGTTTACAGAGATACATAAGCATGGCCAGAATCTGACTGTTTCAATAAATCATGAAACTACTCTCTACTATAGAAAACCTTCACTGAAGGCAGTGTTCCCACTTATGGCCAGGTATCTTTCCCTCTCCATCTGTCCTTCCTGGTACAGGGAGCACTATTGGAAGTCAGTGGGCGTCTGTGCACAATAAAGAGTCGGGGGATGAGAAGCAAGGATGTGAATCTCGTCCACAAAGTGAAGCCTTACGTCCTAACAAATAATTAAGAAAAAAGTTGAGGTCATGTTCTCAGCTGATCCTCACTGGCAGAGCCAACTTTGGATTAAACACTTCTGCTCAGTGGTTTTGACATTCTCATTGAGGCATATCTTGATGAAATTAGAGATGCAGAAAATATTTTTTGATGGCGTACAGAGACAAAACAGCTAGAAGGAAAGCCGATTTTGTGTGCAAACTTGTGTAGACTGAGTTAAAGAGGAAAAGAGAGTAAGGCGCATGCTCATGTGGATGTGTATAAATGAAGGAAGATGAAAGCAGGTTATAGAAGAGGAAGGGCGAAGCTGGGGTGATGCTAATTAATTAGACTTTCAGATCTTGGCAGCAAGAGGTGTGTTTATAAACAATCTTCATTAAAACATACCTTTCCAACTATTAACTGTTTTAGTTGGCAGCAATAGTCCTTGTCTAATTATTCTGTACTTGATTCAATCTAAAAGTGGAGAGGAAAATATTAATAAATGAACACAACCATTCTTATGCTGTCATATAGATTTCTGCACCGAGATTATTTCTAATGCTTAGTTAATGAAGTGTGGCCAATTCAAGCTATTTTATGAAAAGATTAGGTGGGGAGGGTTGTTAGTCAGAAGGCTTTCAAGCTAGTAGAAAAGAAAAATTAGACAAAGATATAAGAATTAATAGAATGCTAACCATTCAGGAATCTCTTAATAGCATTCTCTTACTAAGCCACCAGCAAGCCAACTAGTTTTCCTCTTGGAATTCAACTCTAGAAAAGTCTGAACTATGAGGATACAATAAAGACTTGCAGACATTCTAAATCTTTTTAAAAATTATCTCCCAGGTATCCTTTCTGAGGAAGTTACTAGAGGATGTATTCCATTAAAACGAGAGAATAAAGCAAGAAATAAAAATAAATGAAGTTCAGAAAAATGAAGATCCAACTCAGAAATCAGGCCCAAGGACTTCCAAATATAACAGAAAAGAAAGCTACCAGATAACAGTTTAGAGGGCAGCCAGCACAGACTAGAACAGTGTGGATGGTGACTTTAGAAAAAAAGAAAAAAAACTTATGGTTACTTGATGTATTTAAAGACACTTTCCAGCTCTGTTGGAGAGTTTGGGACTCAATTTTAGAGCAATAACAATATATAGAAAATAAAGCACATTCAATAGGTGAATGGATAAAGAAACTGGTGCATTCATACAATGGAATGTTATTCAGAGATAAAAAGAAGAGCTATCAAGCTACAAAAAGACATGAATATGTTTTTTTACAGTACATGATACTGTATAGTAGTGTTTTATATAGTACACTAGTGGCTCGGTGCGTGAAATTCGTGCACGGGGGAGGGGGTGTTCCTCAGCCTGGCCTGCACCCTCTCCAATCTGGGACCCCTCAAAGGATGTCCTACTGCCAGTTTACAGGGATCGGGCCTAAACCGGCAGTCAGACATTCCTCTCACAATCCGGGACTGCTGGCTCCAGCCACTCATCTGCCTGCCTGCCTGCCCGATTTCCCCTAACCACTCTGCCTGCCGGCCTGCTTGCCCCCAACTGCCCCCCACCGCTGGCCTGCTCACCCCCAAATGCCTCCCCCCGCCAGCTGATCACCTCCAACTGCCCCCCATGCCAGCCTGCTCACCTCCAACTGCCCCCCCTGCTTTCCTGCTCGCCCCCACCTTCCCTCCCCACTGGCCTGCTCACCCCCAACTGCCCCCCCTGCTGGCCTGCTCACTCTAAACTGCTCCCCCCACTGTCCTGATCACCTCCAACTGACCCCCACTGACGGCCTGCTCACCCCCAACTGGCCCCCTTGCTGATCTGCTTACCCCCAATAGCCCCTGCCATCCCATCCTGGCCTGATCACCCCCCCTCCCCCCCGGCGACCCAAGGTCCCAGCCCCTCCTTTTTTTCTTTTTCTTTTTCTTTTTTATTAGCGCCTCCTTGAGCAGAGGCCAGGGCCGGCTGGAAGCAAGTATCTAGGATTTATTTATTTTCTACAATTGAAAATTTGTGGCCTTGAGCAGAGGCCAGGGCCGGCCAGGGCGGGCGGGAAGCTAGGCTTCCTACATTGCCGTGGCAACACAAACCTCCTGCATGCTCCAGCTCCGTGGCCGGCCGCCATCTTATTTTGGTTAATTTGCATACTCGCTCCTGAGTGGCTTGTGGGCGTAGTGGAGTGATGGTTAATTTGCATGTTTCTCTTTTATTAGTGTAGATGTGTTTTTTTTACAGTGTATTTTTTATAGTATAGGATACTGTATAACAGTGGGTACAACTTACGTTTTCATTCTACACCATATTAAACATGTGCGGTAATGTCCATAAATAATGAAACAATATGCTAAGGAACCTTTCTTATAAGACTTAGTAGCATGAGGTGGACCTTACTAATAATGCACACATTTAAGTGACATGCATTGCAATCCCCCCAGAAGATCAGCTGAACACCCTCCCATCCACTAACCCCAATCCATGTGAAACCTCAATGTTTTTGCCAGCACACACTTGCAAACCCATGTTGGAATTTTGATCCAGATGGTGAAATCTGGGTTAAAAGTTTTTATTAGTTGTTATAGTGATTACTCCAATGATGAGAATTTAGATAGTGGGGACTTATGTTCTAACACTGAGAGTATGAAGTAAGGTGACAATGATCCTGCAGAGGGTTACATGATCAAAGGGGGAAATAAAACTGTATCCAGACAAATGCAAGTAGGTGTTCCTTCTGTATGCATACAGCAAGGTGAACAAAGAATACTGAAGCAGCACTTCTGTTACTGTGCTATGTTTCGGAGTGATGTTTCCCGTTTCTATTATTCTACCGTCATGTTAGTTATAGTGTTGATTTTGCAGTTAAGACAAGATTTTAAAAATATGGGCATGTGTAAAAACATTGGGTGCAAATATAAGTGTGAGCACACATAAATGCAATACCCCCAACCCTGCCCCCACATGATCCTCTGCCAGTTAGACTATTGCAAGTGGAGAAGGTGGGGCACTCAGGAAAGATCACCTGGGTCAGACCTGCTTTAGAGAAGCTGGGATTCTCTGCAGCCAGTGGCCACCAAATGCAAGCATCAAAGTATACATATATTTTACAAATCCTTTGCTTTCTATAGTAGGTAGCTGAGGGAGTATTACATTTTTATAATTTAAATTATACCAAAGAAACACAAGGGAAGCTTAGTATTTAAAAGTCCTTGTGGAGAATTCTTTGGATGAGAAAAATTCCTTTAACTTTAGGATTAGTAAATCTCCCCCGCCCCCAACCCCGGATTTAACTGGTCTGATAAGTTGATTTTTCTCAAAGCAGGGTGTAACAGCAGCCTCTTCACACTTGTTTTAGACAATTATGGTACATCAGCTTGATGTAATATTAAGCAGTCATTAACATTTATAATTATGAAGACTGTGGCAATGTGGAAAAATGCTTGTGGTGTCAAGTGAAGAGAGCTAAATATGAACTTATATTTAAACTACAAGTAAAAATGCATGGGAAAAGGCTAGACTGAAACATGGGATAAGGAAAGCATTTTTACACACATCGCATTTCAATCTCAAGGGGGTTAAGCGGAGCTCTGCAAAAAGCAAATCCTACTTTACAGTTATAGAAACTGAGGAGGGACTTCACTTTTTAGCTACAGCGATGTGAGCTGCTGTAACAGACACCACAATCATAGAGGCTTCACACAATAGCAGCTCCTTTCTTGTTCGTGTTGGATCTACTCTGTGGTAGGTGGAATGGCAGGGGCTGTGCCTTTTACTCCATGCAGTCTTCATGGACCCAGGCAGCCAGTGGCTCTATCATCTTTAACCTACAACTTCCAAAGTCTCTCTCTGGCTATTAACAATCAACAAGGAGAGAACATGGAGGAGAGTGAAGAGTTTTTATGGGTGAGGGCTGGAAGTAGCATGAGTCACTTCCACCCACATTCTGTGGGTCAAAACTTAATCTCAAGGCAATACATAACTGCAAAGGAGGCTGGGAAATATCAGCTGTGTGCCAGGAAGAAGTGGAAGTGGGTTTTGGTGAAGAGCTGGCTGATCCCTGTCTCACAAATTCTCACATCTAACCAGAGGTAGGGCAAGAACTGAATCCCAGGTCTTCCTCTCTTAGATCAGTGCTTACTTACATTTTCATCTCTCATTCTCTCTCACACACATATGCAGGTACACATACACATACATTAAAGATAAAGACTTACCTTTATGTTATGAAATCTAAACAGAAAACAGCTGTTCTACATCTAAGGACTCCCAATACATAATCTGATTCCTTTTAGGAAACACATTATGTTCTCAATGAAAATTATCTCTGGGAAGAAAATAGTTACCAGGGATAAATCCAAGGTTCTGGAACAAGAGAATTTGACTAAGAGCTGACTTGGCTGAGAAAGAATGAGCAAATAACGACATCATTACCTGACCCTTATATTTCTGGTGTCATGCACATCTTTGCTTAGGCATCATCCCATTATTGATGGGTAAGAAGAAAATCAAATCCTATCTGTAGCACACATTAAGACTCGCTACCACTGCCCATGAATCCCAGCCAGAAGGCACTACAAAGAGTTGGCATATTTGTATTCTTTGAGGCCTGTTTTACTAGACCCTTTCCCAACTTTTCAGGTCCATGCCACTGTGGTGGTGACCAACAAAAGTAAGGATGCAGTAATTGAGAGAGGCATTTTCAAGCAAAAACATCTTAAACACATATAAGATATTACTCTGGGGAAGGCTCCAGCATCCTGGAAAACAGATTTCTGTCCCAAGTTTGGCATTTTTTATGTCAAATGTTCTCATTTAGTGAACAAATCTGTCCAAGTAAGTCAGAACCAATCACCAAATCTCACTGGTCCTTGGTGGAGTGAGGTGAGTGTTGTTTATGCCAAATATCTAAGATATAGCCAGAGCTTAGATTGGACAATGAGAAAAGTAAAATTGCTATTTTATATTTCTCTCTCCCTTGCCAAGACTAACCAGTGCAATGCCTTGAACATTTAGGTACTTAGTAAATACTGAGGTAATCATTATGGACATAATTATGTCATGTTGTTTGACTGTAATTCAGAAACTATTGAAGTATGGATAATTGCACCTATACTCCCCTTTCTCTCTGGTAAACACCGTACCAGTGAGTTTTTTGTTTGTTTTGTTTTGTTCAGAAAGCCCTTTTGAAAAATATAAATTTAATCACCTTTAATGTAGTTAGGCTAAGGGTAGAAAGAATGATTTCTGTTTTATTAAAAAAAGAAACTGGTTGGGCCATTTGCTAGTGGGAAGATAGCCCTCAGGGTAAGGTGGGGATGGACAAAGAACATCAGATTTCTCTGCAAAATAAAGTCAGGAATGAAGAGGTTCTAGCAGTTTGAGAAAGAAGGGGAGAGGGAATCTGGAGAAGTGGTGGGCAATTTTCCTATTGTAAGTAGTTTGTTGTCTGTGATGTCATTCCCAGAGGCTGGAGGACTTGGAGGATGCAAAGTGGCCATCAGTTTACAGGTAAGATAGAGTAAGCACTTGCCCTCTGCCAGGCACTAGGTTATGGTGTTAAGTGCACATTCTGATTGAATCCTCACACCCGCTCTCTCTCTCTCTCTATCCCCCTTTTGCAGATGAGGACACAGAGGCTTGAATGGACTAGATACACAGTAAGTCAGAGCACAAATTGCGCTTGACTGATTCCAAAGTATATGCGTAAAAACATTGGGTGCAAATGTTTAATAGTCACTAGAGCATATACTAGAGCATGGACACTGAGGACTGTTGCAGCTATGGAGCAGAAATGATTTGAGGGTTACTAATTAATGGTAATAAAAGCATCCCAGACATGCAAAGTACTAAGTAAATACTAGTATTACCGTTTTGCACTTGACCACTGACATCGGAACGGAGCACTGTCATCTAAAATGAAAACGTGACAAGCTAGCAAGGGCTTATTAATGTCACATGAAAATGATATAGTTAAATACTCATGTTCACATTCCACTGGATATATATATTCTGACAACCATATTCTAGGGCACTGGGCTCCCATTAAGGGCAGGATCATTTGCAAATCCAAAAGAAAATACGGCCGTATTGCTGCTGCTGCTGCTGCTTTTTTTCTGAGACAATAAGAAGGAAAGTGGTTCACCATTTTGGTGCAGAATTGTAAAGCAGAAATCATGGTGCCTCTACCACTCCTGCTTCAAAAAGAAAAAATTATACCCTTTCATTCTCCTAGCAGCATGTAACTAAGGTTTAGATGAGTGAACAGATGCATGCAAAAATCAGCCACGCGCACAGAAAACATTCATTTTCACAATCTGGTAAATCTGCTAGGTACGCATGAAACGGAGCCAAATTGATTTCAGCAGAATGCAATGTCACAGCCTCGGCACGACAGGGATCCTCCTCAGCCTCGCTCACTGCCAGGGCTGTTTCCATCAGGGTCTTGGGCAGATTGATCACCCAGCCGCTGAGGATCCAGGAATAGTTCCATAAATGGTGGCATAATTTGCCAAATCCTAGTTGACCAGCTTGTGTTATTTCCATGCCTGCTAATGGACAGAACATGCAACTCTGTTCTTGCTTTTGCCACTTTGAGGACTTTTCTGAGCTTCTGGTTACCCAGTCCCTTATTCCTCCTATAAGTAGTTCATAGAATTATGGACTCTGAAACAGGAAGTGTCCTTAGAGATTATCTCGTCCAAATCTTTCATTTTATGGATGAGATCCAGGGAGGAGAAAAAGTCTTGTCCAGGCACCTTTTGACTCCCAGGCCCTTGCTTTTTTCACCACATGCTGTCTCCAATGAAATTTGAACTCAGACTTCTGCAATTCCATCAACCCCAAACATCTATGTGTCAATGAAATATTTATAGTGTCAAGGGCTCTGTTTAGTCTGCCCTTGAACTTCCTATTTGTCTACTGGACTACAAGTCCTCAAATCCATAATAATACAAGGTTACAATCCTTTATTAGACATGAAGAGTGTTTTGGACTCTAGAAAGGTAAAACTGTACCTATACAGTCTATTTTATATTACCTCCCCCTGGAAACTTGGGGCAAAGTATAGGACTAATCGTGCTAAGGAAATAGGAGTCTACAAACTGTCTCACGTTGGTTTAGGTCCAATTTTGCTGCCGAATGAGTTTGCTGAAAGCTTATGAAAAAAACTTTTGGTTTTCAGAGCTCTTTGGGTTTTGAAAACGTAGACTGTGGATTCATACTACTGCCTTCACATGAGTGGCCTTAAATAAGCATCCTGGGCCAGTCAGATTGCATCACTTTATCAAGAAATGGGTGGTTTTTCACTGGAGTTTTTTGGCAAGACTTCTGTTTCTCTGTAAATTCCAGTTATGGCACTTGCCTCTCAGTTCTACCCCAGATAACAAGACGAAATGGCTCCAAACCGCACAGACCTCAGGGAGCTTGGGTTCAGACGCTGAATGCCCTGTTTGTTACTTGGGTTTTTTCTAAAACAGATCCAGCTGGGATCACCAGCGGGCAGGCAGGTTATAAGGCAGCTGGGGAGGTGGTGTTGGGGACTGGCAGCAGCAGCACCTGTCCTCCTGGGCTTTGGTAAAAGCAGAGCAGAGTGGGCTTGCCACCAGGTCCCCAATGGGCAACTGATCACGTCTGCAACCCTGGGCTTCCTCGGGCTCCCACCGCTTCTCAGCTTCCTCCTTCTCAGCAGACGGGCAGGTTTCCAGAGCTGTCAGATTTTCTTCTGCCCAAGTTAACAGGGACATTGATTTTGGAGGAAGGGAGGCCCTTCCGCCCCCAGCCCATCCTCCCCTGCTCCTGGCTTAGCCACGCCAGCTCCACGGCATTGTCTGGTTTTATTAGTACTGCCTGGCTGAGGCCTCCTTTCCCAGGCGGCCCCTGTGATTTCCAGCCCCTCTTCGCTTGGCATGTCATCATGCACTTCTGGTCTCCCAGGGAGAGCCTGCTTACCTGGATAATGGGCACTTGACCCCCCGGTTGCCAAAGCGGACTTCGGTACCACAGCGGCGCTTGCATCTGTTTTTATTGTTTTCTGGACTGCTGCCGGGAGGGAGTCCCATAAACATGCCCTTGCTTGGCTGGCTCTGGGATTGATGGAAATTGGATCACTTTGGGGGTTCTCATGGGTTTGGATGAAGGGTGTGGAGTGGCACAGGAGGGTCTACGTTTGTGAGGAGCCCCTTCGTTTCTTCAGAACCGGAACATGGCTTTCCTAAAAGTTTTCATCCTGCTTCTTTGAGGTATTTCCCCACAGAGACAGGAGGATGTAATTTTACTTAGAAAACGATAAAGAGAAAGGTCTTCGAAGAAAAAGAACCCACTTCTGTCTTTTGGAGCAGACAAGGTGGGTTAGGTGTGGAGAAGAAGGGAAGTCCTGTCTCCCACATCATTCTGTATCCCCATCACCCTCATTCCCGCTCACTGGCCACTGTGACAGTGTGTGAATGGCCTCATCCACCCTTCCCCAGATTCACTTCATCCTGCTGCATCCAGAGTGACATTTTGTAAGACACCCATATCTGCTGTTTAAAACCCTTAGTGGCCTTCCATTATCCTAAGAATATATGTACAGTCCTTACCATGGTCCCTAGTCCTGCAGCACCTGGCCCCTGCCCACCTCTCTAGCTTCATCCTGCATGACCCCCACGTTCTGGGCACTCTGGTCTCAGCGGCCTTCTCACAGGCTTCTTGCTGCTCCTGGGCTTTTGCCCAAGCTTCTCCTCCTGCCCAAAGGCTCTTCTTCTGTTCATCTGCCCCCTGCACCCCACCCTTAGTCCAGTTATCACCTGGTTATCTTTTCACATCCTAGTTCAAATGTCATTTCCATAGAGACTCCTTCTCTCCAGCCCGGAGTCCTGTTTTATACTCTCATGGCACCCTGTACTTTGCCTTCCCATCACCTACCACAATTCACAACCACACATTTATTTTAGTGACCATTAGACTGATGTCTGACTCTCTCATCAGCCCATAAGCTCTGTGAGAGGAGGGACTGCATTTTCTTTGCTCACCGTTATCACCTCCAGTGTTAGCCTTGTGCTGCCAGACAACAGTTCCTCAATCATCTTTTATTTATTTATTAAATATTTTTATTGATTTCCGTGAGGAAGGGAGAGGGAGAGAGAGAAACACCAATGGTGAGAGAGAATCATTGATTGGCTGCCTCCTGCATGCCCCCCAGTGGGGATTGAGCCCACAACCCGGGCATGTGCCCTTGGCCGGAATCGAACCCAGGACCCTTCAGTCCACAGGCTGACGCTTTATCCACTGAGCCAAACCAGCTAGGGCCCTCAATCATCTTTTGATGAGTTACTGAGTGAATCATTGATCTTGCTAGTATGACAACCTCACCAACACTGCTACTCCTATGTAAGAAAACAACTCCTACATTACTTCAGTGTAGAATGGAGATTTCCATTGGCTGGCAAAACTCGGGTGTGGGTTATTCTTGAGAATCCGGACGAGTGCGCCAGTGCCTGCACTCCCTGCAGCCTACATCCCGCTTCGTTTCTCTCTGGAAGCTCCCAGGGCCCTCTCTGATGGTATACTGGCATATCTTCCCTGAGTCTTTGTGTTGGCCAAGAGGAACATGTCACATTGGTAATAATGTCAGTAAACTCGGAAGTTGCCAAGGAGAACAGTGAGCGAAGGCCAAGAGGAAGCCAGCAGAGCCTTAAACACGCGAGCCCCAGAAAGCATCTCATTACCAGAGGCGCCAGCCGTCACACCCTGGATGAAAGGGCATAATTGCTGAAAACAGCTAATCACTAACAGCATGACAGCCAAGGACCTAAGCGGTCCCTTTCTTCACTGCAGACCTGCCCCACCACCAGGGGAAAAGGTGCCAGGAGAGGAGGCCAGGCAGGAAGACTCGCTCCTGTATCAGAGATGCTCCGGATGCCCTCTCTTTGTTTGCTATCAAGCTCAAAATCTTGATGCCTTTCTCCTAATGCAGTGCCTCTGGACGTCAGAGATGTGACTGTGGGCCCAGTGTGGCAGAGGATGGTCTTCTGTGTGATGTCGCCATTCACAGAAGGACATTAACATTTTGCTTTGGGGAGAGTATGTGGACAAATAAGGATTGGGCACCCATCGTGTACACACTACCGCATAAGGTTCCTATGAGAACAATAAAATAAAAAATAGGCCTCATAATTTTTTTTGTTCAATTGTATTTATTTATTACTAGAGGCCCAGTGCATGATTGAATCATGCACGTGTAGGGTCCCCTACACGCTTTTGCTTTTCACGGTGGAGCTGGGTGCCTGTCCACTCGTGCACCAGGCCTTTCAGAAGCCTCCGGCTGGGCGGAGGCTTCTGAAAGGCCTGGTGCCGGAGCAGACAGGCACCCAGGTCCCCCACTTTTGTTTTTTTTGTTTTTGTTTTTGTTTTTGCTGTGAAAGAGCTCATTTATTGGGGTGGTGGACTCAGTGGATCCAAAGTGGAGAGCTGGTGAAGGGATCGGTGGCTTCCAGTTTCAAGCGCTGGTTCTCAGTCCTGCGGCACCTGTTTATGGATCGCTTCGGCGAGGCTGGGCCAGGTCAGGGCCGCACGCACTTTGGCATCTGGGCCAGGGATGCTCTCCAGGCCCCACAGGGTGAAGCGGCTGAAACTGGTGGAGGCACGAATAAAGCGGTCGAAGTCCCACTCCAGCGCCTCCGGGGGGGGGGGGGGGGTTTCCACCAGCTCCTGCTCCTCCTTGTTGGATCCCGCTGAAAAGTCCTGCTTCCCCACCGACTTCTCTTCCGTCACCATCACGTATCCCAGCAGGCCAGGCGGCACCTCCACCTCCTCGCCCCTCAGACTGCGGCCCCGAAGCGACACTTCGAGTCCATCGGGACCCTGACGGATGGCCGGGGTGAAAAAGCGCCCCACAGGGGCGGGCCGGTTAACCCGGACTTCACAGGGCAGGAGGTGCAGCGTGTGCGCAGAGTGACGGGGCGTAGGTGGATGCGGTGCTTCTCCATGTCTTCCTCGTCGCTGCTCCCCATCCTCTGCCGGGTTTCCGTGGCTCGCTGACTGAGGCCAGAGCTCGCTCCCCCACTTTTGATGGTCCGTGGCCGCTGAGGGGGCTACCCTGCTGTTGAGAGGCACAGGGGGCGGGACCCCCTCAGCGGCCGGGATCTGGCCGTTGAGAGGCACAGGGGGCGGGAGTCCAGCCCCCTGTACCTCTCAACAGCAGCGTAGCCCTGCTCAGTGGCAGTGGATCCGTGCCTCTCAATGGCCGGATAGGCCACCCTGAGTCCCGCCCCCCAGCCTCCGCCGCCCAATTGTGGGCGTAGCGGAGTGATGGTAATTTACATGGTACGCTATTATTAGATAGGATGATAATCCATCAAAATAAGTATATGGTTTCATCTAGCAAATGTTCACATAGATATCAAAACAGAAGTGGTAGCAGGTCTCTGGGAGGTATGTTTCTCTCTCATTGATGTTTCTAATTCTCTAGTCCTCTCCCTTCCTCTCTGTAAAAAATCAATAAAATATATTTAAAAAATAAATTGCCAACTAAAAAAAAATCTATCTTCTTTAGGCCTTTGCGTTTAGCCTACAATCTTATCTATAAATATAAAAGCCTAAATGACTGTCCGACCGCCTGGTAGGTATGATGCACACTGACCACCAGGGGGCAGATGCTCAACGCAGGAGCTGCCAAGCTGTGGTGACTTGGCAGCGGCAGTTCTTGGGTGACATGCCCCGGAACCAGAGAGGAGGGAGCCCAATTCCAGGGTGGGTCACCCAAGAACTGCCCTTTCTCAATCTGGGACCCCTCGGGGGATGTCAGAGAGCCAGTTTTGGCCCGATCCCCGCAGGCCAGGCCGAGGGACCCCACCTGCTGGAGGGACCCTGCCCACTCCACAGATGCCCTTCGAGCCACTGCGCTTCCCCAGGTGCTGCGGTCGGGAGGGATGACAGCGGGAGGTTGGCTCCAGGGCATGTCCAGCCCCATCTGGCCCAGTCCCGCCCCACCGGCTATCTTCTAATTAATTTCCTTTCAATGTGCACGAATCCATGCATCAGGGCACTAGTTTATAAATAAAATGGATTGATTCAAGTTCAATAGATTTAAGTAAGTTCACATCTCAGTAGGCGCCATTTACAACTTTATTAAATTCCCTTAAATTTTAAAATCTGTATTTATGAACTTAATACATGCTCTTTTTAAGTTGTTCAAATGCTTGACCTAATAAGCCAAACCTTACCCAATATTTGTAAGTCTATAAATTACTGGGGACTGAGGTTGCTGATAGGCCACAGATCTCTGCCCAGCACACATACTAGGCCCAGGTGAGTCTTCTACTCCAAGAATAGTGAGCCCTCTTATTGTTGCCATGACAACAAAAAACCTAAGTTCATACCCTTCAGATAGAGTTGGTTTTCTTGAATCTAAACTATAATCTAACCTAATTCTTTGCTCTGCTTTGAGCTGTAATCTTTCCACTCAAGCTGCTGCTAACTTTTTTCAACTAATCTCTTTTCATATTATTCATATTCTTGGTTGGGTCCCAATTTTTTTCTTTTTTAAAAATATTTTATCCAGGTAAAATTTATCTAACATGAAATTTTAAGTGTACGATTTAGTGGCATTAAGTACATTTACATTGTTGTGCAATTACCACCCATCTCCAGAACTTTTTTATCTCTCCAAACTGAAACTCTATACCCATTAACTATGAACTCCACATTCCACACTTCCCCCAGCATCCAGCAACCATCATTCTACTTCCTGTTTCTATGAATCTGACTATTCTAGGTACCTCATACAATATTTGTCCTTTTGTGACTGGTCCATTTCACTTAGCATAATGTCTTAAGATTCAGACATGTTATTGTTTGTGTCAAAATTTCCTTCCTTTTTAAGACTGAATAATATTCCAGATATACTTCATTTTGTTTATCCAGTCGTGCATCATGGACACTTGAGTTCCTTTTACCATTTGGCTGTTGTGAATACTGCTGCTACGAACATAGGTATGCTGGGTCCCAATTCTTATATATACTTTAATGCGACCCAACCAGATTCTGCACCAAATCAAATATTTGTGGCTGAGTTGTGCATGCTCTGGTTGCCACAGACTGGGTTGAGGAGGTCAGCCAAATGGGTGACGATGAAGTCAAAAGGTACAAACATCCAGTTTTAAAATAAATGTCACATATTAGGCCCAGGTGAGTTATGGGATGTAACATAAGCATGATGACTATAGTTAATTATACTGTACTGCATATTTGTGTGTTTTTTAAATATATTTTTATTGATTTCAGAGAGGAAGGGAGAGGAAGAGAGAGAAACATCAATGATGAGAGGGAATCATTGATTGGCTGCCTCCTTCACGCCCCCTACTGGGGACCGAGCCTGCAACTCAGGCATGTGCCCTTGGCGGGAATCGAACCCAGGACCCTTGAGTCCACAGGCCAATGCTCTATACACTAAGCCAAACCAGCTAGGGCAATACTGTACTGCATATTTGAAAGTTGCTAAGATAGTAGACCTTAAAAGTTCTTATTAAAAGAAAAAAATTCTGGAACTATGTAAGATGATGGATATTAACTAGACTTATTATGGTCATCATTTTATAATATATACAAATATCAAATCATTATGTTGTATACCTGAAACTAATATAATGTTGTATATCAATTATAACCTCAAGAAACAAAAAGAAAATAAGTCCAAAAAGGAAAAAGCTATATACATGAAACTCTTTTTTGTTAAAATTAAACAATTTTAAGTTATACAATAATTTTATAATAAAGTTATATAATAGCTAACTATTAAATTGTAGTAAAAAAAACTGGAGACCATCTAAATATTCAGCAGAAGAATAATTAAGTGCATTAAAATGAAACCACTTGATGCATATTTATATCTATTAAAATAAAATATTTTATAGTAATAAAAAAGCAGAATATAAATTTATCAAACTGTAATCATATTAAGATTATGGCTGCAAAGGGACAAAGACTGGAAAAGAACAGGGAAATATTGAAGCAACATATTGTGGGACTGTAGATTAAGAATGATTTCTTCCCTTGTAAAAATATTCTTTATTGCTGCAGTTTAAAGCAATAAAAATTAAAAATTTAAAGTGGCTAACAAAACTTGTCCATAAAAATAAGGGCACCTGCTGGGCTATTCTGGTGGTTAAATAAGTTAATGGATGCAAAAACACCTAGAAATAGTTCCTACAAGCACCCATCAGGGTCGCTCTATGCCCCTCACCTTTCCTTCCTTCCAGCTCCACTGGCCTGAGGCTGCAGGACCAACAGTGATCACACTGTACTTCTGCACCTCTCTCTTTCTCAGCGAGTGTTGCTTTCACTTTTGTTTTTGTTTTTAATCTATGACTTCTAGAGTTCAATAGGATCTAGACACATACTTTCTGATTCTCATCAAAATGAATTTGTTTGTTTTTCCTTGGTTAATATACAGTTTTTAAAAAGCATAAAGTACTAACAGCATGGCAGTTTCCCCAAACTAAACATAGGGTTACTATAGTCTAGCAATTATACTTCTGGGAATATATCCCAACGAGGTGAAAGCAGGGATTCGAACAGATACGTGTGCACCAACACTCATAGCAGCATTATTCACAATAGCCAAAAGGTGGAAACAGCACAAGTGTCCACCAACAGATGAATCAATACACAAAATGTGTTATATACATATACTGGAATATTAATTCACTCTTAAAAAGAAAGGAAATTATGATACATGTTACAACATGTTTGAACTTGAGGACATTATGCTAAGTGAAACAGCCAGTCACAAAAGGACAGATACTACATGATTCCACTTACATGAAGTGCCTAAAACAGCCACAAACACAGAAAGGAGGGTAGTGGATAGCAAGGGCTGGGGGAGAGGAGAATAGGGAGTTATTATTTAATGGGTATAGAGTCTCAGTTTGGATGATAACAGCATTCTGGAGATGGATGATGGTGATGGTTACATAACAACATAAACGTACATAATGTCCCTGAAGGTACACTTAAAAATGGTTAAAATGGTAAATTTTATCACAATTCAAAAAAAGTATATGGTATTAGCATCCTTCACAGGTAACAACTTACCTGGGCATTAACAGCTTCCTAAGCATTATATTGGCATCTTACCAAGTACTTTCTAGAGGCCATGCCTTGGGTGAAAGATGAGAAAAATGGGAAATTTTCAGTTTTTGTGGCAGGTGAGACAGAAGACTATAGGACACTGCAGCTACACAAATCCCATTACTCTGCCTGCCTGTACAAGATCACTCTGGTCATCAAGGAGTGTGGAAAAAAGTCAGAGGTGAGAGGTCAGTTTAGGGATGGGGTGGTGGTGGTGGTCATGGTGACAACGGAGGAGGAACTCAGAAAAACAATAGCGATAGCAAAACCAACAGAGAAGCCCTCTGAATCCACCTGTCATAGTCCAAACAATTGTCTAGTAGTTGCACAGTTCAACATCAAATCCAGATCTTTGTAAGAGCCCTTGGGAGCCAGATGGCACAAGCTCCTGCCAGGGACACTTCCCGATGACAGGGCACTCAGGCTGCTCTGCTTGGGTGACGGGCTCTCTCCCATTTATGCACTGCTCATTCTTCAACAGTTCTTTCTCCTGTTGAGTGCAAATCTATATCCTACTTTCCCTTCTGTAACACGCATCGTACCTGTCAGACTTGGGCAGTATTCGCTGATGGGATTCTGTTCCCATTCTGCCCTCTGAAGCAGCATAGAATAATTCCTCTCCCTCTTCTCTTTGAAATCTTTTCTGGTTTCAATTCTTCTTTTCTTGAGAATTAACATCAGCAGCACCTCCGATTGCTCCTAGTCCTCTTGTCTATGGCTTCAAGACCTGAACTCCAGCCTTTAGATGTGACCTGACCATCCTCCTACCTTCCTTTAGCAGACTTGTTCTCCAATTAGGGCTGCTGTGGAACCCACTGTAATCGTGACTATGAATGTCTGACTCCCAGGCTAGAATGTAAACCAACTGACAGTTCATATGCAAAAGATGTGGTGGTTTAACCATTTCCTTGTTCATTAATTCAACCCATTGGATCCCCAAGATCAATACAGAAAACATCTCCTAAGTGGAAAAGAAATAACAATGGTCCAGTAACTAATCTATTTTAGGCATTCTGGTAGATGTTTTAATATATAATTTAACCCATACATCAACCTATGTAGAAGTACCACTTCCTCCACTCTATATATTAAGAAAGTCAGGCCCTGGCCAGAGTGGCTCAGTTGGTTGAGCATCATCCCATGCACCCAAAGGTTGCAGGTTTGATCCTGGTCAGGGCATGTATGGGATGTAACTGATCAATGTTTCTCTCTCACACACACACACCTCTTTCTCTCTTTCTTCCCTTCTCTCTCTCTCTCTCTCTCTCTCTCTCTCTCTCTCTCTCCATTCCTCTCTAAAAATCAATAAAAATATATCTTCGAGTATTTTTTAAGTGAATGTATAAATAAAAGAAAGTCAGGCCTAAGTCCACACCAATAAGAATCAAAACCAACACATCTTACACCAAAGCCCATTTGCTTTCTACATTTCCGTTTAGATATGTTAGGCTGCAGAGAATGCAAAATCCAATTCAGACTCAATTGAACACTCGGGATATTTATGTGACAGTATCCAGTGGTAGGGGAGCTTCTGGGTTGGCAAAGCCAGCAGTTCAACAATGTCATGCCCATTGCTTCTGTACCCACTTTGCCACCCATAATGTTGTCTTTGTTCTAAGGCAGGTTGTCGTTAGCAGTAACCGTGGCGACATGCCTCTTTGTTACTGCTAGCAGGAAAGAAAAACTGATTTGCCATGGTTCTCTTCTAAGAGGAAAAACCACTTTAGTAGAAACCTTCTGCAAGCTACTCCAGATAACTCAGTGGCTGTAAAGAGTGATTGCTGATAAGGAGGATTAAATTACCCTTCTCTGGCTGAGTCAGATTTAGCCTTTGAATCAGGATGGGTTCCCTGAACTCAATATCCATTGCTCAATGTTGGGAAAAGGGGAGTCCACCACAGTTGTGCCACCCTACCTCTACTGAGAGCAGCAAAGCAGCACAGGCAGGCAGAATGCTGAGTATGGGGATATAGACCCAACCCCTGCCCTCATGGGGCTTCCAGGCCATATGAAAGCCAAACACTGCCCAAGTCTGACAGGTACGATGCATGTTACAGAAGGAAAAGTACATGTAGCACACGCAGAACACAGAACTGGGAGATCACTGAATCTCAGTGGCTCTGGGAGGCTGCCTAGGGATGGTGCTCCTGGTGAGACTGGAAGGAGGCTAGCAGAGGGAAGAGCACAACTCTCACCCTTGACCTTAAGTCCCTTGGGACACCTCCCAGCCAGAGACAATCACTTGCTCAGTCACTCATTCATGCTTGCATTCATTTCACAAATATCTCCTTGCAGCAGGTGAGAACTCATGTACATCCATGGCAAAAGGAACTTACTTAACAGATGATTAGCCTGTGAATGAGCCAAGCCTTATCCTTTCCCCCTCTTTCTCACTTTTATTCTATTGTTTATTTGAACTTCCACTGGAGTCTGGACACCCCCCCCGCCCCCCCGAAAAGTGCTGAATTTCAAACCACAAGTGGTACATTTTGCTATCTCTAAAGTTTGAGTTCAGTTTGCAAGGAAGAGAATTTGGAATTATTAAGTTAAAATGAGGTTTTAAAATTATAAGTAAACTAGAGGCCTGGTGCACGAAATTCGTGCACGGAGGGGGGTTGTCCCTCAGCCCAGCCTGTACCCTCTCCAATCTGGGACCCCTCGAGGGATGTCCGACTGCCCGTAAACGGACAGTCGGACATCCCTCTCACAATCCAGGACTGCTGGCTCCCAACTGCTTGCCTGCCTGCCTTCCTGATTGCCCCTAACCGCTTCTGCCTGCCAGCCTGATCACCCCCTAACCACTCTGCTGCCAGCCTGTTTGCCCCCAACTTACCTCCTCTGCCAGCCTGGTCACCCCTAACTGCCCTCTCCTGCAGGGTTGATCACCTCCAACTGCCCTCCCTTGCAGGCTTGGCCCCTCTCAACTGCCATCCCTTGCAGGCCGGGTGCCTCCCAACTGCCCTCTCCTGCTGGCCATCTTGTGGTGGCCATCTTGTGTCCACATGGGGGCAGGATCTTTGACCACATAGGGGCAGCTATATTGTGTGTTGCAGTGATGATCAATCTGCATATTACTCTTTTATTAGATAGGATAGAGGCCTGGTGCATGGGTGGGGGCCAGCTGGTTTGCCCTGAAGGGCATCCCGGATCAGGTGGGGGTTCTCTTGGGGTGTGGGGCGGCCTGAGCGAGGGGCCTGTGGTGGTTTGCAGGCCAGCCACACCCCCTGGCAACCCAAGGGGAGGCCCTGGTATCTGGAATTTATTTTCCTTCTACAATTGAAACTTTGTAGCCTGGAGCGGAGCCAAGCCTGGGGCTCCCTCGGAGGCCGGCAGCCATTTGTGTTGGGGTTATAATTGAAACTTTGTTGCCTTAAGCGGGTGGGCCCAGCCAGGGTGTGCAGAAAGCTTTGCTTCCCCTGTTGCCGGCGGCAACCCTGGCCTGCTCTCTCAAGCTCCATTCTGCCGCCATTTGTTTGAATTTGTTTACCTTCTATAATTGAAACTTTGTAGCTTGAGTGGAGGCTTAGGCCTGGCAAGGGCCGGAGGAAAGCTTGGCTTCCTCTGTTACCTAGGAAACCTTGCTCTCTGTGGCTGTAGCCATCTTGGTTTGGGTTAATTTGCATACTCGCTCTGATTGGATGGTGGGCATGGTTTGTGGGCGTGGCTTGTGGGTGTGTCGGAGGTATGGTCAATTTGCATATTTGTCTATTATTATATAGGAGGATTTCAATGACTCGTGTTCCTTTATTAGGAGTTTCTATGGATAGGTCCATTAGCTTCGGATTTCAAACCTCAGGATATGCAGAAAGTGACAGTTTCAATAAAAATGCAAACTGAAGGGGGAAAGGAACAAGCTGTTTGACTCATACAGAATTCGGTAAACAAAGCATATAAATTTCCCTTAGCTTTTCTGAGAAACATTCTATTTAAGGTAGCAGCATATTTTACTTCATAGAGAATTATTTCTTTCTATTACTTACTTTCTAAAACTTTAGGCTTTTTCCAAATCAATCAAAAATCATCAGATGTTGCATTCAGTCTGTGTTGTTGTTGTTTTTTTAAATCTGTCCTCTGAAATGTCAATAAAAGAATGCCTTAGAACAGTACCATTCTTGCCATGAGGACGTCTCTATTTTTTCATTTATTTTGGTGGTTGAAACTGCACTTGGATGTGTAACTCGCACATTGTGAGTACTTGATAAATATCAAAGTAATAAGAACAGGCAGGGGAAAAGGGAAAACATTCAGGCTGCATTTAAAGGTCTTTAATAAATGTTCCTCACAGCTTGAGCTCAGATGTGTAGAGGCCAGGAGACCGGGGCACTCCCACAGGGCCAAGTGCAGCTCAGGGCCCGGCTGAGGTCCAAGGTGATTATTCTTTAACCAAGCCCAGCCTCCCCTCTGCCCTCACTTCCTCCCTGAGAGCAGGGTCTGCTCCCACAGGGCCTGCTCCAACGAAACCTTGTTCTCAGGAAAGGATCGAAAAAGTGATTATATCTGTTAGGGCTCTTTCTGAAGCAAGGACAGAAAAGCACCTCCAACAGGCTTACACCCAAAGTGGCTTCAGGGGCTCAGGTGAGTGTTTTCAGGTCAGGGGTGTTTTCACTTCAGGTTCTGCTAGAATCAGCCCCAGACAACACTCTCAGGGCATGGTTCCTCTCTATCCCTCATTCCCATCTTCTCTGGGGAGGCTTCATTTTCGGTTCCATGTGGCTGCCCAGGCACCATGGCTGCAGCAGCCCTAGGCTCACCTCCTCTCAGGTGAGATCCTTTGAGAGAAAAAACACAAACCAACACATGTATCCTTTCGTCTCACAACAGGACTGAGGTTCACTCTGATTGGACTGAGCCAGTTACTGTGGACAGCTGAATGCAATTCACTGATGGGTTACCCCTGGATCCCAGACTCCCTGGGGGCTGAAGCCACACTCAGACCACATGGACAGGAATGGAAATCACCAGCTGACCACTGAGGAAGGCAAAATGCATGCTTGGTGGCAAACCACAAATGTCTTCTAGACCCATTCACATTGTTCCCAGGAGCATTTCCACTCTTGCCGGAGACAAAGATTTAAAACCGAAGTCTCAAATGGCTCTTGGATCATGGGAGATGCCAGTGCTCTGCTCAGGAAGGCACTGCTCCCTCAGCCCCTAAGGCACCCGGCCGCCAGCTGGCCTGGTGTGTGCACAGAGACACGCAGCTCTTCTCCAACATAAGCAAACACATGATGTGACGTGATAAGACATGGCATGATCGCTTCACATGTAAGCCTCTACCAGAAAACCAGGGTGTTGATGTGACTGATAGCCACAAAATTATCCCTACTAGTACATGGGATGGATATGCACAGGATACCCATGTGATTATCTGCCATGAAGACACGCCCTTCCCTGATTCTAATGCGTTTACCTTCCTCCGTGTAGACAGAATTGACACTCACGTGGTGACTTCCTCCAGATACACACGTGATTGATGCCCATGCAATTATCTAGCACAATGATATGCCAGTGATTGATAACCATGTGATTATCTGCTAAGATGATACCCATGCAAATGAAAATTGGCAAGTCCTGCAAGCTCTAATAATAACCCTCACCAGCAAGCCAAAACCAATGGTTAAGCCGTAAGGAAGTTTCTTCTTTAAAAATAAAAAGGCCACCCATACATTGTTTAATGTATATGTATATCTATATCTATACGTGTGTGTATAAGTGTAAGTGTGTGTGTGAGAGAGATCCATCTTTTTGTAGCATTTAAAGTAAAATTTGGAATTGGAATATAAAAGTGGGGAAAAAAATGTCAAGGCTCTTTCCAGCTCTAAAATTCTCAGATTCTAGGGTCTAACAATATCTAGGAAAATGTTTTTATGATGTCACAAAAAGTAGCATCAGTTTGTGTTTTAGTTCATAGAATTTGGTTTCTAGTGACTATTTTTGGCCCACTGGGGACAATATTAAAAAACCAGGAGAAGGGAATTACTGATGCAAATAACTACAACTGAAGGTGGGGTGCTGACATGTGCACCAGCAGGGCCACATTTCCAACTCCAGAGCACGTGCCGTATTACAGACAAGGCCACACTCAGCTTCACTTCCTGGCCTCCATGCTCTTCTTAAAAAGAAACAGTCTAAGTAATAGAATGTTTAGTCACTTATCTTGCTCCTTTTTCCCAATTCACTGTTCTGACTTTTGAGAAAAGCATGTAATATCCCCATAGAATTTGATTATTTTCTTTGTTATTGTCAAAAAATGCTAATCCATGAAGAGAACCTTCCTGGGTAATGTTAATTCAGCTGCCTGTTTTATAATAGGATTATGTTTTCCAGGATTTCAAAACCCCACTTGTTAGCTAGCAAATAGACTTCCACAACAGCTATAAAATCTAATTTAATCCCTATTGGCATTAACAAAATAGCTGAGGTACAATTTACGTCTAACTACACTTAACACCCTACAACCTCCAATAAATACATAACATTTCTTTTGAAGTTATAAAAGGAAACTGTTCAGTGGGATAACCAGAGTCTCCTGGGTCCAATCATGCAATATCTCTAAGGCAGAACAAATGTTGTTTACATACGGTAAGGATTATGGGGAAAGTTTATTTAAACAGATTAATTCATGTTTACATGTACTGATGCTCCCTTTTCCATCATGCAAATTCAAGTTAAAAATGATCTTCATTTCTTTCATTTGAAAATAATTATAGGGGGAGTCAACTACTTGGTCTGTTACCATTTAGTTTAAGAACCTAATTAGGTTAGAATACATTTCAGAATAGAACAAACACTATGCCAAACTGAAGGTAGGAGGCTGATATCATATTTCACTTTGCAAGGGGGAGGGCATTTTTTGGAGGGTGGGTGAAGATAAGGGAAGGGGGCCAAAATAATCCCATGAGCCAGAGAGAATGGTAAGATGATTCCCTTTTGTCTCTGGCTCCTCATTCCTGTAGTACCCTTTTTTCAAAAATGGAGTTGAGTCGGCATTAAAGGGCCTTCTGGGAATGTAAAATTCGAGCGCTGTGAAACAGACATATTTCTTCTCCTGCCCCTCCCACCCTTCCTCCTTCAGACAGGTGACTATCGGGAAGCTTATGGTAGGCCAGATGGGAGCAGAGATATGCTGGCAAGTACTGTTTCAAGATGAAGGAGGGGAAAACAAGGAGGCTGACATGTAACATATCAAAGAATCTCCAAGCACTAGGAAGTTGAACATGAATCTCAGGGCAGTCCAACTTCTTTAAAGATGCAAATTGCAGTCAAACACAGAAAACAGTAGGGTTCTGTTTATCCTTTCACCAAGGGTGCAAACTGCTAATCAGGCTCCATTGCTGGGCTGGCCATTTTGTTTATCAATAAACAGGAAGACAGTTAGCCTATAATTTTCCTGCCTAGGACTGGTAGCCAAAAGGAAATGCTGGCAGCTTGGTAGTACTGAGTTCCAGTTGCATCAAAACCCAATTATTATTGTAATAATGTATGGGTGTTTGCAAGTTGCACAGGCACACTACACATGTCCACAGAATCATGTGAAACATATTGGCAGGGAACGAGCTTGGTGATACATGGACTAAGAGGACCTGTCAAAATAGGCCGGTCCTCCAAGATCTCAGCTGGGGAGTGTTGTTTCAAAACACACGCTGGAAAAGAGTTAACATGGCAGATATGGAAATCTTCTACATGTTAACACAACATAACAAAAACATGGCTTGACTAAAATCAAACAACAAATAGGCAGTAATCTCAGCTCCAAAATGGGAAGTTTGATTGGAATGTGCTATAATTACCATGACAAGCTCTATTACCACAGAATGCTGTACACCCTCTGAAAGAGATGCTCAGAGTTGTTTTCATGTCAATGGAGCTACCTTCCTGACATAAGACCCAAATCTAAAATACAGGACAAGATTTAAAACCTCACATATTAACAATAATTCAATCATACACATGTTTAGGCATTCATATTGTCCAAATTAGTTCTTTGTTCCATTTTGTCTGTACAGATGCATCTGTGAAAGATTAAGGTGCACTCTGAACTTCATGTAAATCCTGAGATGGGGCATTACAAATATGAAATACTAAAGAACTATCATTTCCACAACACATGCTTCTATTTTTCCCCAATTTTAATAGATTTATGGTGCTTCTATTAATATTGAAATAATACATGTAATATAAGTTATATTGATCACGTGTAACTCATTTATTCATCAAATGTTTGCTAAGTACCTACTATGTGGTGTGCACTATGGTAAGGTGTGGGGGATACAGTGGTACCCTTTTCACAAAGCTGACAGTCTAAAAGGGAAGCAGATGTGGAACAAGTCATTACATTAAGGTGTGATCCTGTCATGATGGAGTAGGTGGACCAGTCACTTAACAATTATCTTCTGAATTGTTAATTTCTGGAATTTTCCACTTAATATTTTTGGACTGTGGTTGAAATTGCAGAAAGCTAAACTGCAGATAGTGCTGCCACACTGGAAGTACCAGTACTCACTAAATGGTCTCTAAGTCTTGCACCTTTCAGCACCATGGTCAGCTCTAAGTCCCTGTCCTCTTAGGAAGTGCAGCCGGGGGATAAAATGATTGTGGGAAACTGCCTTCAGCCCAGAAATGAGCCAAAATTCAAGGAGGCTGTCATCTTCCAGACAACCCAGGAGGGAGGTGTGATCAGGCATGTCCCTCCTCTGACCCTCAAAGTTGAAGGCTTATATATGTAATTTGTCTCTGGAGAAAGCCCAGTTGTGTCTCCCAGCCAGAGAGCCATGACTGCCCGGATCAATGGGAGTGCTTGATCTGGTTTTCCCTGACTCTCTCATGTCTTGACTCCAAAGTTGGGTTTTACATACCGACTTCAGGCTCCCTCTGCTCTGAAAGCCTATTTGGAACTTTTTCCCCCCATTTATTGGCTCTACTTTGCCTTCCCACATGCATCTATCCATCACAGCTTCAGTAAAGAGGACACTCCCTGTGCCCTGCAAACCCTGCATCAGATGGGCCAGACCATCAACCTTCTCCTGCTACTAGGGAAGGGAGATTAGACAATATGGATGATAGGCTTAGGGAAATAGCCTTTTGGGGCCCAACTCTCAATTGAAAAAACTTGGGAAGTCTTTGGAAACCCTACTTTCACCTCAGGCCAGCTCACTGGATCATCTTTCTCACTAGGCTTTTGCTCTTCAGATAGATGTCTAGGAAGGTATTTTTGGTCTAGTTATCTGGAGCTAATCAATTCTTTGCCAAAGAACACACTGCTTCTTAGACTACATTAGCTGGAAATTCGGGGCCCAACTGCTAAATTTTGGAGGTTAATTTCTAACCAATGGTTAGCACAATTGCATCACATGGGGAAAATTGTAAAAATATATTTGAAATAGATAGCATATCTATAGTAGAAATTAAACCAATACCACCACCTCCATCACCAACCTGAGAAGCTCTGCTATAGTTAAAATACATGGTAAAAGTGTAATATTATTATTATTTTTGTTATCTCTCTAAATAAAAATGTTGCATTATGCCTTAAAATATTTCCATCTATTTATTATTGAAAACATGGTGGTATTTAATTCTTCATTTTGAAGTATGGCCTCTAAAATAAGGAAACTTGAAATAAAACACTATTCGTTTAATCAAGTATGTTACTCTGCAAGATTTCCTGCTGTCACCCCTTTATTTTGGTGGTGGCTACGTGTACTTGTTCTTTAGTCACAGAAATTTAGCAAACTGCAACCTCTTGGGCTCATTTTGTGAAAATCACCTGTAGTCTCCTGGTTGTTTTTGTTTTTTTTGTTTTTTTTTAAAAAAAGGAGTTTTTAATTGGTAGCTAAACTTGGAATAAGTAAGTTGAATGATTTTCACTATAGTCTCTAAGCTATTTCTTACTTCATTTCAGAGGAAATGGCTGCAGTTCCCACTTTTATAAAGTTGCAGTTCATTTAAGCTGGGTTCCTTTCTTACAATCCTAATTTTGAGCTGGATGGAGCTGAAAGATCTGTTTCATTGTCATTGCCTATGCCTGGGCGTTCCGTAGTCAGGTATTTCATATTAGAGATCATACTCAGTCTTACTTAATTGGATTCCTAGGAATGGCAGGAAAAGAAATAACTGACAATTTGAAGCCTGCATCTCTTTGTAAAGAGATTTTGTTGAGCTCATTAAAGGGAAATTGCTGACTATTATGACCCTAATAGAGATATTTTAATTCTTGCATTAAGAAGATGCTTGTTTTAAAGACTAAAACAATGAGGGTAGGTGGAGGGTATTTTGTTTCATTTTGTTTTCTGGGTTTAAAAAAACAATTAATCCACAAAAGAGGACAGGTTATTTAAGGATATGAAGAGATTGACAAAAGACTGAAAATACTTTACTACTTTTATGAAAACCTGGATAGGTTTTTATATCCGAACCTTTAAGGATCAAAAAGACCTTGCAGAGTTGCTAAGCACAGTTCAGCTTTCCATACTGTTCCAAAAAGACTCACAGATACCCCAATTCCTATTGAAGAAATCTCCTAAGCTCTCAAGTCTTTTAATAAAGGCAAGGCCCCTGGGAGAGGAGCCCTCCCATCCTAATTTCACACCCCTATTGAAGAAGAGTTAGCTCCTCACGCCCCTGTATACATTTAAACACTCATTGCCCGTCAGTTAGCTTTCTTCCTGTGGGGAGAGTACACCTCGCTAGTCTACTAATTTATTTCAAAGTGACAGCACTGAGGTATTTAACATTTAGCCAAATGGATTTGCGTGTGCATATGGTAAGTACAAATGGCGCTTGAGCGTCCATGTATGTGTGTGTGTGCACATGCTCAAAATGAAGTCAAACAAGAGAGCACAAATTAAAGAGAATACATATGTTCACAGGGTAGAAAAGGATCTTCCATGTGGGTGGCACATAAAGAAAGGTATTAGAGAGTAATTCAAGAGTTAACTGGTTTAAAACAAGGAGTGTCCGGAAATCATTCATATTACTCAAAGATTAATAATGAGCCAATAACCTTCACTGATAGTTGGTGTTTCTTAATGAGCAACTCATTCGCAAATGCAATGACTGTAGATTCTGCAGAGTCTGACAGGAGTCCTGTATGAATTATTTGTTCAAGAAGAGGCACCTTGAGAGTGGCTTACTGTGGAGGACACCATCACACTCCCCTGGCCTATACAACCACTGACCTTCCTTAAGGTCTCACATGTGTCCTGATATCCAAGACGGATGGAGGGAGCAGAAGCATTTAAAGAATACTGCCAAGGGAGGGGTGTGTGTGATCCTATGGAACTTCTGAAAAACTGACTGGTGCCAGAGGACAAATGGCTTCCTCTTCCTTTTCATAGTGGAAGACAGCTTGGACAAGACAGCCTCCTGGCAGCTGTGCCCTGTGCCAGGCAGAGCAGGTGGTGGGGAAGGGAGTCCCTGCTCTTATCCCTATGGGCCAAGGGCTACCCTGGACACTGCTAAAGGCAGCTCTCCTCAGAGAGCCCATCCCTCTCCCCATGGCAGTCCTGATCCCATACAGATAAAGTCACTGTGAATGGGTCTTGCTCAGGACCCAGACCTCAGCCCAGCTCTCTCTTGCTCTGAACTGTTCTCACAGGGCCCAGGCCCTCGCAGGCAGATTCACTGTCTCTAGAGTTTTTTGTTTGTCTACAATAGTTTAGGGAGAAGGTTAACAACAGCAAACTTGGCAGACTCCTATCTGTGCCAATATTTTACCCTATGACAGGCAGGAATCTAAGATATGAATCAATACCAGCACACCTGGGCATTCTAAGCAATCATCAGAGACTTGAATTATACATCAGACCCGTGCCCAGGAGTACAACTGCTATTTAGGTATTAATCAAACACACATATAGCACTTATTATGTGCCAGGCACTGTTCTAACTACTTAAAAAATAGCCCATTTAGCCCTCGCTGGTTTGGCTCAGTGGGTAGAGTGTTGGCCTACAGACCGAAGGGTCGATTCCAGTCAAGGGCACATGCCTGGGTTGCGGGCTCAGTCCAATGTGCAAAAGGCAGCCAATCAATGATTCCCTCTCATCACTGATGTTTCTATCTCTCTCTTTCTCTCCCTTCTTCTCTGAAATCAATAAAAATATATTTTAAAAAATAGCCCATTTAATATAATTTTGCGGAGTAAATACTATTTTTACTATGATTACCCTTCTTTTATAGAAGAGGAAACTGAGGCACAGAGAGGTGGAGTAATTTGCCCAATGCCACACTGTTTACGATGAGATGTTAACAGAATCCAGACACAGTTTAGCTCCAAAGTCTGTGTTTTTGGCCATCAAATATGTTCCTCTATGTGAAAGAGAATGTGCTCACTATCCATTTTCCTAAAATTTCTAAGCTTTATTCCTTTAGAAATGACACTGCTGCTTTTAAAAAAAAGCAATATTTATTTAGCACTTGAGAGTTTACAAAGTGCTTTTCTATTTGAGCCTCACAGCTGGTCCTGTGGCTGGCAGGGCAGGTTTCATTGTTACCCATCTCATGGGGACAGATAAGGAAAGAGAGGCTCAGGAGATGACAGGGCTCAAGTTCCCTAGCCAGAAAGGGTTAAGATAGGGAAATTCAAGCGGGTCATCAGTTGCCAAGCACCCTACCCTTTTCACTGAACCAGGCTGTTTGTATCAAAGTAACCTGCCCACAAGTGACATCCCAGATTTCATTAGCTTAGGTTCCTATAGAAAAGCCTTTCTTGAATCACAATTCAGAGTTCCTCCTTTGACTTCTTAAATGGTCAGTATAAGATCTCTTATGACCATAAACTCCTGACCTATCCCCACTGTTTACAAATCAAATTAGAAAGAACATGAGTTTATGTTTATATAAGTTGCTTCTGTGCTTCAGAGGGGAATGTTTTCTCAGGAATTATTAGAGGCTGTGCTCACCCAAATAAGAAAGCATACCAGATACACAAAGCCATGGGACACAGAAAACAGGATATCTTAACACAAGAGAGAGGGGAAGGAGTTGCAATCCAGACTTGAGGGGATCAGGAGATTCAAAGAGAGATTTCTCCAAGAAGATGAAAATGATAAAATACTGGATGCTTCTGAACATATGAAGAGATTTAGACAACTAGTGAAGAGGTGGGTGTTAAATTAGTGACAACTGAATAGAAAACTAAGCCAGAAAAAAAAGTAGGTTGGCAGAAAAGGAAAGGTAATTAGTTTATTACAACATAGTTCAACTCTAAACAGTTTATACACTGAATACTAATCTCATCAAAGTTACATATAGTTGTACTGAGACAACTGAAGGACGGCTCACACATGGTGGGGGTAAGGTGATAATGGGGACAGAAACAAATCCCACAGTAGGGAGTCAATATCATGCCTAAAATTGGGGGGAAAATCAAGAAGTATGTTACTTAGAGATATGGGAGTGAATTCCATAATAAGCTAGAAGAGGTAAAAGGGATTCTCTCTGGAGAGGGGAAATGAAATAATAGTTAGGGGGCTGCTTTATTTCATAACTATTTGACTCTTTATGTATAAGAATAAACTTTAGACTAATTTTGTTCAAGTTTACAATAATTTTTTTTAAAAGAATGGATACTTTACTTTTGGCAATGTGGCAGACCATATTATCTGAAGGGCCATCCTACTATGAAATGGATAAATTTCAACAAAAGCGCTTTTTAATGTATTGCTGGAATCATAAGAAGGTAAGGTTTTCAGAGGCCAATGTAAAATGATAACAACAAATAAGTTGAATTCTGATTTACGAGAGGTCAAAAAATTAAAAATTTAGGAACCAAAGCCTCTATCAGACCTGGTATAACGTTCTAAGCCTGCAACAACTGGAAGGTGGGGAAAATAAACTGCAACTTTAGATTAGTACTATCCCTGACTCCAGGCGGACACATATTCTCTTTGGAGGAAAACCTGCCCATCCTAGACCCTTATAATTCCAAGAATTAATTCCAATCAATATGGGTTCATACAATGAGTATAAATCAGTGAACAACAAAGCAATTTAGAGGCAAAAATCTTGAAATTTCCACATTCAACAGATATGAAAAATAATAAAACAGAACTTCCATATATGAAAACTATAACCAGAGGATGGGTTAAACAGATTAGACACAACTGAAAAAAGAATTAGAAAAGTGTTGCTTAGATATGAAGAACTAATCTAGAATATAGCACAGAGATAAAAGGAGACAAAAAATATAAAAATATATTAAAAGACAAAGAAGATAAACTAAAAAGCTCCTAAATATGTCTATCTGGCATCTCTGAAGGAAAATATAGAAAGGATGGACTAGAAGCAGCATTTAAAGTACTAAGGGTGGAAATTTAAAGAGCTGATAAAAGAAACAAACCTACAAATATAGGAAAAGTAACTTATACTATGTGAAAGAAGGAAAAAGAGAAGGGAGGGAAGAAGGAATAAATTAACTGTAGTCAATATTTTAGTAAACCTTCAGTACACCAAAGACAAAGATCTTAAAAACCAGCCAAGGAAGAAAAGACAAGTAACCTAGTTTTCAGATGACAACGAAGTTCTCAATAGCAGCAATACTAACCAGAAGACAATGAAATAATATCTTCCAAGTTCTGAGAGAAAATAATTGTCAAACTAGAGTTGTGTATGCAGCCTAACAGTAAAGATATTTTCAAATAAACAAAATTGTGACAGCTTTCTATCAACAAACCTTAGCTACAAGGAAATTCTGAAAGATGCACATCAGGAGAAAGAAAGGTTACCTGAAGATGCAAGAAGGAATAATGAGCAGAGAAAGTGGTAAAATATGTAGGTTAATATAAATAATTACTATATATATAAAATATTTATATTAATAATTCAAAATTCATAGGTTTAAAAGAGATAACTACAATACTGGGCAAAAATAACATAAACTACAAGGAAGATGATTGGATTTAAAATTTTCTGAAATTCTTGTGTTGTCCAGGAAGAAGATACAGGTTAATTTTAGGCTTTGTTAAGTATATTTGGTAAAATTTCAAGGGTAATCAATAAAAGTTAGAAATATAGTCCTAGCTTCTAACTCTAAAAAGAGGAAAAATTGACTGATGAAAATAAACCAAAAAAGTCAAATAATCTTAAAAGGCAAAAAATATAAGAAAAAGAAGCAGAACAGGTGAGGAAAACAGGACAAAAATATAATGGTATATTTAAATTTATCAGTAATTACATCAAACTAAGTGGATTACTATTTCAGTTAGAAAATAGAGATTATCCACATGGATATAAAAAATTTAAAAACAATAGGAGGCATATTTAAAACAAATATATAGAAAAGTTAAAAGCAAAAGGCTGAAAACAATATACTAGGCAAACACTAACCAAAAGAAAGCTAATGTATTCATATCAGACCACATAGACAAACTTTAAAACAAAAAGCATTTTGGGGGGATTTTAGAGCATCAGTGCATAATAATAAATGATTCAATATACCAGAAAGATATAATAATTCTAAATTTGTATACACCTAATAATATAGGCTCAAACTATGAGCAGCAAAAACTGATAGAACAACAGAGACAAATTGGCAAGTTTTCCATTGGAGAGTAAATTTCAACTAGCCCAATAATTGATATATCAAGCAGATGAAAAATCAGTAAAGATCTGGATATTTTAACAACATAATTATCAAGCTTGGTCTACTAGAAAACATAAAGAAATCTGCTTTTAGTAAATAGAAAATACACATTCTCCTTAAGCACTCATGAAACATTTACAAAAATGGCTCATGTGACAGGCCATACAGCAGGACATTTCCAAAAACCACAACATTCAGATCACATTCGGTAACCATCTTGCAACGAGCTAGCAATCAGTAACAAAATAATGAATTAAAATATCTGCCATACACTTGGAAATTTTGAAATTCTAAGTCTCTGCTGCTCAAACTATAGTCTGGGACCACTCTTGGCCCACAAACTCTGACATGACCACACCACTGCAGGGTCAGAATAAAATGGGAATGTGAATTTAGAAACTGCTATAGCATTGGCATTGCTATGACACTCAAGCAGCATTTAATTTTCTAGCAATTCTTTTTTTGGGGGATTTTGCAAAAGTGTAAGCCGACAATAGATTGGAAATGCTTTAAAAATAAAGCAAAGTAACAACAACAAATAAAAATAACCAAACTAGCTCTTCACCAAGAGAGTTTGGGAAGCACTCTTATGCATCTCATGGCTCAACTAAGAGATCAAACTGGAAATTAAAATATACTTAGAATCAAATGATAATAAAAAGTATGCATTTTTATAGACCTATCTTGTGAGTTTACAATTGTTTACTATTTTTCCTCTTTCACCACCTGCCTTTGACCCCTCCAGGTTAGGGGCCATGCAGCCATCTTTGTTGCCCTCCTGCCTACCATGATGCCTGGTTGAGTAAGTACTCAATACTTATTTAAATATTGAGTGTTTACATTTACATATTTAAACTTAAATGTTGAATACTTAAGTAAATAAATAAAAAATAGCAGCCCTGGAATCCTGCCTCTAGTTACTCCATTTCTGCCATGTTGGCCTCCCCCAAGTGTCATGGAGGTTCACCAGGAATCCGTGATTACTTGGCTTATTTTCACTGTGTCCCAGCAAGCAGGGGCTTAGACAGGCCTGCATCTCCTCATGCATTTAACAACGAGGAGGAGAAGATAAGCAGGAAGTGGAGACAGTCTTTTCATCACCCACGCTTGGCAAGGTGAGTGGTAGTGCCTTCCTGGACATGAAGGAGCTGCTTAAACACAAATTGGATTAGCAGACCAGGATTAGAGCCCTCTGGAAGGTATTATATACTTAGAAACTGCTCTGAAAACTCCTATTGTTTTCATTATAAGCCCATACTACACAGAGTCAATAAAATGAAATACTGGGTTAGTCTATTAATAAAATGAGATACAGCCCTGGCCCAGTAGCTCAGTTAGAGCATTGTCTCAATGTGCCACGGTTGTGTGTTAGATCCCTGATAAAGCAAGGTTGTGGGTTTGACCCCCAGGCAGGGCACATACAAGAAGCAACCAATGAGTGCATAAATAAGTGGAGCAACAAATCGATGTTTCTCTCTCCCTTCCTCTCTCTAAAATCAATAAATAAAATTTTAAAAATAAAATGAGGTATCAAATGAAGTGACTACGTTTTAATAATACCAACAAAGTTGAACTAGGCAACAATAGTTCAGGTTAGCAAAACTCTATGTATAACTAGATCATCTGAAATGAGAGGTTTAACCTATGTTTCATAAGATATAAGAACACTGAAAGTGGTCTATATCCTATCTCCTCCACCTGGCCAGTGTGGCTCAGTTGGTTGAGTGTTGCCTGGTGCACTGAAGGGTCGCCAGTTCCATTATTGGTCAGGGCACACGCCCGGGGTTGCGGGTTTGGTCCCTAGTGCATGCTAGAGGCAACTGATCAATATTTCTCTCTCCCCCTCTCTTGTCCTCTCTCTCTAAAATCAGTAAAAAATATTTCAAAAAATAATATTTAAACAAGAAAGATGATTAAGAGGTGACTTCAAGACAGAAAAAATAATGTGAGATATGTGAGAAGTGTCAGACATATCTAGACATTTCAAATGAATTGAAATCCCAGGTCTAAATGAATTACAGTCCCAAGATGCTAAAAGAATTTGTAAATATGAACACGGAATTCCTGTCATAATCTTTGAAAAACCAAGGAACACCCAATGATGACAAAAAATAAAGAGCTTTCAAAAAAGGGGGAAAAGGTTAATTATGGAATATGCTGACAGATAAACTCGAGGCTGACTATTGGCAAAAATTCTAGGAGATACAATTCTGCCATTTACTGGCACTGTGACCTTGGGCATATTTCCAAACTCTTCTGTAAAGATTCAATGAAATAAAATAGAAAGCATTTACTATGCACAGAAAACTCTCAGCAAATGGTACCTATTACCAGTTTTGTGTCTCTACATTTCCAAAAGAAGGTGGCAACAACTAGGTACTGACGTGGTTTTTTCAAGGTCAAGTCTCATTTAGCTAACCTCATTTTTCTGGAGACACAAAGGTGCGTGGGGAGAAAGTGTTCCTAAAAGGTGTGTAGGGAAGGTCTTCATTTTGAAATGACACTAGATAAAAATCTCTTGTAATATCCTTGTGAAAAGACTGAATTTTAGGAGAATGGTGTTGACCTCTCCATGCCTCAGTTTCCTTATCTGTAGAAGGAACATACTACTACCTCACTGGGTTGTTATGCAAAAAGCCCTTAGAACAGTGCCTGGCATTTAGTCAGCACTATATAGATGCTTGGTAAATAAACTGCAACAGAATTTCCTAGTGGCATGTTTGTGCAGGACCTGGCTCCAACTTCTTCATTTTCATCAGAAAGTTGCTAAAATTTCATACAGTATACATACTGGTCAAATACTCAGATAATATAAATGTTGGATGAGGAAATAAAAATCCACAAAGACCTTAACTGTATTTCAGGCTATGGCTATGAAATGAAATACATGAGATAAAATTAAATCCTGGACAGAGATTTTAAGAAAAAAAAAATTTTTTTTTTTTACAGTACTAGTATAGTCTGGCTTGCCAGAACTTTCTGTGGATAAGAAAGGGAAATTTAGTTGATTAAAAGCTCAGTGTGCAGCCCGAGCTGGTTTGGCTCAGTGGATAGAGTGTAGGCCTGCGGACTGAAGGATCCCAGGTTCGATTCTGGCCAAGGGCACATACCCGGGTTGCCGGCTCAATCCCCAGTGTGGGGCGTGCAAGGAGGCAGCCGATCAATGATTCTCTCTCATCATTGATGTTTCTATATCTCCCTCTCCCTTCCTCTCTGAAATCAATAAATATATATATATTTTTTTAAAAGAACTTCTTTAAAAAAAAAAAAAGCTCAGCGTTCATAAAACAGTGTGTCTATTAATTAATGTGAAGTTTAAGTATATTAGGAGAACCGGAGTGTCCTGATGAAGACACAGACGCCAAGAGGGCAGGCATGGTTTGTCCATCATAAACTCTTTTCTTCCCTTCCCCTCCTTAGGTTCCAGGTACAAGAATGAGCTCTGGTCCTAGCTGGTTTGGTTCAGTGGATAGAGTGTCAGCCTGCCAACTGAAGGGTACCAGGTTCGATTTTGGTCTAGGGCACATATCCGGGTTGCAGGCTCGATCTCCAGTGCAGCCAATCAATGATTCTCTCTCATCATTGATGTTTCTCTCTCTCTCTCCCTCTCCCTTCCTCTCTGAAATCAATTTTAAAAAATGTATAAAAAAAAGAATGAGCTCTGGGTACAAGAATTAGCTTAGGAACACAGATGAACAGAAAGAAAATGAGAGACAATAACGAGTCACATTTCCAACTCATCTGGATGGCAGGACACATCCTCAGGTGGGTATGAGAAGATGGCCTCAAGACATGTGAAGAAATGTAATTAGAAGTTTATGAGGGCACTGAATGCCTCACTGTGCTACATGCCAAATAAATTCCCCTCTAATCATGATTACTGCAGGATTTATCTAATCTATTTCCTATAGGAAATCAAGCTACTCAGAGGCATTTTATCACATTTTTTCCTCCTAATAATACCTGTCCCTGACAAAGAAGATTTTGTTATCCCACAGTATAGATAAGAAATTGAGGCAAAGAAGTAAAGTTAATTGCCCTAGGTCACACAGAATTGGAATTACAGTATAGTATTTCATCTTAGTGTGCACTACATGAGTTTTGGAAGGGAGCATGCTAGAGTCACATTATGTCTTTCGAGAAAAGGCTGATTTACCTTAATCTCTGGCAGAAAGAAGATTAATTGTATTTTCCTTAGTGCATGTCAAAGACCTTGAGTAGACACTTTATTTATTTTTATTTTTTCAATTTTTTTTTTTGAGGTTTGAGTAGACACTTTAAATTCCACATGCTTATTCTCAGCCTTTCCCAAATACTTGGAAAGCCTTGAATTGACCATTAGGAAGATGCTAGAAATTAACTTTCTTAAAAAATAAAGCAAATATTTGTTTGCTAGAATCTCCAAGAAAAGCAATCAATCAAGAAAGGTGTATAGTACAGCCATGCTGTTCACCTAAGGCAAGAAACTATCCCAATAGGCTTATATTGAGATGGTCAGCTCCTCTGCGCCCAGGCCCCACAGTCCATTCCCAGCCCAACCTCACTGTCCAGGGACTAGATAAACGTCAAGTGAAAGTCCAATGCAAACATTAGTTATTGTTCTAATGATTTACATATTTCACCTAATTATTGAAAAAAAATCCATGTTCATTATAAAAACCTGGAAAATGAAGTTAAGCAAACCAAAATGAATCAAAAGCCCCCACAATGCCACCATCCAGCAAGAATCTTTTGTACCTGTTTACAATTGGATGTTTTCTGAGGCTCATTTCTCTGGTCAGGCCATGCGTAAATCAGCCAAAAGCTGCAACCCTAAGTTCTATGCACAGTTTCCCTTTAATTAAGTAGAGAAAATGGTGACTTATCTGTAGAAACTCTCTTTTATTTTCTTGGCACTTTTCCCATAAGAGATAAGACCACTACTTAATATACCTGGCAGTAAAAAAATAAAATAAAAATAAAAAATAAATTCCCAATTGCTTCTTACCGGCCTGAAAAATTTATGCTACATTTCTAAAAATAAGTCACTTATCCAAACTAGCAAATATCAGGGGCAAAAAGGATTGTGACTATTTCTTTTTACACACACATAGCTGAATGTCCTGAAGGACATGATTCTTCCTTTCTCTTGGAGAAAAGAGACGTACACATTCAGAACCCATACAAGGGCTGAGTCAAGAATAGATTAGTCATCAGCAAAAGGGGAGAGCAGTCGAATCTTTCCAAATAAGCGAGCCAATGTTCCCAGGAGAGCAGCACATTTCAATCCATTTGTTTTTCCCATCCTTAGCAAAAAAAAATTACGCCATTACCTTTTTGTTCATGGCCACGCCATCCTCACAGTCGAGCACCGCACAATCTACATTCAGGGATGGAATCTTCTTTATTTTCTTTTCATCATTTCCAGGTACATAGAGCACTGCCCTCCGGGGAATATACTTGTGACTGGATGAGGAACTATAGCCAAGCCTGGGCACATCGGCCGCCAGAGAAGCTTTCCTGCAGGAGACATGATTGGGATTAGTCCAGAATAGAGTTTATTTACAAATTTTTGAAAAACCTCACTTTAATTCAAAATTAGAATAAAAAACATGGATACCCTGTTTTAATTATGGCAGGACACAATCACACATAACAAGTAGGAAAACAATAACAGAAATAACCAAGAAACAATATGTCATTTGGGCTGAGGTTTACTAGTATATAACACTGTTTAGTGGCACAATTTTCTGAGAAAAGGAGAGTGTACTTATTTCTTCTTGGGAAAACACTTTCAGTATTAGTATGCTGTCCAGATATCCGTGGAGAAAAAGGAAAGACATATTTATATCCAAAAGTTCCTAAATAACAACACTATCTACAATTACATGAAAATAAAAAAAATAGAATATAAACTATGTAAGCCTGAGTCTTTTCTAGCAGACAAATAAATGATTCAAGTTCAATTTTAACAACAAAGGATAGTTGGCCACTTCTTGAGTAGAAAGGACAGTTAATGAGAAAAGGCCATTACTAGCTCTGTAATTGCAGGCAATTTAATTACTAGAAACTTCAGAGTCTTCATTTATAAAAATACTCATTTTGCAGGATGTGAAGAGGATTAAGAAAGAGGAACTAATGCACATGAAGCACTTAGCGAGAGCCTGGCAGATATTAGCTCCTTGATGTGTGGTGGGCGTAGCAAGAGTAGTAGCAGCTGCTGTTGTTCTTAATGGAGAAACTCTAGCTGTCAATAGCCCCCGCCCGCTCCTAGACACTGCGCTCTCCTTCCTTTTCCTACTGTGCTCAGCCTGGCCTCCTGAGGAAATAAGAGGAGTTGGCTAGAAGCTCCGATGGCTCACTGTAGCCCTTACCCCACCCCTCCCCTTCCTAGCTTGATCCTGGGAAAACCAAGTTTTTATTCCATAATCCTACATAATAAAAGCCTAATATGCAAATCGACTGACCGTTGGAACAACTGGCGGAACGACTGGCAGAACGACCGGTCGCTATGACGCGCACTGACCACCAGGGGGCAGCTCCTCCATAGGGGGAGCACCGCTCAGCCAGAAGCCGGGTTCACAGCTGGCGAGCACAGCGGTGGTGGTGGGAGCCTCTCTCACCTCCGCGGCAGCACTAAGAAGCAGTGAGCAGGCAGGCGGTAAGGAAGGAGGGGTCCCGGACTGTGAGAGGGTGCAGACCGAGCTGAGGGACTCTCCTTCACCTCACCCCAGTGCACAAATTTTGGGCACTGGGCCTCTAGTCCTCTCTAATAAAATGGTAATATGCAAATTAACCATCACTCCGCTACATAAGCCACGCCCACCAGCCAAGCCAAGCCCACCGGCCAATCAGGGCGAGTATGCAAATTAACCCCAATCCAAGATGGCTACAGCCACAGAGAGCAAGGTTTCCCAGGTAACAGAGGAAGCCAAGCTTTCCATAGCCGTTGCAGGCCTAAGCCTCCACTCAAGCTACAAAGTTTCAATTATAGAAGGTAAACAAATTCAAACAAATGGCGGCAGAATGGAGCTTGAGAGAGCAGGCCAGGGTTGCTGGCGGCAACAGGGGAAGCAAAGCTTTCCACACACCCTGGCCGGGCTCACCCGCTTAAGGCTACAAAGTTTCAATTGTAGAAGGTGAATTAACTGCCACAGAAATGGCTGCCGCCCCCGAGGTATCAGCAGGCTTGGCTCCACTCCAGGCTACAAAGTTTCAATTGTAGAAGGAAAATAAATTCCAGATACCAGGGCCTCCTCTTGGGTCGCCAGGGTGCGTGGCTGGCCTGCAAACCACCACAGGCCCCTCGCTCAGGCCACCCCACGCCCCAAGGGAACCCCACCCTTATCTGTGACACCCTTCAGGGCAAACCAGCTGGCCCCCACCCATGCACCAGGCCTCTATCCTATCTAATACAAGAGTAATATACAGATTGATCATCACTGCAACACACAATATAGCTGCCCCCATGTGGTCAAAGATCCTGCCCCCATGTGGACACAAGATGGCCACCACAAGATGGCCAGCAGGAGAGGGCAGTTGGGAGGCACCCGGCCTGCAAGGGAGGGCAGTTGAGAGGGACCAAGTTTGCAAGGGAGGGCAGTTGGAGGTGATCAACCCTGCAGGAGAGGGCAGTTAGGGGTGACCAGGCCGGCAGAGGAGGGAAGTTGGGGGCAAACAGGCTGGCAGGGGAGCAGTTAAGCATCAACCAGGCTGGCAGCGGAGTGGTTAGGGGGTGATCAGGCTGGCAGGCAGAAGCGGTTAGGGGCAATCAGGAAGGCAGGCAGGCAAGCAGTTGGGAGCCAGCAGTCCTGGATTGTGAGAGGGATGTCCGACTGCCCGTTTAGGCCCTAAACGGGCAGTCGGACATCCCTCCAGGAGTCCCAGATTGGAGAGGGTACAGGCTGGGCTGAGGGACAACCCCCCACCGTGCACGAATTTCGTGCACCGGGCTTCTAGTATATGATAAAGGAAGGTGAAATCAGCTTTCAGAATCAGGATAGGACCAGTTACATAATTTGAAGTGCCCAGTGTAAAATCAAAATGTGGAGCCCCTTGTTCAAAATCTATTCGGAATTTCAAGATGGGGATAGAAGAACATCAAACTAAGCATCGGACTCTTCTAAGCCCAGTCACACATCAGGAAGCCGGCCTTGCCCACACAGACAGAGCTGAATGCCATGAAGACTCCAGGTAGAGAGAGGGTAAAGCCCCAGCGAACTGGTAATGCCCTGTTTACTCTCCTGGGTAACCAATAGCATCCTATCCAAAACCAGGTCAGCTTGACTCTTCACCAAAGCTCTATTTGGTAGTTACCTAAGTTAATGCCATCAACTACTTTGACTGGTTGTAACATTTTGCCATGATTAGTGTGCCTTCCGATGATGTATCTCAAGAAAAACCCTATCTCTCTAGGGCCTACAGATGCTGTGTGGACCCCTCACTCCTCCTTGCTGCCAACCCTCATAAACTCTAAAATTCGAGTCTGTGTCTTATTTTTTCACAAATAAGCATTGTGCTATGTAAGGTTTGGTGAGATATAGATGGATTTTTAAAGTGTACATGTTTTAGAAGACATTTTTTTAAAATTTCTTTATTGATTAAGGTATCACATATTTGTCCTCATCCCCCCATTCCCATCCCACACCCCTCCCCACACATGCCCCCACCCCCCTGTTGTCCTTAACCGCTGGTTAGGCTCATATGCTTGCACACAGAAGACATTTTAATTAATATAAAATATTGGTCTGCTAATTGAAGAATGCCTGAAATATCTGTCATCATTTTGCACTGATTGAAAATATCTGATTTATCTTTTTTAAAGGGGAGGAAATATAATGATGTAGCAGCAACAATCACATTTCACTTATCATTCACACTGGAAAGCACAATTTTCAATATACATTTCCTTAAAAATAGCAAAAATGCTATTAAAATAAATGAAAGTTTTATTTCCAGGAAATGCTTGGTGGAAAGTCACTTCTCATCAGGATTTGTGGTAACCACATGTGTAACAACTGTTGGGGAGCACACGAGACTTGGTTGGAAAGTTGTAAGGAGAACATTCTGAGCAAAGGAAAGTATGTGGAAGGCCGCCTGCCCTGTTTATCGGAATTCCGACTTAGGGGAGACTTAGGGAAGTGTTGAAGGCGGCGCCCCTAATTATTCCCTGACCTTTCCAAACAAGTCTGTGCACGTGTAGACCCCGGGGTGTTTACTGGAATCCTTATGCTTCATCTTTTGGGTGTCCTTGCTTAAAGGACATTACAAACACATGTGTCCTCCCAATATTACTTACCCTATTGATTGTATCTAAAAGATAAACTTTATCTCAAACAGCTATTACAATAAAAGGCTAATGAGGCAAGCAATTGAGGGTGCTTGGTCCCTTAAGCCAGGCAACCCCTTAGCTCTCTCTTTCACAGTGAAACTGTGTTGGAGTAATCTGTTAGTTCATTGGTTGTTCAGGGGCTGCTGGTCAGCCCCAGCAAACAACCAATGTGAGGATCAGAGCAGCTGTTGTGTAAAGAGGGTCCTTCCTCACCTTTCCTTTCCACATGTCTGACAGCTTGAATGCCTGGACATCTCTGTCCCAGCCGCAACTGACCTTCACTTCGAGAACACTGAGATTTCCTCCGTGTGAAATAGCTGCTCAGCATCATTTTGGGTCCAGCCACTATGATCTCCAAACTCATTGAATCTCAGATCCTGAGCCACCCAGACACGGCTGACATGTCATCTCTGGTATAACAAGTCAGACCACTGTCACATGCTAAGGACTAGGGCAAATCATTCCTAGGACATTTATATGATGTATGATTTTTAAAACAGATGACCATTAAAACAAATATTCTGCTACTGTTAAAAATGTTTCTGGTTTAAGAATAGCCCTAGCTAGTTTGGCTCAGTGGATGGAGCGTTGGTCTGTAGACTGAAGGGTCCCAGGTTCGATTCCCGACAAGGGCATATGCCTGGATTGTGGGATCAGTCCTCGGTCGGGGGTGTGCAGGAGGCAGTCGATCAGTGATTCTCTCATCATCGATGTTTCTGTATCTCTCTCCCTTTCCCTTCCTTTCTGAAATCAATAAAAATATATTTTAAAAAATTAAAAAATACAACAACAAAATGTTTCTGGTTTCCCAAAGTCTGCTGAAATCATGAAAATAATGTTTTGCTCATCTCTTCCCCTGCTCAAAACCTGTCAACAACTACCCATTACCTCCCCGATGAAGTTCAGTCTCAGCTGATATTCCTTTCCTCAGTTTATATCCCACTATTCCCATGAAGTAACTATCCACCCAAGGAAAATAAGATTGTGATGTCTCCACAATATGACATGTTCATTGTTTCCACTGTACCTTTGCTTCTGATGGAAAAGTTTTCCCTCTCAGTTTATTTGAACCTTATGGATCCTTCAAGCTCAGTTCAAGGTCCCCATGATCCCTAAACCTTTCTTGACTATTCATCTTTAAACTCTCTTATCTTTAAACTCACTTGTCATAACCAAAGCAGAACCAGCAAAGGATTGGTTCTGCTATCAAGACTGAAGTTAATCAAGGCAGCACAAGCTTTCTGGAGAGCCAACTGATGACACCAATGAGGAGACTTTAAAAAAGAGAAAGATTTTAAAAGGTCCCGCTTCTTGACACAGTAACTTCAAATACTTTGACCTAAATTCTTTTGTGAATTGCTATAGACTGAATTTTTGTGCCTCTCCCTCCAAATTCATATGTTGAAACCTAATCCCCAATGGGATGGTATCAGGATATGGGGCCTTTGGGAGGTGATTAAATCATGAGGGTGAAGCCCTCATAAATAGGATTAGTGCCCTTATAGAGGAGACCACAGATTGTTTCCTCGCCCCTTACACCATGTGAGGACATAGCAAAAAGGTCTCAAATGGCAGCATAATGTAGTGGTAAGTGTTTGGATGAATTACATGACATTGCTGATTTCTAACAATTTTTGACCTGCAAAAAACGGTAACTTTATATAGTTCAACCCAATATTGTGATTGGCAGTCAGAAGATGGGATGAGAAGCAAGCCACTCTCAGTGTCAATGACCTCTTCAGTGAGAAGCAACAAAATACCTACCTTGTACAGGGGAGAGCTCAGCACAGCAGTAAAGCAGCATGCACACGTAGCTGCTATGATTATCTGACACCTGTCACCCATGCCCAACACTAGTCAGTATAGCCCTGCATCAGGAATCCTGTCTCCAGCACCTTAATGAGATCATAAGCTCTCTGAGGGAAGGGTGGTCTTACATCTCCCCAGCACTGCTCAGCACAGGGTTCCACATATAAGAGGCATACAATTCCTGTCACCTTGCTACCTAACCAAAACCAGCTCTCCCCAGAAGTGGGTGCATACGACTGACCTGCAACCACACTATCCTATTCTTCTTGTGCAACAGTCAAGTTTTAATGGTGATTACAGGTAGAAGGCAATTTTCATTCCCTCTCTCCTTTGCCATCATGGAACCTTCAATCCAACCCATGGCCTGTTGCTTCTTCTCCTATATTTATCCCCTCCTTCTCTACAGTTTACATCCCATTTAGGATCTCACTAACCTTTACCTAGATGACTACAGAAGCCTCTTTTTTATCCTCACTGCCTCCATTTTGTTATTACATATGTTCATTCATTCATTCAGTCAGTCAGTCAGTCATCCATTCATTCTATGAGCACTTACTCAGTAAGCATCCACTGAGCGACCTGCACTAGCACACGTGGCAGGTACCTTTGTACAAATTGGGAAAAGGTGCCCTTGTGCCTTCCAGCCGGTAACATACTGCTCCTGAGGCAGCATGCTTTGGTGAGTGGAGATGAGCTGAAACTCGGCCCCTACTCATGTCCCTTTGTAGGTGCCCCACCCCACACAATTGTACACAGTGGCCCTGACCCACACTGTGCTGAGCACCGTGGGGAAGCAGCATAAAAGAAACAGGATATGCCCAGAAGGTCCAGGGAGGAACATGCAAAGGATGGCCTGCAAGCCAGGTCAGGAAGGCTAAAGACCATACATGATGAAGCATGAGGGGAAAAGAGACCAAAGGTGGCAAAACTGGAATAATAATAAGAAGAAAGGTGTAGAGAGGGTCAGGCTTCAGGTTCTGTTGCAGACTCTGAGGTCCAGGAGGGGCTGTCACTGGGCAACCCCTCCTCCACGTGCTGCTGGTGAGCCTTCTCCTTCCCCCATGCCCGGCTGCATTAAAATCTGTTCCCTACTTGAGTGTGTTCAGCACTGACTACTGTGTATGAACACAACTGCAGTAGGCGACAAGATCTAACTTATTTTATGTTATCTTACATATTTTGAGTCAACATGTAAATATATTCAAACAATATGCAAAACAGGGGCTTAAGATGAGTTGGAAAAAAAAATCTGGTCACCTTATGGTGAGTTCTCTCCACAGAGGGGACCTTTTTCAGACAAGACATCCCTCAGCAGGCCCGGGAGGTTCTTCTGGCTGGCGGGGGCCCCTTCTTCCTCTCTCTGATGCCACTTATTGACCACTTACAGAAACAGAGGCAGAGCTAGTCCCCGGTGCTGCAGGGGCTCCCTACCTGGGAATCTACATAACCATCACCTGGGGAGCTTTTAAAAACTGGGGTTCAATTCTGGACCCCACCCACTGCAATCAAATTCCATCCACTGGTAACAGGGCCCAGGCTCTGTGCTCTTGTTTTGTTTTGGAGCTCTCTAGGTCCTTGCCACTCAAGAGAGGTGGTCTGCAGCAGCATCACTGGTCTCTTACCTGTTCTGTGAGCATCTCCCATCTCTCACAGGAGCAGCTCCTCTCCCTGGGAGCTTGTCAGAAATGCAGAATCTGAGGCCCCGCCCCAGCCCCACTGAATCAGAACCTGCACATTAACAACTCCCCAGGGGATGCTTATCACATCAAAGCTTGAGAAACTCAAACTTGGGGGCGAATTGCAATCACTTGGGGAGTTTTCTAATATGCTGACCCTAAAGCCCCCACCTAAGGAAGTGTGATGGCATTAGTCAGGGGTGAGGCCTAGGCTCTGGGACTTCTAAAATCTCCCTGATGATTATGATGCGTAGCCAAGTTGGAGGACCACGCTAGATGATTCCAGCGTGCAGCCATTGCCCTAATGCACCAAAGTCTGCTCCCACAAAAAAGACTCTGAAGTGAGTCATGTGCTACCCATATATGTACACATAGAAGGCTGTGACAGTAGTAAGATCACAACTGAAAAATTCAGCAAACATGAAAAATGTCCATGTTTAAAGAAAAGTCTTTCTGATGAAAAAAATTAACACTCAAACTGCTAACAATATTGGAAATAGCAGTAATAACCACCTATGCTAGTGTCCATTTGAGCATCTACAACTTAGATGTGACTTCTACACTCAAGTTAGAGGTTTATTTACTAAGCTGAGAGGTAGTACAGGGGTCTCTACTTTGGCTGCACATTATAATCACTTGGGGCCGTGGTCGGCAAACTGTGGCTCGCGAGCCACATGCGGCTCTTTGGCCCCTTGAGTGTGGCTCTTCCACAAAATACCACAGCCTGGCGAGTCTATTTTGAAGAAGTGGCGTTAGAAGAAGTTTAAGTTTAAAAAATTTGGCTCTCAAAAGAAATTTCAATCGTTTTACTGTTGATATTTGGCTCTGTTGACTAATGAGTTTGCCGACCACTGACTTGGGGAACTTAGAAAAGAAAAACAATCCAGGCCACACCCAAACCAATTAAACCTGAGCCTTGTGGTGATCCCAGGCCTTGGTGTTTCTCTAACGCTCTGGGGAGACCCTGAAGTGCACCCAAGGATGAGAACCTCCGACCAGGGTCTGCAAGTACAGCAAGTGTTTTATTAATCCTAGACAGGGCTTGGGTGGTGGGTCATTAACAGTTGCTGAATGTAATCCTACCAGATTTAGGCAGGGGAGTTGGGTGCTAATCAGCGACTGGGAAAAGATATTTTCAGAGGAGTGGTAGTTTCCTCACTCGGAAATCATGGTGCTCTGTTCCCCCACCCATTGAATCAGTAGCCATCACTGCAAAGATTTGGGGTAGTAAACACCAAGAAATCCATGCTGCGCTTAGAATCTCAAATTAGAGTTTTATATCAATTCCACAGTGAGATCATAAACATGCCTTTTTAACAGGGAAGGAAGTCTAATTTCCAACGTTTGATGGCCTTAACCTAGAGTTCCCAGGAGCCAAGTGAGCAAGGGTGGGGGACGAGAAGTAAAGGAAGTCTCTGCCATTGTCAGGGCCCAGGCCCTTTGGAAGTTGAGAGAAGCTCCGAGGGGGACAGTGGGTGTGATGAGACTGGGGGAGGGTTCTGTCAGGCCCATTCCCATCCCAGGAACCTGCAGGTAGCAAAGGTGGGTAGAGAAGTGACAAAACTCAAGGTAAGCTGAGGGCACAGCTGAGAGCAAAAACTGACTGTGCCAACTTCCCATTTCAAACGTCATGGGGCAGTGGATTGAGTAGACACAGCAACACAAAGGGCTAGAGCAGGAGGTTCCTACTCCCCCAGGATGTGTGAGAAATCCAGAAGTTTCTACTGGCCCTTTGCCTGTGCTGCAGGAGTGACGCCATGCCATGTCAGAGGATGCAGGTGGACAGCCAGGACGGGGGCACTGAGAGTCTCCATCCTAAGCAGCACCTGTGAGAGTAGGGCCTCCAGCAAAGCCTGCAGACAAACCCTGTGCATCACCTACATCCACGGGACACCCAGGGACAGACCACATGAGGCCAACGACCATTAGAATTGCACCAGAGAACAGAAGCCAAGGGCCATTGAGAGGTGACTTACTCTTCATCACATTAGGAAGAGAAGGCTGCCAGAAGGCATTACGTAGGCTCCCCTGGACCCCCTGCCACCCAGAAAGAAGTCCTGAAATTGAATATTGACCATGTTTATGAGAAAGAAACTCTAGCCCGGCTGCCGAGGTTCAGTGGTTGAGTGTCGACCTATGAACCAGGAGTTCAGGTTTCGATTCCCAGTCAGGGCACATGCCCAGGTTGCGGGTTCAGTTCCCAGTGTGGGGTGTGCAGGAGACAGCCAATCAATGATTCCCTCTCATCATTGATGTTTCTATCTCTCTCTCCCTTTCCCTTCCTCTCTGAAACCAATAAAAAATTTTTTCTTTTAAAGAAAGAAACTCTAAACCAGAAGAAACAGTCATTTGAATAGTCAAACTTATAGGAATAATGCTGTCATGAACACTGATGTACAAATATCTGTTTGAGTCTCTGCTTTCAATGCCTTGGATATATCCCCAGAAGTGGAATTGATAATTCTATTTGATCGATTATATGTTCATTCTATATTAAATTTTTGAAGAACCATCATACTGCTTTCCACAGTGGCCATATCATTTAAGAATAATCCCTTATGTATCCTTGATCTTTAAAAATTGCCTCCACAAATTCTAATAAATTTTGATGAATTCTCATTTGTCTATAAACATAAGAAATAATAAGAAGAAAACATATACAGCATCATTTTAAAATAATACATCAATACATTTCCATTTAAGATACCATACAGAAATGATATGGCCCTTTAAATTATTTTAAGAAGATTGACTCTAAGATCGGATAAAGGTTGAAAGTAAAACTTTTTTACAAAAAATTTTGCACAGATCCACGGCTGTGTGACAGATTCCTGGCAGACTCCTCTACTGGGTCTGTCTTTTCAATCCTTTGAGGGGGTTGGAGGAACGTAGCCTCTTCTAAGGTTATATAGTGGGGAAAACTGAGTTCTGAGCTTGCAGGACAATCTGATGTTTACGGAAGACTCTGTGCAACTAGAGTGAAGATTAGAGCCCATTCACTGGTCCTGCCCTCTCCCCTCTCCCTCCTTCCCTCCCACAACCCCCCCCCCCCCGCCCCAGAGACAGTAAACTTCACCAACAAATTTCAACCATGCTATGACTATTAATAACTCGGTATTTATGCCAGCATCTATAATAATTGAGGCTTACTTATGTCCTCACTTTACTAAGTTCCCAAGCGCCCAGAGAGATTCCTTCCCTATTTCAAAAAAACTGTTTCCGTTACTATGACAACAGTGCACAGAGAAATGGGGAGCTTTCCTCAGGCATGAGGGCAAAACAACAGCGACTTGTCCTCTCATTGGCAGAACAGGGCCCTCGGGAGATTAACATGTGGCACAAATGCAAATAAGCACGCATCCCACTTCAGAAAAGCCAGAAAGATCTTCTCAGGGCAAACTCTCTCCTGAAGCAATTACATCACACCTTACCCAAGTGCTCTCTTTTGTACTGAAACGAAGAAATCGTCTTTAGTGTCTAGAGTGGACACACACAGAATAGCAGTTGTGGTCCACCGTGGGTTTGCTGCTATGGAAGGACCCAGGCCACTGTGGGGTGCCAGGTACAAGGAGGGGCGTTGGTGAGGGAATTCCAGGAAAAGAGGTAGGTGTCAGATAAGGGACAGATTTGGCAGGAGTAGAGAAAAAAGCAGAATCCTATTTCTTCCCAGTTTGGTAAAGTTTGTTTCTCACTGTTTCAGCGCAGATCTCTGCCTCCTCAGACATTCAGAACACCAGGAACAAAGCGAGTGACCCCAGTGAGAGTGGTCTTCCTTCACACAGGATGTGAAAGAAAGCAAACACACATCTTGTCAAAATTTAAAGTCACTCATTATGCTCAGTGAAATAAGCCAGACACAAAGGACAAATACTGTATGATTCCACCTATAGGAGGTACCTAGAGCAGTCAATTTCAAGAGACCAGAATTTCAAGAGAACAGGGTGGGAGAATAGGGAGGTTTGGGAATATGGGAATTCTGGAGATGGTGGTGAAAGTTGCACAACAATGAGAATGTACTTACTGCCACTGAACGGTACACTTTAAAACAGTTAAAATGGGCCCTCACCTGTTTGGCTCAATGGATGGAGCATTGGCCTACGGTCTTGAGTTTGATTCTGGTCAAGGGCACATACCTCGGTTGTAGGCGGGAGGCACCCAATCGATGTGTCTCTCACACCAATGTTCTCTCTTTCTGTCTCTCCCCCTCCCTTCCACTCTCTCTAAAAATCAATGGAAAAATATCCTGGGGTGAGGATTAACAACAACAAAACACCACAGTTACAATGGTAAATTGTGTATCATGTATATTTTACTACAATGAAAAAAATTAAAATTATGAAATCACTTTCCCTTGTTATATCCATGCTGGGTATTGATCAAATTCAGTATCAATCAGCAGCCAATTAATACTGAGTTTACCATGAGCTGGCCCTTGCTCAGTAAGGGCCATGGGAGTGTAAACATGGACAGAAAGCTGTGTGACCAGCAGACCCGCACTGCCGCCCAGGATTCAGTCCGCTTGGTATGGCCACATAAGCCTAGTTCTCCAGGTAGGCACACCGTGTGTGAGTGTGGTAAATCCCAGGAACAGGGAAACCCTCATACAACTGTGTGAGCATTAATGGATCCCAGAAAAGAAGGCAAGTTTTCCATGAAAATAGAGATCCACATTCATATCCCATATGGCTTAGACTTTTTTAAAGAATAGTTTATTGCCGAAACCGGTTTGGCTCAGTGGGTAGAGTGTCGGCCTGCGGACTCAAGGGTCCCAGGTTCGATTCCGGTCAAGGGCATGTACATTCCCAGTAGGGGGTGTGCAGGAGGGAGCTGATCGATGTTTCTAACTCTCTATCCCTCTCTCTTCCTCTCTGTAAAAAATCAATAAAATATATTTTTTAAAAAAAAGAATAGTTTATTGATTTTTAAAGAGAAAGGAAGAGAGAAACATCAATGTGATTGGCCACCTCCTGCATGCCCCCACGGGGGACTGAGCCCACACCCTGGGCAAGTGCCCCAATCATGAATCGAACTGGCAACTTTGTGGTGCACAGGATGTCGCCCAGCCAACTGAGCCACACTGGTCAGGACTAGACTTTATTAATAAATGTGGCGGTGTCACCATTCAGGGTCACTCCACCCTTTGGCACCTGGGTGCCTGGTAGCTTCTCTGACAGCAAACACTTCCGTCTCTGAAAGAAAGATGAAGGGAAGGGAAGAATTCTACACAAGCTAAGACTACATCAGCCCAGCAGACAATAAGGAGGGGAGGGTAGGGAGGGGATATCTGAGAGGAGGTGAGGGAGAGAGAGAATGAGGAAAAGGAAAGGAGGGAGGGGAAAGGGATGGGTCCTGGAGGTAAAGTTGGGGTGGATAAGAAAGTGGGAGGGAAGAGAGGAAGGTGGAGGTGAAGGCAAATAAGGGAGAAAAGGCAGCGGGGACTGGGGGGAGAGGAGCTTTGTTTTTCCGAAGAGCTAAAAACAAAGCCCCCTGTTTAGTGTTGTAGAGAGGATAACAATGGAGCATGTGCCTGTTGGTGGGTATTCGCCGTAATCCCACTTTCTCACTCCACTTTTGGTGAGAGAAGGAGGAGCAGAGGGTTTATCTAAACGGAACACTGGAGGGGTTTTTCCTTGGAGTGACACTGAGGTCAAGAGGGAAAGCGGCCCTCCTTCATTGAACACGGTGAAGCACACAATGCGATTAGCATCTCTTCTGTTTCTGGGCTGCTTCAACCCGGGACCTCTGGAAACACAAAGGAGTCCGGAGATGTTGTTCATTAATAGTTAACTGTTGAAGCCCCTGAGAACTTGGTCCAGGAATGATGCTCAAGACCCTCTACTCAGAGAGATTTGATAGATGGATTTCCAACTGCAATCCCAGTGTCGGGGACTTTGAGAGATAGCACCTGTCAAGCACAGAGCATGGCGCTTTCATACATTGTAACTAAAACCTAAAGAACATGCCCTCTTACTCCCCTTTGCCTCTGTAGAGAGAGGATTTGGGTGTTTTTGTTGTTGTTGTTTTGTTTGTTTGTTTTGTTAATCCTCATCCAAGGATATTTTTCCATTGATATTTTAGGGAGAATGGGAGAGAGAGGGAAAGACAGAGAGAAACATTAATGTCAGAGAAACACATAGATTGGTTGCCTCCTGCATGAGCCCTGACCAGGGCCTGAGCCAAGAGGAGCCTGCACCTAAGGTATGTGCCCTTGACTGGAATCAAACCTGGGACCCTTCGTCCGCAGACAGATGCTCTATCGATTGACCCAAACCGGCTAGGGCTGATTTGGTATTTTTGATCATGAAATGCCAGGAATAGAGCATACTTGTTCCAGTCCTGGCCAAAGGTTAACATTCAGAGCACAGCCTTCTGTTTAGATTGCTCATTGTTGGCATTCCCGCCAGAAAAGGTTGATTCTAAAACCAGTCGCAGAAAAGATAGTATTTAGTAGTTGCTGTATTAAAATAGCCAGTGGAGGGTATAGGAAACATGATTACCATAGCACTGCCAGAAAGTTTCACAAAGAAGGCCATTCACTCAGTTTCTTCATTTACAGATTCCATGAGTGCTGGGTTATTCTATCTAAAAATAATAATAATAAATTTAACGCCAAGATGATTATTTCCTGGCTCAGGCACAGGAGGTAACTGAGCAAATGTGAACTAGAAAGATCAAAATTTTCCATAACTTTTTTTTAAAGGTCATGACAGAAGACTGTCCACCTGACAGAGGGTAACCATGGATTCTTTCACAGAGTTCTCCAAAAGCACAAAGGCTGCTAAAGTGTCAGATTAATGCATCTGCCCATGACCAGGTTCTTTGATATGAAACTAATCATGGAGGGGGAAAGTGTTTTCCTTCCAGAAAGTGGTTCTGCAATCTTGAGAAAATGGGTCTCTCTGCATCTTCACTATTCTTTGTAACTGTCATGAAAATAATCTGATTAATGGCATCTCCATTTTCTTCTTCTTCCTAGATTCTCTCAAAAATACCTTTCAAGTGTCAATCTCAATCAAATGAGGCCAAAATGTTACATAGCTTAGAATTCTGATGTTTTATTAACGACCGTCCCTTGATTATCCTGATTTGCAGATTTGGGGAGGATTTAATATTGATTGCTCTCTAGCGCTGAATAATTTTTAGAAAAAACGCCCAGTCTGAGCCTAATTGCCAGACCCATTCTACATACATGAAAGCTGTGAATACAAGCTGCGATCACGAATCACGTGCCTGTGCCTTTGATTGTGTGGGGCCCACAATAAGATTAAGATTGTTTTTTTCTTCCTTAATTATTCAGCGCTAAGTGTGATGAAAATTAAAACTAAACATATGGATATGATCAGGAAGGGTTCTTCTAATAGTTTTTTTTTAAAGTATGGTTAATGTGCTACAGGCACTAATTCCTTTAAATATCTATTTAGGGCAGGACTTCCTAGAACTTGCTCTAATTTTAGGGGAGCTTAATGTTTTTTTCTTAATTCGGTGCCACACTTAGCAATGCACTAGCTCAAAAATGCAAAAGAGCACCTTTCCCCTTTACTTTCAGTTCCCCTCAAAATCCACTCTTACTGAATGTGTAGTGTGGAATGAACTGGTAAAACTCAGGGAGTAATACTTTTATTATAAATTCAAAGAAAATAAAATTAAAAATTGAGAGATGAAACCTTCCCTAAGCAATATGTCCATAATAACCTATGTTATGGTTTATTTATGACTTGAGTCACAATTTTCTATGATGATGGTAAGAGAGAGGAAATAGGTTATCCAGAGACCAAGATAATCAGACATTTTTTTTTATTTGTCTGTGGAATGCATTAACTAATTTTAAAACTAATTTAATCTTATATTTTATGTAGACTAACACTGGTATTTGTCTTCCTTTGGAAAGTGCTAATGATATGCTAAGAGGTAGGTGGCTCAGAAATCTGTTGGGTGACAAAGGACAGACCACTTGAGATTGAAAAGTTGTTGCAGGTTTTCATAGCATCCAACAGACAATCTCCAAATGGTTCTTCCCCTGACTCTGGTTTCAGAAATGCAAGCAGGGGACAAAGGAACACTGAGCTTTAAGGTAGGAGGCCCCAAACATTTGTTCTTAGACAGACTGACCTCGGATTTCAGCTTCTGTCTGCCTGGCACATTTCCCAAGTCCTCTTTGGCACCTGGTTCCATTCTCCCATCTCATATCTACTTCCCATTCCCAATTGTGCCTCAAATCTCTTGCAGATTCCACATTTCGCTGAGCTCACATTTCTCTGCTAACCCCAAAAACTCTTAGATACATTTCCAAGGGGAATCCAATTGCTCTCCGACTCTCTGCACTGGTCCTTATTCCTCTGGTCCATTCTGCCTTCCCCCTGGGTCCACTCACTTGCTTGGGTTGGGCTGGAGGACTTAGCAGAATGTTGACTGCCCATATGGGCCAACTAGCTCCCAGTAAATGTTTCACTAGGTTACTCTTGCTGGATCTCTGTGGTCTTAACACCAGTCCCAAATACAAGAGGATCTAGCAGAACTCATCACATCTAGATGTGATGACTATTCAAAAACAAAAAAAAAACAAACTTCACATAATTCTCCATGGCATTTTATTTATTTATTTTTAAATATATTTGTATTGATTTCAGGAGGAAGGGAGAGGGCGAGAGAGATAGAAATATCAATAATGAGAGATAATCATTGATCGGCTGCCTCCTGCACACCCACTACTGGGGATTGAGCCCACAACATGGGCATGTGCCCTTGACCAGAATTGAACCCGAGACCCTTTAGTCCATAGGCCGACGCTCTATCCACTGAGCCAAACCAGATAGAGCCTCCATGGCATTTTAAAGAAAGCAGAGCAAAGAAACAAAACCCAAGAACTCAGTTTATCCCACCCCAGCAAGACCAGTATACTGCAATAACAATCCAAAGGCAGGGAAACTGATAGGATATTAAATTACAAAACAGCAACATTTGCATAGTAATTCCCACTAATTAAGAAAGAAAGATATAAGTTGTTTGTTATAAACACCACCAGGTCTTGAGCAAACACCACAGAGCCAAACCAAGCATTTGTCTAATCAGAGCCACTTTCCAAAGCGTTTTATTGGTGCAGCTGCAGAGCGCACATTTTATCACACATGCTAATAATCCCAGTTATGTCGCCTACATTTTAATCATTTGTTCTGGGCTTGTTTCTCAAACAATTAGCACTAATGAATGGTCAGAATACCTCGGATCATATATGTCTAATTGCAGTCAAGAGCGGTTCTTGCCCGCATGTACATTTCAATTTACCTCTGGGGATAATGTTTGTTAATTGTATTTCCTTATACGCAAGTGAAGAAAAAGGCAGCTCAGGCAAAAAGGGACTAAGTGTTCTCCTCTTTCCCTTTGTTCCCACAAGAAGCTAAAGTCACTTCAAGAGGCACTTAATCCCATCATCCGCGGTTCCAATTGCCTTGCAGCATCTATCAGAAAGAACCTAAAGGAAAATGATGCAGCTACATAGTGTAATTAAACACAATTCAGGTAGTTACTGCTTGGGGCCCTTTACGGGTCCACATAGTTAAAATGGCCCTGCAGGGATCCTAACACTGTACTGTTTTAAATTTGGTCAGCAACACTATCTGGAGGAAAAGGAGACATATGAAAAACCATCACCAAACAACAACAAAAAGCTTACCACCCTCTCCTAGTGTGAACTGTCAAGCAAAAGAAAGAAGGAGAAGGAAAGTCTGAAGTGAAAAAAAAAACCAACAACCCACAATTCTCTGCTACAAAATGAAATAAACACAGAAGGAAAGGAAGGAGGAAAAAGAAAACTGATGCTTTCCAAATTCACCAGTTCCTGTCCTAACCCAACCTTTGCACTTAAGGCGGCGGGGAGTGTAGTAATACTGGCTGGGTCTCTTCAACATGAAATGAAACAGCCTTGTACGATCTATACCATAAAAGTAGAGGCTATCTGAACATTTAAACTCATAAGAGAAATACAAAATAAATGTGTGGTGTGTCGAATTCCACAGTTACTTATAAAGGCAAGGTGTGCGAAGTACTTTTTAAAAGTTTGGCCAAGATTTCTAAAGCCATTTACTTAAATCACTAAAAAGAAACTGGGTGCTGAGCCGGTTAGGCTTCATTCATACTTGGCTTTCTGAGCCAACAAGAGTTTAACACGGTGTTTTCTGCTGTCTGCATTTAACAAAGAGCCATCAATGACAGAAGGTGGGAACAGGGGTAATTCTCTAGTTTTGATTCTTGGCGAAAGTATTTTTAAGTAAAAACATAACTCCCCAACAGATGTAAATCTAAATGTTAAAATAACAATGTGTGTTTAAGTTTTACCATCATTTCCCCCTTTATAATAAAAACGGGAAGGAAGGCTTCCTGTTGATTTACGAAAGAATTTCAGGAAAAAATGCTAAGCACATACCACCCTCTCCTAGTGTGAACTGTCAAGCAAAAGAAAGAAGAAGGAGAAGGAAAGTCTGAAGTGAAAAAACAAACAAACCAACAACCCACAATTCTCTGCTACAAAATGAAATAAACACAGAAGGAAAGGAAGGAGGAAAAAGAAAACTGATGCTGGATATTAAGAAGCTTTTAGGAAGATGCCAGGTTACTCCCAGGATAAGGTGCATTCTGGAAGCAGCCCACTCCTTGTCACTAGAACACAGCACTTCACAGCTGCACCTATAAATACTTTCTAAGATGCAAATCAGTGGCAAATGTAATTGTGGCCTGAAAACTACTATGTGTGAGTATGCCAGGGTCATATGACTTGTCATTCAAATCATAAAATAATTGTCAAGTGAGATAGCCAACAACAGTTCATTTAAACACAGAACAGTTCATTTTCCACACAAATATTCTAGCAGTTTAAGTGAGTGCAAAAACCTACACCTGAAAATGTAAAAGTTTAACCTTAGTCCTGGATGGGTAGCTCAGTTGGTTAAGAGTGTCATCCCGATACACCAAGGCTGTGGGTGAAGCAACAATGAATGCATAAATAAGTGGAACAACAAAACAACAAAGCGGTATTTCTCTCTCACCTCTCTCTCCCCACCCCCCCTTCTTCTCTCTCTCAAATCAATTTTAAAAAAAAGTATAACCTTATATGAACTACCAATGCAAAATGGCACAAATTGTGTTTCTGTCTTTAGTAAAATCAAACTTTTAAAAAAATCTATAATTTTTTTAAAAATCTGCTGTCCATGCTTTTCAACTATATTGATCCTAGTGTTAGAAATACTATAGATGCTCAAATGGTTTTGTGTTGTGAAATTAAGTTATTTTCTATAAGTTCAAACCTTTTGCCCTGGCCAGCATGACTCAGTGGTTAGAGCATCGGCCCTCGAACTGAAGGGTCACGGGTTCGATTCCAGTCAAGGACATGTACCTGGGTTGCAGGTTCCCCACCCTGATTGGGGCGCATGGGGGAGACAACCAATTGATGTGGCTCTCTCACATCAATGTTCTCTCTCTCTCTCCTCTCTTCCCTTCCTCCCTCCTTCCCACTCTCTCTAAGATCAATGAGGGGAAAATCCTCCAGTGAGGATTAACAACAAAAAACACCCTATTTATTATTATTCAGTGTTCAGTTTGTTTTCAAGTAGTCATTCAAAATCAATAGCCCTCAATTGGTGGGGGTTGTGGAGCTGACACCCCCATCACCCTTGCCTTCCAGCTGCCCTGGTGAGGTGACACTCTGTGGGACTGAGAAGAGCAAGTGGATGACAAAAGCACCCCTGAGCTTGATTCCCTGTCTCTGCACCATCACCACCAAATTCCCAAACAAGTGATTTCATGATCAGGCATCAGTGCTTCTTTGCCAAACTGTGCTGCTCAAGTTAAGCTGGTTGAAAGCAGGGCACTAAAAAAACGACATTTTTGATCTGTCAAAATATCTGTTTCATCTCTTACAATATTTTTCACTAGCTTGGATCAAGATAGGCAGGTACTTTGTCTTAACAGGGGACATTTTAGGAATACTCAAAAATGAACTAAACAAGAGAAAAATGAATTAATTGATAATGAATTTCTGGCAAAAGTCTGGACTACAATCTGTCTTCTGTAACAATTCCCACAAACAGGTGTTTTATCAATATCAGATTTCTTTCCTCTCCCGCCCCAGGCCTCCACACTGCTCCCTTGTCCCTGCAGCTCCCCTGGAACTCCCCAGGGATGGAGCCCACTGCTGGCTGCCAGGAGCAGCCCCACGACTGGCCCTTCGATTCCTGCCCTTGATCCAGCGGTGTGCACGCTGGCTAAATGCTGCCAGATAAGCTGAGAGCAGGACTTGAAAATGCAGCCTAATTACTATGATTACAATCTGTGTCTCAAGCAGCCAAGGCCTCCGGAAAGTGTCTCCAGGCAACCTGTCTCTGAATCAAAAATCGCAGTTTGAGAGATGCAGAATCTATACACGCAGACTTTCCAACTCGTTAAGTCATAATATGGGCATCAATTTGATACCTTCTCCCGAAGCATAGAACTAGCTAGCATAAGCCCAGCACGCAGGATGTACCAGTCAGAGAGGGAAAAGGTTCAAACAGAACCCAAATAGCCACAACAATTGCAAACACCATTGCCCTGCAACAATGATGCCCAGAGGGCGATTTTCATGAGATGACCTGAGAGCCTTGGAACCCAAACCAGGGAGCAAGGGGGCACTTGAGACATACTCGTAGGCATTATTGCTCTGCAAAGAGCAGGGACGAATTTGTTCTGAGAACCTCGAACCTCCTAGTATCCATGAGAGTTGTGTACTGACTACTGAGCTCCGGAAAGGCAGATGCACTGGAGTCAGAGAAAGTGATGTCATAAATACCTCACATGACAACGAAGAATTAAAAAAATATTGATATGAGAGAACGCTAAGATGTTTCATTTTCATGGGCTCATAAACACCTCTTTCAATAAGTTTGAATCATTTGGAAGCCAGTTGAGGAGCAAGGCAGCTAGTTTTGCTCTGGAGTCCATGGTGCATTTTCCTTTTTTCACGACTGTGAAGATGTGCTTGTCCCTGTCCAAGTCCCGGGGCCAGGGAATTAGAACAGAAGTAATTGCTCTGAATCATCATGCAGAAGTCTAAAGGAATTTCTATTCTCACTGTGACATCAGAATGCCAGGTTTCCAGACACTGCCCTAGAATTGAGTGTGATTTCACATCTCACCCATCACAGGGATCTTTCTGCAGCTGGTGGGCACCACCTGGGCTTTCTCTGTGCCCATAACACGGGCTTTGGAGGATGGGAGACTTTTCAGAGGACACACGGGTCAGTAGGCAAAATCTGACCTGTCATTCTGAGCCTAGCCTGAATTGGTCAACGTGTGCTGAAGACCACAGAGCCTTTCTGATAATATGACTTCAAATATTTTTCTTTCCTCCCTTCATTTCCTTTTTCCAAGTGCTCAGTTCAAAAGTGTGTCTGTAAGTGTGTTTATTTGAATATGCAACCACTTTTACAGGGCTCACTTGTTTTAAGTCAAGAACCCTGAAGATAGAAGGTAAACGTTTCAATATAAACTCATTCTATAAAACACCATTATTTGATGACTTCTTTATTTGCTGATAATTCACTCTAAATAAATTTTTAAAAATTTGTGATTGTATGTTTTAAGGTTTGGTGACTTCAGATGGTAATTTTTCTTTTTTGAAGAATTAAATGAAATCACAGCATTAGCTTGGCAAAATAAGCCATTCCTGCTTTTAAAAAATTCACTGATTCCCATGTCAGCCTCCTTTGCCACTAAAAGTGAGCAATCTATTAAATCAAAACTTTTGAGTACCTAAGTTTTCTTTTTCTTTTTTCCAAGTATGATGAGAGAGCCAGCAAGTCTCCTAGTCTATTTCTGAATCTGAGCCTCTGGGTCTGTTTAGTTGGCAGTAAGAACTCGGCCTTTTGGCTCATGGGACACTGATACGAGTTTATCAGCATCTAGCACAGGCCTGGTATGTGGTCACCCTCATGCTTGTTGACCAATTTGCTTACCCACTTCTTTCCTGCTTAAATGTAGGAACCATCCAAGTCATCATCATTGCGTTTCTCAATGGCAAGAAACACATACTTTTGTTCCATTTCTAAGACAAATTCTTCTAAGAACTGTCAGCTCTATACCAGAGTCACAATCTGGCCCCTGCAGGCTGAAAAATAGCTTAGTCTACAAGACCACTAACGAGAAAATGCACCAAAAATATGCTCTGATCAATACAAATAAGTATAATGAAGACTGTCCCAGAAATAATTTCAATCAATTTTATACAATTGATTTGTTCTTTCAAGGAGCCTTTAATTTACTCAATCCCTGATTGAGTTGTTACATGAGTCATGAAGGTTTAACTATGAAAATAAAAGCCGATATTTCAATCAGGGAATACCCAAGATGGTTTAATTAAAGAATTTTTGCATCTCACTTACAGAACATTGCTCCTTAAGTACGGCGTGGCATTTATTTAAAATGTCCCAGAGGCAATTAAGCCTTTGATTAACAATAAAATTTTCTTCCTTAGCTTCATTCTCAATTACCAGGAAGCTCATTTCTCATTGCCTGGAATTTCCAACACGTGGTGCTCAAGGATTTAACTTGCATGTGAATCCATATAATCCACGAAAAAAGGTTAGAAGAAACTGAAGTATTCAGAAGCTAGCCCTCCCTAAGGGTTGGAGCTCTTACATGTATTGCAGTTTGCCTCACATGTCACCTTTGACTTGCAGCCTAGCCATGTCTGCAGATGTGTGATGACTCCCGAGTCAGGAGGGGAACAGGGGGACCTGGTGACCAGGACACAATTCCTGTCTCTGAGATCAGTTGTTCTTGAGCTCAGAAAAGAGGAAAGACAGGATTAATAATATACTTGCTCTAGACCAGTGGTCGGCAAACCGAGGCTCGTGAACCACATGCGGCTCTTCGGCCCCTTGAGTGTGGCTCTTCCACAAAATACCACGTGCGGGCGTGCACGGACAGTGCGATTGAAACTTCGTGGCCCATGCGCAGAAGTCGGTTTCAGCCTGGGCGAGTCTATTTTGAAGAAGTGGCGTTAGAACACTCAAGGGGCCAAAGAGCCACATGTGGCTCTCGAACCGCGGTTTGCCGACCACTACTCTAGACCATGTTTTGAGGAGAAAACAATGATGGAGTCCCAAACTAGCTAGCTCAGAAGACCCTTCCATTTCCCTGGAAAGGAGGTGACCGGTGAGGAAAGAGCAGCAGTTACAGGCATGAGCTCTGGAATCCAGCAGACCTGAATCTGGTGACCCCGTGAGTGTGTTACTCAACCTCTCTAGATCTCAGATGTTGAGTTGGATTGTTGTGAGAGTGAATGAAGAGGTGCACATACACCCGATAAAGTGCCTCACACACCGCAAGTCCTATCAATAACAGCTGCTATGAAGGAGACACTTTCCCGACCTCCGTGAACTAGACACATGCGTCGGGATCTGGAGCAGTGTGTCACCCAGGACTCAGGCATGCTGTTCTCTCTCTCTCTCTCTCTCTCTCTCTCTCTCTCTCTCTCTCTCTCTCTCTCTCTCTCTCACACACACACACACACACACACACACACACACACACAGTGGCAGGCACTGCCACATCTAGGGAGTACACCTGCCAAGGGGACGGGGAGCCTGTCTCCATGCTATGGTCAGCACTGCAGAAAATAAAGAAGTCAGATTTATATCTTCTCTCTGATGGTCCCAGGTTTTCAGAACTTAATAGTTTGGTAAGCTATATATATAAAAATTCTGCCTTATCAGTGAAATTGTAATCAGCTGTACAATAATGTTTCATGATTATCTATGTACATTAATCTACATCTGAAAAGAAAAAAATCAAAAAAAGGATTTTGCTGTTCATTTTAATGTTAGACAAATTTTTATTCAGTCTTTCATTGATTCCACAAATAGATATTAGACACCTAAAGTAGGCAGGGGTGGGAGTATGAGGGTGGGGGAGGATTTGCAAATGAGGAGGAGAGAATCAGCCTTTGTGGGGGACCGGGGGGGTGGGGGGGGGCGGGGGCAGGTTTGAGCTCTAGTCTCTAGGGCAAGAGGGCAAATGCTAACATTGGTTGGAAAACAGTGGCCCAGAACTCAGGGGTGAGAGGGGGAATTCGAAGAAGGCTTCTCGGAAGTGGTGACACCAATAGGGCCTTGGAGGGGGGAGGACAAACTCCAGAGGCAGAAAGTACATTCTGAGCGAGCAGAATGAGGTAGAACACAGGCAACTCACCAATTTCCTCTCTTCAGTTATCATTAGCAATTTTGCTTTTCTTGCCCATGGGGAGTGGATGGGGAGAATTCGCAGTTATCTAGCTATTTGAAATACCAAGACTGTCCTTTTTCTGATCCTATAAGTCTAAAACAGTGACACCCAACATCCTAAATTTTTCTGAACCAAAACCTCCCCTTTTTGCTCTCTGACAAGATTTATTTATGCTTTAAAAATCACCTTAGAAATGGATAGGACTTAAGTAATAACTCTATTTTAAACAGATAGAGTCTTCTTTTAAAATCAGAATCATATTGAATAGAGACACAACCAGAGTATATTTTCCATTACCTGAAACTTATGAGAGCATTATGTAGGTACCACCAGTGTACAAGGAACAGTGTGTCTATACACAGACACAAAATGTTAAAATGAAAGGCACCAGGAGCCACACGAAGGCGAATAAACTAAAGTCTCAGTGGTAGACTTTGTTCTCTTTTTCTATCATCCATTGAGTCCTTCATTTGCACTATCTCACCAAACCCTTTCAACACTCCTATAGAATACCTACTACCATAGTATTGGTTGCTATTTTATACAGGGAAGCACAGTTCATTTTATTCTGTAACTTTCAATGTCCAAACACATAGCTACTGACCACGTTTTGCCCCATTTCCCAGCTGATACTTGTTTTCTCAGGGTGTGGCACAAGCTGAAGCATATTAACTCACATCCACACTGGCCAGAAAAGCTTTACTCTTAAAAAGGAAAACCCAGAGATTCAGGCAAAGAATCTGTCGCTTTGTGCTACAGTTTAGAACTTTAGAACGTGGCTCAGCAAGCTTTGTCTGAAAGGACCCGATAGGAAATATTTCAGACCCTGTAAAGCTGAGAGACAAATGCAGACGTATTATATAAGGACTTGTAGAACAAGACAGAACGCAAATTCCCACACAGTTTTTTATTGACAAAATTAAAAATTAAATTGAGTACAATTTTTTGGTAATACAGTATTACTCCTGAGGGGAAAAAAAAAGGCATTCTTTTGGGAAGGGATAACATTTTGCTTCATTGGAGTTCAAAGGTAATGTTCCCTATCATCAAATCATTCATCTGAAGAAAACGTTCTTAGCTTCAGGGCCGAACAAAAACAGGTGGAGGGCAGGATCTGGCCCGGGGACCCAGGTTGAGAACTTTTCTCTAAGGTTTTAGCTGCAGACACACTCATATGCCCTGGAGACGCAGCGCTTCGCAGACACAGGAGATGTGCCCTCGCCATGATCGTGGCAATGGGAAATGGCCAGGACTCAGGCCCTCGGCTTTTAATCGCAGGGGGTGTACCAGCCCTGCTTATTATTCAGGGACACCAATAAGTAGAAAGCTTCCCCTCCGGCTCCCACTCCCCTACCTCCTGTGGGATTCTCATTTTTTAAAATATCACTTGTTAACTTAGGAGGTTTGAAATCACTGCCACACCTACTGCGTTGTGCTGCACTAAAGAAAAGTCGGTTTGGTGTGAATCACAAAAAGCAATGCTCTATTCTTATTTATTTATTTATTTATTTATTTATTTATTTTTAATCTCAATTTCTCTCATGTTCCTTAGTCCCCCTATCCTGACATCAATAATTGATTTTTTGATAAAATTTTAACAGATCCATTCTGTACTCCTAAATATATCCAGCATTTCATCCTCCTTTTAAATACAAACTCAGAAACTCTGTCTTTTGTGGGCTCCTTGCTTTGTGTGACCACAGGGAAGGGGTGGGGGAGGTGAAGGGGGAGAGGTGAGGAGGGAGGTTATTGGCTCACAAAAGTCCAGACAGTATTTGACTAAAAAAATGCCGAGCAGGGGAGCAGGGTGGAAGAAATGAATCAGAAATCCCACAAACAGAGGACGGTTGTTTTTCTTTTAAAAGATTAAGGATTGTAGGTTTTCATGCTTACTCAGGTGGAACAAGAAAAGATTTTAACCTCTTTGCCTCATTCAGTTTGGGGCCTGAACAAAATAAAAGTGGAGCACATTCAAAACATCCATTTTAATTTTCTTCTTCCCTTTAAGGTGGCGAGACAACATCTGGTGAAAGATTTGGGGTTACATTCCACTCAATAATAATCATGGAGAAGAAAAGTCAAAGGCGCACACACACCACAGGCGGCAAGGGAGACGGAACTTGTCCAGCGTGTCCCCGCCTTCCCCGGGGCAGACCTGCGAGGCAAAGCTGCCTTGCCACTGCCAAGTAAATTCCAGTTCTAGCATCAAGCAGGACCCCCAATTCTAGCTGTTCTGAAGGAGTACAAAATGCACACACACAGCTATTTTATAGGAGGCGCGTGAGCCGTTTCTTATGAGGAGAGGAACCAGATTTTCCAAATTAGCCCAACTTGTAGTTGATGGGCTGAACCCCCATTTATCTGCATCCATAACAAACTAGTGCTCCTGATGACTAACAATGCCTCCAGGAAGTAGTTAAACACCACTATGTTGTACACTGGCGGTGCACAGGATAAAAAGCAAGGGAAACAGGCAAATGAAGAGAGGGAGGAAGTCAAGGCAGTAATTTTGACAATAAAATGGAAAGCATTTTCAAGCATTCAAATTACAACAGGGGTTCAGTTCAGCCTGAGCAGCCCTCCATGTCTACACGGACAAGTCTGTTAATTTCCCCGATAGAGCCAACTGCCCAGTAATTAAAATTTCTTAAAGATTTTATCTTCTCCAACCATCCCTATTGCATATTACATTATTGTGATTACAAGATTTTAAAAATTAATCTAACTCTCTAATCACAATAAGGCAGAACATGAAGTAATAGTTGGGGCGGACAGAGACTACGGGTTTTAAGAGGCATGATTTCAGGGTGTCATAATTTTTGTGTACTTTTTAAAAATTAAATATGTTTTTATTGATTTTAGAGAGAGGAAGGGAGAATGCTAGAGAGATAGAAACATCAATGAGAGAAATATCATCGATCGGCTGCCTCCTGCAAGTCCCCTACTTGGGAATGAGCCTGCAACCAGCCCATGTGCCCTGACCAGGAAGTGAACCAGCAACCTCCTGGTTCATGGGATGATGCTCAACCACTGAGCCACACTAGCTGGGCGATTTTCATGTTCTTTTTGCTGACCCCGGCATTATACCTGGCATATAACAGATGCTCATTAAACATAGACATGAATAAATAAATGCATGCAGAAGCCAAATACATTAAATTAGCTTTAAATAAATTTCCCTTCCTTACATGATATTGATAATGATTATTGTAAAGCATTTTTTAAATTAGAAGAGCAAGTTAATGGGCCTCATCTCCTATTGCAGCCTAACCAATTGCAAATGTTTCTGTTCTTTCCATGGAACCAGAGTAAGATTTATTTCAATGTTTTGAGGTGTTCTTTTATTTTTCAAAGCAAGCTAGAGAGCCATTTATTCTGTGGCTAGGCTCTTTATTTAAGTGAAGAAATTAAAGTCATCTTCAGCTTTTGAGCAAAGATTTGCTAGCCTATTTTGACTATACCAATCCATATAACTTTACAGTCCATGTTTATTTTTCTATATATAATACAACCTGACAATGTTTGGCTGTAATAACACCCTCATCCCCAAACCGCCCTGGGGGACGCTCACTCTGGGGCTCCCAGTCTCTCGCAGGCGGGTGTTGCACTACCATCCTCCCGGTTGTGGTTTTGTGGTCCTCCCACTGAGGCTCCAGGCGGTGGCACCTGCCCCCTGGCTTCCCTGAAGAAGCACATCGGGCTGCACGGGCTGCATTGCTGCCCCCAGGCCCCTGGGGCTCCTGCTCAGAGGCGCCCTGTCCCCCAGCCCTACCCCACGCAGGAAGGAGCCATCTTGCCCCTCCTCTTGGGCCTAGTATGGCCCGTCCTAAGAAAGATGAAGGGAAAGTGCGTCAAGTCCCAGGTTCTTACTAACAAAGAGGTCAGCAGTTCAGCCAAATGTTTTCTGCCCAGCATGACCATGCCAAGGTTGCCCAGGAAGGCCCTCCACTCCCACCTGCCACCAGGCCACCACGCTGTCCACACACTTGCAGACTGTGGTGGTGCTGGTTCTACACACCTGTAGCCCATTTATTGAATGGCTGTCAACCCAGGAACCTGAGGCCTTAACTACCAACCAAGGAACCAGTTTCCTGAGTGCCCACAGGTACATCTTGAGATCCACAGCTATGGTGACAAGGCCTTGGAAAGACCATCTCCATCCCCTGCCACCCTCTAGCCAGCGGCTGGTCGGGCAACAACACTAGCAATATTAACAGAGCACCAATGGGGGGTGGGTTGGAGTGACGGTGTCACTTGGAGTCAGGGCAGTCACTACAAGACACTCAGGTACAGGCTGAAAGTGGTCCAGGATGCAGTGCCCCTCTTTCTCCCTTCTCCCTAACATTTATCAACAGACGAAAATCATGCTGTGCTAATTGACAGAGAAAGAAAAAGATTCACCAATGAGCAATGCCCATCTGCACTTTCTTTGGCCCCCGCTGGAGGGGAGGAGAAGAGTGAGGATGTATCTTATGGCTTATCTTTCCCCTCCTCCCATTTATGTACATTTCTAAAGCCCATCAAATTTGGAAGATAGTCAGCCCCAAGCAGGCCCATGTGTCTAAAGAACACAGAGGATACTACGCCTCAGAGAAACATGTAGGGCACGTGCCACTGACCACCATCGCCTGTGTCCTTTCCTTAAACACAACTGATACTCAAGCAGATGGCTGACAAAGGAGTCCCACCTAACAGGCCAGGAAGAAAGGCTGAGTAAATGACCTCTAGGTGGAGGGTCTCAGAGCTAAGACCACATGTGCATCGTCTCTATGTAAATGGCTGAGTACCTTTGTTGGTCACCAATAATGTGTAAGTCTGAGAAGACACTCTCTCCCAGCTTTAGGGCTCACGTTTTTTAAAGATGAGAGAAGTCAGTCCAGATCATTCTTTTCAGTGCTGTTTCTAGCTTAAAATGAGAAATTACCTTTTTAAAATAATTTTTAAAAATTGATTTCAGAGAGGAAGGGAGAGGGAGAGAGAAATAGAAACATCAATGATGAGAAAAAAAATCACTGATTGGCTGCCTTCTGCACCCCCTACTAGGGATGGAGCCTGTAACCCAGGCATGTGCCCTGACTGGGAATCAAACCGTGACCTCCTGGTTCATAGGTTGGTGCTCAACCACTGAGCCACACCGGTCAGGTGATAAGAACTTTTAATGCGGTTCTTCATCCTGGTCTACAGGACGAAGACAACTGGATGGTCCTTGCATTCTGCTTTCTCTGGTGCAAAGAGCAAGGCCCTGTAGAACTTCTAGAACATAACTGTGCAGAAAGAAGTTTTCAGCATTCCAAAGCAGAACAGCTATCTTGGAAGTTTAAAAAAACTGCTGTGTTTTAAGTATTGAGATGGACCCAGTTTATACTGAATGGGTTTTGGGAAATAGTCATCACAAAACACATTAAAAGCAGCATTATGAGATCTGTCAATATTAATACTAATCCTCTCTGTAAAGGAAAGCCAAAAGGTTCTGTGAGGTCTATTGTAAGATTTAAAAGGACAATTTCTTCAGCTTGCATTTGTTACACGTTGGCTGTGGGAGAGAGTACTAGATGTATTTTTAAGTCCAGATCTCTTACCTGCCTGCTTCAAAGGAACTGGCTCATTTGTTAGGTGGCCCACTTTTGCTACTTTCTGGATCCTAGATCTGACCTGAGGAGGTTTGGGGGAGGGTGATGTGCTTCTGTTCATCCCCTTCTCCCACCTGGTTTCAGAAGATGAGGACCACACTCCTCTGTTTTATGAGAGGACCTTCTGCCCTGCCTCCCTCTGAAACCTGGATCTGAAAAAGGACCTGCAACCATGGAAGAAATGCAGACAGTCTTGATTTTATTGAGGAAGTTCAGGTTGTGGCCTCTTTCTTCTCAGCAATCACCATGCTGATTGTGAAAAAGCAAAATTTGGAAGATTTCCACTGTAGGAAATACTTAAAATATCTGTAATTATGCTTCAAATTCTGAATATACATTCTTGCACCCTTTTTGGTGGCACGAAGTAATGACCAGGTAACTTTCCTGGTGCGCTCGTGTGCATGATGGGAATCAGAATGTAAGCGCTGGATGATGTCCTGTAGACACCTATGTCTTAGGAATAAGAGGGTGGGGGAGGAGGCACCTCGTGGACCAAGCCCCATGCTGGTTTGATTCTCACACCAAGACCTGAGCAGTAGCTCTTCCCTTTCAGGTGAGGAAAGTAAGTGACAGCCTGTGTCCTTCCCATGACACCACTCTGCCACCATGACTCTCCAGTTTCAAGTCTGAAAAATCTATCACTCACGCCACTTCAGTTAGCATTCCCAGAACTAGGGCCAGGCCTGAGTAATCTATTCACAGATGTGCTTCAGAGACAATATCTTCACTCCACAGTCAAACCTGATGATTAAAACTAGGATATTGACAGATCTCATAATGCTGCTTTTAATGTGTTTTGTGATGGCGTGGCTCAATGGTTGAGCGTCAACCTATGAACCAGGAGGTCACAGTTCATTTCCCAGTCAGGGCACATGCTCGGGTTGCGGGCTCCATCCCTGGTAGGAGGTTGATGTTTCTGCCTCTCTATCCTTCTCCTTTCCTCTCTGAAATCAATAAAACTATGTTTAAAAAAACTAGGATACTTAGGGGTTTCTACAACTTACAATAATCACTGCAAATATAAATTAAAAACCAGTTACATTGAGAATTATAACAATGGTGTTATAATACCAGGCGCCTGGCAGAAAGTGGGTGTTTCCTTAACCTGGGAACAGTATCCCCCCAAAAAAAAATTTAATAAGAAGTCTCACATCTTATTCATTTTAAAATAATTTTATAAACTCTTATGATTGGCTATTAAGCCTTTAGCAGGATAGTAGTAATTATCATGAAACACTCTAAAATTATTTCTGACATTTTGCCTTGTTTACATAAATATATCTGATGCATAATTTCATTAAAATAAACCCAACTACCCCTCTTTCAACAGAAAAACAAGGCCTTCCACTGAAAAGATGGGATTCTATCTACCCAAAACTATCTTCCTTAAGTCAGGACTACTAGCCTGTGGCCTTCATACCCATGTGCAGGGGCTGAGTTAACAGGGCAGAAAACAGCAGCCCTAAAAATCTATCCCATGTACATAGTGAGTAAACCACAAAGAAGAGGGTAGTTACACACCACCACAACAGCCTTTTCAAACTGTCCTGGTCCATCAGAACCCAAATCCAACTTTTCAATAACACCTAAATGTATGGATACCTAATAGACCTTGCATTTGCAATAAACATTATGTACCTTTGCAAAATCAGCTTATAAAATACAATAGGTAAGTGACTGAATTTGTGGTGTGTTTTTTTAAACTGTTTTAAACACATCCTAAATTGTTTAGAGATCAAAACAACCAAAAGAATTAACATTTGCCACTGAGTTTCTATAGCATAATACTAAAATATTTTTCCATGTCTCTGATGGTTTCTCAACAAAGTTGGCTAGTTAAAAAAAGACAACAGAATCCAGTTTCCAACCTGTTCCCCAAGCTTCAAGTTTCTGAATAAGAGGCAGATCCAGTACCTTTAAAAAAGTTAATCATGGTAAATCACCACCTTTAAAAAAAAAATGAATTTATTGGGGTGTCACTGGCTAATAAAATCATAAATCACCATCTTACTTACTGTTAGGTCTTTCCTTCTTTTACACCCGATTCCCTTCTGCCACCAACCTGAAAGTGGGTCTTCCCTGAGCCAAGCTCTCAGATAACGGTCAGGTTTGAGACTGGCCCTGCTCGTCAAAGATTAGAGAGCTGTCTGCAGCCTACGCTCTCCTTCCTCATAGCCAAGTAGGCCCCATAAATGCTAATACTCAGCATGACGCATCAAGAACTTTAAGCCTCAGCCCTGGCTAAGCAGAAAGTATCACAAATTTACTGGAATTATCTGTGGCACAAAAGAGAAGAGAAGGAATTAATCAAAGTCTCTCTCTTAATGCAATGCTTGATTGAACCACCCCAATCCCTTTTTAAATGGGATCCTGGTGGTGAGTGACCCTGATGGTGTGCCCCGGTGAGATACACAAGGCACACTGGTTCCATTTTTCTCTCTTATGACCTCATTAAGGAGGATTTTGAAGATTGTCCCTGAATATGAGAACAAAGTGTCTTAAGACATCTCTAGCTTCTTATGTCTTTAGCCTTTTACTGCTGCGATGGCCTTTAGGGTCTGGGCTTGTGACGAGGTACATTCATGCTCACACTCACCTGCCCCCAGAATGAGAACCAGGCAAGGTCAGAGCTGCACACCTCTCAAAGCAGAGAAGGGCTAGTTTCCTACCCGGCAAAGTTTTGCCAAGACCAACTTGGGATCCATTCTTTCTCGCATCCCCTCCAAGCTGTAGCTGCCATTAATTAGCTCTGGCGGGTGTTTCTAGGCTCTTGTCGAGGGAGGGTGCAGACTGCCAAATCTGCTAGTGTGAAAGTACTCCGCCGCCAGGAACATTTTTCTCTAAGTGTTTGTTGATTCCACGCTTCGATTTAATATGGAAGATTGTATTTTACGATCAGAAACAAACAGACAGATTTATAACAGAAGACTTGAAAGGCAAACAGGGGAAAAAGCAAGCCAAGGACTAAGCCTAAATGTAGTATTTTTATTGACTTCTTAGAAACCAAATAACCTAGCATATTAGTGTGTGCATTCTGCAACAGACATTCAGCCCCATTGTACTATTTAGAAGAGAATAAAAAGAAACCCTACTGTTTGAAACCCAGCGGAACATCCCCACAACAGGGCACAACTGTTCCCTCATGCATGAATGGGAAGGAGATGAAAGAAAAGATGGACTTCTGAGGTACAGCAAAAAACAAAGACAACAAAAGTGCTGATCATGAGGGAATGACACAACTCATTGCAGCAGAAAGGATGAGAGAAAGGAGCTCAGACAATGGTGAGGACAGCTAAGTGACACGTAGGAGAATTGAAAAATCTACAGAAGTGTCTTTTCTTTCCACCCTTGATAAAAAAACAATTAAATGTTGGTACATCTGTCATAAAAAAAAAAAAAAGAGGGCTAAAACCTGTTAGCATCATTAGGTATGGTAAACTTATATGCCCAAACTGTAACTCTGCAATTAGATGCTGCCACCTCTGTTTCTTACCCTTGCTGAAATGACACGATTTTATTTCTGACACTTTACATCTGCTTATGTTGTAAAAAATGGTAAAGGCCTGAGGGGTCCTGAAAAATGTGTGTGTATACATGTGTGGGGATGTGAATACAAAGGTTTAAAACACTCTGTGTAAAAGATGGGCTTTAGAAATTTGTGTATAAACTCGGCTTTTGTTTATAAAATATTTTCTGCTTGACTCACATTATAATTATAGAGATAGTTGCCCGACATTTTGGATTGGTTTTTCATTGAGTAGCAGCTCGAAACATTTTGGCTTGAAGTTTCCTTGCTCTGGAACTCCACTGCCAAGAAGAGATTGTTTGTAAACACTTAATATGAAGGAAGGAAGGTCATGATTCAATGCTACTTTGTTAGGTAAATGCCGTCATTTGTATGTGATGGGAATAATTACCTTTTGATGTTTCTGTTTTTCTTAAACAGAGGCACACCTGTCCACACTTTACTAATGTTGAGCCCTGCTAATGAAGTGTTCAGTGAGAAAACCCCATCAACCGAATATATTAAAAAAAAAAGTCACCATATGAAATCCCCACTAGATGTTTATTGCTCCGGAAGTCCACCAGCCTGGGAAAGTCACACTGTTTTAAAGTGAGCTCCTGGGCATTCTTCCTCGCTTGATAACGTGCAGCCCCTCACAAAAACCCCCAAAAGCAGTGACTGACCCTGTCAGAACGCCTGATTAATGGATAAACGCTGTAATTGATTAGCCGAGAAGTGTGAATTAAAACAGGGCACGGCATCAATAACCAGCTTCTAACAAAGGTGGTTGACGGAAAATGTAAAACAAGAGCTTGCGGCTATATCTCATCAAAGGCACACTTTTCTTAAAACAGGGGAGAGGAGGGAAATAAACAGGCCTAGCGCCCTGTTCTCTGCGATGCTTTAATCTTTCCTCCTGGTCAGGATGCTGCGTGGAGCTACCAGCAAACCGTCTAGGAACTCACTCCTCGGTCCACTGTCAGTCCACCTTTGGACAGCAAGCAGTATGAGCCAGTAAACGTTCCCATTGTTCCGGGACTTAAAGAAAAAGCACGTAAGAAGTCCTAGTCTCTCTTCATTCTGTTTACTGGGAACTTTCTTCACTTATGTCCTCCTGGGAAAGCAAATCCTGCTTGCCCCAGTGCCCCTGAACAGATAACAGGCGTCACTCACGGGAACACGGCTTCCATCTGCTTCAGCAGGTGAAACATTCATCCATTCGTTCCTGCAGTCAGTCAGTCAGTCAGTCATCAGTGTCTGGGCTGAGCAGTACAAAGACGAATAAGGTTCATGGCAGACTGAGTTAATACAGACCCCACTCCTGCTTAAAATACAAAGAAATATTGGATAATCTAAAGCAAAAAATTCTTTTAAAAAGGGTTTAACGTATCGCTGAGCTTGAAACAAAAAGGAAATGAACTCTTCAAGTGATGAAACAAAGCAGGGACTCCAGGGCTGCGGTGCTGTGTGCAGAGGGGTATCAGCCCTGGACCAAGGCTGGAGACCGAGTGTCCACACCGGTGCAAGGTGAGGGAACTGGACCACAGGACCCCTTAAAGAGTTATCTAGTCCTCGAATAGGGAACGAGAAGAATGATGTCCACCAAGGAAACAGCAAGGCAGCTTGGGGTCTGGCTTGGGCTCTGAGAAAATAAATAAAGCCCTTTGTATGAGTCAGCCAAACCACTTCTGGATATAATGGAAAGCACTGAAAGTGGGGTCTTCAAGAGAGATCAGTACATGTGTGTGTAAGCAGCGTTCCACAACAGCTAAAATGTGGAAGCAACCCAAGTGTTCATCACAGATGAAGGGATAAGCAAAATGTAGTGTGTACATACAATGGAATGTTGTTCAGATTTAAAGAGGAAGGAAACTCTGACACACACAACATGGATGAGCTTCAGGACAATAGGCTAAGTGAAATAAGCCAGTCACAAAAACAAATACTGTATGGTTCCACTTACATACGTAAGGTACTTAGAGTAGTTAGTCATGGAGACAGAAAGTAGAGTGGTTGACCCCAGGGCTGAGAGGAGGATGGAATGGGGAGTTGTTACTTAATGGGTATGGAGTTTGATAAGATAAAGTTCTGGAGATGGGTGATAATTATGGTTGTAACAATGTAAATGTACTTAGATGACAACAAATTGTACACTGAAAAGTTGTTAAAGTGATACATTTTGTTACTTGTATTTTACCTCAATAAAACAAAATTTAAAAAATAAAGTCAATAATCATAATATAAAATACTTATAAAAGTTCATAAGGTTGGCTGAATATTGAATCAAAATACTAAAATCAAAAGCAGAAACATGGCTGATCAATAAGTGTTTCTCTCCACTTCCTTTCAAAAACCCACATTAAAGAGGGGAGAAGTATAAACCCATAGGAACAGATATAATGGAGGAAGAAACCTCTTATAAGAGATTTCCACAAATTTGGAAAAAGGAAAGTGAATCAACAGAGGAAAAGCTAAGTACTAACTGCCAGCAGTACTGGGGACAAAGAGGTGTGTGTGACAGGCCAAAAGGAATCAAGCTTGTTTCCACAAGAGAATTCTGGGGAAGCTTAAGAACTGAGGGCCCAGATACCTCTGAAGGCAAGGTTGTGGGTTTAAACAAAAGGATTGTTTGAAAATCTGTATTGAAAGCACTAAGACCCCTCCCCCTATTAACTTCCCCATTCCAATAGAGCAAAGGAAGTAACAGAAGAAACAGCTTCCAATTTGTGGATGCCAAACAATGGGGAGGAGTTAGTCAAGGAGGTGAAAATTAGGAGGAAGTGAAAGTTTGCATTTGGAAAGCTGGGGATTCTCCAGGCCCCTTCCCCTTGGCTTCCAGAATGCTGCCAGCCTGGTTTTATCCCCAGAAGCCAAAAGGGTGGAAGATTCCTCTCTGAGTAACAATGAAGGGCCCAAGAGAACAGCCTAACAGACAAACTGATAGGTGGGGATCCCCTGGTGAAGGTGTCAGGTCGCCATCTGATAAGCCTACAGTGAGGCCCATCAATGAGCACACACAAAGAACTCTGTATTGGTTTTTAAGATCCTACAAATCAGACATTCAATGGGAGGTACTAATGGAAAAGATAGACCACAACAACCAGATAGAGCATTCAAGAGAAACAGACAGTGCAGAGAGCAGAAGAAAAGTAACAAAACACTTACTATTAATATTTTAAAAGAAATAAGATAGTACATCTGAAAAACAAGAATATCACTTAAAAAAACATATTAGAGAACGTGAAAAAGCTATCAGAAATAAAAATATGAAAGCAAAATACTTTTCCTTTGAAAGCAGTGGAAGATAAAGTTGAAAGCTTCCAAAGAGTTGAACTAAAAATGGAAAATAGAAAAGATATAAAATGAGAGAATAAAACAGGTCCAACATTCAAGCAATGAGAGTTTGAGAAAGAGGAGCTAGAAAAAAGTGGGGAAAATAAACTTATAAGAGAAATACAAGGAAAGCTCCCAGAACTGAAAGTCAAGTTTCCAGGCTGACAGGCGTATTGAAACCTACATAATTATTAAAAACTAGAGGCCCAGTGCATGAAATTCATGCACAGGGGGTGGAGATTGGGGAGGGTCCTTCAGCCTGGCCTGCACCCTCTCCAATCTGGGACTCCTTGGGGGATGTCCAACTGCCAGTTTAGGCCTGATCCCTAAACTGGCAGTCGGACATCCCTCTCGCAATCTGGGACCGCTGGCTCCTAACTGCTTGCCTGCCTACCTGATTGCCCCTAACCACTCCGCCTGCCTGCCTGATTGCCTCTAACCACCTCTGCCTGCCAGCCTGATGCCCCTAACTGCTCCCCTGCTGATCTGATCACCCCTAACTGTACCCCTGCTGGCCTGATTGCCCCTAACTGCCTCTGCCTACCAGCCTGATCGCGCCTCTAACTGCTTGCTCCCCCATGCTAGCCTGATCTTGCCCCTGCTTGCTCCCCCGCATCAGCCTGATCTCACCCCTAACTGCTTGCTCCCCTGCCAGCCTGATCGCCCCTGCCCCTAACTGCTCTCCCCTGCCAGCCTGATCGCTCCTAACCACCTTTGCCTCGGCCCCCGCCACCCGTGGCTTTGTCCAGAAGGACACTGGATGTCCGGGAGACATCGGTCGATCAGGTCTAATTAGCATATTACCCTTTTATTAGTATAGATGACTCCCACTAAAGTATGTCATTGCAAAGTTTGAGAAGACCAGGGATAAAGAAATCTTAGAATATTCAAGAGGGGAGAAAATTTTCATATAAAAAGGGATCGAGAGGACAAGGGATCAATGCCTTTAAACATTCTCTGAGAAAATTTTTTCCAAAGAAAACATTCTCAATGAAGTCTAAAGAACATTGAAGATATTTTCAGATATATAAAATCACACAAAAAGTTTTTCCTGTCAAATACCCTTTTTCACATAACTACTATGATATGCAACCCCAAATGAAGAATTAAGCCAAGAAAGAAGGCTTGGTTTGGAGAGTCAGTCACAAAAATCAGGATTATAGATAAGAGAAGTCCTAGAAACATAAAAATACAACTGGCCTAGAAAGTAACAAGTTCAGGATAGAAGGCTACAGAAAGGATTCTTAAACAGTTTTTTTAAAAAGGAAAAGATACATTGCTTAATATGGATGACTTTATCAGAGAGTTTGGAGAAAAAAATTAGTTTTACCTAAGTAGAAAATAAAGTCAATAAAAAATTAGAATCAGCCCTGACTGGTTTGGCTCAGTGGATAGAGCATCGGCCTGTGGACTGAGAGGTCCCAGGTTTGATTCTGGTCAAGGGCATGTACCTTGGTTGCAGGCATATCCCCAGTAGGGGGTGTGCAGGAGGCAGCTGGTCGATGTTTCTCTCTCATCAAAGTTTCTAACTCTCTATCCCTCTCCCTTCCTCTCTGTAAAAAATTAATAAAATATATTTTTAAAAAATAGAATCAGTGATGAACTCTAGGGGAACAAAAGTTGTATGAGAAAGGAAGAAGTTGTACAAGAATAGAAATAAGGATAGTGTAGTATGTGGCTCAGCTGGGAACAGTATTTTCATTGGCATAGGATAAACACAGAAGTGTGTAGTGTGTATACAGGGGTATGGTATGACAAAGGAGAATGATAGTACATCTTGTTTTTCAGATGTACTATCTTATTTTTATAGGAAGAAGTTAAGGGATAATGTCTAAAATTGAAGTAAAAGTCAAGAGTAACATATATTATTTAAAAGCATGGAGGTGAAACACCAAAAGAGTTCAAAGTAGTTGCTGGGGAAGCTAGGAGTCAGACATGGGGTCTGGGGCGGGGGAAGGGGGGAACGGAAGGGAATTATTTTTATTATTATTTATTTGTTTGTTTGTTTGTTTATATTGATTTTAGAGAGGATGGAAGAGGAAGAGAGAGAGAGAAACATCAATCATGAGAGAGAATCATTGATCGACTGCCTCCTGCATTCCCTCTACTGGGGATTGAGCCTGCAACCCGGGCATATGCCCTTGACCAGAATCAAACCCGGGACCCTTCAGTCTGCAGGCTGACGCTCTATCCACTGAGCCACACCGGCGAGGGCCAGAATTATTTGACTTTTAAAACTCTGTATCTTGTATTACTTCATAAAAATTTAAATATCCTTTTTATTTTTTTTTAAATCAAGCAGCCTTTCCATATACCAGCAACAATCAAGCACAGATTTTGTAAGAAGGACACAAGTCTTGGCCTTTGTGGCTTTAAAATTTTAGTTGCACTGATAGATAGGCAAAGAGATAAATCACAACACAACATTGTAAGTGCTAATACTGAGTCATTATCTAGGAAAATGTTTTTTTCAGAAATCTAATAAACTCAGTTTGGTATACACAAAGTTTGAGCAGCCATACAAATATCCATGACAAAATAAGATTCTGAGACCATCATAAAAAAAAAAGATATTATCATCGAGGGAAAAGACTTGGAGGAAAAGACACCCTGGGCAGCATCAGGATTTTAGTGTCCACTGAAGGATGAAAACCCCTTTTAGGGAAACAGAAAAGGATGTTCCTACAGAAGGATGAAATCCAGGGAGATTAGGGTCATTGATACTGGGGGAGAGGGAAGAGAGTTTTGAGAAATAGAACATGATCTACAGCACCACAGAACTGGAAAGAGTCAACTAGCATGAGGATGAAAAACAGGGGCTTGGAGCCCAGCCGGTGTGGCTCAGTGTTTGAGCCTTGACCCAGGAACCAAGAGGTTACTGGTTTGATTCCTAGTCAAGGCACATGCCTGGATTGCAGATTCGATTTCCAGTGGGGATGTGTGTAGGAGGCAGCCAATCGATGATGTTGGTCTCTCATTGGATGTTTCTATCTCTCTATCCTTCTCCCTTCCTCTCTCTCTAAAAATCGATAAAAACATTTAAAAAACAAATAAACAAACAAACAAAAAAAACAGGGGCTTGGATTTGGCAATACTGAAGGCATCTGAGGCCTTAGGGGTCAGTTTCAGAGTTAGAGGGATGAACATGGCCCTAAGGGGCTAAGAATTCAATGGGACTTTAATGGAAGATAGGGAATGTGGATGCAGACTACTGTACAAGAAGTTAGGCATCAAGAGAAGTTGGAACAGCTTAGGAAAGTTTATGGTTTATTTCATTTTTGACAAGCATGTGTGTAGAATATCTTGTAGGCTGTGCAGAAGATTTCCACAAAGGGGCAAGGAGTAAAAAAACCAGAAGAGAGCCCAGCCAGTGTGGTTCAGTGGTTGAGTGTCAACCTATGAACCATAGGTCAGGGTTTGATTCCAGGTCAGGGCATATGCATGGGTTGTGGGCTCGATCCCCAGTAGGTGGCATGCAGAAGGCAGTTGATCAATGATTCTCTCTCATCATTGATGTTCCTATCTCTCTCTCTCTCTGAAATCGATAAACTTTTTTTTTAAGAGAGAGGGGCTAAATTGGCGCACCAAGATTCCCCAAGGAGAAGAAGGAAATGAGGAGGGGGTAACACTGAAGAGGAAGAATGGCTCGTCTCCCTGAGGAAACTAGGGAGGTGGGAAGCAGGTTCCTTTCGGAGTGGAGGGGTAGGAGAGTAAGCCTAGGCCTGCCCTTTCTGAGACCAAGGATTATTCCTTTTGCCTTGAAGAAAAGGATATTTAAGTGAGAGGGAACTTAGAGCAACCATAGAGAAACTTGATGATTAAGAAGACTGATTTTATATATTCCCCAGTGGCAGGAAACTGGTTAGGAGCTATGGGAATAGTATAGATGAGAAGAGGCAGATCAGTAGGGTGATGGTAGCAGCAAGGAGACAAAGGCTGGACAAGGGTGGTGAGGTCAGTGGTCACTATAAAGCTGGTGAAAGAACAGCAAAGAGAAAGGGCAAAGAAAAGGACTAAGAAAACTGATGGGGTTTGGAAAAGCAACATCCTTGGGAAAATAACCCATCTTTGCCTCTCTCCCTGCTGGATAAAAACTCACAAATTCCCTACGTCCTACAATGACCTCAGAAGTCTCAATGACAAAGACCACTGACAAAAATGCTGTGCAGTATAAATAATAACAGCTTTATTATTCCCCCAGCTTCACTGGGGCGGAGAAAAGTAGCAGACGGTCCTCGGAAAGAACAAATGTTAGTGCTGTTCAGTCCAGAATGCAACCGACACATTGCTCTGGGCCTCTGGAGGGGAAGGAGAAACACTGTCCAATCTCAAGTTTCTTTCAAAGCAAACAAACAAATAAAAACCCAAGCCACCAATTTAAAGATAGGTAGGAGCGACACCAGCCACTGAAATGCAGGAGGAGGGCTCTCCTCTCCTCTAGACCACATCTTTCCTATCAGTTCATTTCATACAGCTGCTCATCTGCATTTCTTTTTACTGAAAGAATTCACACATCAAAGTCTATAAAATAAACTCCCACCTCTCCTCAAGAATTTGGGAGAGGGTGGGCAATCTCTGGGAGTTAAATATTTATAAAAGGTTATGATCTTTCAAAGAAAGAGAAATCAAGCTGAGAAGGCGAGAAGAAATGTGCTAAGAGAGAAAACAAACTTTCAACTACAGCTTTATAGGAAGACACAGGAAGGAAAGAGCATGGGAATTTTTTTGAACACCTGTTCTCGCTAGGAACATTTTTTTTTTTTTTGCATGCTATTTCATGAGAAAGAAAGAAAGAGAGAGAGAGTACAAGTTGAAAAGGAGCAGATGTACTTCCCATTGGCCAGGAAATAGGCAGAGTTAGGTCAACGAGAAACAGAATACTGAGGATGACAATGTCAGCTGTAGCAAGTACTACAAACCGAGTGGTTTAAGCAACAGAAATGCGTTATCTTGCAGTTCTGGGGCTAGAAGTCTGAAATCAAGGCAGGGCTGATTCCTTCTGAGGGTGGGGGCAGGACCTGTTCCAGGCCTCTCTCTTTGGCTTGTAAATGGCCCTCTTCTCCTCGTGTCTCTTCACACAGTCTTCCCGCTAAGCAGGTCTATCTCGGTGGCCAAAATGACCTTTTGATTAAGGACACCAGGCATATTAGATGAGGTCCCACCCTAATGACATCACCTTATTACTTACATCTGCAACAACTCTATTTCCAAATAAGCACATTCTTCATTCTGGGAGTTAGGATTTCAACATAAGAGTTTTGGGGAGAGACACAATCCATCCTGTAACAACAGCTAATATTTATTGGCTCTTACTGGGTGCCAGACACTGTGCAACGCACGTTCCATGTAATCCTCTTAACCAATCATCCCTATTCTGTAAATGAGAAAGATGAGGCACAGAGAAGTTAAGTCATTTGCCCAAGATCAAACAGCTGGTAATTAATAGAGCTAGGATTTCAGAACCTGGTCCCTATGTGTCTAAAGTGCTAACCACTACCCTCTACTCTGTATATAATAAGACAGTATTCCACCCATTCAGATATCTTTGGAATAGAATCAATAAATGAATGCTCAAGTGAATGAATGAATGAAGTACCTGAAGTCAGAATGAGCAAACTTGATGGGTGGTTCAGAATTTCTTTTTACTGAAAGTACAGTGAGGTGGGGCCATTGTCCAAAGCACCCAGCAGGTTACCAGTAGCATCCTTAAGTCCGGGGTGAATGCTAAGGGCATCTAGCAGAGGCTCTGAAGTCCAACAGAATATGTTTGGTGGCAGGAGACACAGCATTAATGATTTGTGTGTGCCCCAACTCTAATGAAACAATTCTGAAATGATGATATTTGGGAAGCTAGCCTGGAAAAACACACAATTTGGGCAACTATGCAAACCACCAGGCTTTATCAACTGCCTAATACAAGGTCAGCTGTCATTTCAGCAGCAATATGATTTACTGCCATTGCAGAAAGAACTCCTTTCAGTAACTAGTGTTTTAAACTTTAAAATGTGTTTTTGTTATAAAACACACCATTGTAAATGATCATTCAAAATCATGAATCCGAAAATCAAGGCCAACCCTCATTCTAAAAAAAAAAATCATGTCATACAGCACTTAAAGTACTCAAATTCAACTAAATGTGCTTTGGGTGTGTGTGTGGGGAGTGAAAAGAGAAAGAGAAAATACTTTGAACAGTATGCCTGGCTCTGCCACTTAACTCACTAAGAAGAAAGAAAAGACGTAAGTCAGTCTGTGAAACTCTCCCAGATCCTCTGAGTCTCCCATCCTGTCTTGGGGACTAAATGTGATGCCTGAGTTTAAAATAAAATATTAAAATATGCATCTCTAACTCTAAATACATATTACTCAGCATATTAACCAGCCCTGCCTTAATTTCAGACTTCTCCTTCTGACACTTAGCAGAAGAAATGGAGATCTGCTCCAGGGCTGGAGGGAAAACCACTCTGTGACCCATTAGTGACATGCTGGTCCAACGGAACATCAGGACAGATTTGAGCTTGACTAGACGCGACTTTTCCTTTACCAACTGTCTTTATGCCGAATGCCCAAGAAAGATGCAATTACTCCATATCACCTTCCACAAATGATACTCTATTGATAAGTTTTTGTCTCAGAAATATATGGCACAGATAATCCAAAATTACCAAGAATCCAAAAGCCAGCCCCTGTACTTCTCTGACAAGGACACCATAACCACAACCATTCAACACGGGGCCTCTGGGGCTGCAGACCAGGCAAGAGACCTAGAAGGTCGTAGACAATTTACACAAAGTTTTGAAACATTTTTTATATTTTTGCTCTCCTGAGTATATTTTGTTCAGGTTTACATTGTACCTTTTCCAGTAGCTTTGCCATCTTGTGTGTTTGTTCAATTGTGGTAAAATATGTATAATACAAAATTTACCATTTTAACCATTTCTAAGGATACAGTTCTGTGGCACTGCATACATTCACATTATTGTGCAATCATCACTATTATCCATCTCCAGAACTTTCATCGCCATCCCAAACTGAAACTCTATACTTGTTAAAAACTAACTTTCCAACCTCCAGCCCCTGGTAACCATTATTATATGTTCTATTTCTACGAACTACTCTATGTAAGTAAAATCACACTGTATTTGTCCTTTTCCATCTGATTTATTTCATTTAGCATAACACTATCAATATTCACCAGTATTGTAGCTTGTGCCAGAATTTCCTTCCTTTTTAAGGCTGAATAATAGTCCATTGTATGGATATACCACATTTTGTTTATCCATTCATCCATCAATTGGCACTTGAGTTGCTTCTACCTTATGGCTACTGTGAATAATGCTGCTATGAATATGGGTGTGTAGATGTCTGTGAAGAGTCCTTCCTTCCATTCTTTTGGGTATATATACCCAGAAGTGGAATAGCTGATCATATGGTAATTCCATGTTTAATGCCTTCATTGTATTTTGCTTACACGTAATATTGCAAACATTGTAAATGTTGTAAACAGATGCATCCTTGCAATGTGCCGGATCAGGTGAAGGCAGCTGAGGTTTCCTAAATGCTTTAGATCAGCGGTCACCAACTGGTGGTCCGCGAACCACTGGTAATCCGTGAGGTCCGAAAGGTTGGCGATCGCTGCTTTAGATAACTGAGAGTCACCTCAATGCTTTCAAAATTTGGTTGTGTGCACGATGCTAAGGGAAATAAAAGGCTAAGAGCTAGGGATGACCTGTGCAGATGAAGGAAGTCAGTCTGTTAACCAAGTTCTTAATGATCTGGAACAGTGCTCGCTTCAGCAGCACATGTACTAAAATTGGGATGATACAGAGAAGGTTAGCATGGCCCCTACCCAAGGATGACACACAAATTCGTGAAGCATTCCACATTTTGCTTTTCTAATATCCATAGGTGGGGAAACTGAGGCTGGATAAGGAAGTACCTTACTCAATCAAGGGCCCTGCTATCCTCAAGCCCCATCCCTAACTCTTCTTTCAAAAAAAAAAAAAATCTGGGACAATCAAATGGTCTACTGGATTAATTTCATAAATGTAAACAACAGGTATTTATTGCGTGCTGACTGTCCAACAGCTTCCAATCTTGGGGTGTGGATCTATCTCTTTTGGGATTGTCTGTACATTGCTGGGTCCCCGGTGCACAGAAAGTATTCAACACATTGACTGGATACCCTGTTCACAGGTCATAACGTGAATACATAACCTATCAAAGAAAGAAATGCATTGCATTAGACCAGGGCTGGGGAACCTTTTTTCTGCCAAGGGCCATTTGGATATTTATAAACATCATTCATGGGCCATACAAAATTAACAACTTAAAAATTAGCCTGCTATATTTGGTCAAACATTTAATTAACTCTCCCTAATGCCTTGGCAGGGCCAGACCAAATTATTTCTTGGGCCTTATATGGCCCGTGGGCCGGATGTTTCCCACCCGTGCATTAGACAAACAAGTTAATGATATGATCAGTATTAAGTCCTAATTAGCATCCAAATTAGTTTATAATCATAATTTAGATTTAGAGGAAATCAACCTATTCCCACTGGGCTATTTTAAAATTCAGACCCGGGCTTTAAATATTTCAATAACATCCCTATAACTAAACCACTGAACTCCCCAAAAGAGAATGACACCATCAAAGTAATCTGAATAAGTCTCTCCTTTACTCTTCGCTATAATGTGTCAGATAAAGAAAAAAGACATCTGAAGGTCTGGAGGAAATGAATGGCGCACTCACAGAGGAGAAGAGGGAAGATCTGCACATCATTAGTGCGTGAAGACGGCTTAGCGCTTCCTGAGGGCTGGGTACGGCCATCAGAGCTTCCCTCTGGCACAGCACCGGCTTCCTCTAGAAGTCAGTGACCACTCAGACACAGAAGTATTTCTCTGCACATAAGCTTTGGTTTTGTTTTGTAAATATAAAATTTATGGAACATATAGGTGTTCTACATGTGTTTATGAACACTACACATTATTATACTAGGTGCACCAGTTAATAATGCAGATTTTATAATCAAAGAAAACACAATAATTTTAAGAGAAACATCAAAAGTGCTTTATTCAAAGTAATGTCCATCGCTAGCTACACATTTCCCCCATCTTTCAGGTAATTTGTGAATACCGTCCCAATAGAACTTGTTTTGAGGCAAACCATTCAGAGACCCAATTTTCCACTTGTTCATATGTTTTGAAGTGCTGCTCAGAAAGTGCGTGTGCCATCGATCAGAACAAGTGGTAATCTGAAGGAGCAAGGTCTGGTGAATATAGCAGGTGGGTTAATACTTCCCAGACAAGATCTTTTAACGTTTTGAAGTGTGTGATGGTGCATAATCATGAAGCAAAATTACTTTGCCGTGTCTTCTGGCATATTCTGGTCATTTCACGATCAAAGCATTGTTCAAATTGATTATTTGTTGTCAGTAGCGATCAGTATTAATGGTTTCACCTGGTTTTAGAAGCTCATAATACACCACACCTTCCTGATCCCACCAAATGCAGAGCATTGTCTTCTTTCTGAAGTGATTTGGCCTTGCAGTCAATGTTGATGGTTGACATGGATCAACCCATGATTTTGTGCATTTGGGATTCTCAAAATAAATCCACTTTTCATCTCCAGTCACAATTCGATGCAAAAAAGACTTTCTTTTGTGCCGTTGAAGCAACATTTTACTGATGACTTTTCGGTTTTCCATTTGTCTTTCGTTCAGTTGATGTGGCACTCATTTTCCTTCCTTTAAAATCTTTCCCATTGCTTGTAAGTAATAGGAAATTGTTTGCTGAGCAACATTTAATCTTTCTGCAAGTTGTTTTTGAGTTTGACACGCATCTTCATCCAATAATGCTTGTAATTGTTGGTCTTCAAACTTTTTCGGTTGACCTGGACGTTCTTTGTCTTTCACATCGAAATCATCACTTTTAAAGCGTTTAAACCAACGTTTACAAGTATCTTGAGATGGAGCATGTTCACCATAAGCTCCCGAAGTATACGATAACTTTTTCTTCAAAATAATGAATTAAAACTTTCCGCAAATGCTCTTTTTTTGGCACGAAATTCGACATTTTTAAGTGTAAAAATATCTATGATGTTAACACCTTCAGAAAATTTGACGTATGAAGTTTTGAAGCTTGTTGTCAATACAACAAAATAGCATACATATCAAATCGCATATATATCAACATATGTGTAAATCCACCTATTGAAAAAAATCCACATTATTAACCAGTACACTTGGTACACTAGAGGCCCGGTGCACGAAATTCATGCACAGGGGTGGGGGGGTCCCTCAGCCCAGCCTGCACCCTCTCACAATCCGGGACCCCTCGGGGGATGTCTGACTGCCGGTTTAGGCCCGATCCCTGCGGGATCGGGCCTAAACCGGCAGTCAGACATCCCTCTCACAATCCGGGACTGCTGGTTCCTAACCGCTGGCCTGCCTGCCTGTTTCATCGCCCTTAACCACTTGCCTGCCTGCCTGATGGCCCCTAACCGCCTCTGCCTGCCTGCCTGATGGCCCCTAAACACTCACCTGCCTGCCTGATGGCCCCTAACCACTCACCTGCCTGCCTAATCACCCCTAACCACTGTGCCTGCCTGCCTGATCACCCCTAACCACTCTACCTGCCTGCCTGATTGCTCCTAACTGCTCGCCTGCCTTCCTGATTGCCCCTAACCACCTCTGCCTTGGACCCCACCACCGCGGCTTCATCTGGAAGGACGTCCAGAAGGTAGTTTGGCTGTCTGGTCTAATTAGCATATTACGCTTTTATTATTATAGATGTACAAGTTTTTTCATGCCTATTGCTATATTAAAGAGAAGTTCCCAATTAGTGGATAGGAGAAGACTAAGGTCAAATTCTCTCTTCTCTAAACACAGAAGATGAGTTTTTGAGGGGAAAAAACAAATGCTTTGTATGAAAGCATATTTTTAGCCCTGGCCAGTATTGCTCAGTGGTAGACTGTCAGCCCCTGCACCAAAGGGTCTTGGGTTTGAATCCAGGTCAAGGGGACATACCTGGGTTGCAGTTCTACACCTGGCCCCTGTTGGGGCACGTATGGGAGGCAACCAATCGATGTGTCTCTTTCACATCAATGTTTCTTTCTCTACCCCCCCCCCCCCCGCCCTCACTTCCACTCTCTCTAAAAATCAATGGAAAAAGTATCCTCAGGTGAGGATTAACAACAAAAATTTACATAAATATTTTTCTGAATAAATCTCCTATAGAGAAAAGAATATATTTATGAAACAAATGCCATTCAAAGAGATATACTCACTAAAAAAATAACACAAAAAAAAACAAACACACAAGAGTTGTGAGGCAGGAAGAAATAAAAAAATCACCGAACTTCATATAAGAGGCTATGGTTAATCAAATAAAGGAAGCACTGTGGAGTTGGTGGCCCAGGAAATAAAGGGTGAAGGGGCGAACGGAAACACAAACTGAGTGGCAGCGCAACCTACAAAATAAAGATAAGCTTAGAACTACCGATGTTGGTATGATGGTCTGGATCCAGGGAAATTCCCATTTCCACTAGATTACACTTTTATGAGAAAGTATCATTTTCTTTTGAAAAGGTATATGCACATGGTTCCAGAAAGCTACCAAAGAGTTCCTAGTGAAAAGAATTCCTCTCACTCACCTCACCCCTCTGTCCCCAGTTCACCTCCGTGAAGCCCACTGATGGTATCAGCTCCTTGTATAACTGAACAAAGTACTTAGACAGAAGTTCAGAAGCTCCAAAGGCACCTCCCGATGCCCAAGTAAATGAGCTGGAGCCATGAGGGGGCATTTTCCAGGGAGCATCTTAACCTTTCCCTGCACACCTGCTCTAAGGCAGGAAACCTCAAGGCTTCCAGTGTTTAATGCTGAACTTGCAGGGAATTCTACATGTGGCTTCCTTTTTCAACACGGAGCCAATTTTTTTTTTTTTAATTAAATCTTTATTGCTGAAAGTATCACATATGTCCCCTTTCCCACCTCATTGACTCCTTCTAGCCTGCCCCGGTCCCCCTGAGCCAATTCTTTAAAAGCCCCAGATAGCCTAGCCAGCGTGGCTTGGTGGTTGAGCATCGACCTATGAACCAGGAAGTCATGGTTCGATTCTGGGTGGGGGCACATGCCAGGGTTGCAGGCTTGATCCCCAGTGTGGGGCGTGGAAAAGGCAGCCGATCGATGACTCTCTCTCATCATTGATGTTTCTATCTCTCTCCCCCTCTCCATTCCTCTCTGAAATTAATAAAAATATATTTTAAAATAATAATAAATAGTAAGTAAACTAAATTTTTAAAAAACAGATTAAAAGACACGTAATGAAAAGCAGTGCCTAACACATAATAAGTAGTTGTTGAACAAATGGGATGTGGCTCTAAAATCTGACATACCCGGGTTCAAATGTTGGCTGCCATTTATGGGGGCGCCTGAGACCTACTTCACTCATGGGGTAAAAATGGGGAAACACACACCCGCACATTGCTGCTGCTATGTTGCTGGAACTCAGTGAGACAATGTGTGTGACGTGAGCAGAGGTCCTGACACGCGTTAAGTGCTGTGTAAGTGACAGCTATCATTACTGCTGCCATGAGCGATCCGTAACCTCCCACAGACTTTTGGTCACAGAGATCATTTGGAGACTTGGTCCCCGAGGGCACACAGGCTGTCACTGAAACATCTCCACATTTGCCCCATGCTGGGGTGAAGTGACAATCGACATGGGCTCACGGCTGTTTGACATCATCCTCGGCAACATCACTGAGGTCATGTCAACTTCCTCTGCACAGAGAGGGAGAATCCACAGCCCAGACTGACACCGACAAAGCAATCCTGACAATCAGGGAGGGGAAATCCAACTTTTCCATCATGAATAAGAAATTATTTGCTTTAAAGCTCTTTCATGCTGTGCTCAGAGGAACAAGAGAATATATTGACTGTGTCCCACAAATACATCGAAAAGAAAAGCATTCAAATGTTGATTCTTGAGGCTTTATGTTTATCACTGTAGCAAATACACACCTGGCTTCAGTGAGGCCTTGGGGTAAAGGCCAGGCTATTTCTTTCTTTCTTTTTTAACAATTTTTGTGAGTTTATTTGAGCCAAACTGTCGACAATTGCCAGAAAGCAGAATCTCAACGTATTGAGATAATGCTCTGGATAACGGCAGTTGTTTTTCATTTTTACCCTGTTTTATAAATTACAATCAAAGGAGGAGGTGTAAGTGGGTTATTTCACCCACAAAATGCAAAAACCTATGACCAGCGACATCTTCAAGCGTCGCAGTGTGGGAAGGAATACGGAGGCTCCACGCGGCCCAGCTGTGTGTGGAAGTTGTCTGTTGCTAGACTTGGTAGCACAAGGGCTGTCAGAGCATTGAACTGTGAAGGAGTCGCAACACCAGACTGTCCCGCACCAACACAACCTCAGAACTGTCCTCGCGCTCCCACATCCTGGGTCCTGTGCCCAACAAGGGGGGTTTACAAGTAGCCATTTAGCACCTTCCTTCAGATATTTTTTACACTGTGTTGTTGCCTTTCCTGGGAAGGAGAAGAAACAAGAAGGCTGAAAAACATTTTCTCTTCTGTGCCACAATTTAAAATAAGAAAATGTAATCACTTTAGGTTTTTCCAATAAAAATGGCAATGTTTAAAATCTCTTCTGTGTCAGTGACGAAGGAAAAAAAATCTTACTCCTAAAAAATGACTCTTTCATAGAACATCGGGGTTAGTTTGTGAGTGGCACGTTTTTAAAACATTTAATCAGTGATCTGAATAAATGTCAACACCTTCTGGCGGTGTGCTATAAAATGTGAACCTTGTCAACAGCAACAGAGGAAGGTGACGCACTGGGGACATGGAGCTTTTATGCTGACACACAGTAATAATATAATTTTAAAATTTATCATCTGTTTAGCTGCAAGCAACAACAATTAATCTTTTTGACAATTCATACAATGCTGGAAATAACACCTGGGAAGAAAAACAACGCATTCTAATTTCTACTTTCATCGTCTTCCAGGCTTCTATAGCTACAAATGCATAGAAAGCCACACACAATAACTTTTGTGATAAGGATTAAAATGTTAGCAAAAAAGTATTTCTCTTGTCACCGCGTGCCCCTCCTTGCCTCGGTTAATAAAATTACTTAACACAAGAACTGTAAGTGAGAGCAAGTCCCAGAGGAGCTGTGGGCCTCTGAGGGTTCATTTCTGTCACGTCAAATGACATTTTATTCCCTAATCATTTAACCTACGACTTCGCATGACTACATATAGCCTGAATAGAATTCTGGTGGGGGCCCAGAAATGACACTAATCCCTCTACTGGAAACTCCATCAAAGCGTGACCATCCTAAGCCCATCTGATACCAACAACTAAAAAAAATATAGCCAGGCAAATAGTCTTCAAAATGTTTAGAAGCATATGAATACCGTATTTTCCGGCGTATAAGACGACTTTTTAACCCAGGAAAATCTTCTATATGCCCAGTCGTCTTATACGCTGGAAAATACGGTATGTAAATGTTGTATGGATTGGTGTTTCATGTGTCCTGTGAGGGTTCATAAGATTTCATGTTAAACCACATTAATATCCTTAATTAATCTCTTTCCTGTTAATATTAAACCAAATGCATCTTGCCAAATACACCTGCTGACCCAGTGGCCTGATAACCCTGAGATTTAAAAAGCTGTGGGGTAGCCCTGGCCCCTGTGGCTCAGTTGGTTGAGCATCCTAACAGTTTGATTCCTGGTCAGGGCACATGCCTGGTTTGCAGGCTCGAACCCCAGGAGCGGCTGTGCAGGAGGCAGCCAATTGATGGTTCTCTCTCAGGGATGTTTCTCTCTCTGGTCCCTCTCTCTCCCTCTTTCTCTCTCAAATCAATAAAAACATATATTAAAAAGAGGTTTGGGCGAGTTCCTTTTTTAAAAAAAAAAAAAAAAAAGCTGTGGGGTAAAGCGGTAAAGCAGAGGCACCATAGGCACAGATGAGGATCCAAGTGAGACTAAAAATCACAAGCTTGTGACATTTGCAAATGAAATGAAATAGGACGATAACAACACCACTGTCGGCACACCTCTGTGCAACCAGCCTTCCAGGACTCTGGCCTCCTTTTACGGATAAGGAAACCAGAGTGCCCCACTCACAACTCAGGGGTTCTCCAAATCCTTATCAGAATCCCATGTTTTCTACTGTCACGTTCCTAAAACATCAACTAAGATTCAAAAGTAAGAAAGCAGCTCAAAGAGTTTGACTCAGTGGGTTAGATGGAGCATTAGAGTATACCGGGCCCTGGTTTAGGAAACACCAGCAGCAGAAATCCATAGAAAAACATGAGCTCTGCTATAACTCACAGACAAGATAGGATCAGAAGACAACAGGGGTCATGAAATATAGATGTGCACATTTGTGGAAAAAAATAGAGGTTGAGTATGTGTATACTCTCTTCTTTCTTTTCCTTTCTTGCCCAAATCTGGGCCTTCTGGGAAGTGATCAAATTGATTTTTACCATATGCCTTGTGTCATATGTTGGGACCTGAATAGTGGATTTTAATTCCAATAACTTGGAATTAAAAGCTGCTTTCTTATTTTTGAGTCTTAGTTGATGTTTAAGGAACGTGACAGTAGAAAACACATGGGATTCTGATGAGGATTTGAAGAACCCCGGAGTTGTGAGTGTGGCACTCTGGTTTTGGTGATAGACTGCCATATGCCCCATAACTTTGTCCATGTGTTTATTAGAAATGACTGCAAAGTCTTTTTCAGAAGAGATTTGCAGAGGAGAGCTTGCCATTCAGCATAGAATGTCATGCTTTTTCTAACGGCTGCCTTACAGACTATGGCTCTAAATTTATATTTGGAACCTCTAAACTGAAACTTCATAAAGGCTTCCTTCATCCTTCGTTACTTACTCATGAACTGATCCCCCACAAGGAAGGGGCCCTGATGATATGTCACTCTGTGTGCAAGCTTATGGAGCTGCTTGTGCAGCATTCGAAACTGTAGCAGGAATTTGAAATATGGATGCTTTATTTTGAAAGTCAAAATTCTAGATCTGCATGGGGACTTTGTTCTCCTCACTGTGGGGACCAACAACCCAAGACGGAAGACTTTTCAAATTTGCTGACATCTGTGCTCCTGAACTGGTGACCTCCTATCCAGCTTTCTCTCAGTACCTCGCGATGCTTAGTCATCTTCCTAGCCCTAAGAGGGATAAACATTGCTTTCCACCAAATCCCAAAAGGGGTGAAATCCCCCATATTTAATTGATTGATATACAGGTTTTCTTTCTAATTACACCTAGTGTCAATATTAATATTTAAGTCTCAGGCCCGAAACAGAACTCTGCAGCTAGTGGGAAAGCGCTGACATCCACAGCACATTCGCAAGAGAGAGGACTCTTAAAACGTGTTTAATTACAGGGAGCCCCGCCCAGCATGGAATCGGAGAACAGGGATCTCAGAAAGCAATTTGCCATCTAGACTGTGCTTCTCGGCTAATTAAAAAACAACAACAAACAAACAAAAAACAGGACAGCAGTCTGGACAAGGAGACAACGAAAAGCCACATGTTACAACCCAGGTAAAGGTATGTGTGAGCCTAAATGGGAACAAAAACTGCAGGAACCCAAAGGTGAAAAACAGCCACTTACAGCAGTGGCCCTGACGGATGGGTAAGTACCTGACGGGCGAATGACAGGCTGCCCTCTCACTTTGTGGCTGGAACACGGAAACACTCTGGCCATCTGTTGTATCTGTAGAAACCCCCACCTAGGAGGAAGAGGAGGAGGAAGGGGGGGAGGAAGAGGGGAGGAGGAAGAGGAGGCGGTGGGGAAGGGGGGAGGAGAATGACATCTTTGGTTGCAGCTGCAATGACTATGATCACAGCTGATGTGTGCTCCGTGGCACAGCCAGGATTTCAGGTTTCAGCCCTCGGTGACTGATCTTTCCCCCCAAACTTCTATCAGAATTCCCAAGTTTCTGCAGGAATCTGTTTGTTGAAGGGGTGAGAGACATAGACATATACAGAAGGAGGGATGCAGAGTGGTCACTGACTTTCAAATGAACTCAGTTCTCTGATGACTATTGAAATGCCTGCCCGATGGAGGAAGGTCCAGCGATTGGGTGCAGGTTTGCACCAGCCATAAATCCCGCTTAGCTTCCTTTCATTTACAGTTTATTGCATTAACATTTCTTTTGTGCTGGCTGCTGCTGGAAAGCTATTGTAAATTTGGGCAATTACGACTTTTGTTCCATCTGTCCCTCCCCTCCTTGGAACTGTAACATCAAAGGTGGCCGATTCAGTAGAGGCTGGCTCTGTCTCTTAAATCCAACCTGAAATAGATGTTATTACAAACCACAGGCTCTAAGTAAAAGGTAGAGAATAAATCATAAAGATGCTGCTCTGATCTTCTGAGAAAGTCTTAAAATAAGCTTTCTTAAACCTCCTACATAACACTCCAAGTCAAAGCCTGGAGAGGCATTTTAGGGCCTCCTTGTCCAAATCCCCCCAAAGCACATGTGTGAACCATGTCAAACAGGGGCCATGCACCCAAATGCCAGGGTTTCCACCAGTCCTGCCTCTGCGGGGTTTCCGTGGTGCTTAAAATAATCTCTCTTAAAGCATCTGCACAAACCGGAGTGGGTCCTGATGCTGCTGTGAGCATGAGCAGCCTGGAGAAATCCCGAGATTCAGATGAAGGCCCCACAGCAGATAAGGAGGGTCAGCGACCAGTTGCAAAGCTCCTTGGGCAACACAGAGCTTGTATTCCTGACAAGCTGTCACCTGTTACAGGGAAGGGGGGCTCAGGTCTGAGAATCAGGAGTGTTGGTGATGTCATAGGCAAGGGGCACTGCATTGTCAGCTCCATTCTCAACAACTTTCTGAGAACCTACTAGTCACTTGGTGGGTGCTGGACGGGGGAGGAGGGCTCAAAGAGGAACAAGAATGATCCCTGTCTCAAGAAACTTAAAACCTAGTGGAAGAGACAAGCCTAATGATAGCTGACTAAAGTTGTTTCATAATTAGTTTCATAACATAGGCACAAAACATTATGCATCTCAGTTCCTCAAAATGTGAAACACAGAGCCCTAACCGGTCTGGCTTAGTGGATAGAGCGCTGGCCGGTGGACTGAAGGGTCCCAGGTTCGATTCTAGTCAAGGGCATGTACCTGGGCTGCAGGCTCCATCCTGGCCCAGGTCGAGTGCGTGCAGGAGATGACCAACCAATGTGTCTCTCTCACATCAATGTTTCTCTCTCTATGTCTCCTCCTCTCTTCCACTCTCTCTAAAAATTCAATGGAAAAATATCCTTGGGTGAGAATTAACAAACAACAACAAAAATTGAAACATAGAGTTAACATATAACGCAGCAATTCTACTCCTAGGTATACCCAAGAGAACTGAAAACATATGTCCACAATGTACACTAATGTTCATAGCAGCATCTATATATATATAAAAGCCTAAGTGACAGTTAGGACCAAATGACCAGAACGAGCGGTCAACCAGTTGCTATGATGCACACTTACCATCAGGGGGCAGACGATCAACACCAGAAGCTGCCCCCTGGTGGTCAGTGTGTTCCCACAGCCAACCTCCCACAGCTGGCCGGTGGCATAGGTGGCCAGCATCTGTTCCTTCTACGCCTGGCTGGCGACCGTCACCTTTGGCCCCGTGGCTGGGATGGGGAACTGGGGGTGGGTAGTGGCTGATCCCTTTCCCAGGGGGGCTGAAGGCCAGCTCCCTCCTTGGGGCTGGCAACCAACCTCCCATGACCCGTCCCTCCCCCTGACAGGCAGGCCCCGATAGGCCCGGCCCTGATTGCCAGCCAGGCCTAGGGATCCCACCTGTGCACGAATTCATGCACCGAGCCTCTAATTATTCATAATAGCCCCAAACTGGGAACAACCCAAATGTCTGTGATGGATGAATAGATAAATAAAATGTGGTATATTTTTACAATGGGACATCATTTTGGTCACAAAAAGGAATGAAATACTGGTCCCTGCTAAAACAGGAATGAACCTTGAAAACATTATGCTAAGTGAAAGAAACCAGACACAAAAGGGCACAATTATACAATTACATACAATTGTCAGCTCCATTCTCAACAACTTTCTGAGAACCGACTAGTCACTTGGTGGGTGCTGGACTGGGGAGGAGGGCTCAAAGAGGAACAAGAATGATCCCTATCTCAAGAAACTTAAAACCTAATGGAAGAGACAGAGAATAAGGTAGAGAATAAATCATAAAGATGCTGCTCTAATCTTCTATGAAATGCCCAAATGGGTAAATCTATAGATTAAAAGGCATTAACAGGGGAAGGGAATAGTGGAACGTGAGAGTGACTGTCAGTGGCTGCAGGGTTGCATTTAGGGGTGAAGAAAATGTTCTGAAATTAGATAGTAGAGATTATGGCACAACTGGGTGAAGAGGCAAAAAACATTGAATTGCATACTTTAAGAGGGTGGATTTCATAGTATTTAATGATATCTCAATAAAACTATTATTTTTAAATGCTATGGAAGCTTAGAGTTGGGAGTAATTGTGACTAAAGGAATAGGGCTGTTTGTATTAAGAACATAGTAAGGCCCTAGCTGGTTTGGCTCAGTGGATAGAGAGTCAGCCTGCAAACTGAAGGGTCCCAGGTTCAATTCTGGTCAAGGGAACATGCCTGGGTTATGTGCTTGATCCCTAGTGGGGGGAGTGCAGGAGGCAGCTGATCGATGATTCTCTCTCTCCCTCTCCCTTCCTCTCTAAAATCAATAAAAATATATATTTTAAAAAAGAACATAGTAAGGACCCTAAGTACTTTCCTCAAATGATGAATGAATAAATGAATGAATGAATGAAAAAAAAAACACAGATAAGTCACTGGATTCATTGCTCACTTTGATACCTCCTGGCATGAGGAATAGACACTAAGTTTCTACTTTCTGAAACTATTACTACTTTGATAGAAACAGTCCTATTTCATTACACAAAATGTGTCTTAAACTTGGGGCTTTGAAAGCTCCTTCAGGGAATACCAATTGAGAGGCAAGGAGGGGCCTGTGATCCATGACTACCTCCTGCAAAACAGGAATCAGAGTTTTTACATAAGAGTTGGCTCAAACTAATGACCTAAAGATGTGCGTCTTAAAATTCATTGGTACAGCTTATTTTACAGCTGTAGCTCCACTTACACATTCATTAAGAAAATGGTCCTTAAGTCAAAGAAACAAGAAGTACTGCTTAAGTTTTTTGTTTTCAGTTCATTTGAAAACCAGAGTGCTTACAAATTTTCATGCTGTTTACCCTCAGGGCAACTAGGGAGAGGCATTTACGTAAGCGGTTACCATGTTGGACGTTCTGGGGCAGTGATAGTGGGCTAGAGAGTCAAAGCAGCAATTCAAGAGTTAATTCGCAGAGACACCAAATCCAGAAAGTGCTATTAACCCATGCCTGCCTGCATAGTGTCTACATCACCCTTCCGCCTCTAACCAAACAGGACCCTGGAGGTCTCAGGAAGACAGAAAGCTTTTGTTGAAAGTAGGAGGTTGACAGCTATTTGTGATGAGGGGGTTTTTGTTTATTTGTTTGTTATTCAAATAGCTTTGCCCCTGAGGAAATACAAAGGGAAAATGTCAGAAGTATGTGATTAATTATTTTTTAAATTAGATGGGGTCCCCCCTCCGGTGAACTGAAAAGTAGGTATTGAAAAGGAATCCGCCCATTAAATGGTAGATTCTCCTACATAAGTAAGTTTGATATTAATTCTCTTAAAAGAGTCGTGCTTGGCAGTCAGATCAATGACAGGAGGGTTTGTCTTAGTACCAACATCCTCTGAAGGGGGCTGTTCAGGAACATTCTCACATCATCGCAAGTAGGACTGGAGCACTGACGATGGGAACAACTCGGGCTGGGGGAGTAATCCAGGTCTCCTACCCTCCACGCTGTGCAGTAGTAATGAGCTTCCTAAAACTACTTTTAACATTTAAAAAATTACATGCTTTTGGAGGGTAGGGCGAAGGAGGTGATGGAGGGGCGGCCAGGAAGACAAGGGAAGATTCCAGAAAGAAAAAGAAAGCCTACATCAACAACTACTTTCTTTTCATTTTTTTAAAGGTTCCTTTAATCAGCTCTTAAAGCAAAGACAGAAGCTGAAAACATTCCACGTAAATAAACAGCACAGAGCTCCGAATGCTTAGCAGACCAGAACACCGGGAAGAGCTTGCGTGGTTGGTACCGCCAGGCATGACCGGCTTTAGTGGATTTAACAATAAAAAAAGAAGATGGCGCCAAGCTACCTGGGACCTTCTCTTCCTGCAGGAAAAAATGGATAAAACTTTCCATTTGGGTGGAGAGAGGGTCCAGAGAGAGAAAATGCTACTTAACACAACAATGTGGATGGCATTTAGGCTACATGCAAATCTCATCCACAGAGTTTACAAAGGGAATGTAATTTACTACTTAGAGGATATAACCTATTTCAGTCTAAAGAGCTAATTAATAAAACAGTCTGAAAAAGAATGCAGAGTTAATTGCAACCCATCTTCTGGGCTGTTTCAACTTGGTTCTTTATACTTGCTGTTAAACAAAATTCCAAATATTGTTATAGCAATCATGTTTTAGTTAAGAAAAGGCAAATTGGGTTTTCATCAAATTTAAGTCCCTTTCAAAAAACATTTGAAAAATTGAAGCTGCTTTTCTCCTCAGAGCCTGTTCTGTGATGGTAAACATTTCAACAACTATAAAGGCTTTAATTTAGACAGTAGCTAGAAAGTAACAGTAAGTAAATGTAACTTCAGTATGCTTCAAAAAGCATAATCTTATTTACAGATATAGTTGGGGACATGGGATGTACACCTACTGAGCTACCCAGCCAGGGGGAAGATAGCATTGCTTTTCATCTCTAATTTTCCTCTTGACTTTTTCTTCCCTTAAGCATCCCTGCACGAAATAACTTTTGGTTTTCATTGATAACAAGAAGTTCCAGATAGATTATTTCTTTGGGGACAACCTGTCAATGACTGTAAGGATACATTTCAAAACGTACTTATGGCTCATCCCTAACCCTGAAGCTTGGTGAAGGAAAGCATGACGCTCTTTCATCCCGTCTTGGTACAAGTGTTTCTGGAACCTTGAACTTGAGAATGAACTGTATCCCTTTTTCAATAACTAGGCTTAAAATGTCAAAGACTCTACAAGAGGTGTTTGACTATCTGAATTTGTATGAAGCCCCACGGACTAGCTCTTGACACCCCTCCACTTCAGCCTGTGGACTAGCTCAGGATGGGAAGGGCAACCCTTGGAGGGTGAGGCTTATTTTATGGAGAGTTCTTTGAAACCTGAGGGTGCAGACCTGGAAAATGCTGGTCTTACCTTGGCCACAGTCCCAAAGGGGCATCTGTACCACTGGCTTTTGTCAGAATGAAGGATGGTGTTGAGTAATTTCAGGAAAGCAACTCATCTGCCAGAATATGACTGCCAAGATATTTGGAATAATGTAATTTAGCATTTCAATGTGATTTTACTTTCTGACTTTACAAATAAGGAAAAAGTTGCCTTCTGGCCAGTACAGCTTTTGCTCTGAGCTTTAATTCCCAGGAGCAGCTCATTTGTCCACCCTCCATTCCATGTAGAAGCTGGAAGAGATAAACTGAGCATATTCTCTCTATGTCACCACTTTCTCATTCTCAGTTCACTTGTTATTCTTCTTGTAATGCCAAGTTTGTACACTAAAAAAAACTCTGACTAAAGAAAGCCAAAGGAATGATATCATTAGCAAATGCAAATACGCTAATTAAGATAAAAATGTAATGCTTAAAAGTCCAACTTGTCATATGTAAAATTACTCTAATGACATATTCAAGAAGATTCTGGAGATTATGCTGCCAAGAAGGCAAATACATTTAAGGCAATCTTACAAAGTATATGAAATCACAGACTGTAAGATCCTGCAACTATTTTAATTTTAAAAGCTCAGTTTACAAATATATACCAATATTTTTCTCACTTTTAATCACTCCCCCACTGTTTTAGCATAAGAGCTAAAATAACCTGAACCACCCCCCTAAACACACACACAGCAAGTCTGTCACACAGATCTACAAAACAAAACACACAAAAAATGTATGAAAAAGGAATTTTCAAAATAACCTCAAAGTAGTGAGAAAAAAGGTTGTAGTTTCTAGGTTTTAGGTACTAATACATATTTTTCCCTGGGAAATTTTTACATTAAAGCAACTCTAAGTAAAAATGCATATAATTAAGGGAAAGACCATTGCTTCAAACAGATTGACTGTCTTTAACAAGTTTCTCTCTTTCTAGCTACTCAGATATGCTATATTTCCTAATTATCACCTTTTAAGGGCCATCTGGGCCCATTCCTCCCCATCAGGGGGCAATTCCATTTGCATTGTTCCTGGGTTTAGTCATGATCAAGTAGTCCGGTGGTAAAGTTCATTAGAAATTAGAACAGAAGCATTCAACCCAGCACAGTAAACCAAGTATGTGCTACTCAGGCACCCACAGGAGAGATGATAAGCACTTCATACAGATTCTCACATAACTAATAAGTCTTCCCTGTGCATTTTATCAAGTCGCTTAAAGAAACATGCAGCTTAGTCCCTGACCAGGTATGTAATGGAAATCTGATTATGTCTTCTCATACTGCAAAATATTTCTCAATTAAGGCAACATAACTCTAGTCCCTTATGTGTTTTGGTTCAAAAGTCTATTAAAAACCCTTTAATGATTCCCTCATTTAGCCTACCATTCACAAGCAGTATACTACTTCCTTCCTGTAGAGAACACACAAGAATTATCCTAATTGTATTTTCTGTGAAACGAACGCACATTACAGAGAAAGCGTATCCAATCCACAGACTGGTGCTAACGGGTAGAGGTTCCAAGGAGCATTCCTTCCGGTACTCATCAGTAGATCATTCTATACATTCACACGCTCTTTACAAACATGTTTGTGTGCCAAAGGCAAGCTCGGCCCATGGCTATGCCAGATACTTAAGGCAGAGCTGATTGGGAAAGGCATGGTGAATTCAGGCAGCGGAATGTATGGGTTCCCGCTTCCTACCTCATAAGGTCTAATACATAAAACTCAGGAAACGGCTACCTGCCTCATCTTGCAATTTCTGAGCCTGGCTTGCAATGGCCATCTTAATCTGAAATGCCAGCCCTATTGAGATCGAAAAGGAGCACACCCTGCTGAGACCCACCACCCCATCGGGCTACACCTTAGTCTTGCAAATGAAGACAGCTGCAGCAGGCCTAATCTAGGCAAGGCAGGTGTAGCCCTGGGGCTCTCCACTAGTGACCCTAGGAGCTCCTAGGGCTGTGAAGTTAAGAAGTCACTGTTATAAAAAGAACGATTTCATAGCCTCTCATTATCGAGGTTACCATGCTTTTTAAAGGAACAATGGCTTATTTCCTCCCATCTGTACCTTGATATTCTCTCCTGCCTTTCTGAAATTCCCTTATTGAGATGGTCTCTAATTCTGACCCCAGCTGGGACACTTCAAATCCGCAGTTGTAGTTCACAGCCTGATGCTATTCATTCAATGCTATGTTAAAAAAAAATTGGTCCTCTATTTTTTAAACCTATCCTAAAATGGACTATCCAGACATTACTAGAGATTTCAGGAGAAAACAATGCCTATAGGATCTTCCTGAGATTCAATAAGGAATAAAAATGATAATTCAATATTGCTTAGTAAAAAAAAAAAAAAAAAAAGAAATCTACAGCAAAACAGAACCACTGAAACTGAGCCAACAGTAATTAACTCAAGAAGTAGTCATTGAGTTCCCTCTCTTCCTCTTCCCCTTCTCTCTGAATGTATTGAAACAAATACATCTATGTCTGAGGCCAGTTCCTGATCTCCCGTGTCCCCCAAAGGGCTGAGGAAAGAAACTCCAGAGGGAATAGGATGCAACCCCCCACCCCCTTAGAGTCCTCAGCTGAGCCGCCAGCCAGGCTGATGCTGGGCCAGGCTGCTGAGCTGAGATGTGTGTGAGGTTCCTGGCAGAAGAGACTCACCAAACCTTAAGGCTTATCCCCTGGGAAAACCTCCCATCTGAAGGAGTGAAGTTTTGCTCGGCTGACGCTTAAGCTACGAAGGCTTTCATAGAAGAGGCGGTTGAAAACCCAAAACCTAGTACGTGATTTTACTGAAAGTTTGTCATTAAGTGTCATTTTTAAATTGTTGTTACTTTAAAGATCTGGAATTTGATATATTAATTTTGAAATAAAAACATAAATATTTTTAAACATTTAGATTTTTTGAATTATTTTAGAACCTGGGTTTTTTCTCTCTCTCTTTTTTTTTTTTATCATTTCTACTATATTTTTCTACCCTTCACTTTTAGAATACACATAATAGGCTTTTTTTTTCCAATTCCTATAGAACTGTTCAGTTTTTATAAAAGTATAAAATGTGAAACAAGTGCAGAAAGCTTGTAAATGTACCAGGAATACCGGGCTACACCTCCATACCCATTACTTCTAACAATTTCATAAGAAGGAGCACATTTTCATGAGTTGTGTGATGTTTTAGCAACAAGACTCCTATGGGCTTTAATGGAAGTCACACAGCTAAAACTCCATGTACCACTTTGAAAATTTAAGAGTAATTGCTAAGTCCCCCTTAGAGGGTCATAGAAATACTAAAAACCAAAGTATTTTGCTAAGAACTTCAATTATGCCTGAAGGCTTACATCAGATTTTATAAAAATGATTGGTCACATATATAATGTACTCTAATACCATTTTATTGGCTGGTTGTACTCTTTATTAAAGGGGGTCTTTGTGAAAGGAAACATACAGTACAGTGAACTTCAGTCCTCATGTTCACTTAACCCATGGCTCCATCTTACAGGGGAGGTGAGAGTGAGGAATAAATGGACTTGGGAACATTTCCTCTTATTTGTACACTCAGAGGGGATCGTTTAGTTTGCTGTTCCATCAGGCTGGTAGATTTTGAAGAAACACATTAAACCGTTGAAGATAATCAATTGCCCTGGTAAATGTTCATCCTAAGAATCCATTTTGACTGGCTGAGTCAGTACGACTGATCCTCTATGTGGGACGCAGTGGCAGCGTTTGTCTGAGAATCCCTGTTGTAGTAGAGCCTCTGACTTTCCATAATCATACACAAGATAGTTTATTAATGTGGGGGAAGAACCTAGCATTTCTACTTGAAATTTTAAATTAAAAAAAAAAATAATTTGAAACTAACAGAATATCTGCAAGGAAAGCACAAAAAAACTCCTAAATACCCTTTTGCAAATTCACCAACTGTTAACATTTTATCACATTTGCTCTATCATTGCTGCCCTCTCTCTCTCTCTATTGATTGATTGATTGATGTTCCTATATTATGTACATGTTTATTTCTTTTCTCCTGAACCATTCGAGAGTTGCACCCCTTAACTCCTAAAAATACTTCCCTAGACAAAGGACACTGTCCTCCACAACGGTACTACAAGATCAAATTCGGGAACTATAACACGGATACAACGCCGTTATCTATTCTACTGACCTTATTCAAATTTCATCAACTGTCCGAAATAATGTGATTTATGTTGTGTGTGTTTTTCTGGTCCATGATCCAATCCTGAATCACTCATTGCATTTAGTTTGCCTGCCTCTTTAGACTCTAAATTGCAAACATCTTTCTTCAAGACTGTTCACAAATGATCCCGCATAATCTTCTGATGTTATGGCTCTGGTTTAATCACATGGGGAAAATTAAAGTGTATAGGAAAAAATGTAATTATTTTTTCTTCCTTTAATGGGATAAGAAAGAGCATGTAGTAAAACATCATGAAAAATGTGATGTAGTTTCATAACTAGGCTGTCTATTTGTTTCAAGCCTGATGCAATGACTAGGGAGACCAACAAAGTGGTCAGAGACTGGACCCTTAATCCCCGTATGCTTGTATCATTGAATGGTGATGATTCTTGGAATTCTCCATTGCTGCTACTGCGTGCATAGGCAATACCTGTGCTCCACATGCAGCACCACTCAGGCCAGTGGCTCCCACATCTGTGCTGCTGGCCTGAGTGGTGCTGCATGTGGAGCACAGGTATTGCCTATGCACGCAGTAGCAGCAATGGAGAATTCCAAGAATCATCACCATTCAATGATACAAGCATACGGGGAAACTCAAGATCTTCTTAGGTATAAAACAAACAAGCTTTCTTACTAATAGTGGCAAACTCTAGGCGTTGGATTGGGGGTGAGAGTTTTGGTCTACAGCTGACCTGCCCTTGCCAATTATTTCTGGAGGCCTCATACATAATTGTCTTTTATAAGACTTGGTCAATTTAGGTATCATCCTTTCATTTTAACACAACAGGAACATGAGTCAGGCAACTGTTATCCTAACCCTACTAATGCCATTTCATCAGGCTATGTTACTCACCTCCTAACTTGATTCACAAAACATTTCGTGTGGAATCTATGACATGGGAATATGTTTTCTATGGAAGGGTGCACTCTGCTCCTAGAGACCTGTAGGCATGAGCGCAGAGAAGGACAGTAAGTGCTCTAAAAGTCAAAGATGGTATCAGATATTTTCTTATGAATGTGTGGAGGGAAACATTGTTTTTAAAGAATGCCTTGCACTTGTAGTCCCGGGCATTGCCATTTTGAAATTCTCCCATTAGTAGGCCAACTTTCTCGTACCATTACCCATGAAAACACCAGCCAGTAAAAAGCTACTTTATGGCAGTTTGCTTTCAGCCAAGGTCATGAATGTGAAAGTTTCCAACACAAATATTTTTAAAAAAGCAAGCCAAGCCCTGGCCGGGTGGCCTAGTTGGTTGGAGCATCATCCTGTACACGAAAAGGTTGCAGGTTCGATTCCCACTCAGGGCACATACCTTGGTTGCTAGTCCAACCCCCAGCAGGGGCATGTAAAGAAGGAAGCCGATCAATGTTTCTCTCTCACATTGATGTTTCTCTCTCTCTTTCTCAAAATCAATAAACATATCCTCAGGTGAGGATAAAAAAAATGCAAACCAAGCATTCTAAATTTTTATATTAACTATTGCCCCCAAAATAAAAGATGGGCATTTATATATTGTTGTCTAAATTCTAAGTATATGCACTAGACAGTAATATAGTACACAGCCATTTAAAATGCTGTTTCTGACACCAGGACATAGTTGGCCAACATTTTCTTTAAATGAAATTTAACAATAGGTACCTGAAAATCTAAGGGCAGCTGTTGAATTTTGTATATAATTAATGGCTAGAGGAATCCATAGATATGCTTTTCTTCCCATTTCCAGCAGACATTCTCCCCTCCCTCTCCGTTTTAGAAACAGAAGAAATACGGTTTCTATAAAGTGGGTTGTGGTTACTCATTACATGACACTTGGACAGATGTGTCATTTGCAGATATAACAGGTCTGTGCTTTACCACCCCCTACACAATTACTCAGATCACCATCTGAGGAGCTATAAGAGTGATTCAAAAGGTAAAAAGACAGTCCCAGCACAGTGGACATCTGAGTAACACTCTGGTAAACAGAAACACAGATCTGCCAAGTGAGGAAGACAAGCATAATACCCCAAAAGGCCGGGTGGTTTAATAGGAGTTCTGGGACATTAAAGAGCATTTCTTGAGGCCTAAAAGAAGTTCAATTCTCCCTTTATAATATGTATCCAGGGCAGAGTTTAATTAGCTGTACAATTTAGTTCACAAGGAACAGTATATCAACAATACAAACTGTTTAAAAAAAATTTTTTTTTTTTACAAATTGGTAGTTATAAAATAGTCATAGGGATATAAAGTACACATAGGGAATGCAGCTAGTCAATAATACTGTAATAACTATAATGGTGTCAGGTAGGTACAAGATTTATTGGGGGATCACTTTGTAAGTTATATAAATATCTAACCACTATTCTGTACACCTGAAACTAATATAATATTGAATGTAAAATGTAATTTTAAACATTTTTCTTTAAAGTTAAAATATTCTGAATGAGAAAAACCAATCGCTGCATCCATGCTCAGTTTTTTCACTGCATGGAGCAACAATGCAGCACACAGTAGGTCCTCATTAAATGTCTGGTAAGTGAGTGAATGCTAGAAGAATTACCCTGTACTTTCCTTTTTTTAAAGAGCTAGCCCTACATGAAAGCATTGGGAGAGTGAAATACTTCACACTAACTCTTACCTCCTACCTTTTCTTTAATTATACAAAAGATGATTGTAACAAATCCACTCCAAAGCCACCTAAAACAAAAAAAAAAGATAATAATACTTCCCTAATTTTAGTTTGGTTACAGAAAAGGCAAATTGGTGCATAATTAACAATTTGTTGGTGCAAATTCATCTGCATCTTTTAATTGGTGTTAATTAGATTAGGACTAAAATTTCTTTAATCCTCTATCTTGCCTTTTTTGATGCAAACTAATTTTCTCAGCTGGATGTCAAAGTTTCCCATTAATTACACTTTTCTAACAGGAGCTTCTCCAACCACACAGACTCAGACATCTAGACCAACAGCAGTTTTCAGAAGGGCTGGACCTTTTGGGGAAAATAAGGAATGGTGAGAATTGACACTTGGAAGATAACTAGTGAATTTACCCAAATTCACTGGTGAAGTAAGGCTGTCTGACCCTTGAGAGCCCCAGCATTTGGTAGCTGTGAATAACACCCTGAAATGTAGCTTTGCCTCACAGTGCAGATGTTAGCCACAGACTTCTGGAAACAACGACAAAGTGTTTAGCTTTACAGTTAAGAAGATAACGCGCTTTTAAATCCCCCAAATAACAATAGGTTGCCTATTACCTAGGAGCCACTCAAAATACTGGTAGACCCATTTCCAATGGAAAATGAACGCAAATGTAAACCATCTTAGGTGAATACGTTCCACATTTCATTTGGTTTCCTCCATATATTGTAACCCTTACACAATGGTTAACATGTCAGGGGGGAAAGCCACAAAATGTATTCAATATCTTTTATGGCAAGGTGACCTGAAATAAAATTTTATGTAGTTAAGGATTTTTGATAGTTTCTTATCCATCACTTTCCTCTCACTATGTAGCAGTGATGATTGAAACCTGATGTGTACTGCAAAAAAAGGCTATAAAACATTTTATATACAAATAAAACAGTAGCCATTAAGTTTTGCTATGATGTCTGAGTAGATATTCAGCATGAAAACATGATAAAACAACTGTAAACTGATTGAGATCAAATGTAATTACAATGACTTGTCTCCAATGAATGACATGAACTAAACACAGTCACAGACTTCCCCAAAATTACTTTGGGCAAAAGACCAAGAGAACACTATATTCTTTCTTCACCAAAGGCATTTTGCCAAATAAATCGCAAACACACAAGCTTTAATAACCGCGGCCAAAAAAGCACTTGGGAACTCATTATGGAAATGTTTAAAACCACACACACAGACACACACGCACACATGTACATGCACACATGTGATCATATTTGATAAATCTCTTTTGTATTAATATAATTCCACTGGGGGAAAAAAGCCACATTTGAGATTTTAAATTGGTGCTCCCCAGAAGTGAATCCAAGGACTGATAAGCAATTACCAGTCTTTTTTCTTTTGAAGGCAATGTATTTGACTGCCTTTCCTGGCATCTTTATTTTGGAGATGCTGTAAGAAAATCTACTTAATTTTTATGCAGCTAAAAGTAAACAATGACTTGCATTCTGAAATAACCTTATTTTTCCATACGCCAATGCGGGTGGATTCTCTCCCACACTCCCTGGCCTCTTTGATGCAGCTTGCTCTGGTACTGTGCTTCAAAACTGAACAAAGAAAAATACCCCTTCATTTAGCACCGCAGGAACACAATGGTAACTACGGTTGAAATAGCTCTAGGAACCTAGGGAGCTGGGACAAAACAGAAGATACTGTGTGCTCTAGGTTCTATTCTTCAACTTTGTCTCATTTTTTATTTCTTGCCCTGAAATTCTGGCAATACTGATATAGGTTATTTGATGATATAAGCAAAAAAGTAGATATCCAATTCCACTCCTCAGTAAGCACATACCCCAGAAGATATACACTGAGTGGCCAGATTATTATGATCTCTGAACACATAATAATCTGGCCACTCAGTGTGTGTGTATGTGTGTGTGTGTATTAGAGGCCCGGTGCATGAATTCATGCATGGGTGGGGTCTGGCCAGCCTGGCCAGGGGGAGGGGACATGGGCAGTTGGCCGGCCTGCCTGTTGGTCGAACTCCTGGTTGAGGTGACAATTTGCATATTAGCCTTTTATTATATAGGATATACACTGAGTGGCCAGATTATTATGTGTTCAGAAATGATAATAATCTGGCCACTCAGTGTATGTCCACACAACTTATGTACAAATGTTCATAGCAGTATTATTCATAATAGCTAAAAAACAGAAACAATCCAAATATCCATCAACCCAACACCTGATCAACAGATAAATAAAATGTGGTATCCAATTCCACTCCTAAGTAAGCACATACCCCAGAAGATATACACTGAGTGGAACATTATTCAGCTATAAAAAATAAAATAAAGTACTGATATATTCTAGAACATGGATGAAACACTGCACTAAGAGAAAAAAGCCAGTCACAAAAGACCATATTATATGATTCCATTTATATGAGATACCCAGAATAGGCAAAATCTATAGAAACGAAAAGTAGATTAACAGATGCCTAGGGCTAGAGAGTTTGGAGGGCAATGACTGCTAATGGGAATGAGGTTTCTTCTGGGTGATGACATGTTTTAAAATTGATTGTTGGTTATATAACTTATGAATAGACTAAAAATCACTGAATTGCATACACTTTAATTGGGTAAATTATAGATATATAAATTATATTTTAATAAAACTGTTTTATATATATCCTATCTAATAAAGAGGGAATATGCTAATTGACCATTGTGCCCTCACAAAGATGATGGCGCCCACAGCCAATAAGGAGGAAATATGCTAATTGACTGCCTCGCCCTCAAAGATGGCGGCGCCCACAGCCACAAGATGGCAGTGCTGTCCCCTCAGCCCCCCAGCCGCCCAGGGCCGGCCCGAGGAGCAGGCAAGCCTCGGATGTCAGCTGCCCAGCCGCCCAGGGCTGCCCGAGGCTCAGGTAACCAGGGCCAACCAAGGCTTGCGCTGCAGGCAGTGGCAGCAGCAGAGGTGTGATGGGGCATTGCCTTCCCCTGATCACCAGGTCGCCTACCACCCCTGAGGGCTTCCAGACTGTGAGAGGGGGTAAGCCAGGCTGAGGGACACCCCCTCCAATGCATGAATTTTTTTTACATATTTATTTTATATATAAATGTATGTTTGGTTCCTTTAATGTGTATTCCAGTGTAAGCTGCTGGGGCAATCATAAAGATTAATGAGTGCTCCAAATATAATTTTATTTAAATTTTGTCCTCCCCTGAAGAGGAAGAAAATTAGGAAAAACCCATACTGCCTCTAAATCTGCTCTTGTTGAGCCAACCAGTGACCCATTCCCTCCCCGTTGCCAAATCCAGTAGCCAATTCTCAGTTCTCAAATTACTTGATCCATCAGCAGCATCTGGCACCATCAACACCCCATCTCGATACATTGTTATCACTTGATTTCCAGGACACATACTCCTTGGTTATTGTCCTATCTTTCTGTTCCCTATTTATCCATCTACTTGGCTAGTTCTCCCCACACCACCACCACCCTGCCCCTTAATGTTGGGGTAGACCACAGCCAGACCATGTCTGTAACCTTACACACACTTTCTCGCTGCTTTAAACTCCAGCCTCCCTGCTTTAAACATCATCTCGATGCCAGCGACTTCCACAGGTGGCTCTCCAGTCCAGACCTCTCAAATGCCAGCCTTCAATGTCCAACTGCTGACTTGGCATCTCCACTTAGGGTTCTAGTTGACAATCTCAACTTCAGCATGTCCAAGTGTAACTCCAGATCCTTCCCCCTCCCCCTCTCCCTGCCTTTCCCCTCCCCCACTATCCAAGAAAACCATGTTCCATCTATAGCCTCTCATATAACATTTGAGGCCATCTCTTTCCTCCCAGCGATTCAAGCCAAATTCTTTGACAGTCATCCTTCACTTCTCTCCCATTTCCAACTGCAAAACATTCAATCCACCAGGAAAGTGTGTTGCCTCTGCTTCAGAATATATCTAAAATACATCTCACCAATTCCCACTCTGGTTTGAGCCGCTGTCTGCTCTCACCCGGCTCAAGGCAACCCCCTCCTGACAGGTTTCTCTGCTTCTATCCTTGCCCCCTGCAATCTATTCTTTTTAAAAATATATATTTTATTGATTTTTTACAGAGAGGAAGGGAGAGGGATAGAGTCAGAAACATCAATGAGAGAGAAACATCGATCAGCTGCACACCTCCTACTGGGGATGTGCCCGAAACCAAGGTACATGCCCTTGACCGGAATCGAACCTGGGACCTTTCAGTTAGCAGGCCGATGCTCTATCCACTGAGCCAAACCAGTTAGGCCCCCCTGTAATCTATTCTTAACACAGGTTCCAGAGAGATCAATCTCTCTCCTTTACTCAAAACCCTGCAAGGCTTCTCTACTTCACTTGGAGTAAAGATCAAAATTCTTACAGCGATTTGGCCCCCCTCTCCCGTTACCTCTTATGTCACCGCATCTCCTACTGTTTTGTACGCTCTCTCCCTCCACACCAGCCCACAGGCCTTCTTGATGTCCATGGACACCAGGGCTGGGCCCTCTGTCTACAGTGCTCTTCTCCGAGACACAGGCATGTATAAGATATGTGCATATATAAAACATATATAAGTCCCTCCCCTCCTTTAAGCCTTTGCTCAATTGTTACCTTCTCAATAGGACTTAATCCTTAGCACCCTATTTCAAATTGTAACCTGACTCCCAGCCCCCACCCATTTCCTTTGCCTTGCTGTACCTTTTCTTTCACCATGTTCTAAAATTATGCATGCCCTACTTATTTATTCTCTCTGCAGTTTACTGTCAGGCTGCTAAAATGTAAGGTCCAGGCGGGTGGATCTTTGTTCTCTTCACAGAAGAATCTCAATTGTCTAGAACATGGTAATTCCTGAATACAGAGTTGTTGGATGAATGAATGAGTGCTGAAATCCCACCGGACCCATTACCTGCCAACATTTGTTTAACGGCGACTTTATGAGGTAAGGGCATAAAATTTTGCTACACAGATTTTTAAACAAAATGAACAGTGGGGAAACTTGAGGTAAAGAGTTATTGCTGCTGTTTAATATTTATGATAGTCCTGAAACATGCTTAGGTGACACAGAGGAGATTCTCTCAACTCCATGAGTCTTACAATAAAATTGTGGGTATTGAATGAACATTTGCAGGGAAAGGAGGAGAATGTGCTCTAGATTTCCCAAGAGTTTAAGTCCCAACATTTGGAGCAGAAAGGAAATAGAAGAGTATAGAGGGGTCTGTCAGACTCAAGGGATCTTTGAGATGTTCAGGGCTCGCTAGTGCTGCTCCTCTCTGCAATGACATGTGCAAATGGTCTTTAAACAGGAGAGAGTGTAGAGATAGTCCGTGCTACAAAAGGAGAAAAGTTAGTGAGCTGTGAATAACATTGGTATTCTTGTGAGCGCAGTGCATTGCTGGGTTTAGAAACGAGAAGACGTGGATCCTATTCACAATGCCACCTTAGAAACGGTATATGAAATTTTCCTATGAGTCGGTGGAAGCACTGCCATATCCTAAGTCAAAATTTTATTATTAAAAAACTTTACTGCATGGTGTTTTCTGATTAAGACTAAAGAAGTTCCCAGTGAAAAAAGATCTAAAGTAGTCACTTACAGTGTATTTGGTTTTACTTGAGAAGGGGTTATATTGTCTCCTAAAGGACATGAGACAGATGTGATGCTCAAGCAGCACCCAGGAAGCCACGAACATCTGCTTCAGAGGTGACAGTTCCAACAAGAAGCATCCCCCTTGGTTTTGAGAAAATAAAATGTTGTGTTTTCTCTAATAAAAAAAAAAAGAAGAAGAAGAAGCATCCCCGTGTTCACAACTATAGCTTGCACAGGTGGTGCTTGGAGTTAAAATGGAAAATAAAAATGTTAAGAGACTGATTACGATTTTTACCCCTGGACCTTCAGCCTGGCTTTCATCTAAGCATCTTTTTTAATTATAAAAAAGTCCATGTCATGTCCCAGTACTAGGTCAGGAGAGCTGGAGCTGGCCCACACTACGCAGGAACCACTGTAATTTGTGCTGGGTAAAACCGGCCCCCACACGGACATTTCTGAGTTGTGCACTACCTCATTATAAAGCTCTAAATAGCCAAAACCGGTTTGGCTCAGTGGATAGAGCGTCGGCCTGCGGACTGAAAGGTCCCAGGTTCGATTCTGGTCAAGGGCACATGCCTTGGTTGCGGGCACATCCCCAGTAGGGGGCGTGCAGGAGGCAGCTGATCGATGTTTCTAGCTCTCTATCCGTCTCCCTTTCTCTCTGTAAAAAACCAATAAAATATATATATATTTTTTAAAAAAAAGCTCTAAATATATTCAATACGATCTTCTTAATATACTCTTGGGCAAACTTTAATGGTTATCCAGAGGCTTCATTTTATACTCAAATATTTTAAAAGATGAGTAGCCCCATAGATTGTTGTGAAGGATTGAATAAAACAATAATGCTTATCATCTCAAGTCCCAATGTATCTCTTACTATCAGCAAACTTTTTATCCAAAGCTCTAGCACTGTGCTAGGGAATGATCTTAGAAGTTTAGATACTTGGTCTCATGTCATTTGATCATTGTAATGGTATCCTCATTTCTCAAATAAGAGAACTGAGCTTAGAGAAACCAAATAACTGGCTTGGGTCACAGGACAACAAACATGAAGAGATAGGATTCTAAACTTGGGGGCCTATACTCTTAACCATTATGCTCTCCTGCCACCAAATTAAAACCAGAAAGTGAAGGAATGTGCACTAACTGCTCCAAAAATATAATATAAATTACTAAAAGTTTGCATAGTAAATTGTTTTCAGGTTTGATTTACTTATTCACAAGTATTTGTTGAGCACCTACTATGTGCTATCTAGTCTACTAGAGACTAAAAATAAGAATACAATAAGGCACAGTCCTTGGCTTCGATGCTGCAGCTCTGTGCAGGGGGAGGGGAGGGGGTGTCTCCCAAAGGGAGCTCATGAGCTAAAGGTGGAGAGAAGGGTAGGTTAGGAGTGTGTGCTTAGTGGTGGGGCCCACAGTGGGGGGAGGGAGGGAAGAGTGCAAATAAAGAAAATGAATCCAGGCAAGAAGGGAGTCTCTCACACATTGCTTCCTCCTAAAAGTTTGGGTCTCTGTCACCTCCTAATAGAACTTTCACCATAATTTCCTAATTTTAGCTTTTCTACTTCCAGTCTCCCCCTGGCCTCCACCAAGGCCTTAAATTTATCTTGCCCACTGCTGTGGATTTATCTTCCTTAAATGCAATCATGTCCCTTCCCAACTGAAAACTTTCAGAGGCTCCCTGAGACTCAGATCCAACTCCTCAGCCTGGAAGGCCAAAGTCTTTCAGAACCTGGCTCCTACGTCTTCCACACTTCTCCTACTCATCACGAATTGGAACACTTGGCAACATCTACCATATCCATATACCACTTGTGCTATTATTTCATTTTTTTCAAGCAACTCACTTAAAATTTTTTTTCATTTATTGATTTGAGAAACATCGATTTATTGTTCTACTTATTTATTCACTCAATGGTTGATTCTTGTATGTGTCCTGACCCGTGATCGAACCCGCAACCTTGGCATATCAGGATGATGCTATAACCAACTGAACTACCTGGTCAGAGCTCAATCAACTCACTTTTAAAAATAGACATGCATGTATTTTTTAGCCTTGCTTTAGCAATATTCTGCAAGAAATTCTGGATTTGAAGCACTAATTACAGTTTTCTTTAATGAACATTAAACACATATGTAAAAAGATGTTTGTTCTTGGACCACCTAGTGCCATCTTGAGTTCCAGCAACAGTGGAACAAGATGAGCTCTGAGAATCACTCCCCCATAGGGTTCCCAGTCGCCCAGGTCAAGGTGGGCACTATAGAGCACAGGGATTAATACGTAAGGCAGCAAGGAACACTGTGAGCCATTTCATTTATTCATTCAGTTCTAACTATTTACTGAGCACCTACTATGTGCTGGTTACTCTACTAACTCTAGGGATACTCAGAAAGAACAAAACAGACATAATCCCTGGCCTCCAGGAGTTTATGTTGCAGTGGGGAAGACAAACATTATACAAGAAAACAAATGAGGCTGCACCAAGACCCGGCACATAGGCGTGTCTCCCGCACAGCAACTCTTCCTTTATAGACACAGAGGGTCCGCACGGCCAATAGGCCTGGAGGACAATTCCTCCCAGTGACACCAACAACAATCAAGACTTAACTATACAAACAAGGACCAAGATGGAGGCATAGGGCAGAAGCCTGATTGCTGCCTACCACAACGGTTTTGAGACTACAACGGGAGAGCGGAGCGGACACCATCCAGAACCACCGGAGGGCTAACTGAGCGGATGCTATACAACTAGAATAAAAGAGAGGGGTACGCGGGATGAAGCTGATGCCGGTGACCCAAAGACCACACTTTAAAAACTACGGCTCAGGCGACACAATGGCGGCCTGGAACGTGCTCGGCGCAGTTCCCCCAGCGGTCTCCGGCTGAGGGGAAGGCTTCACTCGCTGCCGAGCACGGACAGACGAGCCCCTGGGAGACATGGGGCGGAAGACTACGCGCTTGCTGACCTCCGAGTCCTTCAAGAATCTCAACGCCCCGGAAGCGGCCAGGTGCGCACGCTCGGCGACCGGCCACCGCTGCAGACCCAAGGGCCGACGCAGCCACCCCGGACCAGCCCGCCGCTGCGCACCGGGCACACCGGAGCTTTGCCGAGCCCGCTGCCCAACGAGTTCTGCGGTGGCTGCCCTGGAACTCTGAGAAAATGGCCGAAGGAATTGCTGAGAGGGAATTGACCAACAGGAATTGGGATCAAGAAGACGAAACTCCGCTGGGTCCCGGATCCGGGTGAAGCCGCGTGCCCCTGGGTCCGGGTGAGGCTGGGAACTGGGTCAGGGTGAGGCTGGGCCCCGGGTCCGGGTGAGGCCACGTGCCCCTGGGTCCGGGCGAGGCCATGCGCCCCTGGATCCGGGTGAGCCTGGGTCCCGGCTCCGGGCGAGGCCGCGGGCCCCTGGATCCGGGTGAGCCTGGGCCCCGGGTCCGGGCGAGGCCGCGGGCCCCTGGAGCCGGGTGAGCCTGGGCCCCGGGTCCGGGCGAGGCCGCGGGCCCCTGGAGCCGGGTGAGCCTGGGCCCCGGGTCCGGGCGAGGCCGCGGGCCCCTGGAGCCGGGTGAGCCTGGGCCCCGGGTCCGGGCGAGGCCGCGGGCCCCTGGAGCCGGGTGAGCCTGGGCCCCGGGTCCGGGCGAGGCCGCGGGCCCCTGGAGCCGGGTGAGCCTGGGCCCCGGGTCCGGGCGAGGCCGCGGGCCCCTGGAGCCGGGTGAGCCTGGGCCCCGGGTCCGGGCGAGGCCGCGGGCCCCTGGAGCCGGGTGAGCCTGGGCCCCGGGTCCGGGCGAGGCCGCGGGCCCCTGGAGCCGGGTGAGCCTGGGCCCCGGGTCCGGGCGAGGCCGCGGGCCCCTGGAGCCGGGTGAGCCTGGGCCCCGGGTCCGGGCGAGGCCGCGGGCCCCTGGAGCCGGGTGAGCCTGGGCCCCGGGTCCGGGCGAGGCCGCGGGCCCCTGGAGCCGGGTGAGCCTGGGCCCCGGGTCCGGGCGAGGCCGCGGGCCCCTGGAGCCGGGTGAGCCTGGGCCCCGGGTCCGGGCGAGGCCGCGGGCCCCTGGAGCCGGGTGAGCCTGGGCCCCGGGTCCGGGCGAGGCCGCGGGCCCCTGGAGCCGGGTGAGCCTGGGCCCCGGGTCCGGGCGAGGCCGCGGGCCCCTGGAGCCGGGTGAGCCTGGGCCCCGGGTCCGGGCGAGGCCGCGGGCCCCTGGAGCCGGGTGAGCCTGGCCCCTGGAGCCGGGTGAGGCCGCGGGCCCCTGGAGCCGGGTGAGCCTGGGCCCCGGGTCCGGGTGAGGCCGCGGGCCCCTGGAGCCGGGTGAGCCTGGCCCCTGGAGCCGGGTGAGCCTGGCCCCGGGTCCGGGTGAGGCCGTGGGCCCCTGGATCCGGGTGAATCAGTGCCCCTGGGTCCGGCCGAGACCAAACCAGAGGGAGTCGGACCTGCATTACCACCATTTGTCCACCATCCAGAGCTGAGGGGTCAGTGCCGACATGTACTCATAGGGAACTGGTGGACATTGATATTGGGTCTCAAAAGAACTGTTGGTCCAGAAAGAAACTCACTACAGACTGATTCATTTGCCTGTCAGCATAACTATTATTGCTCGTCGCACATTCAATTCTTATAAGTATATCTCTAGTGACACATGATTTCGCTCATCTAGGGGAAATGATGAACAACATAGACTGATGAACAAGAACAGAACCAGAAACAAGGAGGCATCGATCGGACTATCGGGCCTCAGAGGGAGGATAGGGGAGGGTGGGGGGAGGGGGGAGAGATCAACCAAAGGTCTTGTGTGCATGCATATGAGCCTAACCAATGCTTAAGTTCAACAGAGGGTTGGGGCATCCAAGGGGAGGGGTGTGGGATGGGAATGGGGGGATGAGGACAAATATGTGACACCTTAATCAATAAAGAAATTTAAAAAAAAAAAAAAAAGAAAACAAATGAATCAATAAAAACATTTTGCCCTGGCCCATGTGGCTCAGTTGGCTGGAGCATCTTGGATTCGATTTCCGGTCAGGGCACATATCCAGGTTGCAGATTCGATCCCTAGTTAAGGCGTGTACGGAAGGCAACCAATTGATGTTTCTCACTCTCCCTCTTTCTCTCTAGAATCAATGAAAAACATATCCTCCAGTGAGGACTTAAAAAACACACACCACTTTTACAGTTCACAATAAATGCTATGAAGGAAAAAAGCAGGATGCTGTGATAGAGACTCATACATAGGGTGGAGGGAGGAAGGATGTTAAAAATTGGATGGGAGGGAGGGCTTTCAGAACCTCAGAATGAAAAGGAGCCAGAAGCAGGGAGAGGAACCAGGTAGTGCAAAGATCCTGAGGTAGCCCTAACTGGTTTGGCTCAGTGGATAGAGTGTAGGCCTGCGGACTGAAGGGTCCCGGGTTCGATTCCGGTCGGGGGCGTGTGCCTTGGTTGCGGGCACATCCCCAGTGGGGGTTGTGCGGGAGGCAGCTGATCGATGTTTCTCTCTCATCGATGTTTCTGGCTCACTATCCTGCTCCCTTCCTCTCTGTAAAAGATCAATAAAATATATTTAAAAAAAAAAAAAAAGATCCTGAGGTAGGAAATAGCTTGCCGAATATTAGAGGTGGCAAAAGGAGAACAGTGTAGCTTAAAAAGAGTGAGCGAGGGAGAGGTGGTGTAAGATGAAGGTGGAGAGGCCGGCAGGGGCCGGAAATGCAGGGCCTTGCAGGCCATGGTGAAGACTGTGCATTTCATTCTAAGTTCAACAGGAAAGATCATAAGCAGAGAACTGACGTGATCTGATTCTCTGGATTGCTGTTTAAAGAACAGACTCCTCAATCCATTCTTCCAAGAATGCTGAAACAAGAACAAGGTGAAAAGCACTGGGAGTATTGAGACTTCCCTAGTGAGGGAATGGGTGGACTGTAGGACTGCATGCTAGACAGGGACCAAGTCTAGATGAGAGTGTGTTAATTTTGCAATGAACAAAATTTGTTTTTTGTTGTTGCTGTTGTTTCGGCCAAAAACAAAACAAAACATAAACCATACAATTCCAGAAAGTCAGTAATAGAGGATATTTTCACATACGTGAAATGTTCAAACACCCTTGTGTTTAATTTGAACAGTTGAAAGAAGGTGCAGGTAGCGTCCTATTAAGGATGGGGTTCATAGGTGCCTGTTTATAGAGCATGTGTCTAGAAATTGAAAACAAGTTATGATTCAGGAAATGATAGACTACCTTGGTAAATCCCACATAAAATAATTTGGATAGTGAGATCTTTTTTTTAAATTTAATATATTTTTATTGACTTCAAAGAGGAAGGGAGAGGAAGAGAGAGATGGAAACATCAATGATAAGAGAGAATCATTGATCGGCTGCCTCCTGCATGCCCCATACAGGGGATCAAGCCCGAAACCCGGGCATGTGCCCTTGGCTGGAATCAAACCTGGGACCCTTCAGTCCGCAGGCTGACGCTCTATCCACTGAGCCAAACCAGCTAGGGCAAGGATAGTGAGATCTTTTTAAGCATCACTTATAGACATGGAAATTTCTAACAGACCTTTCACGAAAATTAAATAACAGAATGAGAAAATTTGCCTATAAGGAAACCTAACAGAATGACTAACACCAAATTTGTCTTGCAGTTCCAGGAACTCTATCTCTAATCCTGAGATGTGCACTGTGTGGTGTGTAGAATTTCATTCCTATCGCAATTGTAACAGCTCTTAAAAGCTAAAAATAGGGATCTTTATGGGGAATGAAAAGAAACTTTATAATATCCATGCAATTGAAGGCAGGTTCTCAGTGAACTGGTAAATCCTTTGGAGGTGAAGAAAATGAAACAATAATTTGAAATCCCCACCCAACTTTACATTTCTTATTTGGAAAACTGGGGTTCCGGGGGATACCGAACATTTTTAAGGCTCTGACTTTCACCGTGACTCTAAAAGGATCCTGTGGAATTTTTGCAAATGGCTAGAGAAGGCTCTCAAAAGAAAAGAGGACAACCCACATGTTCATCAAGTATCTTAGGAGCCTTAATGCCTCACTCCCCATTCAAAGCTCAGACCCTATAAAAGCTTTGGGGGTTCTGCCTGACAGCTGAGGACTGGTCTTGGGGCTCTATCTCCTGCCTTCTGCCATGAAACAGCTTGTCCAGCTCCTTGGTTGCTTTGAACTTGGCTCTGGTCTGTCCAATTCTTCATCTAGATTAGTATCTTGATTCCACCAACTGTACCATGGCCTTTGGGTTTGGCTCTGGCTTTATCCCTTAATCCTACCTCCTGGATTGGGCCCAGCACCTTGAACCTGGCCAGGAAAACCCTCAGCTCCGGAAGCCAGAAGCCCAAGGCCCTGCTAGGGTTGCGGGGACAGCAACATGCCCAGCAAGGCAGTTCAGACACAGGCAATAGACAGTGTTAGTGCTCCTCTTTCATCTATCTACCAAAACACATTTATCTAGTCCAAACAACCAACAGTTGATGAACAGTGAAGTTTTATTTTTTGCTTTTCATCTTTTCATACTTATTTGCCAAGCATTAATGGGAAATGGTGGGCAGGCCTTGTTTCTCTGGCGGCCATACATGTACCTTTTATTCAAAAACAGACTATTTTTGCCAAGTGGAATATCAGGAAGATTTTAGTCTTGAGAGACAATCAGGTGAGCATGGAGTGAGTTAATTGGTAAAATTTAAGAGAGAATGTTTAATTTTACTATTAGAAATAACTACTCTCATCAGAAAGGTAAGAAATTAGTTTCTTAGATAATGCCAATTATATTATATGACTTCATAAAAATAATTTTTAATGTGAACATTAGTTGCTTCCACTAAAATGTTCAGTTTTACTATGTAAACACCCAAGACTACTTAGGAAATTTAGGCCAGGACACAACATGCATACACAGAAAATTGTGTCTTACTGATTACTATCAAACCCTGAACCTGTTACAGAATTAGTTGCAAGGTGGCTTCTCCACTCTTCCAGTGGCAGTTTAATGTCTATAAAAAGCAATGTCCTTTAATCAGGATTACACTGCAATCCTTTCCATAATCTGGCTCAATGTGTAAAAGAGAGAACGGGGGTCTGGGGAGGGGGGAGAGAAACAGTGAGAGTTACATGTTTATAGTAGAGTTACAATGAAAATATATTATGTTTTCACCATTATTCCACTCTGTTCAGAATTTGCCTAGCTTTATCCCTAGGGATGGTTACACATGGGGGGTTATTGACGAGTGTCAGCTCCCACCACATTCTGGTAGAGCAGTGACTTCTGACAGACCCGGGTCCCATAACTCTCTAGCCTCCAAAAGAACCTCCCAACACAACTTGCTTCTCTCCTCACTTCAGAGTCTACGTGAAGGTCTTTTACTTTAGGTTGGAAACCCTCTGAAGCAGAATTCTCACATGCCTGTAGTGTGCAGGCACTGAGGTGGGGCCTTGGGATGACAACTCCGTGTGCCCAGCCACACAGCAGGGTGAGACGCATCAGCGAGCCTTCCATGGACCCTCAAGTATGGGCAGCATCACTGAAAAATAGGAAAACTACCCCTGAGCAGTCCAAATACCAAAGAACATCCTCAAAGTCAGCAAGGCATTTTAAATTTTGTTAATGTAGGTGGATTTGCCTGTCCCTGGTGGCTTTTTGGGTCAGTGGAAATTTTCGAATTAATGGTATAAATTTTGCACCATATTTTGACATCTGCTTCATCTGATTCAAAGGCAAAAAAAAATAAATAATCCAAAAAAATCTGCATAATGAAAAACCATTCATTCTTTCCTTTCCTGTCCCAGCAGGAATAGAAAGCAATTCCAAAACAGACATTCTGAAAATGTATCCAAGGTTAGAGATTTTGGAAGGAGGAGCTGGCCAGCATCTCATGCCCCAAATCACTGAAGCATTTCAGTAGACTGACTCAAACTAATAATTTAAGAAAGAAGAAGAAGAAGAAAAAAAAAAAAACCTTCAGGGAAAAACCCTGTGAGATGTGTGAAAGTTCTGATGCAGGACAGATTCTTTCTAGAACCATCTCAGAGTCTTATCATGTTGGATTCAATCTCTGGGGTCTGCTCCAGTTGGCACACCCACCGGAGTCATCCCGATGTGGGGAGGGTCAGACTGCTCACAGCCGCCTGGTGTGGTCGATCAGCACTCAGCCCCCGTGCTGGGGGTTAAGGTTGGCAATGCCATAGTTTCTCTGGGAGAAATCTATTCACCTCCACCCACCCACGACCCATCCCAAATGTCCATCCTCTCTTCCCTTAACCCCCATTGCGACTACTCTCCATGCGGCCTCTCGGCCTTGCTGCCTAGAAAATGTTCCAAAGCCCCACGTTCCCTCTAGCAGGTAGACCTGTATTTAGGAGGGGCTCTTCATTCTTCTCATCCTCAGCTCCTCCAAAGGAAACCCACAGTAAATCCCTCCCCAGACATACCTTGGAAATGATTAATCTCTCAGATTAACTGAATGGGCTCAAATATAAAAATATTTTTTAAAAAACAGTAGGGTCGTTAAAGAGTGACAGATTTAAGCACCATCTGGGCTCGCTGGTCAGGGTGGCGCGAATTCCATCAAACGGCTGAACGGTGCACGATCTGGGAATCCCATCTGTTTTATCTAACACGAAGCAGTCCAACAGTTTGGCCATTTTGATGTTAGAGTTGTTTAAAGAAAACCCCGGACATATAATAATAATAGTTTTCTCCTCCTCTAAACTTCTAGGATGTAAAATGTATGCTTGATCATCACAATTAAAGATGAAAATGAAGCTTGATTTGATTCTAAGAGCAGCCCTGGTGAAATTCTAAATAGACTTTTTTTTCATAAAATGATTATTGCCCCAGAGTTTTATTTATTTTTTAAAAAATCTTTGGGACCATATGTGGAGACTTTTCTAAGGGTTATCATATGAAAGTTTACTTTAATAATTATTTTTTCACTGAAAACTATATTGGTAAGATTTTGAACTTGTAAAATAGTAAACATTTTTTGTCCTTTTTCTCACTTCAGTTCCCCCTCCTCTACTCCCCTCAATCAAAACCAAGATTTTTTATGAAAATAACATGGAAGTATTATAATTAGGTGTAGTCCAAAATATTTCTTAGACAATTTTAATTATCCTTAAGAAACATGTATTTTTTTTTAACAAGTAAATCTTTTTCCTAGTTTTTATAAATTGTTTCTAACCTTTAGCACTTGGACTGCTTCCCTGTCTTGCTGTGCTATAATAATTCTTAGAAACACTAATCACATTGCTCTGCACTCAATATAGTTCTGTTTCTGAACCGTAGCAGTAAGTTGCTCCAAAACAAATACTCTGGCTACCTAGCCTTTAACAAGCTGAAGAAAAAATATCATTTTTAAGAGTAATATATTTTGTCCATTCTGCCATTTCATAAGAAAAATAATCATATTTTAAACTACAAACCAGACTATCCTTTCATTGGAAAACATTCTTGTGCTATGATCTTGTGATTATAATTTATATGTTTAAAAATACGAGGGAATTTTTTTTATTTTACTATGCTGTAATTATGTAGCATATTATGGTATTTTACACATGAAACACAGGAAAACGTAGCAATCAAAAAGCCAAAATTCATGCAATTGTGCATTATAAGGGGGATTGAGTATTATCACAGTTTCATTTCTGTTTTTGGTCATCTTTTATAGCTATATGAAGAATCAAAATAACTTCAGTCTTAGATTTGTGTTTTCCAGACATTTTCACATCAAATATATTTCCTAAAATAAAGGATTCTCTGGGAATACAAGCTGGCACCATGTGGCATTTATTGTTTTTTCATCCATAAAACCAGGATAATAATATTGTCCTATAGAACTCTTTTAAGGATTATATTTAATAATGTTTGTAAAAGTACATTAAAATTATAAATTGCTGTGCAAATATAAGGTCTCATTAGTAATTATTATAACAATAATTTCATATTCTTATGGGGGGAAAAAACACTACTGAAAACAAAACATCCTTTCTCCAAATCTCCCCTATGATTAAATAAAGAAGCACATTTATATGGATCCTTTCTAAGGCAGCATTTCACAATTCTCTTTAAAGTATCCACTTCAGGATATTAAAAAGTTTCAAAGAAAGATTATTTCTACACTTCACAAATCTTGAAATGCAGAAGTAAACAGTTACATTGTCAGAAACTTTATTTTAATCATTGACTTTCCTAAATGTTTCTGTGACCAATTTGGAATTCTGAGGGCATAGGAAAACTTGTCGGAGGGGACTGGCCACAGAGCCGGATCAGCTCTGTGTCTCTGACCCTGATTATCTTGGTAAATGTCAGTGGTCAAGTGTCATAATCCACTTAGGTCACCGACTAAGGCAAATGCTGGGACCACTGACTCTTTCTCTTTATCCTTCAAGTGTATAAAATCAATCATAGAGTGAGAAAGAGAGAACTTTTGGAGAATAAATGGTATTCACAAAGTCTTTAAGGAGAAAAATTGTACAGATTATTAAAATTTCATTAATTTTGCAGTCTTATCCCTCCCTGCATCATCAACAAAGAAGTGGGTCACAGCTTTGGGCCCCCAGGTTATTCTTCCCCCTCCCCTACGATGGCCAAGCCTGCAGATGCTCCTGGAATAACAGAAGCAAACAGGATCCATAGGAACCCAGCTTAGGTGACAATGGAGCAGCTCAGGTTGTCCCTGGGAGATGCCAGCTGGCTTCTGCACAAAGGTGACAAGCTTTCTTTGTTTGTTGTTAATCCCTTTGGCTTTCTTGGCATACCCTAGTTATGTAGCCATATACCGGACACTTCCATCAGGCGGCCACCGTACTGATGTTTGGTCTCCATGATAGTATGGTGCCCACACCCCCATGCATATCCCCAACACCAAGGCCTGGAGTGCTCATTGAGCAAGCATGCAAAAATGATGTCAGCTACACTGGGTAGCGAGGTGATTTTGCTGCCCATGGGACAAGGGTGGGCAGCAACAACGGCTTTGGGTAAAAATGACCAGCAGTTACAGTCCTGGGAAAACTGCAGAGATATTCTTCCTCGGCCAAGTAAAATGACCCAAATTAAGCAGCACACATTCAAAAATCCAGCCTGAACATGTTATTGTTTACACTGGTGCATGTGGCTAACATCAGACCAGGCCCGGTGTGCTCCAGTTTCATACACTGCTCCATCAATAGATGCACATCTGTAGGGTTTATCAAGTATAAGAAACTATCCCCTTTGGGGCTAGCACAACACGAACTACGACAAGTGGTAAGCTGGCACTGCCCTGTCTTCGTTCTAGCATATCCCTTGACAAAATAGTAATATTTTGTAACCATAGTTCATTTAACTGTATCTCATTCCCTGTGTCCGGATGCATTTTGAGTAATTTCACTTGTACTCAGTTTAAAGAAAATGTTCAGTATCCTGCGTCCAAGATGAGATGCTTTTATATATATTGACTGTGACCATCTCGCATCTCAGCGCTCTATTTTGAGCCACTGAACAGTGGCCTGTTGAAAAGTAAATATCAACCAAAAAAAAACATATTACAAGAGAAAACAATGCCAATAAATGACAAGGAAAGTGCTTGTGCAATCTAAAACTACTTAAGTCTCAATAATGTCTCATCTCTTACCCAAACTGGAGTAACACTCAATAAGAATTGGGAAATACTTTATAAATGTGATATACTTTATAAGTTATTAAATCAGATGGTGGCAAAGAATAAGACAGTTTAACTGATTTGTCAGGTTAGCCCATAAATCTGTAGTTTTAAATAAGACAATTTGTCAAATTAGCAAAACCAATAAAAAATAGACTTCCTAATAATCTTTATTTTCAACTCACTATAACCATTGCCTAACAAAGGCAATATTTTAAAGACTTAGAAGATATAAATCTATTTTTTCAAAGCATAAATTCAACAAAATAAGACCAGTCGTCTAACATCAGTAGGTTATCTTATTCTCTCTCCATGACAGTAGCTACAGGGAAGAGACACTACAAAAGATTTAGAATCAATTTTGGCTCAAGATAATTGATGAAATTGTATTCCACTTTTAAAAAAACACACCGCTATTACTTGCTGTGTCAAATTTTTAAAAAATGATTGTGAGTGCTAACATCTAGTCAAATGACTAAAGATCACCAAGCACAATTAAATCTGTGCTGAGATGGATCTTGAATAATCCCAAACTTCTAAAACTTCTTTGGCTTTAATAAAAGCATCATAAAATGCGGGGCAACCAGAGTAAACCTCTTTATAGCGACAGAATAGCAAGGAAAGGTCAGCAAGCCACGCAGGTCAACACAGTCCTTCTTCCCAATTTGGGGCCATTCTTCCCTCCAGCACTGATTGGTCTCCCAGTAAATTCCACATTAGCTCCTCCCTTCAGCTGCCGCAGAAACACTTGAACTGCCTTCTCCCTCCACAAAAGTTTAGTTTGCTGATTGGGCATGAAACAAAGGGAAGACAGCAGGGGTACAATTTATAAGGGGGCAGGAGAGGTTGACAGGCTATTGTGCTCTGGAGGCATCCACAAGCTGTTAATTCTATTTTAACATCGTTAATAAGACTGTTAACACATCAGACTTTGTTTAGAGACCTTGAAAACATCAACAAACTATTAAACGACCCACCTGAAATAAAATAGTATCCACTTTGGAAGCATCAAAATCATACTTAAAAAAACAAAAACACTTAAAATAGAGACTAAAGAAAGAAAAAGAAAATTTATTACTGTAAAATATGTGCAGACTCTAAATTCTTGTTTAATTCTCTTGAAACATTTTTTCATTTTGATACCATTTTTGATCCATGGATTTTCAAACAAGGAAGTATGTCAAAACAGAATCACTTTCATGTGCATATGCAAAAAAGGATTTTAATACACAAATGCACAGGTTTAATAAAATATTTAAAATGAACAATTAGTCTGACAGATTAACAGCAGTTAATTTTGCAATAGAATAGAAAAATGTTTTGATCTCAGCCTTTAAAGATTAGGAAAACACTCCAATTATATAAGGGCAGTTTTTATCCAACTGAAAATTGTTGAGTAATTTCAGTAAGAGTAAAAAGTTCCACTTCATGACTTAAGGGAAATAACTTTTTAAAAAATTATTTTACTTTTTTCTCTTTTGCTTCAATTAGGAATTAAGATTAACCAAAGTAAAAAGTATTATGTCAAAAATCAAGGAGACCAAATAACTAGTAATCAATGCTTAACCATCAATGTTTATAAAGAAAAAATTTCATTTGTGTTTTTCAATGTAAATGTATTTTTCAGTGCCAAACTTTTTTTCAATTAAAATAATATATTTCTTGTGGGGAAAGTCTGCTAAAATTATTATAATTGACATTTAACTATCGTTTTATTTAAAGAAAAAAATCCAAATATATTGCAAGGAAGCTGTTTAAAAACAATTTTCTGGACACTGCATAGATCTGAAATCTAATGCCTGAAAAATCTGAAGCATTCTAGATGTGGCTTAAAGTTCTGATTTCCCAAAACACTGTAATACAAATTTGTAGGGGTTAATTTTTAAAACCCTTGCCGGTTCTGGAGAAGAAAATAAAAAAGCATGAGAAATTAAGAAAATAACAAGTTACGTAGACGGGCTAAACAGCTTTTGAAAGAGAGTGGAGAAGTCTAGGGAATATTTAAATATTTTGACTCGTTTGAGTGCAGCTGTGTGTTGGTGGGCTTGGGTTGGGGATGACAGTGAATGAAAAAAACCACAGAGATTATTCACAAACAAGGACATAATTATGAGAACACAGAAGTGTAAAGTTATGGGCAAATGCTGAGACAACTCTAAATGCAATCTCCACGTTGAACACAATACGACAGGGAGTGTATTCTCAACAGGTCAAACGACCAATGAGCAAACGCTGGGACAAGGCCCGGCGACTTCGGGCGACGCAGTCTGGGGAAGCATCAATCACCACACGTTTTAAAAAGTGGAAATCAAGGTAGTAACCCTGAATGATGACCGACAGAGGAATAATATTTGGCAACCTGTTCAATCGCCTCTCCCAAATACAATGCCGCCCTTATTTCTCGGCTCCCTACAACCTTTCATGTTTCAGATACACACATTTCAATCCAAGTGTTTCAGTTGCCATAACAACTTCATAAATTTGTTCTCAGATGTCCTCTTTTAATCACATCATTTTTAAAAAGCTGGATGGGTCAGGACAGTGCCTCAATTTATTCTGCTCACACCTACCTCATGAGGAGGCTGGGTATCTGTTCCTTTTCTCTAAGAATTCAAACACCTGAAAATAATGTCAACTATTCCTCTTATCTACAGACAAAGGAGATGTGTGTGTGTGTGTGTGTGTGTGTGTGTGTGTGTGTGTGTTAATCTGTTTGCATGTGGCCTTATTATCAAGTTTGAAAACCAGGCGACAGAATGCCCGGGAATCGTCCCTGGTTTGTGGAAGTACAGGGATGGACGACGTTGCCAGCCACGTACAGCAGGGCCCTGCATAGAGCGGCGGCTTCATTTCCAGATATCAATTATTTACACCGTCAAACTGTGTGTGTGTGTGTGTGTGTGTGTGTGTGTGTGTGTGTGTGTATTCCTGGAGGTTTTAATTGGCTTCTGGTGACTATTATTACCTAATACCTTTAAAATATTATCCACCTTATGATGGGAAAATAAAACTATGCACATATGTAACAGTTTCAACAGCATGCATTAATTTTTAAAACACTTCAGGATATTTTCGAATTTCGTTCCAATAAAGAATGAGGCACAGTATCCCAGGCAGGCATCCTTAAACAAATGACTTTTGCCAACATCAACAACCAGACAGACAATAGAAAACAGGACTCCACCAACAAATGGAGAGGGGGGTGTTAAAATTCCAGCCGGGCTCTTTGCATACGTAGTGAAACCAAAGGCACTTCCCCCGAAAGTATTGAAATGCACAGATAAGAACACAAAAGGCCCTGAAGTGGTTGCGAGGGTCACAATTTGTTATGAAACTCAGCAGAGGGAAAGAGTGAAAGTCCACATGAGTGAACTTGAGAATGCTCTAGTGTAAAATAAAACCAGTCAACGATTGGAGAGGTTTGTTACATATGCATATTGAAACTTAAGGGAATGAGCTGCAGGGGGTGTGTATGGGTGTGTGTGTGTGGTGGGGGGAGAAACACTGTTTTTAAGCCCATCTGTTGGAAATTAAAATGCAGGGTGAATGGCATACAACTAAGTACCAGCAAAAAGTAAATATTGGTATATTTAGAAAAGAGCATGAGAACAGATGTTATATAAAAAATTAGACTTTTACTTAAAAAAAAAATACGTGACTAGTTCTTTGCCACTGGGGGAGAAGGGACAACCTTCTTTAATTATGCAAAGCGTGAGGAGAAGGTGGGGTTCTTTACCTTTGAATACTAAATAGGGAAGCAGCCTCTCGAAAGGGAGGCAAGAGCTGCTCGGCCTGAAAAATTAATAGGCTCGACCAGTAGCTTCTAGAAGTGCAAAAACAGAGGCTCTAGTGACACCATCAGTCCCGGGGACAAAATGCAGCTGGGAAGGAGGGTTTGGGGTTGGGGGAGGGCTTTTTGTTTGTTTTGGGGGGTTTTGTCTGTTGGTTTTTCTGTCATCGCGATGGATAAAGCCTTCAGCCATAAGCCTGCAGAGGACCTGCACGATGCTCGGCCACCTTCCTCCTGCTCCTTCTCCCTCTCCTTCCCTGCCTACACCGCCCCTCGGCCTGGCCTGCTGGAGATGGCCTGTGGCTACAGCGGGCCTGGCTGGAAGGCTGGCCACCCCAGCCCTGCAGTTTCAAAGGGCAGGGAGTTGAAAGGAGGGGAGGACCGTGAGAGGGGCAGGGATGCCGAGGAAAGACATCAATTCAGCATTCCTCAGTAGCTTCAGATCTTCACACTTGTTTTCTTTCCCCTCTCCCCTCCTGGAAGGGTGAGGAGGGACCCGGCACTTCAAAGGGGAAACTTTCTCGGTGCAGGGAAGGACTTGTTATCAAGCTCAGGCTCTCCCCAGCTGCGTGATTAATACAAAGGTTGTTATTATTATCGATACAACTAAAATGATCCCTCTTAAAGAAAATCATGGTCCCTCTTCCAAATCGCTGATGAAACTGTTGGTGCCAGAGAGGGTGGGGCGGGGGGGCAGCACAATAGCTTCCCCTTCACTTGGCCCCTTCCAGAAAAATGCCAGGGACACCTCTACAGAGGGGGGCACCAGGCAGCTTCCTGCTCACACATCAAACTCAGCCTCATCTTTTGTCCATCGCCTCTGGGCACCCCACTCCTGTGGCAGGGAGTGGGGAGGGCCGCGAGGGGCCAGCGCTCCAACGGAAAGGGGAGGGACGGAAAAGGTGGCCAATTCAATAGTAGGAAACCCACGGCACCAGGCAGGATGAGGCAGGCGCACAGGCCTGAGCTCTGTGTCTGGGACTGAGAGGAAACATGGAGGTTCAAGGCAAAGGCCTCCTAATGAAACAGACTTGGCTTACGTTCCAGGGAAACGCTGATAAAGAAAGTAGCTGAGGACGACTATTTAAAGATGAAGGAAAGCCGAGCTGCTAATTCACTCCATAATGCATCCTAATTGCTCCAAACAGAGCCGCTAAGTTTCCAGAATGCTGGAGAGGCCTTTCAGAGAGTAACTCACAGCACAAAGCCCAGGCAATATCATCTTTAAAAATAGAAGATTTTCAGGATCAGGGATCAAGATAGAGCTGTACCTTTTTTTAAAAAGGTTTGATCTCCCACCCCCCAACCCGATCACTCCCAATTAGGTTGGAATTCAGATAATGTCATTACGATGTAACTACAAGCCATTTATTTGACTGCCTTTTAAAAAGAAAAGACACGAAAGAGATCCATGTGCCTTCACCACTAAAAAGCTCAAAATCCGAATTTAAAAGAAGAAAACATCCCTAAACAATTACGCGGAAAGTCAAGAAGGATTTTGTGAGAGCTATCAAAAGACAATATTTGTGTAGAAGTTGAGCATTAGCAGCTAGCCTGACACAGCAAAACCATTGTATTTTCCACTGGTTTTGTTTTGCTCTATACAGCTGTGTTTTCACAGATGCAAAGCCATGTGTCTCCACCAAAAGGTCTAGCCTTCCCTTCAGATGTGAACGCAGATCAAAGGTTCAAACGCAGAAATACAAGATCCTTTTCCCTTTGGAACATGTTTTTATTTTTCTGCAGTGGCTGCAAACCCGAATTTCCATCTGTTGTCCTTCTGAGCGCACAGGTTAACCTTAGCAGTGGGGCTCAGAGCACCGTAGCGCAGCTAAGAACGCACACAGATGAAGCAGGTCTGTGTGGACGCTCGAACAGCTCCCCAAGATGTCCATGCGGCAGAGAGAAATGAACCAGGCGAAAGCAAAAACCATTTTAGATGGTACATAGAAATTCTTTTTAAAAATTTCTTGGAAATATCAGGACAGATGATTAAAATATCAGAGGAGTTTCGCTTTTCCACAACCTGCACTCTAATAAAGATGATGATGTCAACTGTGATTGCCTGCCACCCCTTCTCCCTCCCACCCCCAGCAGTTTGCAACAAGACGTTCTGCTTTTGAATCTCGGCTTATGGAAAATTCTCTAACAATGGACAACTGTTTGATAAAATAACTCACTCATCTTAAGTGATTTTTTTTTACTTCATTACAAGTTACTAACCCATCATTTTGAATGAAACTATTTTTAAACATTGCTGTTATCTATTACCTTTATAAATAACTCCTTTCCCATCCCTTTTATGGAACATATTCTCAGAATGACTGGAGAGAGAAACAAGGTTCCCTGTCACGTACTCTAAAAATGGATGCGCTCCCACATAAACATTTGCTTAGGAGGATAGTAAAAATACAGCACTGCAGTTAAAAAGGTGGGAGGTGTTGAGGGTATTTTTGGCAGGTTTTTAAGGTCACTGAAGAGAAGAAGAGAGAGAAAGAGGGGTGGAGAGGGGAGGGAGAGGCACATCTACCTATCTATAGAAGATCAAGAGAGGTTAGAGGGATGAGGGATGGATGGATGGATGGATGGATGGATGGATGGATGGATGGATGGATGGATTGATGGATGGGGGTGGCAGATAGGATGCTTTGGCTAGTCCCTAGAGAGATTTTACCAAAGCCCAAAGTGGAAAGTAACCATGGGCCAGTCCTAACACTAGTGTGTGATTGCCATCTAGTGGTCTTCCTAGAACTGCACTCTACGTGAAACCAGAAACCCTAGGATCTGCAGCTCTCTACCCCCATTTCCCCCACTTCATTTTAGTTCATTCCAGTCCTCCCAACCCTCCTGCCCAATAATGGTAGTTTTCCTGCCCTAATTACAAAAATAAACCGAGAAAACAAAAAGCTTCAGAAAACAAAACAATAAGAAGGATGCTCCCAAAGGTTGGGGTGGGCCTGCCAGAAGCAGTGTGGTGTCACAGGGGTCCCCGCTGAAGACTGCCTCGAGCCAGTGGGGAAGCTGAAAGGGGATGTTTCTACATAAGGAATCATTGTGACCACACCTGAAGGACCAGACTACATAAGTGGGGAACCCCGCTGTCTGTACCTGCCCACTCTCTGTTGTCAGTGTTTCTGGGTGAAATAATTAGCTCTGTGACTGGACATCAACATTGCTCCATAGGTCCTGAGGGTGGAGAAAGAGAGACAGTCTGCTACAGCTGGACAGTACCTATCCCAACTCCTTATTTTCAGCCCGTGACTCAAGGGAACAAGGCCTCCCCAGGTGACTCAGGGGAACAAGGCCTCTTCTCAGCATCCCCTCCTGCTCCGAGAAGGGGTGGCCGAGAGAAGGGTGGACAGTGGCTCAGGTAAGAAACAGCAGGCACTTGTGCAGACAATGCTGGCATGAGCCCTTCCCAGGGCTTAGTCACATGCAGCGCGGGCACACCAGGGCCTTTGGAGGAGGTAAACTTAAACTGACTTTCCTTAGTTACCAGCTCACCCCTGCTCCCCTCCTTTTCCACTTTAATAATAATAGTAAATGATGACATTACACACCTTCTAAGCTCTTCCAATCTTATCTCACCGAATCCTCACAAAAGCTCTCTGGAGTAGGCACTATTACTATCCTTCCCGGGTTACAGCTGAGGAGACTGGACTAGAGGTGCCGTGGGGCCAGCTGGAACTGGCCTGTGGCAGTGCTGGGAGTGAGCGCTGGGTCTGGCTCCAGCCGGTGCTGCATCTTTCCCTCTGTGCGCAAACATGGACACCTACAGCATCTGACAGTTACAGAGGAGCTGAGGGACTAACAGGCCGGCCCTCAGACATGCCATGTAGTGAGTGGTCCCCGGCCATGTGGCTTTCGCCAAGCCATGCAATGTCAGAGCATCAGCTTGTTCATCTATAGAATGGGGATGTGATCTCTGCCCGAACAGCTCAGAGAGGGTTGCTAAATACGCTCCCTAGAGTCAAGCCCACTGGGACAGGAAGTGGTATTCGTTTTTACTATTGTGTGAGGCCATCAGCTGTGACATCCAGCAGAGGAGGGAGGGCCAGCAGTCTCCATAATTCAGATACTTAATTAGATTCTAAGTTACATGGAGGATCAACCTGCAATGCGCCGTTTTCTGGACTAAGAGAGGATGCCACCCCAATCATGCCAGGGCCCAACAGGCAAAACTGGAATTAGGAAGCTTGTTTAATGAATAATAATGAGAAATAATAGTGGTGATATTAACCCTACTGGGACAAACACAGTGGTTAACATCTCAAGCACGACTCCTCACAGCACCCCTTGGGCCACCTAAGGTGGCAGCGTTCAGTGGGTCCCTTGGGAACCTTCCCCTACGTGCACTGAGGCCCGGGGAGGGTGGGGAGAGGCTCAGAGCTGACTGGCTCCAACACCTGTCCTGGCCACTAGAGGCCACTGTCCTAGCTTCATTCTGTGAGTCACACTCTGTGGGCAGACACACTGACAGTAACAAAATGCAATATTGTAGCACTCACCATACTCCTATGGGTTCTTTCCACCACTGGAGATATAACTTACATATAATGTTGTGTAAGTTTAAAGTGTACAACGTAATGATACGAGACACAGGTATACTTCGTTTTAGTGCGCTTCACAGTCTTTGCAGATTATTATTATTATTATTATTATTATTATTTACAAATTGAAAGTAAGACTTTCCACCAGCAAAAAGATTATGACTTGCTGAAGGTTCAGATGATGGTTTTCACCAATAAAATATTTTTCAGCAATAAAATATTCTTAATTAAGGAATGTACATTGCCTATTTTAGATATGATGCTATTGCATACTTAATAGACTACAATACAGTGTAAACATAACTTTTATATGCACTAGAAAACAAAAGAATCAGTGCGACTCACTTTATTGTGGTATTTGCTTTGCTGTGGTGGTCTGGAACCAAACCCTCAGTATCTTGGGGGTGTACCTGTTCACATATATTGAAAAATGATTACCACAATAGTGTTAGTTAACACACCCATCACCTCACATAATTACCATTTTTGTGTGTGTAGTCAGAACATTTATGATATACCTACTTGGACTTGGGAGAGGGGGTGGTTCTTGAGACAGATTGGTGATTGTACGGAAAGAATGGGCTTTGGCATGGGTTTGGCCAGAATCCTGGTTCTGCCACATCAGCATGTGATCCTAGCAAGACCCTTAATTGTCTAGGTCTCATGCTCATCCAATATTAAACAAGATCACAACCCCTGTCCTACAGGGCTGGCACCAGGGGTAAATGAGATGATGTACTCAGGAAGCTCAGAACCAACAGAGGAATGGGCTAAATGCATATTCACTGACTGACAGGAGGAGGGAGGGGATCACCAAGGGATGATGGTGGTATGCATCGCCATGGGAACAGCACCATAAGGACTATAGCATTATAGCATTGCCCGCATCTCGTTGCCCATGCTAAACGGGCCAGGTGAGCATAGCTTAATGCTTGAGAACACAGGTTCTAAAGTCAGGCAGGCCTAGGTACGCAGGTCCAGCTTCTCTACCTGTCCTCTCAGTAACCTTGGCCAAGTTTTTTAACTGCAGTGAATGTGTTAGCTAATGAATACAAGGGGGAGATGAGAGGACCAAGCCTACAGGACTGTCTGAGGCACAGAAGTAGGACATGCTGGATACAGTCTAGATCACGTGTGGAAGCATGAGATTTGAGATATGAACCACTGAGTTGGACACTGTAAGATTAATATCAGCACTGTTATTTCTCCTTATCATTAATAAGTCAAGCTTCCTGCATTCCATTTTTTCCTTTGTGTGCTGGCAGTAAGGACTCTTGGACCTTTTCATTTGTTAAAATACTACTAAATTTTCAGTGGGTAGAGCGTCTGTCTGTGGACTGAAGGGTCCCAGGTTCGATTCCTATCAAGGACACATGCCCAGGTTGCGGGCTCAGTCCCCAGTAGGGGGCGTGCAGGAGGCAGCCGATCAATGATTCTCTCCCATCATTGATGTCTCTCTCTCTCTCTTTCTCCCTCTCTGAAATCAATAAAAATATATATTAAAAATACCACTGAATTTTAAAATTGTAACTTGTCTCCAGGTGGCTTTGAGGCTGGAGGCTCCGTGCTCTGCCCACTTCTACTTTCACCCATTGCTCTGATGGGACTGCTTTGGACACCTTGATGGTGAGCAAGACTATAGTGACATGAAAGCAACATAATGTCATGGGAAAGAGAAGACTAGAGACCAGAAGATTTGGGTGGGACAGACCCACCTTGCCACAGGGAGCACCAGCCACAAGGGGGCTGCAGGCTCAGGTACAGAGGATCCTCGGAGTCCCAGCCAGCCCCGCCTCTGACTCAGTCCTGCACATGTATGGACAGGCCAGCCTACTCATCCAAGCTCTGGGCCTCACTCCCCAGCTCACCCACTCTCAGATACCCCTGTTCTGGGGTGCAAATGCTGCCACTGGCACTGTCTGCCCAGTAGGATGGACACAGGGAGAGGCTCATGGCTCATGGATGCCCAGCTAACGAGGACATTTCTCAGCCTTCCCTGCATTTGGGTGCATTCATGGGACAAAGTTCTGGTTGGTGGGATGTGGTCAGGTTGAGCACAGACAAGGAAGTCTCATGAAAGGAAGGGGCATGTTGCTCCATTCCTTGTGTTCTGGCCCAGGTCTGAGCAGCATTCTTAGGTAAGATGCTGAGGATGAAAGAGCCATAAGGTAAAAGGAACCTGGGTCCTCACTGAGCCATGATATCAGCCCTCCATCATCTACTTTTAGTTAAAGTGAGAGAGAAATAATTCTATATAATAAAAGCCCAGCGACCAAACGGCAGAACGACCAGTCGACCAGTTGCTATGATGCACACTGACCACCAGGGGACAGACACTCAATGTAAGAGCTGCCCCTGGTGGTCAGTGCGCTCCCACAGTTGGAGCGCTTCTCAGCTGACCAGGATGAGCAGCTGCTCCCACAGTGGCCGATCCCCACAGGACACACACCCCACCAGTGCACAAATCCCGTGCACTGGGCTGCTAGTCTCTGATAAAGGCACTGTATTTGGGGGTCTTACTGATCGCAACACCTACACTTGTATCCTGACTTACATACTAGTTACTGGCTGTGTTTAAATGAAATAGGCCCTGGCCCTTTGCCTGCTGTACAATCACCCGAATCCATCTAATTTTGAGCAGGAGAGAAATAAGTAAACCAAAGCTGTACTGTTGGTCTGCTAGGACATCTGGACCTTTAGGGGGTTCCAAGGTATAAAGGAAGTTTACTAAAAACTAGCAAGGAGGGGGAAAATAGAAAAGAAAAAACTGGAGAACAAATGGAAAGCCAAGGAAAAAAGAAAATAATCATAGCAGCTTCTCGTGTGGTATTTTAAATTTTTCCAATAGATGTAGGTGACTAAGTAGACATTTTTAAATGAAACGCCATTATTTCATTTGATCATAACAATACCACTGAAGAAGCACCATGACCTTTCCGGTGCGTGAACTCAGGCACAGACACTGCCCAGGAGATGGTGGCAGCTTTAAGTCCAGCTGCTCCCTCCCATAGAGGATTTCATTGTCTTAGCCATCTTTGTTCCCAGGTCATCGGCCTCCTGGCAGAGACTCCTCAGTGGCCCGCTACTTAATCCTGCTCTTTTAAAAACAGCACATGCATCACGATACTCCCTTTCTGAAATCCACAGGCTCCCAGTTGCCTACAAAATGACGTCTAAAATCCTTAGCCTAGAGGTCCAGGCTCTCCCCCACCTGACCCAAGCGTGACCTTCCAGCCTCATTTCCCACCACTCCCCACACAAAGCTTTGCCTTCATTGGCTTATTTGTCTTATCCCAGCACTCTGCAGCCCTTCCTGCCCCCAGCGATTTTGCTCACATAATTCCACCTCCCAGCGTCATCCCCCTTCTACCATCGTGATCAAAGCTTACTCATCATGGGCATGTTATTTATTGCCACCTGTTATTCATCGTCATCTTTTAGACTGTGTCTCCTCCAGCTCGTGACTGCAACTCCTCCCACCTCTGTATCAGCCACTCCAGGTGGCTGGCAAAGCCCTTTCCACTTGCTACAGCGGGATCCATGGTTGCGATTTGATGGATGTCTAAGGAGAAACAAGCTTCAGGGGGCATCCTCGCCTCCAGGACCCAGCCCAGAACCTGACTGTTCTCCAATGGTGGCTGGCTCCGAGCGGCTCTGCCCACAAGTGTGGAGGTGAAGGAGGCTGAGGCACCACTGAGAGGTGTGCGTGGTACTGCGGGCACGCTCACTGCTGTTCTCATGCCTACTCTGCCCCCTGCACCCACAGGTTCTACTTTTGACAAATTGATGCTGACTGGCAGGGGCTGGTATCACCTCTTCCAGAGATAACTGAGTTTTCATGGAGAACTTCCTTCCCTTTGGGGTAGAAAGGCTCGCTCAGAACCCCTAGACAGGCCAGTCGATGCCCACGTACTAAACACGGAAGGCTCAGTCCCTTATGCACTCTTCTTGGTTATTCATGCCACAAGAGCCACTCCACCTCTTGAGGAATGGCCTCATCCGACCCATAGCTCAGTCTGCTGCTGGAATTATCATCAAGGTGCCCAGCTCTCCCAGAGCCAAAGGGCAGGCCCATTTCAACCATTCCTGGAGTTGGCATCCTGAACATGGAGTAAGAGGCTGAACATGCTGGCAGCTGAGCTGGGACTAGATGGAGGAGCAGGGCTGATGCCAAGATGCCTAGAGCTGCCTTCTCAGCGATTTTGTGAGTGTGTCTGTATCTTTCCAATAAATCCCCTTTTGCCTAAAAAAAGCCAGATTCGGTCTCAGTTGCTGATAATCAAGAATCTTTTTTTTTTTTTTGCTTACCCTCCTCTACCCCAACCCCAACTCTTTCTCCTTTGCCATTCAACTTCACCTGATTAGTTTTTCAAGGATTGATCCTAAGTCCTCCAACTCCCATTGCTTCATTTTTTTATTTATTTATTTATTTATTTTTAAAATATATATATTTATTGATTTTTTACAGAGAGGAAGGGAGAGGGATAGAGAGCCAGAAACATCAATGAGAGAGAAACATCGATCAGCTGCCTCCTGCACATTCCCCACTGGGGATGTGCCCACAACCAAGGTACATGCCCCTGACCGGAATCGAACTCAGGACCCTTCAGTCCACAGGCCAACGCTTTATCCACTGAGCCAAACCGGTTAGGGCGATAATCAAGAATCTTAACTGATTGAAGGCCACAGCCCAGAATCCCATTTCATTCTAAGACAATGTATTAAATTCTTGTCATGCACTCGGCACCAAAACAGGTGCTTGGCCCGCAAACAGGCACAGGACTGGCGCTACCCTCCAGGAGGTTTAGTCTGACATACGAGAAAGAACAGGATGCAAAGAACAGCAGTCACACACAAGCAGAGCTATAGGGGTGCACAGGGAGGGTCTGCTAGCCAGGGGGAGTGAGGTGATTGGAAAGAGGTCATAAGAGGAAGGTGATATCTGATTAGCAGAGTTTCACCTGGTGGAAAATGGGGAGGAGGGCACTCCAGGCAGAAGGAACAGCATGAGCAACAGTGAAGAGATGGGAAGAGTGGGGGCCAGGGAATGGGTGGGGGCATGTCTCATCACATTAAGAATTTCCATGAGACTGGAGTCAGGTGCAAGGAGTGGGAAGGAGATGATATGGGAAGGTGATCTGGGGCCCAGTTAGGAAGGATATGGAATGTCATGCACGGTCTTCACTATTCAGGGATGGGAGCTATGGAAACTTTTAGAGAGCTTGGCAATGAGAGGCCAGCAAGAGGAGACAGTGATGGGCCAGGACAGCAGTGAGGCAGGGAGGCGGGAGCCATGATGCTGATGTGCAGAGGCAGAGGGACTGGATGGAGCCAAGATTTCAGCCACAAGACGTGAAGCTTCAGAGCCATGGCCCTGAGTGGTGTGCTAACTCAGAGGCTGCTTGGCTTAGCTTGCTCCTTATGAGAGCACACGTACCTTCAGCCACGTCAAGAGTCAACCCCACTGTGAATGAGAATTCAGAGATATAGCTCTGTCTCTGGGGCAGTGAGGGCAAAATTGGACACACACCTGAGGTTTCTCCTTCCCCTCTTGGAAAAGAATTTTCTTCATGAAGAATCATAGAATACTTAACACATTAAGTCCTTCATCGCTATTTCAAATTCCCCCACCCCTCCTCAACCTTTAATAGCAAATAAGTAAGGTTTGCCAAGGGCATCAGGATGTTGCAAAGACACCTCTCACTAATGGCTATTAACTGCTACACTGGTTTAGCTTCTTTACCTTCATGACACATTGTTTAAGGGTGTTCATATTCTCCACAGAATTGCACCTGGACTGTCCTCTGAAAAATGGGTGCCTATTAGAAGTACTTTAGTTAAAATCGGTTCCCGCATATCACTGTCTATGCTAGAAGTGAGCTGGCATGAATAACAAAGGGTTGCTATTAATAGTACAACACAGAATGCAAGCGGGAAACTTGAGTGAAATTATGTTTTTTAAAACCCACTGTTTAGTGCCCAAAAAGGGACAGACTGTGCAGCATCTGTGCTGGGGGGATACAGAACTAGTAAATCATTGCCATTTTTACTACGCACAGGCAGAATATCATCGTACATCCAAAGCCAAACATTTGCTGTCCGAGAAAAATGATTTACGTTCCAGGGCTTTTTTTTTTTTTCCCACTCAATTTGAAATTTTATGCATTTAGGCATCTGAAATGATTTTATTAATTTAACTCTCCTGTAATCATTAACTGTTTTTTTTTTCACTTGGGGGTTAAAGTTATGAAAAAAATATTAATATAAACATATATACATCCTTATGTTCAAATATAAAACACACGCATCTCAAAGTGTAAAACCGTGTAACACATAAGACTGGGCTGGAGATAAATGATACTTTGATGCATGTAAAAACAACTACTGGTTTTAAAACATTACTAGTGAAGCTAGATAGCTAACTTTTTGTTATCCATGGAAGAAAGCAGTACTGGTAAGAAAAGCTTATCTTTTAACCAAATTAATTTTATCAGCATATCAAAGCAAGTAAAAGACCCTAAACACCGATGACAGTACAATATCCTTCTTCAACAAATAACCATCTTGGGACGATTTCTGAAGCCAGTCACACTGGGCACCCTGTTTGCTCTGGAATACATTAGCGTAATAAAAAGGGGCTTCCAAATAGTAACCCAGGCAGTTCCCCTAATCAGATTATCATCATAATGCATGGACTTCGAGAGAAGTCACAGAAAACAAGGACTGACGGGAACACTGTTTCAGAATTCAAAGAACAACGGACTTCTTATTTTGGTGTGGCATGATCATTTTACCTACACACTCTTTTAGAAAACTCAAAATTCAGGAAGCAGAGCGAGAAGGGCCGAATATATTGGGAGACTTCTGAACAGTCGACGGCCTTCAGATTTTTGTCCTAGGACTTGAAAAGTTAAAGACGTGGTCCTGCCAATTGTGAGATGCCCTCTCCAACACAGACCACCCACAACTACGGATTTTCCATCTGGTGAACAAAACAGACAGCTCCCTAATTATTTTTAAAAAGGATTTTTTTCCCCCTAACATACTTTCTTTATTTGTCGGTGACCTGGAACTTAATGGAAAACCTGGTGGATGCCAACTTCATTTCTGGTAATGAAACATCCTATTTTATTGTTTTAACTGGGGTTTTCAAAGGCTCTAACATAGATATTATTACCCCCAGAGCTAACACACCAAACCACCAATGGCCCACTGGTTTCTCTGAACAGGGATTATCTTGTTTAAATAGTAACCACTGAAGTTTTCTCTCATAACCAACATGATGAAAATAGGAGGGAAATTATCTTCAATCATTTTCGACGGGGCGCCCATACTGCTAGTGTCAAAATCTATGGCTTTTCCAACAAGATAGCCACCTCTGCCAAAAGCATACTCAGAAATGCCAACTGTAATTAAAATCTGGCACCTGTCTTGGGCACCAAATTTGCTTCTAATATCTCCATGTTGAAATGTGTCTCAGCTTTGAGAGGATGTAAGATGCTTCTTGCCCTCTGCCCTTCGGAAAAACACTGGAGTGGAAAAATTGACGGCTGTTATCTCCCAAATTACGTTTTTTTTTACATCTTAACTATCCTAAATCTTCTCTTTCTTTCCCTGGATCGGCTTGTTTAATTAGTCCCAAGAGAATCAGCATATATTCCCCACACACATTTCATTTTAACCTCGGGGACGGGGGTGGGGGGGTGTGGGGGGTGTGGGGGGGGTGGGGGGGGGAATAGGCGGTGAAATAAGTTCTTCCTAATATGGTGCTGAGCTTGGACAGATCCACAAGGGTTTAGAGACTATGGAACTGGGGAGTGATAGGTGAGAATGGGGTGCTTCCCTAACATTGTTTTTCAGAGACTGGAGCAATAAATCTTTTTTTTTCTTTTTTTTTTTTAATTTCTTTATTGATTAAGGTGTCACATATTTGTCCTCATCCCCCCATTCCCATCCCACACCCCTCCCCACGGATGCCCCAACCCCCTGTTGAACTTAACCATTGGTTAGGCTCATATGCATGCACACAAGACCTTTGGTTGATCTCTCCCCCGTCCCCCCACCCTCCCCTATCCTCCCTCTGAGGCCCGATAGTCCGATCGATGCCTCCTTGTTTCTGGTTCTGTTCTTGTTCATCAGTCTATGTTGTTCATCATTTCCCCTAGATGAGCGAGATCACGTGTCACTAGAGATATACTTATAAGAACTGAATGTGAGACGAGCAATAATAGTTATGCTGACAGGCAAATGAATCAGTCTGTAGTGAGTTTCTTTCTGGACCAACAGTTCTTTTGAGACCCAATATCAATGTCCACCAGTTCCTTATGTGTAAATGTCGGCACTGACCCCTCAGCTCTGGATGGTGGACAAATGGTGGTAATGCAGGTCCGACTCCCTCTGGTTTGGTCTCGGCCGGACCCAGGGGCACGGCTTCACCCGGACTCAGGGGCACGTGGCCTCACCTGGACCCAGGTGCGCGCGGCCTCACCCGGACCCAGGACCCAGCCTCACCCGGATCCAGGAGCACACGGCCTCACCCGGACCCGGGATCCATGGAGCAATAAATCTTAATCTGATGCATGTTGTCCTCTCTGACTGCTGTCTATGAACAAGTTTGTGCCTCAACTATGGTTTTGTTGAGCTGGGGCTCTCAAAGTCTTACTAAGGTTTTAATTATTAAAAGAAGCCTGGCCAGTGTTGCTCAGTGGTTGCGCATTGACCCAGGGACCAAGAGGTTGCCAGTTTGATTCCTGGTCAGGGCACATGCCAGGCTGCAGGCTCCATCCCCAGTGGGGGCATGCAGGAGGCAGCCAATCAATGATGTTTCTCTCTCATTGATGTTTCTCTCTCTCTCTCTCTCCCTTCCTCTCTCTCTAATATCAATAAAAACTTATTTTTTTAAAAAGAATCTGTACCATTTCCCAAGAAGAAAATAACTTTTCTCTTACAAGCCTTTCACGTGCTCGACACCTGGCTCCACTTAGGTAGGGAGAGAGTGGTCCTTGCTTGGGCCCAGCCGTCCCTTTGGAAGGTAAATGTATTGCACAGATCAGTCCCAACAAGACCAATGGACCAAAAGGCCGGAGTATGAGATGACCCGAGAGCAGGCTCACTGGCACAGAAGCTCCTGGGGAGGCCCCTGCCCAGCTTGCTCACCACCACACTCAGGGCCTTGCACAGGAAGGGTGCTGGTGAACGCCTCCTGAAAAACAGTGAGCAGACTCTGTGTGCGCGGCAGTTATACAGAGCGCTTCACATTGTAAGACCCCTTGGCTTCAATGGTAAAAGGAACCTGATTAGGTAATTATAAATCACTGCAAGTGCAAGAAGACACCCTCCTGAGATTTGTTAGGGGCGCAGACACACACGTTCTGACCTTTGCACCTGCCAGGCTCCCTCGTTAGAAGCACTGTCTGTCAGCACCATCCCTTAACCCAGGCCACCCTGCGCTCCTAGGACACATCACTCTTCATCAGAAATGGGAAAAGGGTAACAGAGTGTGACAGACAACTAAAGGCACAAATAGATGTTACTATTAGATAATACCGAAAATGCATAAAACAAGTGCTTAATGTATAAAAGGGTTCTGCTCAAAAAAATTCACCAAGAAGTTGCTTCTTTGCAAATGAATTTTCCCCAGTGGAAAGGATGTTACAAATGACGGTTAGGGCCTCAGGAGCACTCACGAAAGGCCATTTAACCCCATAATGTCCCAGATTGCTAGTTGGACTACACCCAACCGTCCTATAACAGCATATTCTTGGGAAGAGAATCTTGAGTTTAAACTAGGGAGCTCACAGCCCCGGAGCTTATAAATGCCCCAAACCTTCCAAAAGAAAGCCATCTATTGAGACCAGAAATTCCTCCAAGGCAGCATTTTTCTAATTTTTTTTTACTGCAATCCACAGGAAGAAACATAATTTATATTCAGAGCCCATAAAAATACACATATACAGATACCCCATAAATTAAAAGAAACATTTCATAAAACGAATTATATGTGATGTGCTCTGAATAGAATAGTTCCCTGAATAGTTTCTATTCTATCATAGTTCTTTTTGTTTGTTTTATTAATCCTCACCCAAGGATATTTTCCATTCATTTTCAGAGACTGGAAAGGAGGAACGGAGAGAGAGAAAGAGAGAAACATCAATGTTAGAGAGAGATCAATTGGTTACCTCCTGCACCCTGGATGGGGCCAGGGATCGAACCTGCACCAGGTACTTGCCCTTGATCAGGAATCGAACTCCCAACTCTTTGGTCTGTGAGCTGATGCTCTATCTGCTGAGTCACACCAGCCAGGGCTGTTACAGTTCACTAGAGGCCCGACACACAAAATTCGTGTATGGGTACGGTCCCTAGCCCTGACCTGCAATCAGGGCCATCTTCCCCAGCTGCCCACAGCCGGCCCTGCCTCCTGCCACCATCCACCCCCGGTTCCCTGTTCGCCATCGGGTGATTGGTGCCTGTCTGCCGGGGGGAAGGGACCGAGAGGTCGGCTGTTCCTGCCCACTTGCTAGCCCTGCCCCCACCACAGGTGGCCATCAGGCAATCGGAGCCTGATGGCCGGGGACAGGGACCAAGAGATGGTCAGTGCGCCTCATAGTGACTGGTCCAGTGGTCATTCTGTCATTAGGGTCAATTTGCATATTACCCTTTTATTATATAGGATTTGTAAGCACTCAAACTGACCCAATAAATTAATTTCCAGCTCACTAATGGGTTTGGAGCCCCAGTGTAAAACACCGTTGCCCCGAATGACCCAAACCGAGGAGCAAAGGGTAGAGAATGGTGGCTGTTGATGTGCATTCCCTCAACTTCCTAAATTTTAATGTCATTATGGAGAAAAAAAGATAAAATGAGATAATTTTCTGCAAATGTGTCAGAAATCCACCTGGCTCTTGGTTCAGGCTCCCACCTGTTTAAGCAATTCCTTTCTCCTCCTTTTCTCTTTTTAAAGATGCAAGTGTTGGCAGAAAACCTGAGGTTTCAGATAATTATAGATTCTAGATAACAAAGACAGAGACTACAAATCATGCTGATGAAAAGCCTCAATATCTGTAAACTTAAGTCTTTTTGGTTACTCAGAATACATGGATATAATGCAATCAGTGTTTGGGCTTTTATCACCAGAGCAACGTGCAAAGTGTGGCTAGGAGTGGGAACCAGTCATTCCTATCCACTACGGGGTGGCTTCGGGAAGCAGGCAGAAGCACAGTATCCCAAGCCTGCTAGCCCCTCATCCAGACTCACTGAGTTTTCTCTCCAGAGTAAAGTAAAAGATTCTGGGTAAAAAGATGACTCTGGTGACTCCAGGAACAAGTAAATTCCTGAGAGGAAGAACCCATGAGCCCAGGGCAAAGTCTTCATGAAGGCCATGCCCAGCGAGCAGCTGAGTTCAGTAAATTAGAAAGGAACAACATTCTGGATTTCACCCAGTGGTGGATTCAAGCAACCTGCCACCACTGCCTCCCGCCCTCCCACACCTGGCTTTGGCTGACAGTGACTGAATATTCCCTGTGGCCCGCAGCAGTTTGCTCCTCCCAGCCAAACCTACCCACAGTTGGAGATAATAAAATGAGAATCTTCCTTACAATCTCTCAGAATCCTCTCGCATGTGTCTGAGAACTTGGAACCCTTATAGGCTTGCTCCCAGGGGAGGGGGTCCGCCTTGAGATGTGTCCTATGGGTTTTCATTATCATAGGTATACATGTTTTGCATCCTGTCACGTTTTATTTTAAAATTCCATTCAAAAGACTGGGGAGCAGTATTTTCAATTTTAATTTTAAAAGGTTTAATCTGACTTGACATTTCAAAAAAATTAATGCACCATTCTCAGAAATATCTCACTCCATTGAGTTCATCTTGAACTATTTATTTCTGTACTTCCTCTTTCCTTCTTCTGTTATAGGACCATTTTTAAGAAATATTATTTTGTATAATAAAGAATGGAAAGTTGCATAAAGGGTTCCTACCTTTATCCACTAATAATTTCACTTTAATCTACAGGTTACAAATGATTAATTACTGATCCTTTAAAATCAGCAAAATGTATGCTATGTCAATTGGGATTGCATCAGCTGCAAACAAGGCACAATTTCAGGCCTGCATCGGTGATCTGAGAAAAGACTCCCAGCAGGACCGAAAGCAAGAACTTTCAGAGAAAACCCCACAGACAAAAATTAGATATTTTTCACATTTGCTATCTGACAATACAGGTCATAAAACCAACCGATGAAAATCCCACGTTAGAAAAACAATAAATGTGAAACAAAGTAAAACCAGGCACTGTTGTTTCCTTGTTGTTGTTCAGTCCCTCCATAAAGGGAACATTTTTAGGAAACATATCAGCATGAATCTTGGATTTGCACCTCCCACCATATACTCAAGTACACACGTGTGTGTATTTGTGCACATATGTCTATAGCAGGGAACATGCAGACATGTTTCCACAGCAGTAAAAACACTACGGTCCTTCAGGCAAAATAGTAGGGGGCAATGCCCACTAAGTTATCAGTTCCAGGCCCTCACTTTCTAATTGATGACTTCAGGGCTACTTTCAGCACCTGTCAACTTCAAACCCACACTCACTTTTTCCTTTTAGACAATGCTGCATGTGTACTAGTAATACAGCAGTGTTTCTGACATATTGCAGAATGTTCTTCAGAAGCACAGCTTAATAGAGGGTAGAAAGGGAGGAACCCTGCTAAATGTTCATCTAACAACTACGCAAAAGAACACTGTATAAAAAAACACATATCCACACTTAAAATATTTTTCACTAGCATTAGCAATTAATTCAAACTATTTAAAGCAAGTAGGTATGGATTTAAATAAAACACAAAAGGGTATTTGATACAACAAAAAATACCTTAAGTCTAACATGGTAAAGCTAGTGAAATATTAAAGATGACATTTCATGTCTATTAACATACAAAAATCAAAGGGAAATACATCTGGATCCAAACTAAATGACTTTTAAAACCCATAAGATGAGCAAAAATATCAAAAGGTAAGTATGCAATTGTCCAGTCTATTAAATTGCCATGCATGAAAGATAAATAAAATAATTGCTTTACGTTAATAGGTGATTTGAGCATATGTTTTTATGATTTAAAAAAAAACCACCCAAAATAAAGAAAAAGTAAATTCAAAGCTTACTTTTATAATATCAAAAGTCAGACTAAAATCAGATCATTCTGTTTAATTAGGAGTAAACTCAACATTACATGGAGAATATAAATTTTCAACTCCACATGTAAGTAATCACATGCCTGGAATTTTCCAAGATAATTTCGTTTTCAAATATTTTTCCCATGATCCACTTCTATAAGTGAACTCAAATCATGTGCTCAGACTGTGTATACCAATTTGTGGCATCACCTTGTATAGGCAAATAGGATGGGTTTTACATATTTTTTAAATTAAAAATTTTATTTTAATTTTTTGGCATTCATTTTGTTATATATAAACACATTTAAATGACTGCTAAACCACTGAAGCATTCCTTTAAGAATGACTACAAATGCTTATGTTCGAGAACTGGATTTGGCCAAGGATTGTTATGGGTACCAATATTAATGAAACAATGTAAGATCAAATCATAGAATTATTTTTGTGCAGTTAGTAGAATTTATATAACTATACAAACATGTGTAGGCAGTAAGTAACATGCTGTGTATAGAGTAACCACAAGCCCTCGCTTGCCTGGACGGTCCTGGCTGATTCCTAATGTCCCAGTATCTGGGAATCCAACCATGATGTCCTGGTTCATAGATTGATGCTCAACCACTGAGCCACGCTGGCCAGGCTAATGATACACTGTCTTTCCCTGGCCAGTGTGGCTCAGTCGGTGGAGCATTGTCCCATGCACCAAAAGGTTGCTGGTTGGATTCCCAGTCAGGGCACATGCCCAGGTTGCAGGTTTGGTTCCCTGTTAGGGTGCATACGGGAGTCAACAAATTGATGTTTCTCTCTCACATGATATTTCGCTGTCTCTCTCTCCCTCTCCCTTCCTCTCTCGCAAAAAATCAATAAAAACATATTTAAAATGATACAGTGTCTTGTTGGTGGAACAGAAAAGAAATCCAGAACCCGACTCCCAGTTCACATTTTCTTCCTTTCTGTCAAATTCCTTATAAGGTAGAGACAGAATATGTTCCCACTTCATACCAAGTACCTCTATTTTTCACAGCTATTTCATGACATTTAAATTTTTATTTAAAAAATATATATAAGTTATATGCACGCATGAAAACGTATTCAAAACAAAACTCTATCTCCCTTTCCATACTCTAAGCCCTCAATCTCTCATTCATTGTGCATATATTTTCCATTAAGTTCTGGAACATATGATAGATATTTTCAAGTCTTTGTTAATTGCAACATCTGGATCATCTTGAGTTTGGTTTCAATTAACTACTTTATTGCCCCTGTTTCTTCATCTGTATAGTGATTTTTTTCTGTTTTATTGATATAATTGATGTATAGCATTGTATTAGTTAAAGGTATGCATACAATGATTTGATATATGTTCCATAGTGATTTTTGGTAGGACATTGAGCATTATGGTTAACATGTTACAGAGACTCTGAATTGTGTATAGTGATTTTTGTTACAGTAGACAGTTAATTCAGCTGAGCAGAACACTGAACTCTGTCTCCCCTGTGGTGGGCAGCAGCTAAGATCTCTGCTCAGTTCTTTCAGCTTCCAGAAGATGCTTTTCGCCAGTCCTCTTAGGATCTTCCCTACATGCATATACTAGTAGTTTAGTGGCTAGCCAAGGACTTTTGCCATTTTGTATATAGACTGCAGGGTTTATCCCCTCTGTAGCTCCCTCTCCTCTGGGATTTCCCTCCTAACTTCCTTGCTACTCTGCCAGTCACCATCTATGCCTTCTAACACCTCAATACAGTAAGGCTATGGCTTGCCACTTAAGTTAGGTGGATTTGAGAGTGTCTGTAGGTAAAAAGGCACAAACTTGCAAATTTACCCATTTTAGTTTGTCTTTCAAAGGTACAGTCTGCTCCAGATTCTGCCTGATTTTGCTTGCTCTCCAGTGTCTTAAAATAGTTGGTTTTAAAAAAGATTTTTTAAAATCCTCACCTGAGAATATGGGTTTTTTGGTTCTTTTATTTTATGGGGGGGAGGGGAGAGACAGAGAGAGAGAGAGAGAGAGAGAGAGAGAGAGAGAGAGAGAGATCAACAAGTTGCCTCATATATGCGAACCAGCAACCTGTGTATGTGCCCTGACCAGTAATCGAACCCGTGACCTTTAGATGTACGGGATGACACTCCAACCAATTGAGCCACACCAGCCATGGCTAAAAAAGATTTTATAAATATTATCTACAGGGGGATTGGTGCAATCACACTACTTCACCATTCATAAGGAAACTACCTTATACTTTTTAATAGCTACACCATTACTATGGTATGACTATAGTATTTTTAAATATATTTTTATTGATTTCAGAGAGGAAGGGAGAGGGAGAGAAATAGAATGTCAATGATGAGAATCATTGATTGGCAGCCTCCTGCACGCCCCCCACTGGGGATCGAGCCTGCAACCCGGGCATGTGCCCTTGACAGGAATCAAACCAGGACCCTTCAGTATGCAGGCCGACACTATCCACTGAGCCTAAGGGCCATAACTTATTTTTTAAATCCTCAATTAATGGACACTTTATATTAGTATCTCATCTGGTAACAGTAAAAGAATCTTCATTTCCAAAGGTGTCCAGACTGGTTGGCTAAAATGATGTGTTCAGCAAATAGGCTCCAGAAATGGGATTCAGCTCCTGCTCCAGTCCTTTGTGGGTATGAAAATTTGGGTAACTCACCTAAATTCCCTGAATCTCACTTATTTCATCTGTAAAATAGGCAAAAGAACACTTTCCTCGTGATAATATATATAATGTATATAAAGCACAGTTCTTGATACACAGAAAGGGCTCAATAGAGTGTACTCCTCCCCAAGAATAAAGAACAGGACTCAGGAGAAGGCAGAGCTGGGTTAAGATGAATAGTGTAGGGCAACTGGGGACAAGAGAGCTGGGCTGAAATGGAAGGTCACAAGGAAAAGGTGAAAGAAAAGAGGAAAGAAGAAAAAAGAGAAGCCAAAAATATTGTCTTTGTATGAGGCAAGATTCCATCAAACGCTCTTTTTGTTCAGAACTGCTTTGGTCAACACATGAAATAGGCAAAGCCCCTGCACATAGCCCTTCAGTTTCAGTACTTCTCTGAGCCTTCTGAGCTCCTACCAGCCTGGTGCCTGAGTTATAACCAGGAACTTTTTTAGGGATGTACTAACCAGCAGTCCTCCTAAAGCTTCCCTCAATCCCAGGAAGACCATCCTCACCAATATATTAATGCTTGTACTACAAGGGACTCCCGAGTAAAGAAGGGGAAAGGCATAAAATAACAGGATGGTTTTGCATGGCTCAGTGGCTGAGCATAGACTTATGAACCAGGAGATCACGGTTCGATTCCCAGTCAGGGCACATGCCCAGATTGTGCTCGATCCACAGTGTGGGGCATGCAGGAGGCAGCGGATCAATGATTCTCTATTATCATTGATGTTTCTAGCTCTTTCCCTCCCTCTTCCTTCCTCTCTGAAATCAATAAAAATATTTTTTAAAGAGAGGATCAGCATGAATTCTCCTTGGAAAAGGAAGAAATCTTTAAAAGGAACTGGGCTTAAGACAGGAACCTGGGGCCCAGAGGGAGCAATTGTTTCTCCCAGATAATACTGGTTTCTTGGTGTGAAGCCTCCTCTCTCCAGCCCATCTGTATCCTCTGGAAAGAAATGGGATTGATATAAAGGATGGAAATATCACCAAATGTCTACAATAGCCTGGAGCCCCTCTCAGTTTGCCTGTGAAATCAAAAAGGATGTTTCCTACTGGCCAGAGAGACAAGTGAGGGGGGTGCAAACACGTGTCCCTCGCTACTACAGAACCCTGCAGCAGGAGGACCACTGAGCAACAAGGACAGCTCTGACCAGACAGGGGGCTAATGAGGGGCAGTTCAGGTAACACATTAATTTCTGGGACTTGGACTCAATGGTTCTTGGAGCACTGAGATCTAAACGGTCACATCTGTACTGGTCAGGAGGCAAAACCTGGAGCACCCTGGTACACACATCGTTACACTCAGAGAGGTTCTATAGCCTCTTGGTGATCTATAGAATGGATTCATGTATTCTCACCTAATCTGGTTTTCTTCATGGTTTCAGTTAAAAAACACACACCACTCTTGGGATCATCAGCAGAGATGCTGAAACTGGGCTAGCTCACTGTGAGGGCCATTTGTCATTCCCACAGGTGGCTAATAACCTGAATCCTATCTCCACATCGGGGAACCCTCCACCTTATCAGCCAAATGGAAACTGGAAATGGGTCCCCATTCCCCCTGCCCAAGGGCTCGATCACACAGGCAGAGCCTGTCACCTGCCCCAGCCTGGGAATTCAGTCAGCCGCACACTCCCTATTGTTTAATCTGTACATAGCACATATCATATGAAAAAGTGGGCTAGACTCAGAGGAAGGAGGAGTGAAAGTTGGTGGAAGAAATAGCAATAACAACATATGCAGATGGCATCATCTTACTGGTAGAAACTAGCAATGATCTGAAACAACTTCTGATGAAAGTAAAAGAAAGTGCCAAAGCAGGACAGCATTTCAATATAAAAAGGACAAAAATTATGACTACAGAAGAAATATGAACTTTAATATAGACAATGACGAGACTGAAATTGTTAAAGATTGTGCTTACTTTGGTTCAGTCATCGATTCAAATGGAGTCTACAGCCATGAAATCAAGAGAAGGCTGAGACTCAGAAGGGCAGCAATGGAAGAATTGGGAAAGATCCCCCAGAGCAAAGATGAGTCATTAGAGACCAAGGTTTAAGATCACCCACACCCTTGTACTCCCAATTACTAAGTACAGTTGGACAGTGAAGAAGGCTGACAGGAAAAAAACTGACTCATTGGAAGGATGGTGCTGGAGAAAAGCTCTGGGGACACCCTGAACCACCAGAAAGGTGGACATGTGGGTCCTAGAGCAAATGCAGCCTGAACCATCGCTGGAGGCAAAAATGACAAACGTGAAGCTGCCCTACTTCAGGCACATCATAAGAAGGCAGGGGTCTTCTATTTATTTATTTATTTTTATATATTTTTATTGATTTCAGAGAGGAAGGGAGAGGGAGAGAGAGCTAGAAACACTGATGAGAGAGAATCATTGATTGACTGCCTCCTGCATGCCCCCAACTGGAGATCGAGCCCACAACCCCGGCATGTGCCCTGACCAGGAATCAAACGTGACTTCCTGGTTCATAAGTTGACGCTCTACCACTGAGCCATGCCAGCCAGGCAGAAGGCAACGTTCTTTAGAAAAGACAATAATGCTGGGGGAAAATCAAAGGCAGCAGGAAAAGAGGAAGACCCAATATGACAAGGATTGACTCCATAAAAGAAGCCGTAGGTGTTAGTCTCCAGGAGCTGAGCATGGCTGCTGAGGACAGGACACTGTGGACATCACGCACTCACAGGGCTGCCTGGAGGTGGAACAGACTCAGTGGCACATACAAGCACAAAGAAGAGGGATGGCTGTGACACTTTCAGCCGTCATCATGGCCACAATTTTTTTTTAACTATCAAAAATATTCCGTTGTACTTATTCCGCTTGCAGCATGGTCCCCTTCCCCTCCACCCTCATTTACGAAGGCAGAATAAAAAATAATATCACAATAAAGAGGAGGAAATGAGTGGCCATTGTTTCCGCCTTTTACAGTCAGATGTTTCATGGGATTTGCCCGCAACACATAACAGCACATTTGTGATGCTGATAACCGAAGACTTTAAACTATATTACAAACTGATTACCGTCCAGAGCCTAAAGCTACGGTTTACAAGCCTGTTCTGCCTTCCTTCAGGCTCTCCATGCTTATAAATGACGCCTTCCAGTGTCTTAAAGTATGAGGGGTAGCTAGCCCCAAATTCTCGGCCTGCTAATGGTTCACATAAAATGAACTCCTACAATTTTATTACCACCCTGGTGCGAATTTGCAGGTGAGGGGCCACCAGGGAAAGGGTGAGGATATGTTTCTCACTCCTGGCCTCCTGACTTTTCCAAGTACAGGGGACTTTTTCACTCAATATTTCAAATGATTGCTCCAACTCCCAAGGCTGCTGATTAAGCCAAATGGGCTCTACCATGGTACTCAGGGAAAGCAGGAGTAAACCATCAAGTTTATCTCTCTGGAGAGAGAAGGAACAGGAAATCGCATCCTAACTTTACACCTATGAAGCTGATGAAGCAACTGATCCTTTATAGTTAGACTGATGTACTAGTATACATTTAGTGGTATCAGTTGAGAAGTAACTACAGGAAAATGTTAAATTTCACATTCCAATCAGATAAGGCAGACATGATTTTTGTATGCGTGTGATATGTCACATGTATCTCACAACACAAAGATTACCAAACTTGGAAAGGTGATCATAATCGCATGCAATTAAAAATGTCCTGATGGGCTCTGAAAACTGCACAACTCATTCAGTACCTCTGAATGAATTTATATGAAGGTTTTTAAAATATATATATTTTTATTCATTTCAGAGAGGAAGTGAGAGGGAGAGAGAGAAATAGAAACATCAATGATGACATCGAATCGTTGATTGGCTGCCTCCTGCACGCCCCCCACTGGGGATCGAGCTCACAACCCCAAGCATGTGTCCTTGACTGGAATGGAACCGGGAACCCTTCAGACTGCAGGCTGACACTTTATCCACTGAGCCAAACCAGCTAGGGCTTATATGAAGTTTTAGTAACATTTATACGAAGTTTTAATAACACAACATGCCAAATACAGCACCAATGAACTGCTCTGGCGAGAACTCCTAGAAACCTTTAAAGCAGGGCTGATTACCAGAAAATACATAAAATCCACACATTCTATAGGTATATCTAACTTGATATGACTATTTTCTTACCTTGAAAGTGACTTCTGGCAGACCAAAGAGATAAATGGAGAGACGGTGAATCTAAGTATATTTAGTAACATTCTTTCTCCTGGGGGTTGGGGGGATAACCTAAAACCATACAAACTAAAAATAATTTCTTAATTTTCAAAAGCAGTTGACTACTAAATAATGAATGCTTAGCGGGGGTGTGGGGGATGTTTCTCAGTGTCTTTTAAAACAGGCAAATTAACTTCTAAATGTCAAACATAAAAACAGTTCAATATGGCAGACTCTACTTTTAAAAAGATTTTTTTAAATTTCAAATTCAAATAAAACAAAATTCCACATAAATGGCTTACATAAAAAAAGCCTTCAAAAAACAACAAAACTGAACTTAAAACTCACACATAAAAGTTTTCCTTTTAAGACCAAGGATATCCTAAGATCATTTGTCATAGGCTTAGAAGTGGTGAAAACTAAACCAGCTGCCAAAAATTATTTACTTTGTAGCACAAACGACTAAGGATGTAACACCCACTAAGTGACCTGCAGAGAAAATGCAAGGTTAATTTATTCTGCATGTTTTTGGTTTTGCTCTCTGTTAAAATAATATTCATCACCATATTCAACTCTTCATGCATTTTATCTTAATAAAAAATAGAGGCAAAGGAAGGAACACAGGGGTAAAAAAACAGAGGGCGTGACAAGAAACAAACAAGTCAGGATTTCTTGGTTACAAATTAAAAAATAACCCATTCATTAAGAATAAATCTATGACAAAATACATCACAATACTTTTTTCCTCTCAAAAGTGTAGGATTAAAATTGGAATTATTATATTTACTGTATGTTCAACGTATTTTTATGTACATAGTATCTTTTGGATCTTTTCAGATTCAAAAATGCCAGCCAAAACACATAGCCCGAATGAATGTAGTAAACTGAAGCTTAGAGCCCTGTCAGATAAGCCAAAAATGTAGACAGTCCTGCAAGTATAGCAACAACAGGGCCTGGCTTGTTAGTCCTGAAAAAATACAGTATAAATTCTTTGTAACTGAAGCTCTGGAATGTCATCTGTCTTAAATTACATCCACCTGGGATTATGTTCCAATGACCAATATGGGCAGATTACTGGAACTTGAAAACCTCACTTTTTTGGTAATTGACATTTAAACTGTTTGAAGTTTCTCATTAAGGTCTCTTAAGAAATTAACTACAGATGTAGGAAACTAAGTATATAGTACTCAGAGAAATGAAGTCACCTGAAGGCTCCAAATAACTAGAAGTATTTAAATGTAGTGAGTGCATTAGAAGGAAGGGATGAACTAGCCTGCCCCAGAGGCTGCAATTTCATCACTTTTTCTCTATCCCAATTAGATTTCCCAGCACATTCTGAATGTAATTAAAAGAAAAGAGAAGGGCAAGAGGTTGAAATGACATGGGCCTACCACTTAGACCAGAGTACAGAGTGGAGAACTAACCTGATGAAGGCTGAGAGAGATTAAACATCTCCACTGCTTCCCTGTTGCCAACAGAATATAAATTCGGAATGCGGCCTGGCCTTGGAGGCCCTTCACAGCCTGATGCCAACACACCAGTTCAGCTTCATGTCCACCCCACTGCCCATACTCTACAATGGCCCACTCATAACTCCCTTGCCATCCTTTGCACCTGCAGTTCCCTTGGCCAGGAATGCCCTTGCCTCTCTGATGATCTTTTTAAATCTGCTCAGAGATCCACTTCCCTATGAGTAGTCGCATGTCCTCAGAAAGGCACTCTGGCCTCTGCTTTACTGCTTTCCATGATAATTCCATTTAATCAGCATTTCCTAAGAACCTACCATGGGCCAAGGCACTGTGGTGATCACTCAAGAATAAGATACAACAGAGGTAGGATTACTCCTTTCAGGCTCTCTTCTCCAGCTACCTCAAACTGCACACTAATCTCACAGGAGACACACAGAAAAGGCCCTCGGGAAATTTTTTCACCTTCCCACTTCTTAGGAGCTGCCAAGGACTTAGTAGGGGCATAATTCTCATTCTTTTCAGGAGAATGTATAAATGAATGACTGAATAATAAAAAGAAATGTGTTGTAGGTACTCTTAAAAAGAATACCATTGATATAGTCTAGAATTTTTTGTTGTAAAAAAATGTTATATGAAATACTTTTCCCATTTACTTCATAATAAATTCAATAATGAGTCCTGCAAGAAAAAGGTTTTCTTCTTACTAAAATAAAAAAAAAAACCCACGAATTTAAAAAGCATTTAAAGAGAGAAACTATATCAAGCAGTAAATTGATAAGCATATGATTATGAAGATAAGTTTCTTATCCCTCTTTAACAATAATCCTGGAAATATTACAACTTTTACTAATTCCTCAAAAACCTTACACTAATTAGTAAAATGCACCTGTGTCAACAGTCCTGTTTCTATCTTTAAAAGTCGTTTCTTCAGCTGATGCCTGGGGATCTCAGCACATTAAATGTTTGTGGAGCCTAAAAACTGCTTGTGGCTGCTGGTCACTGGCTAGTTGCTAATGCTTTGAGGTTCCCACATGTAACAGAATGTGTGGAGCCTTCCAGCTGGTTTCAGAAGCCCCCTGGTCAGCAGCTCCACCCAGGCCCTGCGCAGACAGGAATGCGGAAACAATGGGCCTTGTCCTCCAGGAGAGGAACGCCCAACAGGCATGAGACCAACAGCAGAACTCTGCCCCAAACTGGTGTGAGGGCTCATGACTAATGCCCGAGGGAGAAGACAGGCAGTAGAGGGCACTGGATCTTTTCCAACAGCAGCTAGTATCCCATGTTGGCCACAGGAGTTCACAATCAAAGGCAGAGTCCACGCCTTCCATGACACCTCATTCTAGTAATAACCAGGGCGTCTTGGGTAAGGAAGGGTGGGGAGAAAACAAAAACAGAAAATTTTAGAATGAAAGCGAATATTGTCTCAGATCCTGCTAAGATTCCTCCATGGAACTGAAAGACAGTTACCTTTTTTTGAGCACACCTTCCAGATCCTCAGTCAGTCCTGAGTTGAGGGAAGGAAGTGTGTTCCACAGGTGAGAAATTCCAAAGGAAACAGAATGTCCCTGGGACAGAAACACTGGCGGGGGGGGGGGGGCGGGGGGCAGAGAGGAGGGGACTGTTAGCCCCATGGACTCAGACTGGTGTGGCTCTCTGGTGACACCTGGGTGCTGTGGTAAAGCCATGCTTGGCCATTCAGATATCCCCTCTGCCCAGGACCTGTTTACATAAATGATTACAGACAAACATGTACAGAAGGCATTGCTTTGTGCTTTTGAAAATTCTCACAAAAAGGAGAATAAAGAATCTGAAAACAGCCCTGGACTGTGTTCAAAAACTCAAGCCAAAAAAGAACCTTCAGATTTGACCTCGTAAATTAGCAGGAATGTTTAGACAAATCTATAATCTAAGAAAACATACATACGCCCACAGTCACACATGAAAAGTTTGCCTTCCCATCCTCTCATGTCAACTGAATAACTGGAAATGAATTCTGTGTAGTGTGCCCATATGATGATATTTTCATTCAAGAATTTTTAATAAGTGCCTACTATGTGTCAGACACCATGCTAAGCAAGCATGGTGAGCGTGGAGTTCCCAGGCTAGTGGGTGGGATCAAACAAAAGAGGGCAATGCACCCATTCATGTTGCATCGTGAAACTAAGTGTGATGAAGAACAGGCTGCGCTGAGGGAGGACAATGGGACTGGGAGGGAGGACATGCTCTAGATGGTCATCCCCCTCCCTGAGGAGGTGGCTTTTATGTATGTATTTTACAGTAGTCCCCCCTTATCCTTATTTTGTTTCCATGGTTTCAATTACCCATGGTCAACTGTGGTCCAAAAATATAAAATGGTAAGAAAATTCCAGAAATAAACAATTCATAAGTTTTAAATTGTGTGCTGTTCTGAGCAGCATGATGAAATTTGCCATCGTCCCACTCCATCCCTCCCAGGACAGGAATCACCCCTTCGTCCAAGGTATCCAGGCTGTATAGGCTGGCTGCCCACCCATTAGCCACTTAATAGCCATCTTGGTTATAGGATCGACTGCTGTGGTACCCTGGTGCTTGGGTTTAAGTCACCCTTATAGTAGCCTAATGCTACATCCCAATGTCTACACCATTCACCTCCATCATCCCATTACATAGGTACTGCATCCTCTCACATCATCACAAGAAGGGTGAGTGTGGTACAATAAGATATTTTGAGAAAGAAAGACCACATTCACATAATTTTTATTATAGTATATTGCTATAATTGTTCTGATTAGCTACTGTTGTTAATCTCTTACTGTGCCTAATTTATAAATTAAACTTTATCACAAGTATATATGTGTAGGGAAAAAAACATAGTATATATAAGGTTTGTACTATCTGAGGTTTCAGGCATCTATGGGGGTGTCTTGGAACACATCCCCCATGGATAATGGGGAACTACTATATTTCCCTTTTGACATGCACTGTTTATTGATGTTCATATGAGCCAAGCACCATGTCCAGCATTCAGTGCATCATCGTAATTCTAACCACTCTCTGTGGTAAGTATCATGAGCCCCTTTTACAGATAGGAAAGTAAAGGGATCTGGCTAGTAAATGGCATGGCCAGGGCTCTGGCTCAGGTCTGTGTTACCATGGAGAAGTGCCTAAACATTGCTGAGCCTCAACATTGCTTTCTTTGCTTGAGGAAACAAGATGCTGAATAGAAGGGGCAAGACCAGACATTCCCGGGAAGGTACTTTAAAGATGCTAAGCAGAGGAGGGAAATGAACCAATTTGTATATTTAAAAACAGTTTGGAGGAAAAAACACAATGAGATACCACTCACGCCTCTAGGATATCTATAGTCAAAACTAATGGAAAATAACTAATTTTGGCAAGGAGCAGAGAAATTGGAACGCTTGTGCATTGTCAACAGATTGTAAATTGGTGAAGCCACTGTGGAAAACAGTTTGGTGGTTGCTCAAAAAGTTAAACATAAAATTGCCATATGACCCAACAATTCCATTCCCAGGTATACACCCAGAAAAACTGGAAACAGGTACTCAAACACTTGAATGTTCATAATGGGACCATTCACAATTGTCACAAGGTGGAAACAACCCAAATGTTCATCAAATGATGAATAGATAAACAGAATATATTCTATATCTACAATGGAATACTATTCAGCCATAAAAGGTAATGAAATACTTATAGATTCTACAACATGGATGAGCCTTGAAAACATTATGCTGAGTAAAAGAAGCCAATCATAAAAAGCCACTTATTGTATGATTCAATTAGATAAATATCCAGAGTAGGTACCTGCATAGAGACACAAAGCAGACTAGTGGTTGCCAAGGGTTGGGGGAGGAGGGAATGGGGAGTGACTGCTAATAGGTACAGGATTTTCCTTCGGAGTGATGAAAATGTCTTGGAACTAGATCAGGATTATAGTTGTACAACACTGTAAATGTACTAAGTTGTACACTTTAAAATGGTTAATTTTAAGTTATGTGAATTTTACCTCAATTTTTAAAAAATGGCTTAGAGGGGTACAGTAGATATGAAGGAACCTTTCTCACAATGGTCCAGACGAGAGATGACCATTTGGGTGGTGGCAGTGGAGACGAAGTGAAAGGGGCAGATTCAAGAGTATTTTTGGAGGCAGACTCAACAAATCTTGAAAACAGAATATATATGGTAACTAGAGGCCCGGTGCACGATATTCACACACTGGGGGGTTCCTCAGCCCGGCCTGAGCTCTCTCGTAGTGCGGGACCCCTCGGAGGACGTCCACCTGCCAAGGAGCAGGCCTAAGCTGGCAGGAGGACACCCCCCAAGGGGTCCTTAGTGCTGCCATGAGCCTGGCTTCTGGCTGAGTGGCATTCCCCCTGTGGGAGCACACTGACCACCAGGGGCAGCTCCTGCGTTGAGTGTCTGGCCCCTGGTGGTTGGTGCATGTCATAGCGACCGGTCGTTCCGCTGTTCGGTCGATTTGCATATTAGGGTTTTATTAAATAGGATATTTATGCAGGCGGCATGTAGCATGGGACGCAATGAGGGAGGTGAGGCAGGCAGCAGGGGGTAGGTTCTAATTGGATGGGTACTTCAAAAGCTCAAACCTAAATCTAGGAGAGTGGGTGTGGTAAACAGGATAATGGTTCCCCAAAGATGTCCATGCCCTAACTCCCAGAACCCGTGAATACGTTAGGTTACATGGCAAAGTGGAATTAAACTTGCAGATCAAATTAGGGTTGCTAATCAGCTGCCCTTGGGATAGGGAGATTAGCCTGGATTATTTGGGTAAGCTCAATATAATCAAATGTTCTCATAAGTGGGAGAGGGAGGCAGAAGACAGAAAACCAAAAAGATGGCAGCAGGAAAAGAATTCGACTGGCTTTGCTGGCTTTGGAGGCGGAGAAAAGAGCCATGAGCCAAAGAATGTGGACAGCCTCCAGAAGCTGGAAAAGGCAAGGAAATGGATTCTCCTGTGGAGCCTCCAAAAAGGAACACAGCCCCGCCAACACCTAGTTTCAGCCCATTGAGACCTGCTTCAGACTCCTGACTTCCAGAAGTGTCAGATAATAAATTGGTGTTGTTTTAAACCTCTTGTTTGTGGCAATCTGTTACAGCAGCAAGAGAAAACTAATACCATAGGGAAGCGTTGACAACTCAAGGGGAAACTCAACAGACCTGGCAACAGATGGGGTGTGGGTGGGAAAGAGATGAAGGCATCAAAGTCAACTCGGACTTCTGATCCTAGATCACCTTAATGAAGGAAAGGTGGCAAGAGCCATTAGGAGGCTTGGGGCTTCAGAGGAAAAGGGAGAGAGGGCTGCTGTTTGAGAGGATGGCTTCCAGAAGTAAGTAGCATTTGCCAGGAGCCCTGATGAATTGGCAGAACCTGAAGGATAAGGTGGGAGAAAGAGTGTGGGCCAATTAGAGGGGGAGAGGGCTGAGTGGGTACAAGGAACAGTGAGCATTCTGGGTGAATGGCGCAAGGTGAACAGCACTGGGAGAGATGTTGAAAAGGTGGGCGATGGATGAGAAGGCCTGTGCATAATACCCTGAGGGATCAAGACTTCATGCAGCGGACAGTTGGAGGACAGCAGGGAATGTGCACTGGGTAAGGGTCTGGATAACAAGATTGGAGTCCACTTTAGCAAGCTTAGAGTCAGTAAGAAGTGATGAGTGTGTGGGTAGCAGTGGGCGTGGGGGTAGGTTCTAAGGGTAAGACCCTCTCCAGTCTCAGGCATGTCACCAGGTCACCTGGTAAACCTGACAGCTCTACAGCACCAGGAAGACACTGATGATCCAAATTCACAGCCTGGGCCCTTGTCCAGAGGTTGGGGGTGAAGGAACATCACGAGCCTCTCTATGTCCACATCTGCTTCCCTGGTAGAGGAGAAATTCTCTTTACTGGCCCGACTCCTCTGCGGGTAAGGCATGTACAGAAAGCGTTCGTTAAAACGTACTATATTCAAGTGGGGATAGACATGACATTACCACATGCTGGTCTCCTCACATTCACTGGCTCACTAGGCGGACTGCTGACCACGGGCCCTCAGAGCACTGTCCTCCAATCACTGGGGCATCTGTGGGCCAACATGAGAGCACTAGGAGGGCAGGAGAAACACAGGCTGCCACCTGAATTGGGTGTTTGAACCGGGCACCTGGCAGCAGCCCCCGCTGCAGAGAGAGCAATGACGGAAGCACCTCCGACCTGGAGGACCTAAAGGATGAGGAAGCATAACACACAGACAAAAACACCTCCCACGGTGGCAGGAGGAGTTCAACTTAACTGAGTGCAAACTGCACCCATAAGTTTGGGGGAGGCAGAGCTATTATCTTCACTCTCTGGTCAAATTGAGCTGAAATGGACCAAAATAATTCAAAGCTCAAAAAGCCATGTTTGGTGTTCCTGAATTCTCCAAATTCCTTTCAGATTATGGAATGTCAACTGGAAGGAGGCATCTAGTCCACCCTCCTTGTTTTAACTGTGAGAAAAATAAACCTCAATTTAGACAAGGCCCTTGAACAAGGTCAAGGTCAGCACTGGACTAGCACCCCACAGTATTTATCCAGGATCTTCCTGCTTATACCAGAGAATTAATAACTTGATTTTGTGAATGGTTTCTTCTTTTGAAATTTGTAAGAATAACCTGAATAGCACCAATACGGATATTAAACCAATTCTGATTTTTAGGATCTTGAATAAGTTTCTATTTTAATCTGTACTAAAAGCATTTTCCTGAGGGCAGAAATCATACCCACTGGTATAATTTAAAGATGTTATCACCATTTCAAAGACATCCATTTTCGATTCTAAACCTTAGCATCATGTTTCTGAGCCACAGGGTGGAAACAATCCAAATGTCCACTGATGGATGAGTGTGTGTGTGTGGCGGGGGGGGGGGGGGGGGGGGAGGGGCGAGGATGAGGTACATACACAGAATAAAATATTATTCAGCCTTTAAGAGTAAGGAAATTCAAACACATACAACATGAATAAACCTTGAGGACATTATGCTAAGGAAATAAGCCAGACACAAAAGACAAATATTGCATGATTCCAGTTATATGAGAATCTAGAATAGTCGAATTCATAGAGACAGAAAGGAGAGCAGTAGTTACTGGGGCTGAGGGGAGGAGACAATGGGGAGCTATTGTTCAATGGGTACAGAGTTTCAGTTTTCGATGATGAAAAAGTTCTGGAGGTGGATGGTGGTGATGGTTGTACAACAATTAAAACAACTTAATGCCACTGAACTGTAGACTTAAAAATGATTAAACTGATGAAAGTATGTTATGTATATTTTACTACAATAAAAAGGGTACTAATCCCCCAAGAAAACTATCTTAAATACTTCATTTCCTAAATTTGTTGTGTGTGTGTGTTTTTTGGGTTGTTTTTTTTTTCATTAAGCAAATCTATACTTGAGACTTACTATGTGCCAGACAGTATGGTATAAAAGAATAAAGGTTGGGATAAACTGGCCAAGTCCCTGCTCTCATGAACATTTGGGGGGTGGGGGTAGGGTGCAGACAGACAATAAACAGATAAATGTACAATGTCAGGTGGAAGTGAGTGCAATGGAAAAACCATTTAGGCAGAGTGAGGGAGAAGAGAGTGCAGAGGCGGATGTGGGGAGGGGTGCTATGATTACAGGGTGGTTGGGAAAGAATCCTCCCAGGAGTAACATCTGAGCAAAGACTTGAAGTGGCAGAGTGCTGCAGGCAGGGGACACAGCTCTGTAAAGGTGTAACGGGGTGGAGAAGGGAATAGGAGGCACAGAACACAGAGCCACTTCTTGTTTCTTATAAACTTTTCAAAGGACAGTCGGTTAGTACAGAAGTATTTCCTCTACCATCTATGTGTCTTTCATTTGTCGTAAAAATGATCAGGAAAACCAACTCCCCTATCTTATTCTAATAGGCATGTTTGTAAGGAGACAATTTACATCTCCCATGGCTACTAATTTACATCTTCCATTGCTAGAGCGCCCTCCAGTGTCTCTGTATGAAAATAGCACTTGGCTTGGACTTTTTTCCCCCTTGATTTTTTTTTTGTATTTGGCCAAAAAATAAAGTGGGCATATCATCCCTCTCACAAAAAATACTGAGACTAATTAAGAAGACAATTCAAGTGCAAGTGCTTTAAAATAAGCCTGCACAGCCTATAAACTGGTACAATGTATATATGTGCAATGATGTTTTTAAATGACCATATAAACTTTAAAAAGGTTCAAAGAGAGGCCCTTATTTTGATAATATACAATTGTTCGGCATTGTAGAACTTTCAATTAAACAGAAAACACCACCTACCACTAAACTGTAACCCTAATTTTACTGGGGGTGGCAAGTAGAATAATAAAGTTTTTTTAAAAAGTGTTGTCTTAAAATTTTCAATATCCTGCAAATACCCCGCACTGGAGTGACTACCTTCTCAGTCAGAATATAATGCAGAGAAACTGTTAAGACAGTCTTGCCCAAACCAAGCGTCCTAGTGAAATAGAATCCTTGCTTCTCATGGAAATTGGCTTTGTTCCTTTTTTATGAAATCTGGCATCTTTGTTAATACAAAAGCCTAGCTAAGAGGAAGATGCTACATGTGGTGTAGTTCTGAAGAGAACTTGCAGGAGAGGTAAAACTTCATGGCCGTTTACAGAAACACCTTGTAGCTAGGTCAGTGTGACAGCCGAGGCCCCAGAGGGTAAAACCACCAGTGGCTGACAGCCGGGGGAGGGGTTCTTTCCAGGCCTGGAGCTGCCTGCTGTGTAACCAACAAGACAGTCTGCTTCCTGTACCCTGCGTGGGTCTGCTGATGCCAAGGAAAATGGGCAAATAAGCCTCCACACAACATACTGGAATCCAGGTATCTATCTCCTGAATTTCTGGAGGGTGATTTGACAACAAGCATCAAAAGGCTTAAAATGTCCATACTCTTTGATCCAGCAAGTTCACATGTAGAAATTTACCTCCAAGGATACAAGTAAGGGTAGCCAAATTTGGGTATAGGGACACTTATCTCTGTACTTCTAAGAAAGAAACCTTGGAAATAGACCACATGAACAACTGTGGTTATATACATACAAATACAAGTATGTATGAGAGTTGTGGAACAATAGTGAACATCAGTGCTCCAAGGTCAGGTTAACCTTCTAAACTTTAACCAAAACATAAAAGCAAAGCAACTGCCCAGCCAGCATGGCTCAGTGGTTGAGCGTCAGTCTATCTACGAACCAGGAGGTCACAGTTCAATTCCCTGTCAGGGCACATGCCCGAGTTTCGGGCTCGATCCCCAGTGTGGGGCGTGCAGGAGACAGCCGATCAATGATTCTCATTCATCATTGATGTTTCTGTCTATCTCTCTCCCTTCCTTTCTGAAATCAGTAAAAATATATATTGAAAAATCACAATACCGAAAATAACATTTTATAAACTCAAACCCATTCTTTGTTTTTAAATTGAATTTATTGGGGTGACATTGGTTTGCAAAACGATACAGTGTTCAAGTGTACAACTCAATAAAACATCATCTGCACACTGCAACATGCGCCCAAATCTCTTTCCTTCCCGTTACCTGTCCCGTTACCTGCCCCCGCCCCTCTTTGCCCACCTCCACCTACTCCCCACCCCCTTTTCCTCTGGCTATCACCACACTGTTGTCCATGTTTAAGTGTTGTGTGTGTGTGTATGTGTTTTGCTTAATCCCTTCACCTTCAAACACATTCTTGATCCAAAACTCTAAGCTGGGATGACTTTGGCAAAATTGCAGAGAAAGGACCTTCAAAAAATCCTACCCTCCATAAAAATAATGAAAATATTTACCCACATTGTCAGAATCAACTTTTTCCAGAACTCTAGAAATTAAACAGTCTTACAGCAATCTGGAAGCATTTACTGAACATGGACGAACAGCAAACTATGTAAGTTTTTTTAACTTACCCTATGCCTCCTCTCCCCAATTTGGTGGTAGCCTTGAAAATCAACAGCCACAATCACCTGAAAACCAGCAGCCTGGCAGCCACTGGAGGAGGCAGGGCAGCATTAGAGCTCTTTCAAAGCCCCATTCCCAGAGAACTGTCACTATTTGACCCGTCTGGTGGGTCCCTGGAAGACCCCACTTGCAAAATTGACCTGACTTGGAGCTCAAAAAGTGAAAACAGCATTTTCTCTGAGGGCGTTAGTTGAAAACAATCGGAAGCAATTATCTAACATGACAGCTACCTGAGATGGTGGTTAACAATTGGTGCAAAAACAGACTAACCAAAAAGCTTAGTAGGAAAAGCTGGAGAATGAGATATCCATAGTAAATCTAAAAGGACATGCACAATTATAGGGCTGCTGCTAGCAGACTCACTTTAAAAGAAATACTAAGGGAAGTTTTTCAGGCTGAAAATAAGTGATCCCATAATTCAAATTCACACACACAGCAATGGTACAGGCAATATGTAATTATAAAACACAGTATAAGTGCATATTTTTACTCCTTTCTTCTTTTACCTAATTTAAAAAACAAAGGTATAAAAGAATACTGTATAAACTGTATTGTTAGGCCTTTAACATACAGAAATGTAATATATTTGCCAATAATAACACAAAGGAGGTGGGTGGGAGCAAAGATGTACTGGGCTACAGAAATGGCACCAGATGGCAACTCAAATCCACAAGAACAAATGAACAGAACCAGAAATAGTGAGAAGATTATTATAACAAATATACTATAAAGTATATGTATATATGTTTATATATAGTATGTGTATATGTATACTTCCATCTCCTTTTCTATGTTTCTTTAAAAGAGATAAAATTATATAAGTAATAACTATAACAATGTATTACCAAATTTACAAATATATATAAATATAATGTATATAGCAATAATGCCACAAAAAAAGAAAGAGGGATAAAACTATATAGAAGTAACATTTCTCTATCTTCTAGAATTAAGTGTAAATCAAAAGTAGGTTCCAATAAATCAAGATATATATGGTAATGTACAAACAATGGAATATTATCCAGTCATAAAAAGTACTGAAGTTCTGATAAGTGCTACAACATGGATGAATCTTGAAAACATTATGCTAAGTAAACTAAGCCAGAAACTAAAGGACAAATATTATATAATTCCACTTATATGAAATATCTAGAAAAGACAAAGTCAGAGAGATGGGAATAGATTAGAGATTACCAGGCACCGAGGAAGGAGGAGTTATTGCTTCACGGGTACAGAGTTTCTGTTTGAAGTGACAAAAAAAAATTGGAAATAGAGAGTGGTAATGGTTACACAAGAGTATGAATTTAATAATGCCACTAAGTTGTACGCTGAAAATGGTTAAAATGGCAAGGCTATGTCTATTTTACCACAATTTTTAAAAATGTATATGGTAAGCCACCCCAAAATGTATATGGTCACTAAAAAAAACACCAACTTTAAAAATAATTAAAATATCATTAAAGAAATTGAAAATATTACATTAGAAAATATTAACTTAAAACAAAAGAAAGCAGCAAAGAGTAGGTGTACAGTTGTTTGTATGGAAAATGATACAATAATTAATAACAATATAAGAATAAACTGTGTTTGACACACTCACAACTGTAAACCTACTTTTGCCCCACCCTTTATACACATATGAGAAACCAATACCAAATAAACACATTACAAAAAGAAAAACTACAGACCAATATCTATTATGAACATAGATATAAAACTCTCAACAAAAATATTAGCAAATAAAATCCAACAATGTATAAAAAGAGTTATAGCACAGCTGGCTTGGCTCGGTGGATAGAGCGTCAGCCTTCGGACTGAAGGGTCCCAGGTTTGATTCCGGTAAAGGGCATATGTCTGGGTTGTGGACTCAATCCCCAGTGTGGGGTGTGCAGGAGGCAGCGGATCAATGATTGTCTCTCTTCGTTGATGTTTCTATCTCTATCTCTCTCCCTTCCTCTCTGAAATCAATAAAAAAAAAATGTAAAAAATAAAGAGTTATACACATGAGCAAGGGGATTTATTCCAGGTATACAAGGCTGGTTCAACATTCAAAAGTCATTAATGTAATCTGCCACATCAACAAGCTACAAAACAAAAATTATATGATCGTATCAATTGATGCAGAAAAAGAACTTAACAAAATCCAACACTCATTCATGACAAAACACACACACACACACACACACACACACACACAAACAAAAAACTGTCAGCAAACTGTAGATTAAAAAAATTGGATCAATATGCAAAAAAGTGAATTAGACAAACCTTACACCTATTATAGAAATTATCTCTAAATAAGTATAGACCTAAGTATAAAACACGGTACTGTAAAATTTCTAAAAGGGAATGTAGGAGAAAATCTATGTAACCTTGGATTTGGGAATGAGTTTTTATTTTTTTATATATTTTATTGATTTTTTACAGAGAGGGAGAGAGAGGGAGAGTTAGAAACATCGATGAGAGAGAAACATCGATCAGCTGCCTCCTGCACACCCACCACTGGGGATGTGCCCGCAACCAAGGCACATGCCCCTGACCGGAATCGAACCTGGGACACTTCAGTCCATAGGCCGACGCTGTATCCACTGAGCCAAACCAGTTAGGGCTCGGCGAGTTTTTAAATATAACACCAAAAGCATGATCCATGAAAGAAAAAAACTGATATGCTGATGGCTAAAAAAGAAAAACTTCTGCTCTATGAAAAGTATCATTAAGAAAATGAAAAGATAAACTACAGACTGGAAGAAAATATTTGCAAAATAAAGGACTTATATCTGCAATATGAAAACAATGCTTAAAACATAACAATAAGAAAAGAACCCAATAAAGAAATAGGAAGATCTGAATAGACACCTCACCAAAGATACACAGATGATGCGCAACATCAGGCAATTTTAAGTTAAAAAAAATTAACATATTAAAACAGTAACATATCTATTAGAATGGCTAAAAATTTTTTTAACTGACAATACTAATTGCTGACAAAAAATAATTCATGAAATTAATAAGTGATTATGGCAAACTTGTAGGACACAAATTAATATTTAAAAAGTCTATTGCTTTCCTATATACCAGTGGTCAGCAAACTGCCGACAGGACCATCATAGTTGGAATGCCAAAGAGAATAGCCACTTTGGAAGACAGCTTGGTACTCCCTACAAAACTAAATATAGTCTTACCATACACTCATACTTCTAGGTATTTATGCAACTGATTTGAAACTTATATCCAAAACCTGCACACGAATATTTATAGCAGCTTTATTCATAATCAATAAAAACTAGAAGTAACCAAAATGTCCTTCAATAGGTACATCTATACAATGGAATATTATTCAGCAATAAAAGAAAATGAGTTATCAGGGCACAAAAACGACATGGAGAATCCTTAATACCTATAGCTAAGTGAAGGAATGCAATCTAAAAAGGCAAACTACAGGGTGGGCAAAAGTAGGTGTACAGTTGTAATACAATAATTAATAAATAATACAAGAATAAACTGTGGTTTTTATACTCACAACTGTACCTACTTTTGCCAACCCCTGTATAGAAAGAGTAAAATGATCAGTGCTTGCCAGGAGTTTGAGAGGGGGGTGGATGAACAAGCGAAGCACAGGTGAATTTTTAGGGAAGCAAAACTATTCTGTATGATACTGTTATGGTAGGTACATGAAATTATGCATTTTCCATAACCCAAAGAACTTTATAGCAAAAAGAAAGAACTTTATAGCAAAAAAAGTGAGCCTTAATACATGCAATTTTTTTTAAAATCATTTGGGAGGTAGGGGGATCCCAGGAAAGAATGCAGGCCGTGACAAGAGAATCTAACTGTAGTACAAAGATAGGAAAAAACCTCATGGAAGGGAATGGGAGAAAAAGGTGCTAACCTAACTAACTCTGGAAATGAGTAGACCCTGTAAGGCTAAAGGGAACGGAACTGCACATAAGCACTGTACTCTAGTTGATAGTTTTTTTTTATTGTCTAAAGTTTTACATTTGTCTTCTTTTTCCCCAGTTGACCACCCCCGCCACCCCCAGTTGATAAAGTTTTTGCCCCCATGAAGTATGGTCTAACAATTCAGATACTGCTATATGAGTATGCTGAAATTAAACAATTAAGTAACTAGACGGCTATGGTGGGATCCAGGTTTCTCACTGTTTGGAGTGAAATTTTACAAATAAGCAAGGGAGAAGTCTAGAATGAGCCATATAGTAATGGATTAGAAGTGGAGGCTACAGGGTGTCCAAAAAAAAAAAATGTCTACACACTTTAACACCTGATAGCTCAATTTCGAAAATGAAATGTATTTTAATAAACACTGCCTTTATAATTATTCAACGTGCGTATGTATATATTTTTGGGACACCCTATATATGAATTCATGTTTAGACTAATGTAGATACAGATGGTTACATATAGAAATATTTGTAGATGTGTGTATATGCATGGGCTGCTATTCACACGCACATATATCTCTTTGCTCTATCAGCTAAGGGGGGGTTAATGGAAACGTTACCCCTAATAATAGCACACCTAGGAGTGAAAAGTTATGGTCCCCCAACTTGAGGGCAGAGTACGTAAATTGAGCAGTGGCCACAGAGAGCAGCAGGGCTGGAGACAGGCTGGGCAGGGAAGCACCAGACAGCACTGCAGCAGGGGCAAATGTTGGAGGGTTGGGAAGAGGAGTCAGCAATGGTCCCTGCCTGTCAGCAATGTTGCTGATGCTCTAAAAACCGGAGGAAAAAGCCAGCAAAAGCATACAGTGCTCTTTACCTCCATTAGCACTGGCTCATGCAACTGAACTTGGGTAGAAATGAAGACTTCCTCTAATCAGGCTTTCCTAAGTTCACGTATGGCGCCTTTACCTCTCCCATCCCATGTGTTCTGAAGACACCAGGACGGGAGGATTTAAGTCAGGGTGTAGCCTCTGGAAAGCAGCCTGCATGGAAGCCTGCAGCCCAGGCTGTGGTGGGGTGTGCAGGTGTGTTGAGAATGAGCCAGTGCTGATGGAGGTGAAGAGCACTGTACGCTGGGCACCGAGCACCTTACAAGTAGGTGACTGCGTGTGGTCACTGGACCCACTGTTGAACAGGCCCCTTCGTAGGCCAGAAAAGAGACCTTCTGGAAGGGTCTGCATATACACCTCAATGACTCTGGTTCCAGGGCCGATCCCCTGAGCCGGGGGCCCTGTCCCTGGCCTGAGTGTAGGAAATGGGAAGGTGGGATGCATTCACCTGGTCGGACTTGGCATGGGACACTGGTGAGTCAGGAAGCAGGGAGCAAGCAAATGTAAGAAGTTCTGGAACCACAGACTTGGTTTCTGAACCAAACTCCGAGCCTCAGTTTTCCCATCTTTATAAGCAAGTCACTGGACTTCACAAGGTGGTCAAGGAAGCAAATGAGATAAGGTGTATCCAGGCAAGTGGGTGACCAACGGTTCCCAAAGTGTGGTCCGAGGACACCTGAGGGGTCCCCGAGACCCTCCTCTCTGAAAGGGTCTAGGAGGGCTTCCCTTTTCCAACAAGTATCTGCATCTATGTGAGATCGAAATCTCCTTGTATATTTCCCCCAGAACAGCTGATATGAGAATTGTCCTTTATTAAACCACAGGTTTTCAAAAATATAAAACCATGCCACTCTTCTTACTTCATATATATATAGATATAGATAGACAGATAGATAGATATAGATATATAGTTATTTATACATTAAAGATGTCATTTGTGTTAAAATGTAATGGGTTTGTTATTTTTAAATAAATATTTTAAAGTGTTTTAATTCCTCATACAGTAAAAACCAAGATACAAGCAAAAGCTGTTAAGGGTCCTCAGTAATTTTTCACGTGTAGAGGGGTCCTTAGACCGAGCAGTTTGGGAACCGCCTGCGGCACACACCAGGGAAGGTGCTCCAGTTCCCTAGGTGAGCAGCTGAGGTGACGCCAGGCCTCTTTACGGAGCCTCCGCGCGTTCACCGCTCCCATTAGCGGGGAGGCTGGTTCGTTTCCCGGGGCTGACAGACCGAAAGTCTGCACCCACGTCCCGGGTCTGCACCCACGTCCCACAGGGAGGCGCGAGCAGGGGGCGACCTTGGCAGACAGAGGTCGGCCGGCGCACGGGGGCGCACAGCACTCCAGCCCCGCCGGGGTTCCTACCGGGACTCGGGAAAACCCATGGTGCCGCGGGCTGAGCCCGGCAGAGCGGCGGGTAAAGGGAACCTGCACTCACAGCCTCGGCAGCGCCGCCGCCGCCGCCGCCGCCGCCGCTCCGCGCGCCGCCCTCCGCAGCAGACGTAGCGCCATCTTCCCCACGCATGCGCGGAGCCCCGCCTGCCCGTCCCCCTGCGCCCCGCCCCCGCCGCCACGCCCCTTACTCTCCGCGGCGTGGCCACGCCCCTCAACACTACTTCCCGTGCCGGTCTCAAGGCCCCGTTTCCGACCTCCCCGCCTCCCCCGCTCTCCTGCACGCCCCGCCCAGCCCCTGCAAGCCACGCCCTCCCCGCTGAGCACCTGCTCTCCGCACCTGCCCTGATCAGAACTTCCTGGGCTGAGCTGCGGGGGGGCTCCTTCCTGAGCAGGTTTTCTGCTGACTGAATCCAACTCTTCCCCGTTACTTGTGGGGTTTTCAAGGCGGCTATTGACACACCTTGCATTTTCTAGCCTGAACAGGACACATTTTCTAGGAACGTGTTGTTTTTGTTGTTAAAAACCCTGCCTTAAAAAGTTTGTGAGCGTCACCATGTGCATGCCTTGGTTAACAATCCGTTATGGGAAGTATATGCCTGTAATAGGCAGCTGTCTGAGCCGGAAACATAACCTTCCCCTGCGACTCTGGCCAGTCTTTCAGCAAATACAACTCCTCCGGCTTCATAGTCGGGACACTACTAAGGTATTAAAACAGAGTTTACTAGTTGTGTGACTGGCAAAGTTACTTAAGCTCTCAGTGCTTTAGTTTCCTCGTCTAAAAGATGGGACTATAAATAGTACTCACCTCTTAGGGTTGTTATAAGTATACTAGAAGCCCGGTGCACGAAATTTGTGCACGGAGGGGGGTTATCCCTCAGTCCAGCCTGTACCCTCTGCAATCTGGGACCCCTGGAGGGATATCCGACTGCTCGTTTGGGATCGGGCCTAAACGGGCAGTCGGACATCCCTCTCACAATCCAGGACTGCTGGCTCCCAACTGCTTGCCTGCCTGCCTTCCTGATTGCCCCTAACCGCTTCTGCCTGCCAGCCTGATCACCCCCTAACCACTCCGCTGCCAGCCCGGTTGATGCTTAACTGCTCCCCTGCCAGCCTGTTTGCCCCCAACTTCCCTCCTCTGCTGGCCTGGTCACCCCTAACTGCCCTCTCCTGCAGGGTTGATCACCTCCAACTGCCCTCCCTTGCAAGCCTGGTCCCTCTCAACTGCCCTCCCTTGCAGGCTGGGTGCCTCCCAACTGCCCTCTCCTGCTGGCCATCTTGTGATGGCCATCTTGTGTCCACATGGGGGCAGGATCTTTGACCACATGGGGGCAGCTATATTGTGTGTTGCAGTGATGATCAATCTGCATATTACTCTTTTATTAGATAGGATATTGAGTTAATTAATAAGCTTAAAACCTTGCTTGGCCCAGAGCAAGTGATCAATAGTGTCATCACATCAATTCCCTTCTTAAAACTTTTAGTGGCTTCCAATGGGAAGCATTTAGAGTAAAACCTAAATTCTTCACTACAACCCTGATCTGACACCTGCCCGTCTTTCCAGTCTTGTCTCACTTTCCCTGTCTTCATTAAGTGCACTAAACCCCCTCCCACTTCAGGGCCTTGGAACATGTGGATCCCTGTCTCCAGAACGCTCATGGCTACAAATTATCATCTTCCAGGACACTTACCCTACCTGCCACCTGTGCAAAGGGACCTGTACAGATGACCCAAACTCGATAAATAAATTGATTTCATTTTCACAGTAACCTGATCATTTCCATCACAAACCTCATCACAATGTTTGAGTATTTATGAACTTTCTTTTTTTAAAAATATGTTTTTATTGATTTTGTTTTTCTTTTTTTTTTTAAATTGATTTTTAGAACAAGAGGAAGGGAGACGGGTAAGGAGACAGAAACATCGATGAAAGAGAAACATTATTGCCCTATCTGGTTTGGCTCAGTGGATAGAGCATCAGCCTGCGGACTGAAGGGTCCTGGGTTTGATTCCAGCCAAGGGCACATGCCTGGGTTGTAGGCTCAATCCCCAGTAGGGGATGTGCAGGAGGCAGCTGGTCAATGATTCTCTCTCATCATTGATGTTTCTCTCTCTCCCTCTCCCTTCCTCTCTGAAATCAATAAAAAAAATTTAAAAAAAAAAAAAAAGAAAGAGAAACATCATTAATCGGCTGCTTCCTGCACAACCCACACTGGGGATTGAGCTCACAACCTGGGCATGTGCCCTGATTGGGAATCGAACCCACGACCTCTTGGTTCCTGGGTCGACAACCACTGAGCCATGCCGGCTGGGCGTGAATTTACTTTATTGTTGCTTTGCCCACAGTGGGAGAAATAGCAGTTTTCAACATGGGAGGGAACTGTAACCAGGTGGGCTTTTTGGGTGCATTATTATCATTTAGGAGGCAGGGCTAGGGCTGTGTGGGCAGTCCCACTGAAAAAGGCTGCTAGTGCTCCATCTACAGGAATAAAATGAAAATGTTCCACTAGCCTCATTATAATTCTGACAACTGCCAGAATAGTTATCCTTATTAAGAATGCCCTGGCCCAGCCCTGGCTGGATAGTTCAGTTGGTTAGCATCATCCTGATATGCCAAGGTTTCGGGTTTGATCCCCTGTCAGAATACATACAAGAACCTACCAGTCAATGCACAAATAAGTGGAACAACAAATCGATGTCTCTCTCCCCCTCCCTTCCTCTCTCTCTAAAATCAATAAAAAATAAAAAGAATGTCCTGAACCTTAAGGCTAATTTGCTGATTCAATTTCTTTCTGATTCTGCTTTAAAAAAGTATAGCTATGCCTATTCTCACCAAGGATGTTGTGGTTTTATTGAGTTTCTTCATGAAATTACAAACTGGTAGGTTTTAAGAACTGTCTTCTAATGTTGGTATATTTTAAATAATGCTTTATAAAACTTTATCTATATGAGTGTGGAATTCTGGAGGATGTATTTCCAGATCTAATAGAGAAAAGGATTCAGAGTTTCTCCTTTGAGGCTAGTCAAAGCTGTCTTTACTCACAGTCCCCAAAACTGAAAGGAAAATAAAGTATGTTTGCCCCAAGGGCATTAAAAGAAAACATATGAAATTTATCAGGGTGAATAATCCGATGAGACCCATTACCCTGTTGAGTTAAGCAATCTGGTGGGGTAAGAACCTGGCAGAGATCTGAGAAAGAAGTATAGGAGCCAGAAATATCACACCTCTATTGCATAATGGATTTGGGATGATGATGGTGGGCACTAGAAAAATCAACCAACACTGATAATTGTTGAAGCTGGGTGATGAGTGCATGAGGTGGAGTGGGGTTTATTATGAGGGCAGTTCCTCAACTTTGTGAATGTTGAAAAATATTCTTAATTTAAAAAGTTGAAAACAAAAATCGATTCAACTAATGCTCTGTATAGAAAGAGCCAGAGGCAAATTTTCCCAGAGCCAATGGCAGGTGAGCCTAGAGCCCCTGACTTGCACTGGCCCCTTCCAAGTGCCCACCAATGTGTTCACAAGGTCGTTTGTTTTCATAAACTGTACAAAGTAATACATTTTAATTGCCAATGGTTAAGATACTTCCTCTGCCTACTCCGACTTTCCCTCTCAGATTTCTTTTGTGTTGGATGGCACTGGGGTGGCTGCAGTATTTTGGGAGTCCAGCTAAGAAGACATTAAACTGGGATGGAGTTGGTTTCGGTTTAGTAGAATGTGTTTATGTGATTTGCAGTCACTTCCATGTCTAGTTATTATTAGCAGTCCTGGTTTAGGAATGGCTTCCAGGAATACTGCTACCCACTGTGCTGACTCACCTGTGTAAAGGTATTAAAGGTCAGAGGTCATAGTCCAGTAACAAAGTGCCCTTCGAGCCCCTCGCACCAGAAGTATGTGGGTAGCAGAAGAGAAACAAAGTCTGAAATGTATGGAGCCTGAGACCATCTGTGGAAGATTCCTCTAGTCACCAGATATGTAAGTTGCAAACACAGTTTCATTATTGTCTTTGTCTGATCAACATAGAAGCTCTCTCCTATCTGGAATATACTCCAATAGCATTGTGGTGGCTTTCACATTGGAGAACCACTTCTTCCAGAATTTCCTAGCCTGTGTGGGGTCCAAATTGGAGTTGTTCACAAGAGACATTTGCATACAATCTGAAAGGTGTAAGTGAAGCAGCAGGTCAGCATGGGAACCAGGCACTGCAGCCTGTCGCACATGGATGCCTCTTGATCTGTGGGCTCACCCTATTGGCAAGGGGCAGTCAGTGTTAGCTTTCTTTTGAGATAGTTTTGCAGATCTTGTTACTTTACATTCATATCTACTCTGTTTTTAAAATATTAAAAAAAAAATTCAAACAGACTTACACAATTATTGACATGATTCCTGACCTCAAGAAGTGATCTAAATGAAAGTCTGACACATGCTACAACATGGATGAACAACCTTGAAGACATTATGCTAAGGTAAATAAGCCAGGCGCGCACGCACACACACACAAATATTATATGATTCCACTTATTTGAGTTTCCTGGAGTAGTCAAATTCATAGACAGGAGGAGAATGGGGGTAGCCAGGGCCTGAGGAGGAGAATGGGGGTAGCCAGGGCCTGAGGGGGGTGGGGGGTTAGCCAGGGCCCATGGTTTACTATAACCTTTTAAAGCTTAAATAACTTAGATAATTTAAAGCTTAAATAACTTAAATAACCATTTAAAGCAGTAATGATAGGAAAACAAAGCTGCATTATTCTTTTGTTATAAACACCAAAGGCTCTTTATCATAATCTATTTTTTCCTTCTTTTTGGTGTCTGGCCGATATAGGTTATTTTCACCAAAGTTGAGTCTCAAAGGCTGACGGGCCAGAGTCACTGATTTAAGACTTCAGAATGCTCCACTTAGAAAGAGGCATATTAGAAGTTCTGTGCAATGATTTTTCAACAGCGGCACAGATAGAACTACACTCTGAAATCATCCATCCCTCCTGCTGCTCCCATACAAAACCCTCCCAGCCTTGCCTCCTGGCAGGAGCTGGCTTTGATAACGTGAGGACTATGTCTGGCCTTCTTGGGGAGAGAGGAGGAGACTGTCTCTCAAATTTAGGCCAAATGCAGAATAACTAGCAGCCATGTTAGGGACCTGAGCCTTAGCATTTCTCTGAGGAAGTTAGACCAGCTAATGTGAAAATTCCTTCAGGCTTCCAAATACTGCTTTTATAACTAAGACAAGAGGCCTGGTGCATGAATTCATGCACAAGTGGGGTCCCTCGGGGTGGCCTGTGGGGATCGGGCCCCAGCTCGCGCCCCCAGGCTTGCAGCCCCAGCTCACCTCCCCCCAGCCTCACAGCCCTGCAGCCCCGCCTGGCACCCCGCCGTGGTCTGGAGCCATCTGCTCACCTGCTCCACCATCCCGCCACGGTCCCACTCTCATTGGGACCCATCGGGGCTGGCAGTGCCTCCACTGCCACCCGCTGCCAGCACTGCATTGCTGATGCCCGCCATAGTCCGTGCCGCCCCCTGGTGGTCAGTGCACATCATAGCGAGTGGTTGAACTCCCTGTCAAACAATTTGCATATTAGGCTTTTATTATATAGGACTAGAGACCCAGTGCACGAAATTCGTGTGTGGGGGGTGTCCCTCAGCCCAGCCTGCACTCTCTCCAATCTGGCACCCCTTGAGGGATGTCTGACCGCCCGTTTAGGCCCGATCCCATCATCGGGCCTAAACGGGCGGTTGGACATCCCTCTCACAATCCAGGACTGCTGGTTCCCAACCGCTCACCTGCCAGCCTGATCACCCCCTAACCACTCGACTGCCAGCTGGATTGATGCCTAACTGCTCCCTGGCTGCCCCGATTGCCCCTAACTGCCCTCACCTGCTGTCCTGGTCACCCCTAACTGCCCTTCCCTGACAGTCTGGTTGCACCTAACTGTCCTCCCCTGCAGGCCTGGTCACCCCCAACTGCCCTCCCCTGCTGGCCCAGTCACCCCCAACTGCCCTCCCCTGCTGGCCTGGTCACCCCTAACTGCCCTCCCTTGCCATCCTGGTGGCCCCTAACTGCCCTCCCTGGTGGCCTGGTCACCCCCAACTGCCATCATCTGCAAGCCTGGTCCCCCCAACTGCTCTCCCCTGCAGGCCTGGTCCCCCGCAACTGTCCTCCCCTGCAGGCCTGGTCCCCTCCCCAACAGCCCTCCCCTGCAGGCCTGCCCCCTCCCAATGCCCTCCCTGCAGGCCTGGGTCCCCCTCCAATAGTTCTCTCCTGCAGGCTTGGTTCCCCCCCCCCCCCATCTGCCCTTCCCTGCAGGCCTGGTCCCCCCAACTGCCCTCCCCTGCTGGCCCGGTCTCCCCCAACTGCCCTCCTCTGCTGGCCTGGTCACCCCCAACTGTCCTCCTCTGCTGGCCTGGTCACCCCTAACTGCCCACAACTGCCCTCCCCTGCAGGCCTGGTCACTCCTAACTGCCTTTTCCTGCAGGCCTTGTTCCCCCCAACTTCCCTCCTCTGCTGGCCTGGTCACCCCTAACTACCCTCCCCTGCAGGCTTGATTGACCCCAACTGCCCTCCCTTGGAGGCCTGGTCCCTCCCAACTGCCCTCCCCTGCTGGCCTGATCACCCACAAATGCCCTCCCTTGCAAGCCTGGTCCCTCCCAACTGCCCTCCCCTCCTGGCCATCTTGTGGCCACATGGGGGCAGCCATCTTTGACCACATAGGGGTGGCCATCTTGTGTCTTAGAGTGATGGTCAATTTGCATATCACTCTTTTATTAGATAGGCTTTTTCTTTAACCTTCACTGCCATATCTGCGCTGCAGCTCCCCCTAGTGTCAGCAGGCAGAGGGTTCCCTCATGCCCCCTCACTGCTCTTCCAACCCTTCCCCTGACCCACTCTTCCTATATTTTTTTTTATAAAAGTGGATGTTGTTTTTAATGATCAGAATTCAGAATGCACATGCTTCTCTTTTTTAAAAAATATACTTTTATTGATTTCAGAGAGAGGAAGAGAGAGGGAGAAATAGAAACATCAGTGATGAGAGAGAATCATTGATTGGCTGCTTCCTGCATGCCCCCCCACTGGAGACCAAGCCTGCAACCCAGGCATGTGCCCTGACTGGGAATGGATCAGGGACCTCCTGGTTCATAGGTAGATGCTCAGCCACTGAGCCACCGCAGCCAGGCCCACTCTTCCTTTTTTCCATAGCAGGTATTCCCTTCTAAATTACTAGATAACGCTGTCATTTGTGATGTCTTTGTTGAATATAAGGCCCACGAGAGTAGGGATTTTTGCCTGTTTTGCTCACTGATGTATCCCAAACACCTGGAAGAGCGCCTGGCACAGCACAGATGCTCAAAACATATTTGTTAAATTCAAAAGTGTTGAATCTTGAGGGGTTCTCTGCCAAGATTATTCTTTACATAATTTCCCCTGTTATTTTAATCCACTTTGTGTGTTAATAATTATCTTGCTCCCTGGCTGCTTCTCCTTAATCACTTATGTAACAGTCCCCCAAGGTGTCCACAGGCTAATCCCGGAACCTGTGAATATGGTACTTGCAGGTCTGATTAAATCTTGAGATATGAGATTATCCTGGATTATGGGGTGGGCCCAATGCAGTCTCGGGGTTCTCAAGTGAGGGAAACAGGAGGGTGAGAGTCAGAAGACTTCGAATGGAGGCTAGAGTGATGGAATCTAGGCTAGAGTGAGGAGGGGCCAAGAGCCAAGGAATACGGGCAGCCTCTAGAAGCTGGAAAAGGAGAAGAAACGGCTTCTCCCCTCCGACCTCCAGAATGAACGCAGCCCTGCAGACACTTTGATTTTATCCTCATGAAAGCGATTTCAAATTTCTGGCCTCCAGAACTGTAAGATAATAAAGCTGTGTCGTTTTAAGCCACGAAGGTTGTAGTAAATTATTATAGTGGCGATAAGAAACTTTCCCAAGAGCACCTCCACGTACAAACCACTTCTTAAGAGTTCTTTTAAAGCCATTGGTAAGTCCAAAGTGACACTGCCTGGTTCAAATGACCATAGACGTCTCTGTCAGTGTCAGAGAGAAATGACAAGCTTTTGCTTTGGTCAGAGCCTCCCTTCAATATGAACGTTCCAAAGAGAGCAGCTTCCATAATTTTTCAAGAGAGAATTGGAACCCTTTCTCTTGATGTCATTTGAAAAGGACTCTTCATCTCTGAACCAATTAAATAGAGACATAGAACACTAACCATACCTGACATTCTATTAAACATTGATTTGTTTATTGCATGCCATTGCGGTCATTTTATTCATTTGTGATGTGTTACTTTCCATTAGAATGTAAGCCCCATGAGGGTGGGAACTAAACTGACTTTGTTTGCTACTATATTATTAATGCCTAAAATGATGCTGGAGACAGAGTAGATGCTAATAAATATTTGAGGTATCTCAGAAGGAATAAATTATAACAATCCAACTGCAGTTTTAAATGATGATATATATATATATAAAAAAAAAGGCAAGCAGCCCCAGGATGTTAGTTGTGATAGTAGGAAATTAAGGTGACATATAAGGATAAGGGTGAGTGTGGAGGAGGCACAGGAGGTATAGCTGGGCTTCAGAGATGATCCCTTGGCTACTCACGTATTGGGAAAATAAAAGAGGATGTTTGCCTACTGTAATAACCTGTTAGGAATTTTGGTTATTAACTTACCGAGGCAGGTGAGAGGCCCTGTCCTGGCCACTACCAGGTAGTCTATGAAAAACCAATAGTCATGACACATGAAAGAACAAATGTGCAAAGGTTATGCACTATACCAGTGTTTGCTATTTGCTATTGCAAAATATTGGAAAATAAATCTAAATGTCCATCAAAAGAGGAGCAATTTTTAAAGTATAAAGCAAGAAACAACAGAAAAGTATACAACTGTAAAAAGAATAAAGACAAATTCCATGGACAAATATATAGGTGCCTCCCCAGAATGTATACATACACTTTGAGTAATTATAAAGGCAGTTTATTAAAATATATTTCATTTTCAAAATTGAGCTGTCAGCTGTCAAAGTGTGTATAACATTTTGGGGGGGCACCCTGTAGAAGCTAATTGTTATGTATAATAGAAGACACTTCGACGGGGAAAAAGCAAGCACAAAAAAATTGTATTATAGTCTATATTTTGTGTAAAAAAGAGTAAAATAAAAATATGCGTTTTATATATCCTAGTAGTCAATTATTTAAAAACTCTGAAAGGATAAAATAATACTGCTGATGACAGGGGTTACCTGTTGGGGAGTTAGGAACCCAGCAAGTGGAGAAAGGGATGGGAAAAATGTTTACTGTATCCCTTTTGCAATTTAAAACTTTTGAACTACATATATGTATTACTTACTCAAAACTAAATTTAAATTATATGAACAGGAAAATAAACAGAAGGAACAAAAAATAAAAAAAGAAAGAAAGGAAGGAAGGAAAATCATATGAACAGTGAGGCGAAGAAAAGAGAAACCACATTTCACCTTCATCAAGCTGTGGGTCCCGAACTCAGTGTGACCCAGAACACCCCTTGCCCCATCTTGTGTGTGGGGAGTGGGATACCATCTGCATTTTGGCATCTTTGTGGCTGCTGAGTTCTGTACCTGTGCCATATCCCATATTGGGTTAAAAACTCCTAAAGTCCCAGTGACTGGCACAGTTGACAGTCTTCACAGCCTCTATGGACACGAGACTTGATAAGATATGTAATGTTGAGCCCTATAATGAGGCTAGTTGTTTAAGACCCTCTGGGTGTTGTGGAATAATCTCTAATGCACCAGACAAGAAAATTGTTAACCAGCCTTATTGCTGACAATTTCCTATTACCACGGTAGGGCAGGCACGATTTGAGGATTATCCAGGCACTGACAAATCCCCTGGGCCCTGACAATCTCATTTACAAAAGAATCAAATCTGTTTATTACTGATAATAGATGGCATGCCCTCAGGTTTGCTGGTACGTAACATGTGCATCGCGTTTTATTTTTTCTTTTAGCAACAGGAGCCAAACGTGGATTCATCCTGATAAACTCGGCCTTTGAGACTATGTGATCTGATTGCTCTGAGCTGTTACTTAATCCTTGTTTGTTAAACCTTTGCACCCGTGCCCTTAATGGCAGAACAGCCTTGATCCAGGATGCCAAATGGTCCATCTACAAAAGAACCTCATAATTGTTTACGTGCCTGAGATTCTCTAGTTACTTTTCCTCCTTTGTATTTGTTGCTCTAAGAATTATTGAAATAAAGGACAGAGCAAATCTTAAACTTGTTACTGTGGTAAGCCAAACTCCCTGAATGCCAACTCCATGTTTTCATTCATCTTTGTATTCCCAGCCACAGGTATAGTAGCTAATACACAGTAAATTCTTAAACCAGTTGTAGGATTGCTTTGTTCATAAACTATCATAATTTCTCTGTTAAAATGTTCTCAGATATCTAAATTTTAGTAGACTACATTTGGAAACACAAAGATTAATTTACATTAGACCTATCATTCCTTTTTATTTATGAGAATTAAAATGCTATCTGCCAAATTCCAAAACTATGCATATTGTTAGTATTGAATCTTATCCATAATATTGTAAGGAATATGATTATTTTTTAAGTATCACTGCACAAGAAAAAAAAATTCTAAGCGTAAGCTAGTATTTTACTTAGCAAGACCTTGGTCTTCTACTTCCCTTTGTAAGTTGCAGATGAAATTCTGATACACAAGCCCAGACTCAGAGGGAACTCTGGGCACCTCTGCGCTTGGTGCTACTGGAGGGATCCCTTAGGACCAGCCAGGGGAAGAAGGCAATCTCTGGAGTCCAAACTCATCCCTTCCCAACTCGAATTCTCTTCTTTCAATTTTTCTGCCCAATGAAACAGTGCAACTGGCCATGTAATTTTGAGTGTTTAAAAAGGCCCCTACTGAAGGTTTTGTCATTAGTTTCCTGAAAATTAGAGGAGTTTTAGAATTCCTCATATGCTAAGACCAAACTGTTAAATCTCTCTCCCTCTTTTTTAAAATCCCATTTAGTATTATATAGGTAGCAATATGTGTTCATTATGGACAAATTGAAGTATATGAAAAATCAATAGGAGAATGGGGGAGAATTAACACTCAAAGGTAATTGTTAATATTCTGATATCTTCCTTATAGATATGTTCTTATGCTTTTTTCTGGTGTATAGGTATCTATTTTTCTGGCATGTGTATGTATTTCTCTCTCTCTCTCTCTCTCTCTCTCTCTCTGTCTCTCTCTCTCTCTCTCTCTCTCTCTCTCTCTCTCTATATATATATATATATATATATATATATATATATACACACACACACACACACACACACACTCATATATATATCACACAGTCATATATATGTTGATATATATATATCAACAAAAATAATATCACATATACATTCAGTTTTGCAACTTGCTTTTTCTTCTCAAGTAAATCATTGAAACATTTATTTTACATAATACTGTATTATAAAACTACAATACACATGGATATATTCAGACTTTGGTGGACAGGAAAAGAAACAAAATACATATGTAAAAATAGTAAAGACAAATCCAAGGAGGGTTCCTATGTAAGCTGTGAAAATGAGTTCAGAGTATTAGGAAATTAGTTACTTCTTATTCAGACATTTTCACTCTGGTAAACTTCAAAAAGTCTTTTTCACACAAACTTTTTATAGGAATACAGCTGGAAAATTTTCCCATTGTCATGCAGTCCTAAGCTTAAAGTTTGCAAAATCTAGTTTTTGCTGCTTCTTTTTCTTCTTCTTTTTTTGAAGCCTTTTAATTTAACTTATTGACCCAAGTATTTTTGCTGCATCCACTGCTAGGATCAAATTATTATATTTTTCAAAAGCATTCCTTTAACCTGAGGTCAAACAAATGTGAAATATGAGGAAGTTATAAATAGACTGAAATCTAGAACAACCTGATGTACTTTATCTAAATTTTTATAACTTTGAAGTGCGCTGAATACAGAAAAAATGCAGAGCTTTTATTTTCCAGCCACACACACAGAAAGAATAAAAGAACTATCTCTTCTTATTTCTGTAGTCAACTCTCAGTCCACAAAAAGAAAGTGGGAGAGGATTCAAGTCTATCCAACAAAAATAAACTGTTGCCATTGTTTACTGAGAAAATAATTCCTTGAGATTCCCCGCCCCCCCCGCCCCAATAAACTGTTTAAAAAAATCATAAGGACGTCTCTGGGTTAGTGTATTTCCTAGAGGAAATTTTGTTTAACATTTGTTTATTTTGTTAAAACTACCAATAACAAGTGGGGCCATAAAGTTTTTTTCTCTTTTTTTTATGTGGTGGGAAAGCAGGAGACAGGCTGAGTGTGGTCTGCAGTTAGACTATAGTGAATTGTCTAAAATTACCCAGTCTTGTCCAGTTTCTATAAGGTTCCCAAGGTTCATGAACTATATCCCAGATGAATAGCCCAAAGTGAGGGGCTTGGGTTGGATGAATGAAGTGAGACCAGATCATGGTAGACTTTGAAATACAGGCAGTGGAGACTAGACTTGACGATTTGTGGTAGATTATGTTGATGACTCCAGTCCTTTCCCTCTCTCTTTAGCCTCACCCTTCCATAGGCTAAGTGTTGTAGAATACATTTCCTTGTCCCTAGACTTGGAGCTTGGCCAATGACTATGTGTCAGTTCCAGCTCTAGGCCTTAAGAGGCCTCACATGTTTATGTCATCACCATGAGACAAGCAAAGCCCACCTCAGTGAGGAGGAGGAGAGACCTGTGGAGCAGAGCTGCCCTGCAGACCTGCAGTGAGAAACAAAGCGGCCCTAGCTGGAAGCAGAGCCTCCAGCCAGCCCAGATCAGCCGAACCTCAGCAGGCCCACACACAATGGCCAATATTAAATAGCCATGTTTTAAGCCCCTGAATTTTGGAGTGCTTTGCTATGCTGCATTATTGTGGTAATACAAATTGATACACATATTCAAGCAGAAAGGATCATGACTTAAAAAAAAAAAGAAATCCTGTATATAAAAAAATGTAACAAACAAACTCATAGAGACAACAGAATGGCTATCAGAGGGGAAAAGGTGAGGGGAGTATGAAGAGGGTAAAGGGGGTCAAATATATGGTGACAAAAGGAGACTGGACTTTGGGTGGTGAGCACACAATGGATATACAGATGTTGTATTATAAGTTGTACACCTGAAATTTATATAATGTTATTAACCATAAATTTAATATGTTTAAAAAGGAATCCTGTACTTTAGGGAGTTTAATGTGTGGATGTGTACAGGTGGATTAAGGTGGGAACAGATAGTATAGTAGTCCAGATGTCAGGTGTTCAGCAGGTGAGCAGATAGTAGGAACAAAAAGAACAGGAAGAAGAGGGAAGAGATTGACAAAGAATTGGCCAAGAGGATGAAAGAAAATGCTGAAACAATGGAAGAGGATGCAAGCTTTCACACCAGGGAAACCTAAGAAAAGGCAATAACTTTCAGGGACTTCAAACCTCAGACATGATTTTAGGAAAAATGATGATCTTCCTTTGCACTGTGGTGGGTTTGAAGATGCAGCAGTATAATCAAATGGCAGTGTTGTGGTGGAGGAGAAAGAGCTCCGGCTTTGACAGACAGATCAGGTTGCTAATCCTGGCTTGGTCTATTGCAGGTTGTGGGGCTTTTCCAAGTTATTTAAACTCTCTGAGCCTTAGTGTCCTCTCCTGCAACAACTCTCAGGGTTGTGAGGATTGTGGTAACATATGGCAGGTGTGGGGGACACTTGGGTGTTTGGTCTGCCCAGCAATTTTCCCGTGGGAAATGCCCTTTTGGGAGTTGGTGGAGCTGTCAGTCACATGACCACCTTCTCTGCCACATGATTGATCCAGGCAAGGCCTGTGAGCCAATCTGACAACAAGAGTCCCATTGCGGGGGGGGGGGGGGGGGGGGGGGGGTGTGAATATGACAGGTGAGAAAAGGGTCTCTTCTGATGTCAAAAGCAGTAAGCACACTGTAAACCTGATAGTATTACCATCTAGGCAGCTTTGGGGAGAGAGAGAGCCTGAGGATACAGGTAACAGAGAAAAGCAGAGATGAGAGATGTAGCAAGAGAAAGGGAGAGAGAGAATCCTAATGATGTTGTTTTAACCCCTAGAGCAAACAGAGTCATCCATTGGACTTTTCAGCAATATGAGTCAATATGTGTGTGTATATATGTAGCTTGAGTTGGGTTTTTGGCTCAGGAATCCAAGAGTCCTAATTCTGCAGGAATTCACCACACAGCTGACCAACCAGGAACTGGCCATGGCAAGGCTCCACCCCTAGGGGGAGCTCCATACTGACACAGTCCAATGGAGACCCAATGGGACCTCTGTGGGCTCTTTTCAATGTGAGACAAAGAGGAACTTGATATTGGCAGCCATTACTGAAATAAAACGACGAGGGAAGCCAATATGCAGATCCATCAAGGCAATCAGACCCAGGGGTAAGCAGTGGCATTGAGGAGAAGCAGAAATAGTGATAGAAGAAGCAGAGATGCAGCAAAGCTCTGCCACAGGTGAGAGGAGTTCCTAGAGCCAGGAGGGAAGGACACCAAGGTTGGGCTGCTGGAGTGGCTGGGGTGACTGCTTATAGTGAAGGATGTTCCAAGACTCCATGGAGCCTAGATGTTGAGGTGACTTCCTTTCCTTCTTACTTCTCATTACCTCTCTTCTCTCATTCTCATTCTTTCTTTCACTCTTCTCTCCTCCTCCTCCTTCTTCTTTTTGCTCCTCTCCTCTCCTCTCCTCTCCTCTCCTCTCCTCTCCTCTCCTCTCCTCTCCTCTCCTCTCCCCTCCCCTCCCCTCCCCTCCCCTCCCCTCCCCTTCCCTCCCCTTCCCTCCCCCCTCCTCTCACCCCCCTCTCCTCCCCTCTCCTCTCCTCCCCTCCCCTTTTCTTCCCTTCCCTTCCCTCCCCTCCTCTCCTCCTCCTCTCTCTCTCTCTCTCTCTCTCTCTCACACACACACACACACACAGACCACCTTCTCTGCCACATACTCCTTTATACTGTTTCTTCCCGATTGCAGTAAGAGATGCTTGCCCTCATTGTTTCTTTACAATAACTGCTGTTACCTGAAGAAATCTGAAAGGGCCTTCGCTCCTACAACTGAAGGAGCGTAACCAACATCTCATCAGAGCTGCAGACCCATCTAGATCCAGCTACCAAACTGACTATAGGCTACCCTTTCCTGGATGTCTGCTGAATGCATACACACACACACACAGAGCAGGGAAATGAGGAGGAATGAGCCAGGATGGGACACAGAGAAGCAGCAGCTGGAAAGGCAGATAAGTGCTGTAAGACAGTGCATGGCCACAGATGGCAAGACATTCAAACTTTGCTTCTCAAACATCAGTGGGCATCAGAATCACCTCAGCTGGCTTGTTAGAACTCAGATAGCTGGGCCCACTGAGGAGTTTCTGACCCAGTAGGTCTGGGGCGCGGGGGGGGGGGGAGGGGGGGACCCTAAGGATCTGCATTTTAAATACGTTCTCAGGTGATGATGGCACTGCTGGTCTGGGAACTACACTGAGCGCCGCCAGATTTTTAAAAAGGAGTGAGTGGCTAAGAAAATCAAATACCTCAGAGGCTTGGCACAAAGTAGTGAACAGATTGAGAAATTGTCTATGTTGTCAACCCAGAGAGCATTTCCAGAGAATAGCAGATTTTGCTGCTTCCTATGCCTTGAAAAATTACCCCCCCCCCAAAAAAATTATTCCTGTCCCCTGGGAATACCCCACTGTCATCCTCAGAATCCTGCACTTTCAGCCAAAACCCACCTCAGGTTAAAGGCATTCAGTACAATAAGGGCATTTGTGGCCTGAATCCACATTTCAGTAGAACGGAAACCAAACATAATCAAAGTCACTGAAAGGTGGTTAGGAGAGTCACCTCCTTAAAACAGCTATTATTTGTCCATCATCTCGTGTAGAGGCTATTAGGGCTGAGGAAGTGAAGGCTCCAGAGCTCCCTCAGGTGGATATTTTTATTTCAATTCTGTACCCACTATTTACTGAATATGGGCCATTATTGGTTGCCTGCTGTGCATTTCCTAGGGCTGCCGTAACAAATTACCACAAGTCAGGTGGCTGTTCTCTCAGAGTTTTGGAGGCTAGATGTCTAAAATCAAGGGTCCACGGGCCCTGCTCCCTCTGAAACCTGTAGGGGAGGTCCTTCCTTGCCTCTCCCTAGCTTCTCACAGTTTTCTGCCCATCCTGGACATTCCTGGCTTACAGCTGCACCACTCCAATCTCTGCTTTATTCATCACATGCCTGTCTCCATCTTCATATGCTGTTCACCTCGTCTTATAAGACACCAGCCATTGAACTAGGGGCCACTCTACACTCATCTTAACTCATTACATCTGCAACAATCCTATTTTCAAATAAGGTCACATTCTAGAGGTGCTGGGGGTTAGGACTTCAACGTACCTTTTGTGGGGAGCACACAATTAACCCATAATATCTACTCAGGACTCTTTATCCCTTTCTCTTTCCTAATCAAACCCAGATTTTTCCAAAAGCATATTTATTTTTTTCAAGTTTTTAATGAAAGTTGTATATAAGAGTACTTTATTCCTGCTTCTTCTCAATTGTTACTTCCTTGTATTTACCTTTTTCCTTTCCTACTTGGTGAGATTTGGCTTTACATTCAAGGAACATTTTGCGGTCTTTGTCCCCCTCTAGTCTAGTGATAACCACCTTGCTGGGGTGAATGCCCACATAAACAGTTGCATCATTAGCTTTCTCCTGTTGCACTTGTTCAATGGAGATGACCTATTTCTTCCTGTAAACCTGGATTACATTGCCAGTTTGATGCTCTTTGTAATGTCCTTGCACAACCTGAACTTCATCATCCTTTCGAATGGGCATGGGTCGAACACTGTACTTCTGTCTTATTTAATCTACTGTGGCCAAAACTCTGAACATAGTCCCAGCTTGACCACCCACAGCTGCTCCTTAAGGTCTGCATCTACTTTCTTGATTCCAAGTTGGGAAGCCAAAAATCTGCTCCTTTAGTACAGTCCTTCCTCACCCCTCCTATTTTAGTGATCATTTTATGGAATAGGCAGATTACAGCTCACAGTGAGGCATAAAAAAGGATTTAGCAATATAAACATTTTTGACATAGGTAACTATGGGGAAAACCAATGTCAGCTCAGGATGAGAAAGCAGCCTGTTGGGGAAGGAAATTCAGGAGAGGTGAAATCTGTCATTGGACCTTTCCTATACTCTTATATATCTCCTCTTTTATTTTATTTTATTTTATTTTTTTAAATATATTTTATTGATTTTTTACAGAGAGGAAGGGAAAGAGATAGTTAGAAACATCGATGAGAGAGAAACATTGACCAGCTGCCTCCTACACATCCCCCACTGGAGACATGCCCGCAACCAATGTACATGCCCTTGACCAGAATCGAACCTGGGACCTTTCAGTCCGCAGACCGACGCTCTATCCACTGAGCCAAACCGGTTTCGGCAAATATATATATATATCTCCTCTTTTAGAGGCCCCACCAGGATCTGAACTCGCTCCCTCCCCCAACATCCAAAATCCCTTCTTCCTTTCCCCAGGACTGCTGCGTGCCCACAGACTGAGAGTGCCATGAGTTTTCTCCTACCACACCCTTGGGCACCCCACCCACTTGGATCTCTCACCCTCAGTGCTTGTGGGGTGCTCACAGACTCCTGCAGCTTTGGCTTCCTGCCCTGCCCAGTACACACACGGAAATAAAAGGCACGAACCAAGGGCGACACTTTGAGCATCACTTCAGTCAAGAGGCCACTTCACTTTTTCAGAGCAAGTAGCACAGCAGAGTGGCAGCACAGAGACCAATCAGTGTCCTCCCTTTACCTCTCCACATTATGTCTCAATGACAGTTGCCATTCAACTGCCACATCCTCTCCTATATTTGATTCATATTTTCTATTCATCAGGAAACCAGTAGATCTGGGCTCCTCAACCATTAGGGCCCAGTCAATGAACATTGGTCAACCTCCAATTGATTTCCACAGTCATCCCTTGCGTTGACTAGAAGGGACTCTTTAAAATGCATATATAGAACATTTGGTAAAATCAGGATAAATAATGCAAATGTCAAACCATAATACAGGGTGGAGCAAAAGTATGTTGACAGTTCTGAGTACATGAAACAGTTTTATTCTTGTTTTATTGTTTATTACTAGGGGCCTGGTGCACGAAATTCGTGCACTGGCGGGGAGGGGGGGTCTCCTCAGCCCAGCCTGCCCCCTCTCACATACTGGGAGCCCTCAGGGGATGTCCTACTGACAGCTTAGGCCCGCTCCCCATAAGCCGCAGTCTGGCCTCCCTTTGTGAGAGACAACCGGGCTGATCAGGGAAAGGCACCAGTCCCATCACCCCGCTGCTGGAGCCACTGCCAGTCACCGCAGCCACCAAGGTGTTTTCATCAACACGGACTCCAGTCCCTTCACCAAGAAAAAATGACAACTTTCTTTAGGCATTTTCAAGATGTATCTATTTTCATAGGATATGACATTTCTTTCTTTTTTTATCCTCACCTGAGTATATGTTTTCATTGACTTTTAGAGAATGTGGAAGAGAAAGGGAAAGACAGAGAAACATCAAAGTGAGAGGAATACTTTGATTGGTTGCCTCCTGCATGAGCCCTGACCTGGGCCCCAGCCAGGGAGGAGCCTGCAACTTAGGTACATGCCCTTGATCAGAATCTAACCTGGACCCTGCGGTTGGCAAACCTAGGCATTATCCACTGAGCCAAACCGTGTAGGGCAGGTTATGACATTTCTTAGCCCTCCAGCAGCGGACCTTCGTTTTTTTCCCCAGGAGTGTGGTGGAAAAGCCCTAGATCACCTTTTTGAATTTTTATACCCAAGTTACTAAGAATATTACCAGTGGCATACAGGGAGCTTAGCCAATGAGCTGTCAGAAAAGGTGTTTCCTCTGTAGTTCACACCTATCTCCTTTGATTTCCAGCTCCGCCCCTGCCAAGGCCTAAAACCTCCAGCCCTTGGCAGGGGACCCCCAGCTGGCTGGATATCCAGGCTCTGCCCCCAGCCAAGGCTGAAAGCCTCTGGCCAAGGCTCTGGCCCTGGGCATGGACCCCCAGCTGGCTCCGATCGCCTGGCTCCACCCCCAGCCAAGGCCGCAAGCCTCTGTTTGAGGCTCAGGCCCTGGGCAGGGACCCCCAGCTGGCTCCAATTGCCTGCAGGGGACCCCAGCTGGCTCTGATCGCCTGCAGGGGACATCAGCTGGCTCCCATCGCCTGCAGGGGACCCCAGCTGGCTCCGATTGCTAGGCTCCGATCGCCCAGCTCTGACCATGGCCAAGGCCAGCAAGGGTAGGGGAAACCCAAGCCTCCCTCCTGCTCTCCACTGCTGCAGCCATCTTGGTTGGTTTATTTGCATATTCACACCTGATTGGCTGGTAGGCGTGGCTTTTGGGTGTAGCGGAGGTGCAGTCAATTTGCATATTACTCTTTTATTAGGTAGGATTGTACTAGAGGCCCGATGCATGAAGATTCGTGCAAGAATGGGCCTTCCTTCCCCTGGCTGCCGGAGCCGCCTTTCCACCTTCCCACGCTGCCCAGAGGCCCAGAGCGGCTGGGGCGGTGCGGAACGCCTGCATCATCACCATGGCTATGATGCAAGCGTCCTGCCCCCAGCCACTCTGCGCCTGTGTATGCAAATTAACCCATCTTTGTTGGGCTAATTTGCCTCCTCACTCCTGATTGGCTGATGGGTGTCATGAAGGTACGGTCAATTTGCATCTTTCTCTTTTATTAGTGTAGATTATCTTCCATACGAACAACTGTAAACCTACTTTTGCCCCACCCTGTTTTTATGCAACTAGAACATTGGTAGGTCAGAGATAACTGTGGCTTAATATAAAATTACATCTTTACCTAATTCCTATTTAGCCTTTTGTCATGCTAAAAGAATTTCACATATATCTACTCACATATAACTATAGCAACCTACAGATTAAATATTTGAATGTAAATGTAAGTCAGAAAGGATAAAATTACAGCTATTTCAGTTTTGAAAATAGGTCACACCTTCCAATGGTAGAGGGCAACTCATAAGCACCGTGAGGCCTGCTGTTCTTCCTTCCTCAGGGGGAACCAGTACCACCTCGGGGTTAAGTTGGTGGGGAGCAACTCAGCCTTCTGGGACTACCCTGGGTGCCAGGGCAGAGCAGGATGTGTTTGGGGAATTGCTAGAAACTGGAGCCTGAGCTGGGAGTGTGCTCTGAGGTACCTGATCTCCTGGGCTTCTGGCCACAGCCCTGAGGACAGGTGAGAGAAAACAAAGGGGGCATTCCCTTCAAACCAGCCCCGTGGTTGCTCCAGAGACATGAAGTTAAGTGACCTCGGTGGAGCAAGGTCAAGGGTGCTGAGAAGGAAGTGTACCCCCCCAATCTGTTAACACATTTTAATCCCCTCTCCCCCCATACAAAGCTCACTCCATGGTTACTCACAGGGCTAAAAAATGCAACCACCCTGACAGAGACGAAAAAACAAAATTCACACCCGAGGTAGACATAAACGATAGCGTGACTTCTTGGGAAGTTAAGCTTTGATAAGACTGGCGGGTGGTGGTGGGGAGTGGAGAGGAAGCTGGGAGACTATGCCTTGGGCTCGAGGCAAACTGGGAGGTTCTAGGATCCAAACTGCCAAGTGCACATTTTAGCCAGGCATCAAATTGTTTTGTTTTTCAAAGATGAGAAATCGGGGCCACATTTCTGTACATGTGACACACCATTAGCTGGGGTCTGGCAATGCTTTGGGTAGTTTTTGTCATCATGTACTGACTGTGGGTAGTTGAGCTTTGGAGCAATAGTTTCTCCTTCAAATTTTCTTCCCCAAACAGGTCCTAAGAAGTGGCTTATACCACTTTACATGTTAAATACCAATGAGGTGTCACTTAAGTATTGCTTTGTGCTAATATGCTGAACACGCTGTACACTAAAAACACAACCTCCAAAGTTGCTTTCATAAAACAAAACCTCACGCCCATTTTGAAACCAAATACTATTAACATTGTCAGTTAAATAGGTATCCACATACAGGTTTCAGTAAGTAGTTAAAAATAAAGGTGGAATTTCTGGAACGATTCACAGGAAACTATTAACAGTGATGTCTGCAGGGGTGAGACTCAAGTGACTGAAGGATGAGGGAGACTTGCTTTTCTCTATATCCTTTTGTACATTTTGAATTGTTTACCATGTGCATGGATTACCTATTCCAAAGGAAAACATGAATTAAAGTGAAAATTAAAATAGGTATTCCGAATCTAAGTTGAAATTGTAAATACTGAATATCCCCATTAAAGTGCTTTTTTCTTAAACCTTCACAATAAAGGGAAACAAGCTCTGCTGTTTTAAGAAAGCCCACCTCCTCCACCGGGCATTTCAATAGCTGCGTGTCATTCCTTTAAGGAGCAGGAAGCATGTGTGGGAGTTAAACATGCATTTAATCATCCCCCCCCCCCACGTCCGACAGAAGTGTGGCGAGGAGGGCCATCTGTTTTGTTTGAATGAGAAATGACCCAGCATTTTGATTTCAATTAGCCTCTTTGTAGCTTTATGTTTGAGCTGCTTCCATGGGTAACAGTTCAAACTAAGTGTAGAGAAGAGCTGGCCAAGTTCTGCCAGTGCTGATTTGTTTAACAACTGTCAGCGAACATAGAACAAATGTACAAGGCAATGTGGCTGGATGCACATTAAGATGTGTAATTTTTATGGACTCGAAATAGCATGTTCTGGAACCTGCGAGATAAAAAAAAAAAAACACTGAAAAAGTATACACCCTAGTTTACTGCTGTACACAAGACAGTCCCAGTCAACATGCTACAACATAAATGTCTGACTGTAGCTTTAGCCAGAACAGCCTTGTTCACTCTGACCCACCCACTTATGGTTTTCTTTGCTAATAATGATAACCAAAAAGCTTTAGCTTATATTTAGGAAGGAAATTAGACTTGAATTCTATGTAAACAATGTCATTGATTGCAAGGTATCAATAAAAACTAGCTTTTAAAAGTGAATGCAATCTGTCATTCTTGACTTATATCTGTCGTATTTGTAATTCTTTCCAGAGAAATGAATGACCAGTTTATTTATCATGGTCAATACCATTCATGTGGCCCAGACTGTTTTTTTGCTAAAAATAACCAAAGGAAATAATAGAACCTTTTGGAGCTTGTGTTTTCTTCTTTACAAAATACATAATTCTTTATTAATGATAATGTCAAATTTAGCTATAGGTCAACGAATGAAAAGGAAAGAAGATAATTAAATGGGAAAATGAGCAGGCTGAAGAAATGTGAGCAGGCTGAAGAAATCCAATAGAACTTCTAAAGCTATAGGAAATGTGCAGATTTTTAAATATCAATGGTTTTTAGTGTTACAACTTCAAGTCACATTGAAGGAGAAAACAAATCAGTAGAAGGAAACAGGTTTGGTTCTATCAAAGTAAATATACCCGAGAAAGCAAAGTATTATTTTCTACATACAGATCTCATTGTAGGCATGATATGGGCACCATCTATTCTGGCTATAGGAGAAAAATACAGATATGGAATTACATTTCTTTATGACACAAGTTTACATGTTGATGACACACCAGAATGTCCATCCATTGGCAGAAGCTGAGGAAGAATGCATTCTATTAACAGTTACTTATTTTGTTCATAAAAAAACAGGCCTTGATAAAGCCTAAAGTTAACGATTTAAAAAACCTTTAAGACCTGTAATGCTTTATAATTTTTTAAAGTTTTTTTGTGACTTGTGGCATTACATTATCTTAGCTAGTATATATAAAAGTATAAGGAATTGATAGCACAGATTTCAGGTATTTTCAAGTTAGAATAAAGGTACAAGATGCCCATTTATGACCACAGAACAACTTCTGGGCTGTACTATGCACAAGCCATGTGCCCCTATATGGTCTGATAGGCACAGAAAGGTCTACATTCACCTACTTCCCCCAAACTGTCTCATTATCTAAATAGCACTTTCCAGTCACTCCTTCCAATTAAAGTACTGATTATATGCCACAAAACTTAAAGTGCAAATGTTAAATAGCATTATTAAGATTACTTTGGCCCTGGCTGGGCGGCTCAGTTGGTTGGAGTGTTGACCTGAGGTGCCAAGGTTGCGGGTTCAATCCCCAGTCAGGGCACATGCAGACATCAACCAATGAATGCATAATAGGTGGAACAATGAGTCAATATTTCTCACTCTCTCCTTCCATCTCTCTGAAATCAATACATTAAAAAAATTTTTTTTAATTATGTGTTGACATTGTTTAAGATTATCAAATTAGTCAAGAGTTGGGACACTAAAAAAAAAAAAAAAGACACAAATTCTGAAGTGACAGAGGAAAAAAAAACCCAGAAGCACATGACTGCCTTTCGTGTTCATGGCACCATGACAACCAAGATAAGCTAGAGACCATATTCCAGTAAGCTTACTTATAATCTTAGTGGACGGTAGACAGACATCTGATAATTACATTATAAACTATGAAGCAAGAGGTCTTTATTAATGAGGGTTTTAAAAAATCCTTCCCAAGCAGCTGAGGTTCACTGGTTATCTGAGCAATTCTGGTCCTATCAGAAGCAGGATAAAGGTCCAGGCCAGAAGCCCTTTCTCCTCTGCGGGGGGATGGAGGTGGGGGTGGGGGTGGGGGTGTCATTCTCCACAATGGGAAGCCCAGTCGCTGTGCTCAGAGCACAATGCAACCCAACTGTTCTCTTCCTGGGGTACACTCAAGCTAAGGACAAGGCTCCTGAGAGTCTACCAACCACCTCACATACCTACCCAGTGTGCTTTTATCCCAGAGAACTTCCTAAACAAAACACAGCAGCTGACTTAAGAAGTCCGGATAAAAGTCATGGAGAAGAGGCCTTTTCTTCCACTACCTTCCTCACCACTGGTCTTGCCTTTTCATAGTCTCCTTCCTCATCCTCCCTCTAAGTCTTTTCCTTTAATACAGTACTTTTATTTTCCAATTGCCTCTTCATTGTTTAAGTGTGAAATATGGCTACTTCAAAGTGTAAAGAAAAAGAAAGTTACATTAAAACGGTAAGCTGACTATTTTATTCATTAAACTAATTGTTCACTGAAAGAAAAAAAACTGAAGAAACTTAACTTGACCAACAAAACTAGCCTAGGGTCTGAATCTGAGGATTTTATAAAACCTTTATTTAGTCAACCAACCTATTGCAATGGTACCTTAACAGTATTATGTATAAAAAACTAAATATTCTGCAAGAGATATATAAGTTTGAAATTTATTTAAACTTATTTAAATTTAACCTATTTCAGAGGTTAAAAATAACTAAAGCTCCTTCGCTCTTTAAAACCAATAGGCCAGTTTTTAAAAAGGATATCAATATAAAATTTTTGAGCAGGAATCTACCAACATCATATGAACAAGAGAGAGTAATTTTAGTTGTAAGTTTAATGACAGTATCTGGTTTGCTTCCATAAGCAGCAAGCCCTGAGCCCCTAAAATGCAAGTTGAATATTCTCATAGATATATGCAGACTAATGTTTCTGAAATCCCAAACTTCTATATTCCACATAAATGAACTGCAATTAATCAGATGTATGTGAAAGAGAAATAGTTATTTCTTAACTCTAAGAAATAAAACTGTGAAATCCAAATTAAGACAATGTAATCGTAAAGAGGAAGATTTCCCAGTCATTGCTAATCATAAAAATCGACTTTTAAAACATAAAAAATGCAGCCTTGGCTGGTGTGGCTCAGTTGGTTGGAACATCATCCCATATACGGTAAGGTTTGGGGTTCGATTCCCATTCAGGACACATACCTAGGTTATCGGTTGGGGCAAAGATGGAAGGCAATCAATCAATGTTCTCTCTCACTTGATGTCTGTCTCTGTCTCTCTCTCTCTCTCTCTCTCTCTCTCCCTTTCTCCTTTCCCCTTTCTCTAAAAATCAATGGGCATATCCTCAGGCGAGGATTAAAAAAACAACACATAAAAAATGCTGTATTTTGAAAACATTGGTCAGAAACATAAAGTCCTTAATGACAATGTAGTAAGGCCCATATCAACTACTAGACTTACCAGTACATCAATTACCTGGCTATATATACATGATTAAAATTTCCATTACTGCCTAGTGGTAAAAATTTTAGATTTGTCACAAAGCCCAGGACACTGGAATTTCATTTAAATCAAAACTCAGAAAGTGTTACATTAACAAAAACAGTAAAATCTGATAAAATCGTATAACTCATTTTAAAACACCAATATTTACAGATTCCCTTTGAATATACAACAGGTAATGATGCAATGAAGACATTTTTACAATATTTATTAAGATAACAAGTTTATAAATTGAAGGACTCAGAGGCACATAGTTTAAAAGGCCAATACCATGGGAATAATGAAGTCAACACAGAAAAGGAAGTATGAACAATTACAACCAATACAGAATTTTTTTAAAAAAGCCACATCCCCCCAATAAACACATCATACGAATCATCCTTCAAAATTACCATGATAAAAAGTTATTTCCTTCAAAGAAAAATAATTCTTTCCACCTACCGAGCCTAGAAAATTCTATTTACAATGAACTGTGCGGCATTTCATCGGTACTGTTTAATGCGGCCTCCTCTATTACTGTCATTAGAAGTACTGAAAATTTTATAGCTATTGTATTTACAAATGCACATAATATTTAAATTTGCTCTTCATTGAGAACAACTGAATATATACTTGATCAAATCACATATAAATGTTTTAGTGTTGAAAACACATTTTGTGGGGAAAAGTGTATGGGAAGAGGTGTATTTAGAATTATACTGTTTCTGAAGGATTACTAGGCCAATAAGTCTGATAAAACTCAAGGTAGTCACAAAACAGATCTTTGTTGATGAAGAATTTAATTTATTTCTGTTTTAACTGGACACACCGGGCTTCTTCAGTCAACTTTCACCACACTGTAAATTTTGGTAACAAACCAAAAGCATGCAAAGAAGCCAATTGTTCCTATAAGAGAAAAAAGATAAATAAATGCTTTTTCAAAGAAAGCCTAATAATTTACACATAAATACTGATTTAAAATGACTGTTTCCTTAAAAAAAAAAAAAAAGCCACAAAACTAAAAACTGTTACCTTCAAGGAATATACCATAGAGCTTTTTTGAAAAATATACAACCACCTGAAATCAAATTTCCTACAGAAATTGACAGAAAGAACTTTTTATACTATAAGATTACCTGAGCTTTCTATAATACGTTTTTCTTATTACATGCAAAAGACTGAAATTAAGATGAAAAGGATGACAATTTTCCTTTCCGTTTCAAGAATGTTTTATCATAAAATGGAAAGATGCTATTAAAATTAATTCAAGGTCTGATATGACTAGCTTAGACAGAGCATCAGATTCATAGAATAATTAAATGGGGATATTTTCTAAGTATAGTTATTGGGAATTACTGGTTTTCAAAGAACTATAATAAAATAACGCAGAAAGTTTTTACAAAGTGTTTAAAGCAATATAATTAGGATAATAATAAAGATGCATTCCCACTGAGAATGAGAGGTGGTGTGGTACCAGAGGACAGAACAGATTTGTCATGAGGTGTGTATAACATCTTTGGAGTAGGTCACTGAATTTACAAGCCCATTTCTTTATCTTGTTTGAAACAGAGATAATTTTATATGCCCTAGCTGCCTCCATAGACTGTCAGGCAGAGTACATGAGATGATTCATGAAAAAATATATGCCTTGATTTATAGGTATCTTCATCAATCTAGATCCCAAAAAACTGAATGCTAGACAGGTGACAAAAATGAGGCTCCAAGGGATTAATTGTCTAATGGCCCCGTGGCTGATAAATAGGACCAGAACTCAAATCCGTTTTTTCTGACTTCAAGTGTAGTACTTTTAAAAACTATATCGTGCTTAGATTTATTCAAGATAAATTTAGAGACTCTGTTTTGCAAAAGGATGTATATAAATTATGAAACTGCCTAACATATTTTTAAAAACTGAGAGGCACACCATTTTTTCCAGGATTACCCCTGAAAAACAGCCAACAGGTGGGGGTGCAGAAGAATACAGAAAGGGGACATATATACTCCTTGTGTATGTCTGGTTTTCAATATTGTTTTAAATGTAACATGAAGAAAAAGTATTAAAGGAGATTTTCTAAGTCAAGTGGGACATTACTATGGAAAGCTATAAATGTTATTATACTCATTCTCACAGCATACATGTACCGAGTACCTACTATGCACAAGTCACTGTTTGGGAGGATACACAGTACCTTTTGATTATTCAAAGGGTCATTAGTAAGCTTAGCTAGGGATGAAGTTAGAATTAATTTCAGAAAAGTAATGATGAAAACATAAATCTATTTAAACAACCTATGTTTAAGAGAAGGTATGTTAAGAAGAGGAAAAAACATTTTATCACCATACTGATAACCCTAAGAATGTTTACTTTATTCTTAACAAAATACTTTTAGTATTTTATCTTTTTCTTAATATGGAATAGATATAATATAAATACTTAAAGCATTTTTCTTTAAATGACTGAATATTATTTTGTTTTGTAAAATAGACTGACTTAGATAAGGGTGTGGAGTCTTGAAGTAACTATGGGTATACCCCACTTTAGAAAACACCAACCTCACTATGTCTGACCAATGACCTGGAATACAGAATTGATGTAAGTGCCTGAAGCTTGTCATATACTGATATAGCAACAGGGGCACTTAAAAAACCCACTTAGTTCTCTTAAATGTTAACAGATGAGTAAAAAGTAGAACATTTGTAATTTAAATATTTTTTTCTTTTGGGCTCCTATATTTCCTCATATAGCATGCACCACAACCTTAGATAAAATTTTAGATATACATTTTTTTGTGACAAAGAAAGGTCCCTGAATTTTATTTTTTTAGTTCAGTTATTCCACACATGCTTACAAGCACCTATAGGGCTCTAAGATATAGGAAACTTATCTTAGAGAAAAAATACATACATAAATACCACTATAATATACATTGTACACCATTAGGTACTTGAATTTTAAACTTGTAGTTTAAAACTTATAGAATAAGGGAAGTACTATGATTATCTTTTCTTGATATCATTTATTCTCAATCTCATCTTGACTTCACCTCTCCAATTTCTACTTTACTCTTAAACTTAAGTAGATAGAGACTTTTACTCTATTTTTTTGAAACAGGCAAAATAAACTAATGAACAAAATAGATCCAGAGACATAGAAGCATGGAACAGACTGTTGAATATCAGAGGGAAGGCAGGAATGGGTAGGTAGGTGGGAAGAGATCAACCAGGGAACTTGTGTGCATACAGGCAGTCCTTGGGTTACATCGGACTCGGCGTACGTCATTTTGTGGTTACATCGCCATCTCCCATTTATTTATATAAAAAAAAGTTCCATCATTTCGACGTATGTACATATGTGCTTTATGGTTTTTATTATTTATTTACCACAAGTAAAGGTCAGGAATTATCTTTCTTTTAAATTTTTTTATTGTTTCACTTCATTACTGCTGCGTATGTGCTCCATGTGAGTGACGTAGGTGCTTATGTAAGTGGGTTCTGACTTAATGGCAAAAACTGCGTTATGTACCCCGTAACAGATCCCCAACGTAACCCGAGGACCTACTGTATATGCATAATCCAAGGACACGAACAGTAGTGTGTTGAGGGACAGGGGCAGGGGGCAGGAGCAGGCTAAGAAGGGGTCAATGGGGAAAGGAAGGGGACATATGCAATAATTTCAACAATTAAGATTAAAAAAAAAAAAAGAGCTTAACAGGGGAAAACCTTGAGATGTACTGGTCCAGGTACTCCAGTACTTTTAGCACAACAATGACCCTGTTAAGACTTTTTCCCTTAGCTTCTGTTTCCTCACCTTGGTTTAGTGATATTCACCACAAAGAGGGGCAGACCAGACTATACTTAGTTGCACTGAGGACTAAATATTGGAGTGCTGAGTAGTAGAAACCTTCTGGGTTTTATAGGGAAAATATTCATAAATAATTTGAATAACTGGCCTAAAAATTTATTAGTTAAAAATAATCATTTAAATTCTTACCTGTAAAAAGAAAAAAGATCAAAACCATTATCATGGTATAACCAAAGTACAGAATTGTACTTGCTGTTCCTGTGATCTGAAGTTTTGAAAAGAAGTAGTGTATGGCATATATTAAGAAATAAACTGCAGTAAAGCCACTAGTAAGGAACGAACGCCACTGCCAATGATAATCCTAGGTAGAAAAGAAAAATAATCAAAGAACAAGAATTAATTTCCAATTAATAGATACCATGTAGCAGAATAAAGTTACAAATCAAAGATAGCTAAGTGAAATAGCCCATAAACCTAATTTTTTATATTGGTTCCAGTCTTTTTCTCCTACTGAACTTTGTCAATTTCCCTCCTCACTAACGGGACTAAAAAGAACTCCCTATCTTTGGTGGAGCTACTTAGTGCTGGCTAAAAACATGTGGAAAATCTTAAACAGTTTATGAATAATGAAGTGTTAAACTATATTTTAAAATGCATGCTTCCCCCAAAAAGCAATATACTTTTTTACTTAGATAATTCATTTACTTACAAGGCTTATTTACATTTACATAGTTAAAAATTAACATTACTTATCTTATAGTCTGGTCAACTATATTAGGAAGAAGATTAGTCTATTAAGGGGGTTTGAAAACCATTTTCAGTTATTACTAACACTAGAGGCCCAGTGCATAGATTTGTGCACCGGTGGGGTCCCTTGGCCTGGCCTGCAGGGATTGGGCCAAAACCGGCTCTCCGACATCCCCCAAGGGGTCCTAGTTTTCGGGCGACGTACCCCGGAATCTGGCTCCCTCCTCTCTTCTCCCAATATGATGTCACTTTCTCTCTGTATCTGTCTCATTTCTTTCATCTCACTGTTCCCTAAGTTTGGCAGTAACTGACAGTTTGTGGGCATTTAGCTGCAAAATGCCAATTATTTTGCAAACAGGATTTACTTAGCCTGGAATCTAGTCGGCCTAGGGCAGGACCCTGCTCAATGTCATGCTCTCGCCCAGGCCCTTCTGCCCAGGCGGAGTCCTGTGGTGGCGGGAACCTCCTTCTTCCCACCTGAGCTGCTCCTTCACCTCCTTCCCTTCCCGGAGGTTGCCCGCTGGTGCTAGTCTGCCCAGAAGAAGGGAAGCCGTGGCCGGTTTCCCAACTGAGAGGGGTAGCAGGAAAATTCGCTGCCTCCATTGGAAATCAATATTAACACATTGCGGGCTGGTAGTTTTATTGCTAGCTTTATGCAGTGGTCAGATAAATTTCTACTGAACGAGTACAAAAAGCATCTTACATAAATGTTAAAGGCATGCTTTAAAATTAAATACCTATTGCATTTTGAAGTTATTTATCACATGTTCTTACAAGCTAATATCTTTTTAAAAGAATTCTCGTGATTGGCCACAAGCCTTAGAACAGAAAACACGAGAATTCTTGTGATCCATCTGCAATGTGTTAAGCGCAGGGGCCCAACGTTGGGGACGCAGCGAGCAGGTACTGCACATCTCATCACTTAGCTAATTGAGTCAAAAAGTTTCTGTAAGGGCCAGACCCACGACCTCTGCAATGGGTTAGAGGCCTGCTGGGGAGCCAGACCAGAAGTGGGGAGCCAATGGGCTAGAGGCCCCGTGCATAGATTCGTGCACTGGTGGGGTCCCTTGGCCGGCCCTGTGGGGATTAGGCGGAAACCGGCTATCCGACATCCCCCGAGGGGTCCTGGATTGCAAGAGGGTGGTTCTCAGGTGATGCACTCCGGAATTGGGCTCCCTCCTCTCTGGTTCCGGATGCGTCACCCAAGAACCACAGCTGCCAAGTCACCACAGCTCAGCAGTTCCTGTGTTGAGCGTCTGCCCCCTGGTGATCAGTGTGCGTCATAGCTACCGGTCGGCCAGTCGACAGTCAGCCGGTCGCTTAGACTTTTATATATATAGATAATTTAAACAAGGTGAGTTTAAACAGCTCTTTTAAATAGTTAAAACAGTTCTTTCATTTATTTATTTAATTTTTTTTTTTTAGATCCTCATGTGAGGATATGTTTATTGATTTTTTTTTAGAGAGAGGAAGGGACAGAGAGAGAAACATCGATCAGTTGCCCCACACCATACGTATGTGTGCCCTGAATGGGAATCGAACCTTTTGGTGTACAGGACAACGCTCCAACCAACTGAGCCAACTGAGCCAGGGCTAAAGCAGTTCTTACTTTTACATAAAGTGGCTTATATCTTAGCAGGAGATCTGTGAAAGAAATACTTCACTATCTCTTCTACCCTTTTGAGTATGTGAAAAATAAATATATTTGAAAAGCATACCAAGATTAGAAAATCCAAAAGAACCCACACAAAAACTAACGAAGCTAATAAACAAATTCAGCAATGTTACAGGATACAAAATCAACATGAAAATCATTTGTGTTTCTCACACCAGCAATGAACAATTCAAAAAACAAACATTTTTTACAAACCATTTACAACAGCATCCAAAAGAATAAAATACTTAGGAATAAATTTAACTAAGGAGGAAAAAGACTTGTACAATGAAAACTACAAAACATTGCTAACAGAAATTAAAGAAGACTTAAATGGAGAGACAGCCCATGTTTATGGATTAGAAGACGTAATATTGTTAAGATGGCCATTCTCTCCAATGTGATCTACAGATTTAATGCAATCCCTATCAAAATTCTAATGTTCCCCACCCCCCTTTTATTCCCCAGAAATGGAAAAGCCGATCCTCAAATTCATATGAAATTGCAAGGGGCCCTAAATAGCCAAAATAATCTTCAAAAACAAGGACAAAGTTGAAGGACTTACCCTTCCCGATTTCAAACTTACTACAAAGCTATGCTAACCAAAAGTGTGGTACTGGCACAAGGATAGCATATATACCACTGGAATAAAATTGAGAATCCAGAAATAAACCTATACATCTATGGCCAATGGCCAACAAGGTTGCCAAGATTATTCAATGAGGAAAGAATAGTGTCTTAAACAAATGGTGCTGGGAAAACTGGATATTCAAATGCAAAAGAACGAAGTCAGACCCTTAACTAACACCATATACAAAAATTAACTAAAGATGGATCAATGACCTAAATATATGAGCTAAAATTATACATTAGAAGAAAACATAAAAGTAACCTTAGATTTAGGAATAAATTCTTAGATATGGCAACAAAAGAAAAAATAGATAAAAATCAGACTCATCAAAATTAAAAACTTTCATGTAAAGGATATTATCCAGAAAGTGAAAAGACAACTTACAGAATGGGAAAAATATTTGAAAATCATAGATCTAATAAAGATCTAATATTCAGAATATAGAAAGAACTCTTACAACTCAACAAAAAGATAACCCAATTTATAAATGAGTAAACAAACGGAATAGACATTTCTGCAAATAAGATATAGAATGGTCAACAAACAAGAAAAGACACTGAACATCATTAGTCACTGGAGAAATGAAAAACCACAATGAGACACTACTTCACACATACTAGGATGGCTATTATTTAAAAAACAAAATAAAAAAAAATAACAGTGTTGGCAAGGATGTGGAGAAATTGGGACCTTTTGTGCAACTGTTGGTAGGAATGTAAAATGGTGCAACCACTGTGGAAACAATTTGGTGGTTCCTCAAAAAGTTAAAGAATTAACACATGACTCAGTAATTCCACTTCCACATATATACCTCTCATAATAGAAAACAGATACTCAAATATTTGTACATCAAAGTTCATAGCAGTACTATTCACAATAGCCAAAAGGTGGAAACAAACCTAATGTGCACCAATAGGTGAACAAATTGGGGTGTATCTATACAATGGAATATTATTCAGCTATAAAATAAAATGAAGTACTAATACGTTACAATATGCTGAACCTTGAAAATAGTCTGCTAAGTGAAAGAAGCCAGACCCAAAAGGCTACACATATTATATGAAATATCTAGAATAGGTAAATCTGTAGAGACAGAAGCAGATTGGGGAGGGAGGATGGGAAGTAACTATTAATGGGTATAGGGTTTTATTTAGGGGGGATGAGGAAAATATTTTGAAACAAGATGGAAGTGGTGATTATACAATACTGTAAATGTATAAGTGCCAACGAAATGTTCACTTTAAAATGACTGATTTTATGTTATATGAATTTAACCTTGATTTTTTTTTTCTTCTGGGAAATTATTTTGTTTTTTAAAACTTTTTTTTATTTTTCAATTACAACTGACATACAATATTATATTAATTTTGGGTGTATACCCAGTGATTAGACATTACATAACTTACTAAATGATCATCCCAATAAATCTCATACCCATCTGACACCATAGATGAGGAAAGTTATTAGAATACTAGAGGCCCGGTGCGGGGGGGTGGAGGGGGTGTCCCTCAGCCCAGCCTGCACCCTCTCCAATCTGGGATCCCTCTCACAATCCAGGACTGCTGGCTCCCAACTACTCACCTGCCTGCCTTCCTGATTGCTCCTAACCACTTCTGCCTGCCAGCTTGATCAACCCCTAACCACTCCCCTGCCAGCCTGATTCATGTCTAACTGCTCCCCTGCCAGCCTGTTTGCCCCCAACTTCCCTCCTCTGCCGATCTGGTCACCCCTAACTGCCCTCCCCTGCAGGCTTAATCGCCCCCAACTGCCCTCCCTTGCAGGCCTGGTCCCTCCCAACTGCCCTCCCCTGCTGGCCATCTTGTGGTGGCCATCTTGTGTCCACATGGGGGCAAGATCTTTGACCACATGGGGGCAGCTATCTTGATCTTGTGTGTTGGAGTGATGGTCAATCTGCATATTACTCTTTTATTAGATAGGAATAGAGGCCTGGTGCATGGGTGGGGGCCAATTGGTTTGCCCTGAAGGGTGTCCCGGATCAGGGTGGGGGTTCCCTTGGGGCGTGGGGCGGCCTGTGGTAGTTTGCAGGCAGGCCATGACCCCCGGCGACCCAAACAGAGGCCCCGGTATCTGGGATATATTTATCTTCTACAATTGAAACTTTGTAGCCTGGAGTGGAGCCAAGCCTTCTGCTCGCTCCTTGGCAGCAGCCATTTCTGTTGGGGTTTATTCACCTTCTATAATTGAAACTTTGTAGCCTGGAGTGGAGGCCTAGGCTGGCCAGGGCAACTCCATCGCCGGGGGCAACCCTAGCCTGCTCTCTCCAGCTCTGTGGCTGCCACCATTTTTCTTGGGATTTATCTTCTATAATTGAAACTTTGTAGCCTTAAGCAGAGGCCTGGGCCGGCCAGGGTGTGTGGAAAGCTTGGCTTCCTCCATTGCCCGGGAAACCCAAGCCTCCCTCCTGCTCTCTCCATGGCTGCAGTCATCTTGGTTGGGTTAATTTGCATAATTGCTCCTGATTGGCTGGTGAGTGTAGCGGAGTGATGGTTAATTTGCATATTACTCTTTTATTAGATAGGATTATTGACTATATTCCTTATGCTGTACTTTACATCCCCATGACTGTTCTGTTAACCTTAATTTTTTTAAAAAAGCATCTCAATTTTAACAAAGTTAGATTTTATCTCCTGTAAAGAAAATAACTATAAAAAAATGATTTAACACAACCTAAATCTTTAGACATCAACTCAAAGCTATTATATAGGATACCATCATTTTGCCACGAATATCACTCATTACAATGTAATGTTTTAATCATTTTTTTCACTAAAATCTGTTTATGTTTTCTAAATTTTCAGTCTAGAAATATCTGTTACAAAAAGAATATTAATTAAGTCAGACATTTAAAAAAATAAAAATTTAGCATGATGTGCTATTCTTAGGAAATTAACATTTTAAAGTTAAGCTCAAAGTAAATACTATTACTGAACTGGGATACAATCTTCATTCAATCCTAAAAAGGACTACATTTAACTTAGGAATACATACAGGTCAATTTCTACTTTAATGACACATATCTGCAAAAATTATTTCAATTAATAGTTTCAGTCTTATGCCAAAATTACAAATACCGTGTACAAATTAACATAAGTGAATACTGCTAATACATACCTCAGCACATAGGTGGAAATAGCAAAGAAGTATAGTTGCTTCAGAACATGTAATAACCAAAATGATAAACACCAGAAACAGGAAGCCAAACATGTAGTACATCTGGTGTGACCTATAATCAAACATATAAAAATGAAAATATATTTTCTCTTTGACATAGTAAATAACACAACCTTTTCATTTTTCTTAAACTGAAAATGTTTGCTGTTTCTCCCAACTAATCAAGATATACCTTTTTTGGGATAAAATATATTTTTAAAAATATGTTTTTTACTGATTTTAGAGAGAGGAAGGGAGAGAAACATTGATGTGAGAGTGTAACATTGATAGGCTGCCTCTCGCATGCACCCTGACCTGGGATCCAACATGCAATCTGGGCATGTGCCCTGACTGGGAACTGACCCAGGGACCTTTTGGTGCACTGGACAACGCTCAACCAACTGAAGCACACCAACCAGGACTACCTTTCTTTTTGTTTCAAATTTATTGATTTGAGAGAGAGCAGAAGGGAGAGAGGAAGAGAGGGAGAGAGAAACATCAATTTGTTGTTCCACTTATTTATGCATTCATTGGTTGATTCTTGTATGTGCCGTAACCAGGGATCAAACCTGCAACCTTGGCATTTTGGGCTGATGCTCTAACCAACTGAGCTACCCTGCCAGGGTCTTCTTCCAACTAATCAAAGAAGATAAATTCTTATAGATTTAGACAATGATAGGGTAGGTGTGGGGCAGGGGAGGAAGGATATGGCAATGTCATGGACTTTGCTTTCCTGCTCAGGTACAACCTAAAATTCTTATTTATTCAAATGTGCTTAGTCTAACTACTGGTGAGTCTCACAAATTTGATAAAAAATTAACCTTTTGCACTCGGATGTCGAGTGTGACTCGACACGGTTAGCATTAGAATAAAGGGATCAAGAAAAAAGCAAGCGAGTGCAAAGGGTTAATGGAAAGGCATAGCCAAACTAAGAAATGGTCACATTTAGTATCTATCCTATCTAATAAAGAGGAAATATGCTAATTGACCCTTACACTATCACAAAAATGGCGGTGCCCACAGCCAATAAGGAGGGAATATGCTAATTGACTGCCCCACCCTAAAAGATGGCGGCGCCCACAGCCAATAAGGAAGGAATATGCTAATTGACTGCCCTGACCTCAAAGATGGTGGCGCCTACAGCCAATAAGGAGGGAATATGCTAACTGACTGTCCCGCCCTCAAAGATGGTGGCGCCCACAGCCAATAAGGAGGGAATATGTTAATTGCCTGCCCCGCCCCCAAAGATGGCGGCACCCACAGCCAATAAGGGGGAATATGCTAATTGGCTGTCACACCCTCAAAGATGGCGGCGCCCACAGCCACAAGATGGCAGCACCCAGTCCCCTCAGCCCCGTCAGGGAGGCAGCACGCGGCAGGCGGGCCCAGCCACTCTGTGCGCCTGCCTCCAGAGTCCCCCAATCCCTCAGCCCCCCAGCCACACAGGGGCAGCACAAGGTGCAGTCAAGCCTTGGATGGCGGCTGCCCAGCTGCCCAGGGTGGCCCGAGGCTCAGGTAACCAGGGCCAGCTGAGGCTTGTGCTGCTGGCAGTGGCAGCAGCAGAGGTGTGATGGGGCACTGCCTTCCCCTGATCGCCGGGTCGCCTCCCACCCAACGGTTCCCGGACTGTGAGAGGGGGCAGCCCAGGCTGAGGGACCCCCACCTCCAGTGCATGAATTTTCATGCTCCGGGCCTCTAATATATATATATATGTGTGTATGTATGTGTGTGTGTGTGTGTGTGTGTGTGTGTATGTGTGTGTGTGTGTATATGTACATATATATATATATATATGGAGAGAGAGAGAGAGAGAGAGAGAGAGAGAGAGAGAGAGAGAGGAGTAATATGCAAATTAGCCGGGACGCCTTAAGGCATCACAACCGGCTCAGGAGGAGCTGTGCCCGCAGATGGGCGGGAGGGGACTGCGTGCTGCCCGCAGCCCCAGCGGCCGCGGGGAGGCTGGGGTTGGGGGCGGGCCAGAGTGGACACACACCAGGGGTGGGGGCATGCTCCGAGTGGCCGTGGCGCGGCTCGGAGCACGCCCCCACCCCAGCGGACACACACAGGGGGGCCTCTGCGCGTGAGCTACGGAGTAAACACCTTTTCTGACCACTCACTGGCTAAACTCCCTGTAGGCCACCACTCGCAGTGTTCTTGGTAACTTGGGTAATAAGAATCCAAGAAGGTGATCTAGGGTTTTTCCACCTCACTCCTGGAGGAAAAAACGAAGGTCTGCTGCTGGAGGGGCTAAGAAATGTCATATCCTGCCCTAGCTGGTTTGGCTCAGTGGATAGAGCCTCGTCCTACAGACCTCAGGGTCCGGGTTCGATTCTGATCAAGGGCATGTACCTAGGATGCAGGCTCCTCCCTGGCCGGGGCCCAGGTCAGGGCTCATGCAGGAGGCAACCAATCAAAGTGTCCCTCTCACGCAGATGTTTCTCTCTGTCTCTCCCTCTCTCTCTCTTCCACACTCTCTAAAAATCAGTGGAAACATATCCTCATGTGAGGATTAAAAAAAAAAAAAAAAAAAAAAAAAAGAAATGTCATAGCCTATGAAAGATACATCTTGAAAAATGCCTAAAGGAAGTTGTCATTTTTTCATGGTGAAGGGACTGGAGTCCGTGTTGATGAAAACACCTTGGCAGCTGCAGCGGCCGGCAGTGGCAGCAGCAGCAGGGTGATGGGGGTGGTGCCTTCCCCTGATCAGCCCGGTCACCTCCCGCAGAGGGAGGCCGGAGAGCGGGCCTAAGCCGTCAGTAGGACATCCCTTGAGGGCTCCCAGTATGTGAGAGGGGCCAGGCTGGGCTGAGGGACCCCCCACCCCAGTGCATGAATTTCATGCACCAGGCCTCTAGTATATATTATAAAAGCAGTTGAATTTGGAAAATATTATAATAACCTGAAAGAAAGAGGTTCTAATCACTAAAAAAGCTCAAATTTTGTTCTCACTTTATGCTACCTCAAACCTCGATACTTTCTGTAACATATGTCAATGTGATCAAATAACTATCATAATATACTGCAATGTATACACCCTAATGGAGTGGCTTAAAATTACCTCTATGAGTTTTTCAATGAAAATAAGAAGTCAGAGAATGAAGGACTCCTGGGAAAAATAAAGGACTTTGAAAGGTTAGCTAGCTCAACCCTTCGTCCCAAGCCTGCTCGAAACCTCTTGATCAGGAGCTCAGAGTATCTTCTCTGAAGCAGTACAGATGACTTATTTAAGAACATAGGTTTGAATACTTGGATTAATTTTTTTGTCACATGGTAACTATGTGACACATGCAAACTAAATTACTTAACTTCTAAAGCCTCATTTTAATCTCTGTAAAATGTGGATAATAAACACCTCATAGAGATCTGAGAATTAAGTTAGAGTAAGAATTAATAAGCCTCAATTAATAATAGCTGTTATCACTATTATCTTTTTCCCACATGAAAAAAATAAAATTACTTTTTTACTCTTAAGATTTCTGATTATTAGAGAACAGCTTACATTTGTAAGATATAAACAGTAATCCATATAAGCAAAAAGAGAAAGCTAGTAATATATATAATGGTAATGGCAATAAGGGGACTTAGTCCTTAGCTTACCAAATACTATTCAGAATGAAGAAAAGCTGTATAAAGATGCACCCAAAGGGCAAAATTCCTCCCATGATAATACCAGGCAATGGCTTTGTGTAGAAAGACTGATCAGGAATCTGACGTGGAATCTGATTGGTTCGAACTGGGTGTTCAATGGCCTTCAGTAAAGAAAGAAGAAAGAAAGGATTCGTAATTATACATATATACTTTTAAAATTCTTCTCTGTACTAGATTATTTGCCTGTTGTTTTTTTCTTCTCAGCTTCCATGCTGACACTAATGATAAGACAAGTCTACTTAAGTCATCAAACAGAAATCTGTATTTAGAAGCCACAAACCAGATACTATCTGGAGCAACAGTCTGTCTACTGGAACAAGCCACCAGTTTCCAGCAGTTATCCACTGACTAATGGCTTTACCCAAAGTATGAAATACATAGGACATAATATAATACTTGGAAAATAATAGTTAATAAAAAGGTTTTTCCCCCTTTTAAATATATACCCACTGTAAGAAATCACCTGATTTTTAAACTATTGTTAATGTATTTTAATTTGGAGATGGGCGATGTCATCTTTATTAAAATAGCTCAATTTTCCTAAGACTTAAGAACATGAAGAAGACAATGAATGGCTATATGAAGCTTTATGACTATAAGGTATGAGAGATGTTCTCAATTATTCTCTCTTTCATAACATCTATACTAATAAAAGGGTAATATGCTAATTAGGGAGGATGTCTTCCAGATGTCCATCAGACAAAGCCACAGCGGCTGCAAGGCCTGGGGTTCAGGCAGCTGTGGGCTCAGGTAGCCTTGAGCCCCGGCAGCTGCAAGGCCCGGGGCTCAGGCAGCCATGAGCCCCAGCAGCTGCGAGGCCTGGGGCTCAGGCTTTTGCAGCCGACAGTGGCAGCAGCAGCGGGGTGATGGAGACGGCGCCTTCCCCTGATCAGCCCAGTTGCCTCCCCCAGAGGGAGACCAGACTGCGGCTTAGGGATTGGGCCTAAGCTGTCAGTAGGACTTCCCCTGAGGGCTCCCGGACTGTGAGAGGGGGCAGGCCAAGCTGAGGGACTCCCCGCCCAGTGCACGTATTTTCATGCACCGGGCCTCTAGTATTACATGATAGTAAAAAACACTAAAAACTAAAGTACCTAAACATAGTTACATGAGAGGGGAAAAGGGCAGGTATGTAGAAGTTCATTTTCTTTCAAGAAAGTTCAAAGCATACTTCTAAAGTTTTTGTGATGATACATAAAAATTTAAAACTTGTCAGTCTCGAGATTATACTTCCATGTACCAGATTATTTTACATGTAGATATATGTATATATGTGCATAGAATCATTACATATCTTTCTTCAATTTTTATAATTTCCAGTACTTATTTAATCTGTAATTTAAAAAATTTCAAACAGTTTGCTATTTATGCTATTTAGATTTTAAACCATAAATTAAACAAAATGCCAAAAAACTGTAAGATCTTTTAGTAGACTGGCATGGTGGATGCGTTGGAGACTATGAAGCACTGATAGTTTCTTCCAAAGGTTCCAGGTTGCCTCACAAAGTATACTGTGATACATTATTTCTTTTAACCTTGTGGACTGAGTATTTTCAGAGAAGATCAAGGATAGTGAAGTTAGAGAATGACACTGAAGAAAAAATTCTAATTTTCTTCTAATTTTCTGAGGGTAAAAAGAGGTAGAGAAAGATAGGGAGGAGAAAGAGAAAGGCTGAACTTCATTATAATTTTCCTTAAAATCAAGTATTAGCAGGTAAGCATATGAAATTTATTCCTAAACTACATATTTTAAAAACTGCTAGTCTTATTTTATGGTCACTTTTTTACTTCACGTCCTAACCCACACTCTTGGTTTACTTAGTTAAGTAATGCAAACTAGAAACACTTCTTGTTAAGGAGAAAATGCACATACTTTTTAGGTTAAAAAAAAAAGTAAAATAATTCATTTTAATGTCAAAAATTCAGTTTTAATTAGTTTAAATTAGCTTTTCATTTCCTATCAATTTGTATTAGTTTCCATTTACTTACAAAACTTTGAAATCTAAGTTTATATCTATAATCTCTATACCACACTTCTAAGTATGTACGACTTTTTTTAAATGATTGCAATCAAACTTTGAAGTTATCAATTTTCTGTGAAATCCAGATCTCACAGGACAAGTATATATCTTTTAGACATATCTTTTAAGGTGGCATAAAGTAGTTCCCACAGTTGAAATTCATTTGAATAAGTTAACACCTATAAACTTACATTTTTCTTAAAACCAAAGTATGCGCCAATAAATGTTAGAGGCACAGATATGCAGAACCAAAGGGCCAATATGGCAACCAGTGTTCCAAAAGGAATAGCTGCTGAAGATCCTTCTCCCCAGAGAATCAGATTCATTATAAAGAAGTCAGCAAATACAATCCTGAAAGACAAAAGAGGCTTTTAGGTAAAATTTGAGTTAGAAACAAAATGAAATAGTAGCTATCATCTTACCTAGTAACAGACAAACATGTAAACTGACTGTACCTCTGCTATGCCCACAGCCAATCAGGAGTATGCAAATTAACCTGACAAAGATGGCGGGTTAATTTGCATATGCAAGCGCGGAGTGGTAGGGCGGGGTGGGACACCTACTATGAGGGGGAGGGGAGTGGCGGAGGGAGCTACAGGAGCGGCACTCCCGCCAGGAGCGGGGACTTGGCGGCTCCCTGGCAGCGGGGACTTGCAGGCTCCTGGGCGCCCAGGAACAAAGCCAGGGGAAGGAAGGCCTATTCTTGCATGAATATGGTGCAACAGGCCTCTTATATGTAATAATATCACAATTTCTGTGTTATATACAAAGAAAAATTGCTGAGTCATAGACTATGTGAATTTAAAACTTCGTAGAAAATGTCAAATTGCTCTTTAGATTGGTTTTGCCTAATTTAAATTTCCATCAGCAGCTTCTGAAAGTTACCTCTTTACATATTTTCATTATATTTGTCAGATTTGTTGTTTAATTTGCATTTTCTATTGACAATTATAGCTGATCATCCTGTGTTTGTTGGCTTCTGAGGCCTTGTTGGGCTTTGACTTGCTGGTTACATCCACTACTCATTTCTCATTTGGGTTGCATGACTTTTGCAAAGTCACATATGTCAGCTCTTTATATACTCCAGCAACGAATTCCTTGTTAAATATCCTGTTCTCCCAGTTTATGGCTTTTGATGAACTCAAACATTTAAATATGTGTACTTAATTTCCTTTCAGTCTTTTTTCTATGAGTACATTTTAGAAAACACAGCTATAATCATACTACAATCACTTCTATATAACCCACAGAGTTTTTCATTCATCAAAGTCATCACTTTTTTCCTTTATCCTTTGGGTAACTTGTTTAAGAAAAGAAAGCCTTCCCTAAACTTCTATATTTTCATCTAATTGTTATATCTGTTTCATTTCGATTTTAATCCACCTAGAACTGATTTCATGTGTGAGGTAAAAACAGAATTTTTTTCCCTTCATAAAGACAATCAATTGTTCTAGCATCATTTTACAGTTCCTCTGGTTTTTGATGCCACATCTAGCATAATTCCATGTATACTAGTACATGGTCTATTTTTGTGTTCTCTGTCTTGCTAGCCATGGGACATCTCCAAACTCTTTCAGAATACTTAAGTCTTCTCATCAAGTAACATGGTGAATTTGTATCTTTTACTAGTTAATAAGCATTGCAGGCTTGTCATATGGATCATGCCTATTTTCAGAAGTTACTTTAGGTATTGTAAATGTTTTCTGTTCCTAATAATCCTGTAAATAGATTTCTCCTCCCACAAAAATACCATTAGGATTAAAATATTTAATTTGTTATTGGTGGTATTCATGATCTTGGAATATTAGCTGATATCTAGCCATTTTGTCAAACTCTTATTAATTCTACAAGTTTTATATATCTAAAAATTGTTAATGTTCTTTGTATACAAACTGTCACCAATAAATAATAATATGATCTCCACTTTTTTGAAATGTATTCCTTGTTTCATGCTGTGAATAGAACTTAAATAACTGAAGGCACAAAAGTGATTTAATAAAAATGTGTCTAGTGTCTCATCATTAAATAATGTTGGTTTTGAATTAGAGATGAGATTTTTATTAATATAAGAAAGCATTTCTCTATTAAATTCTTTTTGAATCTGGAAATAATGCTTAATATTATCAAATGACATTTTGTTGTGTCTACTGTAATAATTATATGCAGGTGTTTATTTATATAAAATTATATGAATTAATTTAATACTATTAAATGATCCTTCTTTTCCTAGGTGAACATCAATTTCTCTTGCTCCAGGCGGGAACTTGGGTTCTTGGCTGTGTCTCTATCTCTCTCTGTTTACCTCACCATCCTACTGGTGAACATCTACTTTTAAAAAGATAAGAGAAGGGTTTTTCAGAGACATAAAGAAACAGGGAAAGGATAATTTCTATGAAGCCAAAAAAGGAAGGAGTTTCAAAGAGAAAGTATCCCAATGTTAGACAATGTAGAGAGGTAAAGACAGAGAAAAACATTTCTAGATTTGAAAATGACATCACTGGTAACCTTAGAGAGAAGTTCACTAAAATGACAGGAGAAAAAAAACAAAACAGATAGCATGGCTTTATCTTGTAAATGTATGTTGAGAAAATGAGAGAAAGGAAGTGTAGACTATTTTTTTCAAGGTATTTTGTTGGGAATGGAAATTAAATAAGATAGTAGACAGAAGGTGCATATCGAAGCTCTTTTTAGGATTTGGGACACCTAAGCATATTTGTAGGAATAATATATAAAACACATGAACAGAACATAGAGAAAGGGAGAAATGGAAGCTGTTAGAGATCAGGAAGGACGTTTGAAAGGCAAGATTCTGAAGGAAATTATGGCTGAGTCCTGGTAAGGAGGGTCACTTTCTAAGTTGACAGCAGAAAAAAAAGAGGACGAAAGATACAGCTTGAGAAAAGCATAAAAATTTGAATAGAACATGAATGGCTGAAAGGCATGGGAATCTTCAATAGAGATGAAAACCTGAGAATATTTACCCCAAATGTTTATTAAAATTCTGGCTATTGTTACTCCTTCACTTCTGGCCTGCAAGTGAAACAGTCCTGGCTTCTCGAGTTAACCTTTGGCTTGCTTTATTGCTGCGGACGGTTCAGAGGCTAGTTCTTGTCCACCAGATGGGGAGAGCTTGGGGAGTTGGGAAGAAATGGGTTCTATTTCTAGGGTTACATGTACATCAGATACTTGCTATTGGAAGCTATCCCCAAAGGGACATTTTTGTTTTGTTTTTATATGTGGTGGTTTCTAAAATTTTTCAAAAAAATTTTTGTATATGTTACTCTATATAATGGAATTAACTCTACAAAGCAGCAAAGCTTTCGATAAAAACCTGAAAACGTATCCCTGCCTGAATTATCTCAGGCGAGGACTCCTTTCTATGATCATGCCTAAAGCTTTAAAACACAGCATACACAACGACATGCCATACTAACTTCCACAGGCTAAGACAAAGACTTAATCATTCTGCAAATGTTTATTAAATATTCATTTTACCCCTTTTGAAAAATTCAATTCATTATCTTGAGTACATAGTTTAGAGACAGAAAAGATTAAAGATTTAATGGATTAAAAATTTGAGAACTACAATATGACTATGTTAAGAAAGTTATTATGGAAAAAGTCACTTACCCAGGACAAAGAAATGATGTCAATAAAACATTTGTTTTCCACTTCTCACCTCCAAAGGCTGTAGAAGAAAACAAATGGCATAACATAAAGACTTTTCTTCAAAGTTATACTCAAGTCTGGTATTAGAAAAACTGTAAGAGAGTCCTGGGTGCCTTTCCATAGACAATGGCACTAAAAAATTATTTGCTATTCCTTACCCAAGTGAGTCAAATCAGAGATGCACATCACAAGACTGCCCTAGGTAAGTCCTGCTTTAATGATTTTTGCTTCAGCATAAAATAAATCTAGTATCAAAGCAAAGTCATCCATACCATTTTTTCTTTTCTATTCTTTTATTCGACTTCAAAATAAAATAAACCTATCTTCTAGGCCAGTTTCAATAATGGGACTGAGTAGAAAAAGGGCATGTTAAGAGATTCTTGTTTATATTGAGGTCAGTCTCAGAATCTATATATATAAAAGCCTAAACAACCGAACGATGAGTTGACCAATCTCTATGATGTGCACTGACCACCAGGGGACAGATGCTCAATGCACAGGATTGGGCTCTCTCCTGTCTAGATAGGGCCAGCAGGGATCGGGCTTGCAGGGATCAGGCTCCCTCCTGTCTGGATTGGGCCTGTGGGGATCAGGCCAAAACCAGCTACCCGACATCCCCCGAGGGGTCCCGGATTGCGAGAGGGTGCAGGGCAGGCCAAGGGACCCCGCATGCACTGGGCCTCTAGTTTGTTATAAAACCAAGAACCCTAAAGCCTGACATGCAACACATTTAAACTTCCATAGTAAGTCTGAATCATAGAGATTCTTCTAGCATTGTAGTTTCTGCTAGAAGGAGGGTGGAGGTGGGAGATCAGTGTCAGATCAGGTGATTATGAGTAGAAGGGTTATGATCACTTGACAGAACAGATTTGCTTACGAACATTTTACTCTCCTTTGCTCCTTCCCTCTTTAATTTTTTTTCCTCACTTAAAAAAAACCAAAAACTCAAGTACATAGAATAAAAAGTAAAAGTACTCCTCTGCTCCCAGTTTAAAAATTGGAGATGAAACTGGCTGAGATCTGAGAACAACTTTGTTTAAAAGTGTTAACACAATTTATAAGCAAGTACTACTTGCCTAAAAGAAAATGACAATTATATATATGATTTGAAGTCAGAGCACTATTCTCAAGAGATATTGTGAAATTCTTGATTTTGGGTGTAATACAATTCCAATCAAAATTCAAATATTATTTTTCGAAACATCGGAAATGATTCTACATAATGAAATACTTTGTGACTGAGGCCATGGAACAGCACCTCTCAGAACATTCTGCCTGATTAATATGCTACTTAATCTGTAACTGGGAGATCTTAAGAATGAAGAGGAGTTAAAGAGGGATTTGTCTGGGATGAGGAAGTATGGACTGGAACTTCAAGCAGAGGAAACAGCATGTGGGAAGGTCCTTAGGCAGGTGTAAGGGTCCTGACTGAAGAACTGAAAGAAAGTCAGCATAGCTGAAACAGTAAGAATGGGGGCCCAGCTGGCGTGGCTCAGTGGTTGAGCATCAACCTATGAACCAGAGTTTCTGATTCAATTCCCGGTCAGGGCACATGCTTGGGTTGCTGGCTCAATCCCCAGTGAGGGGTGTACAGGAGGCAGCCGATCAATGATTCTCTCTCATCATTGATGTTTTTATCTCTCTTCTGCTCCCTTCCTCTCTGAAATTAATAAAAATATATTAGAAAAAAGGGTATGGGGAGCTTATGTACAAGCAGTGGTCCAACTATTATCTGACATGTATTAAAATATACACGACTACCTTAATTCTGTGTCCTTTTTAAGGATGCAGGAAAAAACTTGACAAAAGTAACAGAAATTAAACACACTTATGTATACATACATACAGACTTCACATACTCCAGAGAAAATTTTATTTGGCAAAGTCTAACTAATAATTCTACTTAGGGTTGAGTCTAGCCAACCACACGTTAAGGCCAGCTATGTAACCCTACTGTTTTAGCTCAAGCCTTAATCATTATTAACCCTAGCTCAGTCCCATCTCCCTGGCACTTTAATTCACAGATTACCTATGAAACCATCTTAGTGGATTTCAGGATTCCTAAATCAGGCAAACTCTGGCAATCACTGCCCCTGGCGAAGCAGCTTTCTAAGCCATCTAATTCCAACCCATCTGTACTCTGTGGCCCTGATCCTTTTATCCGCTGAACTTTATTTTTGGAAAGCAAGAATATAAGAGATTGCAACCAACTATATTACAAAAGTAACTTACTCCAAGGCTCTTTAAAATAGTGAGATCTTAGTTTACTTTAAATACAGTTTATTTTTATAAATATTACATTAATTATAAGTATGATTTTTCTCATGTAAGGAAAGGCATACCTGTATATGTTACTTTAGTGATTAAATTGGTGGTAACTATTTGTAGACTTTCTTCATTAGTCCACATTTCCATAAATGTAGCAAATTAAATTGTTCAGCTGAACTTGTAAGTCAAAATTAAAAGAAAAAAAAGATGGGATGGTGGATAAGCAGCCTACATTTGCCTATTTCACTGTATAAGCATCTTTGAACAAATAAATCTAGGGATAGTCATCCACTTCACAAGCTTCTTTTAAATAAGAATGCACACTTATAACACATATTGTTTAAAACAGTGGTCGCCAACCAGTAGTCTGCAGATCACTGGTGGTCCGTGAGGTCCGAAAGGTTGGCAACCACTGGTTTAAAGCATCAACAAGCAGACATCAAGGCTCAGACACAATGATATAGCATATTGGATTCCTGATCTGATACCTAGTCAGGATGGCTTTTACTTACACTTATAGAATCTGGCAGCGACATAGCCTGCAGGAGTGCCTAACAGCACCCATAGGACCACAGCACAAGTCATCAGTGCTCCTCTGTTGGCAGGTGACAAAAATCCCAGGCAAGCAAAAACTAAAAAACAAGTAATTTAAAGTTACACAATTTAGTCATTTTTTTGTTGTTGTGAAGTGATATAAGGCCCCACTTTTTTAGCCTGGCCAGGTAGCTCAGTTGGTTAGAGCGTAGTCCCAATACACCAAGGTTGGAGGTTTAATCCCCAGTCAAGGCACATATAAGAATCAACCAATGAATGCATAAGTAAGTGGAACAACAAATCAATGTTTATCTCTTTTCCTCTCTCTCTTTCAAACCAATCAATAAATTAAAAAAAAACACCCACACACTTTAAAAATAATAAACTAGACACAACTTCATGAAAGTACACTATCTTACCATGCAGCCATACTAAATCTTAGTAATATTTAAGGGACTGCATCAATAGATCATACATAAGGCAAGTTCCACTTTGGAAGAATCTGTAAGACCCCATTTCTCCTGTTATCAGAGGAGGCTGACCGAATGCTCATTAGTACTTTCAGCTCTTCTAAAATTCAAATATAGCTTTTAAAAATAACATCAATACATTACATTAGAAAGATCATACATCATGACCAAGTGGGATTTATTCTGGGGATGCAAGGATGGTACAATATATGTAAATCAATAAACGTGATACATCACATAAACAAATTGAGAGACAAAAATCATATAACCAAATCAATTGATGCAGAAAAAGCATTTGACAAAATCCAACACCCTTTCTCTTTTTATTTATTTTATTTTTCTTTATTGATTAAGGTATTACATATGTGTCCTTATCCCCCATCCCCCCACTCATGCCCTCCCAACACCCTTTCTTCAAAAAACCCTCAGCAAAGTGGGAATAGCGGGATCATACCTCAACATAATAAAAGCCTTATATTACAAACCTACAGCAAAAACTAAAACCATTTCCCCTAAGAACAGAAATAAGACAGGGATGCCCACTTTCACCACTCCTATTTGACATAGTACTGGAAGTACTAGCCATAGCGATCAGACAAGAAGAAGAAATAAAAGGCATCCAAACTGGAAAAGAAGTAGTAAAACTGTCATTATTCTCAGATGACATGATATTGTACATAGTAAACCCCAAAGACTCCATACAAAAACTACTGGACTTAATAAATGAATTCAGCTATGTAACAGGATACAAAATTAACACATAGAATCTATGGCTTTTTTATACACCAACTAGAGGCCCGGTGCAGGAAATTCATGCATTCAGTGGGGGGGAGGGGTCCTTCAGCCTGGCCTGCGGTCTCTCACAGTCCAGGAGCCCCGCAATTGATCGCCCTGCAGAGGGAGGTCCCGCCCACCGCTGCCAGCCGGGTAGCCTGGGCCTCCCTCATTGGGGCGATCGTGGAGCCCCCCACCGGTGGCCTGGGCCTCCCTCTGTGGGGTGATGGCGGGGCCCCCCGATCAATCGCATTGCCCCCACCTTGGCGGCGGCTGTCAGTGCTGGGTAGCCGCGGTGCCTGTGGTCATAGCAGTCAGTGCTGGATCGCTGCGGCACCCGCGGCAGTCAGTGCTGGGTCATCACAGTGCCCGCGACCCAGGAGGGACAGAGAGATCAGCAGTTCAGCCCACTCGCCAGTCCCCGCCCACCCGAGCCTGCTGTATGCAGCCTCGTGTTCGGTCGTCCGCTTGGCCGTTTTGGACATTATGGACCCTGGCTCTTTATATATTAGGATAATATTAGGATAATGAACTCACAGAAAGAGAAACTAAAAAAACAATCCCATTTACCATTGCACCAAAAAAGTTGATACCTAGGAATAAACTTAACCAAGGAGGTAAAAGACCTGTACTCGGAAAACTACAGGACATTGAAAAAAGAGATAGAGGAAGATATAAACAAATGGAAGAATATACCATGTTCATTGATTGGTAGAATCAATATCATTAAAATGTCCATACTACCCAAAGCAATTTATAGATTCAATGCAACCCCCACTAAAATACCCAGGACATATTTCACAAACCTAGAATAAACTCTCCAAAAAATTCATATGGAATAAAAAAAGACCCCAAATAGCCACAGCAATCCTGAGAAAGAAGAACAAATTTGGAGGGATCACAATAACAGATATCAAGCTATATTACAAAGCCACTGTTCTCAAAACTGCCTGGTACTGGCACAAGAACAGGCATATAGACCAATGGAGCAGAACAGAGAACCCAGAAATCGATCCAAGCCATTAATACTCAATATTTGACAAAGGAGGCAAGAGCATACAATGGTGTCAAGACAGTCTCTTCAATAAATGGTGCTGGGAAAATTGGTCAGATACATGCAAAAAAATGAAACTAGACCACCAACTTACACCATACACAGAAATAAACTCAAAATGGATAAAAGACTTAAACATAAGATAGGAAACTATAAAAATCTTAGAAGAATCAATAGGCAGCAAAATATCAGACATATGTTGTAGCAATATCTTTACTGATACAGCTCCTAGGGCAATGGAAATTAAGGAGAAAATAAACAAATGGGACTACATGAAAAGAGAAAGATTCTGCAAGCTTTTGAAGAAACCATCAACAAAACAACAAGAAAGCCCACTGTATGGGAGAACATATTTGCCAATGTTATCTCTGATAAGGGTTTAATCTCTAAAATTTACAGGGAACTTAACAAAAAGAAGATAAACAATCCAATCAAAAAATGGGCAAAGACCTAAATAGACACTTTTTGAAAGAAGACATAAGGAAGGCCAAGAGACATATGAAAACATGCTCAAAGTCACTAATCATCCAAGATGCAAATCAAAACAACGAGGTACCTGTCATTCTCACACCTGTCAGAATGGCTATCATCAACAAATCAACAAACAACAAGTGCTGGCGAGGATGTGGAGAAAAAGGAACCCTCATGCACTGCTGGTGGGAATGCAGACTGGTACAGCCACTGTGGAAAACAGTATGGAGTTTTCTCAAAAAAAATTAAAAATGGAACTGCCATTTGACCCAGTAATACCACTTCTAGGAATATATCCTAAGAAAACAGAAACACCAATCAGAAAGGATATATGCACCACTATGTTCATAGCAGCACAATTTACAATAGCTAAAATTTGGAAACAGCCTAAATGTTCATCAGCAGATGAGTGGATTAGAAAACTGTGGTATATCTACACAATGGAATACTATGCTGCTATAAAAAAGAAGGAATCCTTACCATTTGCAACAGCATGGATGGAACTGGAGAGCATTATAATGAAATAAGCCAGTCAGTGAAAGAAAAATACCACATGATCTCACTCACCCTATATAATAAAAGGCTAATACGCAAATAGACCAAATGGCGAAACAATCGAACAACCGGTAGCTATGACGTGCACTGATCACCAGGGGGCGTGTGCGAAACATGATGGGCGTTGGCTGCGGCGGGATGGTGGAGCAGGTGAGCGGGGGTGCCAAACCAAGGTGGGACACCGGGGTCTCTGTCATCAGGGCGAGCCTCCGGTGGTTACTGAAAATTCATTGCTCCTGCATGCCACAGTCCCACCCAGCGCTCGCATCTGCTGCTGGCACGGGCCCTGCTCACACCCACTGATGGCACCAGAGCTGCCGCTCGCACCCACTGCCAGCGCCGGTCCCGCTTGCACCCACAGCCGGCACCACTATTCACATCCACTGCTGGTGCCCATCACCGATCACGATCACTCAGCGCCATCAGCGGGTGTGAGCAGCAGCTGCCAGCCCCGATCGCCCCTGAGGGCTTCTCCACACCCCCCTGCTCCTTAGGGGCGATCGGGGCAGCAACCACCACTTGCACCTGCTGCTGGTGCCAGCCCCAATCGCTCTGTGCCATCAGTGGGTGCGAGTGGGGCTGGTGCCATCAGTGTGTGGGGGTGGTGGCAGCAGGAGCGGGGCTGCCAGCAGACAGGGGACCGGGGGGCTGCAGCAGGAGGGGCCAGGCGGGGGTGCAGAGGATGGGCTGAGACCCACCCCTGTGCCTACCACAGCCTCACAGCCCCCAGTTCCTTTCAAGGTGCATAAATTTGTGCACCTAGTTTATGATAATAAAGAACATTATAAACTGATGAACAAAAATAGATACAGAGGCAGAGAAGCATCGAACAGAATGTCAAACTACAGCAGGAAGGCTGGGGAGGGTTGGGGGGGAGGTAAGAGATCAACCAAAGGACTTGTATGCATGCATATAGGCATAACCAATGGACACAAGACACTGGGGCGGGGGGCGGGGGACGACGACATGAGGGCATGTGCCAGGGAGTAGGGGAGGCTGGGGGAAGGTCAATGGGGGGAAAAGGGAGACATATGTACTACTATTTATATAATACTTTAAACAATAAAATTAAATTAAAAAAAACAAACAAACAGTGGCACATCTATACAACGGAATACTACACTGCTGTAAAAAAGGAACTTTTACCATTTGCAACAGCATGGATGGACCTGGAGAGCATTATGCTAAGTGAAATAAGCCAGTTGGAGAAAGATAAGTATCACATGATCTCACTCATTTGTGGAATATAATGAACAACATGAACTGATGAACAAAAATAGATCCAGAGACAGAGAAACACCAAACAGACCATCAAACCTCAGAGGGAAGGCAGGGGAGGGTTGTGGGGAAGGTGCAAGAGATCAACCAAAGGACTTGTATGCATGCATGCATATTGCATAACCAATAGACACAAACACTGGGGCGGTGGGGGCTTTTCCTGGGGGGTGGGAGTGGCCAGGGAGGGATCAATGGGGAAAAAAGGAGACATATGTAATACTTTAAACAATAAAAAACAACAACAAAAAAAATAATAACATCAATAAAAATATTCCCACTATGAAATATTCTCACTTTTTGTTGGTTTTTAAAGGTCCTCTGGGGTGAAAAAACCTTGTAACATTCAAACATAAGACACAAGACAGAATCTAATCAGAGAATAAAATAGGGAAAAAAGATTTCATAGTAATATTAACTTTTTGAATACAAGTTGCTGAAAGACCTGATCAGACACTTTGGGAAATTCTGGCTCCTACCCTTATTCAGTTGGTTAGTTTTATTTGTTCTTCTCTGTATAACCCTCTCTACTAATAAAAGGCTTCTAACTTTAAGCTAGAACTCAGAAGTTATGACTTGTACAGAAAGTCAAGTAGTTTTCTAATCCCAGGAACAAGAAAGTTCCTGGTATTTCCCCTGAGGTGCACATAACCAAGTACATGTTCATGCACACCTTCTGATCAGCATGGAGGGGGCAAGAGGAGAAATTCATAATCAGCAGGAAAATAGGATAACGTCAGATCTACCAGCTAATATGCACTCCGCCCCCCGGGACTGAGAAATGGACTGTTCTGAGGCTGAAAAGTTCATATTCAAGCTTTTAAGGGAAATGATCCCTATCATTTGCTATCCTAAGCTCTCTGAAACTTTCCTTCCTCACAATTCATTTCCTAGCTAACCCAAACAAAGACCAGACAGTGGCAGAAGGCAGCTCCAAATAAAAATTTAAAGAAGAATTTTACCTTCAAGCATCTATTCTGCTCTAACTCCACCCTGGTTCTCTGGTAGTCTAGTGCTTTCATACTACCTGGCAGTGTCCAGGTATTTCATGACTTGTCCCATCCTACCCTCTTCAGTGTAATATACTTACTAATTGTAGCCCTACCCATAGCAGCTGCATCTCCTTACTAAATAAATACATATATTCTAGTTAATCTTCAAATTAGTCTTCAAACTGAACCTGGAGATGTAAGTCAGTAGTTCATGTTCAGGTGCCAGACATTTCAAAGTGATAATCCTCTTTGTAAAGCACTTATGTAGTTAAAACTTATTTTTTGTTCCTTTTAAAAGGACCTCTGGGGTGAAAAAGCCTTGTAACATTCAAACATGAGAGACAAGACAGAATTTAATCAAAGAATAAAATAGGGAATAAGTAAATCATAAAAATTTGGAATTTTACTAACAGAAAATGACTTTAGTATTAAATATTTATATGCACTGAACATAAGAACAAATGTTCACTGAAAAAATTATTAAAAGGTCAGTGGTTTCTGAATTCTTCTAGTAATATTCATTTGTTACTGTTCATCATTAACAGGCAACATGAAGGAAACATAAAAAAAATAAATGCAAAATTTAGGAAATTCTATTCAAACATTTTTTTCTCTTAAAATTAGGAAAACTGGAGGACCTTGGAAATAAGAGTATCAGAACTACTCCTGTTGCCAATCAATACCTCTAAATTAAGTCTATTTTAAAAAATTGATTGATCTAATTGACAAAAATTAAGTAAAATTCCTGAAGATTTTCAGGTGGCACAGGAGATCCATTCCTCCCCGACCCCGAGGAGGATCTTTCCTGAACACTGCTAGGGAAAGACAGAGGTCTTGCTTCCTAAAATCCTTCCAAGATGAGAAAGGTATACAAAAATCTTCCTGCCCTACTCACTCTTCTTCTTTGGGTCTTTTTCACTGAATGTCTTGGGATCTAATCATACTGCTCCCAGTGAGGCAGAACAGTCAGCCTGCATGACCCTGCTTCCAAGCCACCCAGACTCAGACTCAGATGATGTTTCAGGACCTAGTCATCTCCGGCTGCAGTGCTGCTCTGACAGAGGCTGGACAGAGATATGAAGGGTCAGCTTTTGGGCACAGCTAATCCCACCACCAGTCACGTACAGCCAAAACACAGATTTAAATACCAAAAGGACTCTTAGAGACAGCTAGCCTAGCTACCTCACTTAGAAAAACTGGCTTTCAAGCAATCTATCTATAATTATAAAAGCGTAGTATGCTAATTAGACCTGACGTCCTTCCTTCCGGACAAAGCTGCAGTGGGCGGGGGCCGTGGCAGAGGCCCCCAGCTATGGCAGCAGACGGGGGCCGGGGCCAAGGCCCTTGCACGAATTTCGTGCATTGGGCCTCTAGTTATTTAGAAAAAGTATTTTCTATTTAATTTGCACTTAATACTTACACAGAGTCACAAATGTCATAATTAAAATCTGTGTTCCCGATCCTAGAAAGACTGACAGCAGCATCCCTTTTCTTGGAGGACGGAATATATCACCATGAACTAATTTCCAGCCAAATTCTTCCTGGGCATCCTCCTAAAAAGAAAATGAAATTGTTTGTCATGTGATATCACCAAGACAACTAGACAGTTTATTCACAGTTGAATAGACTGATACAGAAAAATTTTTTAAAACTTACAAATGTTAATATTTATTTCAATTTTGAAATAAAGCTTGAATTATGGAGCTTTACAGTTTTCCTGAATTGTTTTAAAGGAATGCTGTGTGTTATAGTCTACTAATACTATAGTTACAAAGAAATTTTAAAAAGAAATACAAAGATGTTATACCTACCTAGTTCTAGTCTAAGCTTTATGATCCATCTTAATGTTTTAATTTTTAATCACACTCTATCCTTTTCAACCTACAATCATTAATCTCCAAAATAAACTAGATCTCATACCTATTTTGCTGGTACACAACACTTACACACACACTGGGAATTAGACTTTACCTCGTCATTTACGAGGAATGTACAATTTAAGTTTTATTAAAAGTACAAGGGCTCTAAGTGGATTAAATAAAATTATATTTGATACTGGCTTCAAAGTAATTGGGGGTGGGGAAAGAGTAGGTGGGATTCTACAGATAAAACAAAACTGAACATGAGTTGGTAACTGTTGGCCCAGGGTGATGGGTCTACTAATCTCCTTGCCAGTATGAATGTCTGTGTTAAAAGTATGGGCGGAAAAAAAAAAAAAAAAAAAAAAAAAGTATGGGCGGAAATTATATGCATCCCTTCTTTTAGGTGATGTAATACATTAGCTAGACAAGGAACCATTTCTGATTACTTTTTTATTGAACAAGTATACTGAAACATTCAAACAATGTAAGTGAAAGCTAAGTTTCCAATAGAGAGTTAGGTCCCCTTTCTTGGAATAAACAAATGTGACTAGTTTTTATTATTGTTGTAGAGATATTCTACCTATATAGAAACAAATGCATAAATACTTTCTTCTTTCCCCCACAAATGGTAGCATATTATATGCCACTAGTAGTCCTGCACACGAATCCGTGCACCAGTAGCTCACTGCCGCCCTCCAGAAGCTCTCCGCCAGCTGCCCCGCCCTCCTGTAGCTCCCCCCAACCCCCCAGCCCCCCATCATAGCTTGCTGCCTTGCCCCCTCCTGTAGCTCTCCGCTGCCCGCTTGTAGCTCCCTGCCCCACCCTCCTGCTGATCTGTGATCCCGTCGTTACTCGGTCGGTCATTACACTTCACGGCATAACAACCATTTGCATATTACATCTTTATTATATAGGATATTTCATACCTTATCTTTTTAGTCTAATAGTATCATGCAGTGCTGTTCCACATTTGTATATACAGCGTTGCCTTGTTCTTTTTAATGCTTACAAAGTATATTCCACTGAATGAATATTCCATAATTGAAATCTACTATTATAAACAACATATATTCATTGTTTTAAGATAAAAAATAACAATAGTAAAATCCTTTACATCCTGACTAGTTTCTAGAAATGGAACTGTTGGGTCAAATTACATTATAATCTAACATTGCCAAACTGCTTTCCATAACTTACACCAATTTATATTCTTATAAACTGTGCATCAAAGTCCTCATGTCCTCAATCCCCAACACATTATCATATCAAACATTTAAACTTCTGCTAATGTGCCAGGTGAAAAATCTTGCAATGCAGTTTTAATTTGCAGTTCTCTTATAATAAGTGATGTTGTATCTTTTTATATGTTTCAGAACCATTTGTATTTCTTTTTTATAGACTTTTCATGTACCTTGCCCAGTTTCTTACTGGATGGTTGATTGTTTTTAGGATTTCTTTATTTAGGAATTAAACAATTTGTGTTTTTAATAGGTGTTAAAATATTTTTCCATTTAATATTTATCTTTCTACTTAGGTATTTTTTGCTATTCAGATTTTTAAATGTAGCATTTATTTATTTTATGGCTTCTGGCTCTCTGTCATACTTATAAAAATAACCTCACATGTGTAGTACCATTTTATTGTGTCACATTTTCATTTAAATCATTAATTCTTTTTTAAAAAATATTTTTTAAAATATATTTTATTGATTTTTTTACAGAGAGGAAGGGAAAGGGATAGAGAGAAACATCAATGAGAGAGAAACATCGATCAGCTGCCTCCTGCACACCCCCTACTGGGGACGTGCCCGCAACCAAGGTACATGCCCTTGACCGGAATCGAACCTCGGACCTTTCAGTCCGCAGGCCGACGCTCTATCCACTGAACCAAACCGGTTTCGGCTAAATCATTAATTCTTTAAATGTAAGGAATAAAGTTGGTCTTTACCTTATTTATCTCCCCAGATAGCCACTCACTTTATTCAATACTATGTATCCAATCTGTTTTTTAAAATATACTTTTGTTAATCTCCAATTTCAGACTCATATTACTAGATACAGAAAATGTTTTTTTGGAATTTTTTGGTTTACCAATCCTTCTAAATCTCTTTAGCATTGGTTTTTATTCATTTACTAGAGGCCTGATGCACGAAATTCATGCAAGAGTAGGCTTCCTTCCACTGGCTGCCGGCACCGGCTTCCCTCACAGCCCCAGCTTCATCCGGAAGGTCATCTGGAAGGACATACGGAAGGATGTCCTGTCTAATTAGCATATTATGCTTTTACTAGAGGCCCGGTGCACGAAATTCGTGCACGGGGGTCCCTCAGCCCAACCTGCACCCTCTATAATCCAGGAGCTCTCAGAGGATATCCTACTGATGGCTTAGGCCCACGCCCCATGGTTATCTGCTCTCTGCGGGGCCTGGAGGTTTCCCTGCAGCCATGGAGAGGAAGCCCCCATGACCTGCTGTCGCTCTCTGCCTGCTGCCGCCATGTGCCATGTGAAGGAAGCCCCAATGCCCTGCAGTGTGCTCTGTCTGCCGGGCCTGGGGGCTTCCCAGACATGGACACACTAAGGAAGCCCCATGCCCTGTTGTCCAGGCTCTGTCTGCAGGGCCTGGGGGTGTTCCCACCGCCACTGCCCACTAAGGAAGCCCCCAAGCCCTGCTGTCTGGGCTCTGTCTGCCATGTCTGGGGACTTCCCTGCCACTGCCCCACTAAGGAAGCCGCCAGGCCCGGCATGCAGGGCCTGGCGGCTTCCCGGCTGCTGAGATCAGGAAGCTGCCATGCCCTGCTCTGCTGGCACTGGAGTCTTCCCGATCACCCACCGGCTCTGTGTGCGCAGGGCCTGGCGTCCTCCTGATCGCCGAGGCGACCATCGGGAAGACCCCAGGCCCTGCTCCTCCGCCGGCTTTGTGTGCGCAGGCCTGGCGGCTTCCCGCTGCCGCAGCGACCATCGGGAAGACCCCAGGCCCTGCTCCTCCGCCGGCTCCGTGTGTGCAGGGCCTGGCGGCTTCCCGCTGCCGCAGCACTAAGGAAGACGCCATGCCCTGCTCTCAGTGCTCTGTTTGCTGGTGGGACAGGCCAGACACTCCAGCAGCAGGGCTGAGGGAACTGGGCGCCGCCATCTTGTGGGTATGGGGCCGCCATTTTGTCGCGGAGTGATGCCTAATTTGCATATTACTCTATTATTAGATAGGATTATTATAGATTGTGTTTTCTGCTAAAGTAATTCTATAGAAATTCCTGCAGTGAAGGTCTGTTTGTGGTCAACTGTATTTCATCTTTATTTCTGAAAGATAGCTTCTCTGGATATTTAATGCTATGTAAATAATTTCTCTCACCAATTTAAAGATATTCTGTCTTTGAGCTCCTACTGCTAGTTTGTTTATTCTTTGTTGATCCTCTGCCTGATTTTTGTCACAGTTGATCTAGGTGTGGATTTATTTGTATTTAGTCTGCTTGGGATATATTGTTTCCTGTATCTATGGATTCTAATCTTTCATCTGTTCTGTAAACCTATTACTTTTCCATATATTTTATACTCTGTATCTAATAGTTCTAGTATCTGAAATCTTGGGGGGGGGGGGGTGTCTAAATCTGTTGTTTATTATAAATTTTTGTGAATTTCTACTAATAGACCATATTTTGTTGATCTTAAATTGTGAGAATCCTGTAGCTAAATTTGGAAAACTTTCCTTCAGAGAATTTCTACTTGAATCTGCCAAGAATCAAAAGGCACTTACAAAGCTAGCATCATTTTGCCCTCCCTACTCCCCTTCAAGAAGCCAGGCTTAATTTAATGTAGGAGAAGACTGAGGTTCAGCTCCCTCACTAATGACCTAAGATTTAGTTTCTCAATTGATTAAAGACTTTATATAAGCATTGCCTTCAAGGAGAACTTTGACCTCCCATGCTTGTGTTGCTTCCTGCTCTGGACTCAGTGCACTTTTCTGGAAGGGGGCGTAGCGCAGTGGGGGGAGTCCTTAGATACGTTTCTTGCCTACCTCGAGCTCACCATGCGCCAACAAATGTGGTACATAAAGGACTGACTAGTTTATTCATTTATTCAACAAATATTTATTCAGCACCAATTATATGCTCAGAACTGTTCAAAACACCAGTGATACTACAGTGAGTGTAACAGAAAAATCCCCGTTTTCATGAGTATGTGTTCTCATTGGGAAGATAGACAGTAAGTAAACAAAATATGTAGTACATTAGATGGTGGAAGTGCTATAGAAAAAAATCAGGAAGTATGGATATGTATGTGGGGTGGAGAACATGGGAAGATCATATTTCAGTAAAGACTTGAAGGAGGTAAGGAAACCAGACATGTAAATATTTGAGGGATGAACATTTGAGGTATAGAGAAAAGCAATGATCCTTCCGGACTATTGTAAAGACTCTGGCTTTCACTCTGAGTAAAATGGAAAGCCACTAAAGGGTTGTGATCAGGAGTAAATGATCTGATTTATGTTTGAACAGATTTGCTCTGACTGCTACAGCAAGACACTGGAGGTAGGAAAAGAATGGAAGGAGGGTTGCCCTGACCTGTATCCCATGGCACACTTCTGATTAAATTAACCCTTTCCACTGTTTTTTCTCTCGATTCCTTTATTCTAATGCTAACCGTGTCGAGTCACACTCGACATCCGAGTGCAAAAGGTTAAGAAAATGCCACTAACTCAGTGATTATTTGGAAATGCCAATTATGAACAAAGTATCTTGAAGTTATTTTAATAAAATATGTAATAAAACAATAAAAAATCATGAGAAAGGATTATAGAATAGAGGTGCTAAAAAGCTTATAAACATTAACATGTTCTTTTCTAATTAGAAGATGACAGAAAGGTTAAGAGGGAAGGCTAAGAGGCTGGGGAAGAGAAAACAAGAAAAATCTGAGTTTTTTTGTATTTATGACAAGTCACTGTGGTTCTTATGGAAATTTTGTTAAATAGCTGTTATAAATGAAAAGCTATAAAATGTATAACATTATGCAACTTAAAATGTTTGAGAATAAATGAGGACGGGACAGTAAGTTACTTTGAATATACCAAAAGGTAGAAATGATAAAGGTTCAATTAAAATAAATTTTAAAAATTAAATATACACACAAATAAAAATTTGGGAGTTATTTCATTCAACTTTGCTGTTTCACACACTGAGTGTATGCTGGGAATGGAGTATCTGAAAGACCTGACAGCATATAAGTTAAAAAGAGGACAGAACCAGCTGTCACCTACATTCTGCACCAAAATACTGACACAGATGAGGCTGTGAACAGTTCAGTTCTCTATGCTGTGGTGAGTGACTTTCTAGAAAATGCAAATTCTTAACGATCATTTTCTTATTTGAAAATGTGAATTCAGGATAACTTTTGAGAAGAATCCTATATAATAAAGAGCTAATATGCTAATAGTTGTGATGCCCTCATGCCGTAACAACCATTCAGCAGGAGGCTGCGTGCAAGGCGGGGTGGAACTGCCACATTGCTCCAGAGACAGGGCAGAAGGGGGGAGGTGCCCAGAGAAGGTGGGTGTCAAGGCTGGGCAGTGGGCAGGTGGGCGAGGTGTGCACAGGTGGGCAGGGCCGCGCTTTCGCACACTGGGCTTCTAATGTTTTAAAAGCACATTCTACCTAAAGTTATTATTTAAAACCTTTCCATATTGGGGGAACCATTTTGCAAAATACGTAATTATTGAGCCACTATTCTGATCGCCTGAAATTAATACAAAATAATACTGAATATAAACTGTAATTGAAAAATTAAAAAAAATCAAACCTTTCCCAAGAAAATATAAAGACATTTCTTGGAACAGAAGAATGGTTCAAATGTTTCACTCACCGTAGAATCCATCTGATTATATCTGGCAATATCTTTATGCAGTGTCCGTAGCATAATCATAGCAACCATTCCAGACAAGAAGAGGACAATGACCAGGGAATTCATAATGCTGTAGAAAAACACGTCAGGATTAATCTGTATCTTAATCTTTGCAACAGTGAAACTCCTTTTTAAGTTGTTTACTAAATAACATTAGTACAGTATTTTTCAAAATAAAAATTTTACCTAAAATTCAACAAATTTAATGAACTGTATTCTGCTATGTGTCCTTCCAGTGTATACATAACTTTGTACACTTATAACATAGTTTTGTGGTCTGCTGAGAACTAGAATTTTTTTCCCCATGGTCAGCATCCTATATAATAAGAGAGGAATATGCTAATTATCCATTACGCCGTGAGGCGTAACGACTGGATCACGGATCTGCAGGAGAGTGGGGCAGTAAACTACAAGCGGGTGGTGGAGAACTACAGGAGGGGGCAGGGCAGCAAGCAAGTGGGAGGCGGAGAGCTACAGGAGGGGGCAGGGCAGCAAGCTATGGGGGGACAGGGGGAGATACAGGAGGGCGGGGCAGCAGGCAGAGAGCTACAGGAGGGAGGCAGCGACCTACTGGCACCCGGATTCGTGTGCAGGTCTACTAGTTATTAAATAACTAGGGTGCCCAAATCAGTGCAACACAAGCTGTAAGAATCAACAAAGGACTGATGGACTGATCTGTTTCTCAAGAAATTTAGCGAAGAACAAATTTACTCAGTAAATTAATGAATGTCAAAGGATAGTTAGCAAAGTAGAAAAAGGAGAGTAATAGCACCATGAACAGTTTTCTAGATAAAAGTTTTGAGTCACTCTTTTAAGAGAGAATAAATAGTCATAACAATAGCAGTAGCTTGTTTATTGAGCACTCTTCCTTTCCAGGTAAGGTGCTCAAATGCTCTGTTTCATTATTTCCTTTAACCCTTAGAACAGTCCCATGAGGCAGCTATTTCTAGATTAAGAAATGGACTCTGGAAAATGGAGTGACCTGGTCTGACTCATAACCAGTAACTTAAATCCAGGATTGAACCCATCTCTGATTTAAAAGGTCAGACTTTTGAATAACTGAGGAGAATTAGAGTGAATCAGATGTTTAAAGGAACAAAGAGTAGAATAAGTATAGAGCAGAAAGCAGATTAATTATAGTCTTACCTAAACCACTGAATGTGGGTATGAGGCATAGATTCCAGAATATAGTCCCATCTAGATGCCCACCTGATCTCTTTATCTTCCTACAGGGATTAAAAACAAAACAAAACTCTTTAAATAAGCATTTGCTGACAAAATATATTAAGAATTCCCAAATTTCCATTCTCAGCTTGACCTTCCATTCAACCAACAAATGTAATTTCTTATTATCATAATTTGGGTTAGATATGAGATTCAGGGAGTTTCAATTTACTTAAGTCTCAGGAAAATCAGGATGAGATTAAATAGTAAATAAAAAATAATAAGAGTTCCTACAGGTACCTACTTACTTGTACTTTTCCAAAATCTTGCTTTAAATTTTAAATAGTAAGGGTGTATTTTAGATGTTAAAATTTAGGGCTATATTTAATTTTTTTTTCCAGAAAATTGAGTGGAATAACTTATTTGCTTTGACGCCATCTATCTACGCCTATAAGACACTTAAGTAGACCAAATTATAACCTAGGCACACTGAACATCTGGCAGTTGTCACCCACACGGAGCTCTTAATACCTAGAAAGAAATATATACTGTTTATTATACTAGGCTTACAAAATTACACACTATATGGGGATAGTAAATGTCACAACTAAACTGGATTGCCAAAATAGTTTATTAAAAATAGGGGTGGAATATTGCCTAAGATCCTCATAAAATAAACTTTTACTTTCCTCCTAAAAAACTTCTCCATTAATGAAAACACTCCCCCCTTGAATTCCCTAAGAACCTATATAGATCATCTACCATCAGGAAATTTTTAATTTAAGTTTACTACAGGCCCAGTGCACGAAATACATGCACGGGTAGAGTCCCTAGGCCTGTCCCTGATCAGGGACAATCAGGGCCTCCGGCTGCCGGCCAGGGCCTCTCTTCACTGGCTGCCGGCTGTTGGCAGGGGCCTATCTTCCCTGGCTGCCAGCTGCCTGCTGGGGCCTTCCTTCATTCCAAGCCACCCCGTGGTGGTCAGCGCACATCATAGTGAGCGATTGAACTCCCAGTCTTCCAGTCAAACTCCCAAGGGGACACTTTCCATATTAGCCTTTTATATAGATACTCAAACCCAGATTTAAAAATGGTGTTTTTCCCAAATGCTTGTAGCATATATCTTTGACAATTTCACACCAACTTCTAAGCCTATTTTCTACCTTTTGCTTTATATGTATCTCTTATGGCTTAATTAATCGGACTCAATTCTCCAAGTTGCTATGCTTCTCATTTAAATGAAGACTTAGTTTTGAGTGTGATTATATTGCCTGGTGCACTGATAAACTATTCCACAAATCAGCTCATTAAAAGCTTATATATTTGACAAATTTAATCATTAATATTTTAATTAGTTTAAGTAGTATGAATTTAAAATCAATTTCTAAGTTACATCAAAAATAAAAACAAACTCACCTTGAAGCTAACAGAGTAAGTATAGGCAATTTTGATCTCCCCAGAGGCCTTGTTACTTATATCCATGGGGGTTTTAGAGCAGTCTGGTTTATCTATATTGGTATGTTTGAAACTGTGGGAAGAAACATTTTGGAAAGATGCTGATAAAGTACAGTTTCAAAAAATGGGGTAAAGGTTAGAGATTTTGTAAATATTTCATAATGCTGAAAATCAAACATGAAATTATTCATGTCACATTTAATAGTATAAAACATTTACTTCACTCAGATAATGGGCTTAGTTATAAGAATGGATACAGCCCTAACCAGTCTGGCTCAGTGGATAGAGCATCGGCCTGTGGACTGAAGGGTCCCGGTTTCGATTCCCGGTCAAGGGCATGTACCTTGGTTGCGGGCACATCCCCAGTAGGGGGTGTGCAGGAGGCAGCTGATCAATGTTTCTCTCTCATCAATGTTTCTAACTCTCTATCCCTCTCCCTTCCTCTCTGTGAAAAATCAATAAAATATATTTTTAAAAAAAGAATGGATACAAATTATTACTCAAAATTAGGAACAAACTTTTGAAAACACTATACTTGAAAAGCATTAAATAATCTTAAACAATCAATCAAAGAAACAAACAATGAGGGAGTTTAAATTAACTGCCATCTTATTATGGGGTGCATTTCTTTACCACCAGTGAAAATGGCTAATTCAATTGGTGGTGGTGGGGATGTTCCTGGAAAAAATGGAATACTCAATCAAAAAAACCTCACAAATAACTAATAGGTACTTTAACACTAAAAAATTGACAAGCTAAAAAGATGCCCTTTTAATGACTTGTCATATACTGGCATCTAACACTGCATGGAGACTTTCAAAATGACAGCACTAATCAGCTCATCTAGGCCTCTGATGAGAGGTCAAGCTGCAAATATTTGAAGCAATGCTTTTCCATAGTAAAGGGAACTCTGTTCCAAACACCTCACATTTTCCATTCCAACCTGACATGGAAAAGTCAAAACTTCCTGACTTAAAAACAAAACAAAAAAGCACTTTGGCTTGACCACTTGACCGCTGACAAAAAAAACCCCTGGAACTCAGTAACAAATCATGCCAAAGGGAGTTTTAGTAAAATCAATCCTGAAATGCCAGATTATATGCTAGAATACTGATTAAGGGAAAAGTTAATAAGGCCTCCTGAAATATTTAGTCTTTGTGTCTAAATTTCACTTATATTTAATTACTTGTTATGTTTGTAAAGTTACCTTTTTGGTTCAAGTTTAGCAGCCACTAATCTTGCTCCCATGGACCCAGTTTCAACAACGTGGTAGTGTATTTTTATGTCAACGTGGTTGAAGATGTAAAATGTATCTCTTTCATGGAAATCTGACTGTGGAACAGAATTTAAAGTTAAAGGTAGAAACTGGCTATATAAGAGTTAAAACATAAAAATTAGTCACAACAACTAGGAACATTTACGCTTAGGCAGGATATTAATCCTTCCCAATAAAAATATTTCAGTTTTAAGCTTAAACTCTTTATAAGCCAAACTAATTGGCAGAGGTACAAATTACATTTCTTTAATGTTTTAATTCTTACATAAAACTTAATAAGTGCTTGTTATAAAGGATACATCTAATATTGTCTAGGTTTTCACAATATAACTTACAAAATAAATTTTAAAATATTACATTTTAAGTGTGCTAAAACTTAAACATTTTAACACTTTTCCTCCATGGAAGTTTATAACTTCAGTCTAAACTAATAACCTAAATTATTCCAGTGTCTCTGGTCAACTCTCACTAAAGTGTTCACTGATATAACCAATTTCATGACCAAGCTCATGCTAACTTCTAACAAGTCATATTCATTAAGAGATTAAATCAGGGTGACCTGATTACACAAAATTTAATTTAATATACATCTCCAATAATTTTAATTACTTTCTATATTGATGTCTTCACTTTATTATGACCTCAAAGACAGATACCTTTTAAAAAAGGTGTAAAATCCAACTTTTGCAACACATAGACTTAAATTTGCAATACAAATTTCATGGATTTACATTGAGATCTTTTTGGCACTACATTATCTATACATTTTTATACATAAGATTTATGAATCTAACTTTTAACAGAATCAGAACGGACAAAGTCCTAGCCCTCTGCACGTAACACACACTAAGTAAATGCTGAACTAAATCTGAATTATTTTTGTTCCAGAGTTAAATTTACACACTGTTAATCTGACTTCGGTTTAAGATCTAAGTAGTTGTAATTCAGAACATCTGAACTGCACTCATTTGATGAGTATAACAATTAGGTCTGGGTAAAGAATGAATCTTTCTACCAAAAACCATATTTTAAAAAGAAGCATAGAGCCCAGGTGATGTGGCTCAGCTGGTTGAGCTTTGTTCCATGCACCAGGAACATGGTTCGATTTGTGGTCAGGGCACATGCCTGGGTTTTGAGCTCGATCCCCAATAAGGGGTGTGCAGGAGGCAGTGCATCAATGTTTCTCTCTCACTGATGTGTGTGTGTGTGTGTGTGTGTGTGTGTGTGTGTGTGTGTGTCTCCCTTCTTCTCTCTGAAATCAATAAAAACGTATTTTAAACAGAAGCATAGCATTTTTATCACAAACTTACATTAATAACACAGGCATCTTTAGCACGGCCTTTATCTGTAATGTAACAGCCAATAGGAAATCCAGGATTACAGTACTTCTGACCATCTTCGACATCATAACACCATGTTACAGGCATATTATCCACAATCCTACACACAGAAATAAAAATCAAGTTAGTAATAACTAAAAATAACTAAGAATTACTGCCCAAATATGTCATCACTTCATAAAAGTTAATGAAATGTGGTATTTCATAAGTAATAGCATTATGCCAATATTTGATATACTGTAGTGAAGAAAAAAAAGTTTATAGTTGAAACTATAAATGTACATAGGAGAGGAAGTTTAATTAATTGATTTACTGCAATTGCTAATTTAACAATATCCTTATTTAGACACCTAAGTATAATGGTCTTTTAGCAGAACACTTACAAGCTTACTAAATAGATGCAAAGCAATATATCTAGTTCCTCAGGAAAAATTTATGGAACAGAATAGAAGCAAATGTCTTTTATTACTCAGGCAATTCAATAAAAAGGAAAAGAATATAATTGCAAGATATGGGAAAATATTTAACTTAAGAGCCAGGTGGAAAAGTGAAAAATATAGTATTTCTAAAACTGCGTAAATCCAACTTATGTCTAAAAGAAATGCTGCGATAAAGCTACAGAAACAGATCCTTCAAGTTCTATAGTGAAAAAGAACTTTTTAAACAAAAAATGATAAAAATAAAGAATAAAGTTCTGTAGCATTGTGTAACTAACTACATTAAAGTCCGAACATGTGGTCCCCTATGCCCAGAACACACTGCAGGATACAAATAAAAAAATTACTGAAAATATACTAGCTGTATTACAGTCATAAGACAACACTCCAGGGCATGTTTTATTTGTTAATTAATGTATGCCGTAGGAAATAAAATTATGATTTTATATTTCCCCCAAGGTGAACATTAATGATCTAATAAAACATGTCTGGTCACATTTAAATGCTATTTAATAGTACCCAATGTACCAAGTTTTAAAATCACCTATACTATTAAGTTGCTTATTATTATAACCAGCAGGCTAGTGGTTTCCATGAAAAAACACACACACAAAAAAAAACACACTATAAAATATTAGAAGCATGAAAGCAATGCTTATAAATAATTCAGATTTTTCTGAAGGCCTAAATAATCAGTTAATTGCCTTAATTTTTTAGAGGATGAAGTTCAATCAATGAACATATACTACCAACATATTAAATATTAGAGGCCCAGTGCATGAATTGGTACAGGTGGGGTCCCTCGGCCTGGCTGGTGATTGCAGCCAATCAGGGTGGCAGAAGGTTGGCCAGGGGGAGGGGCCACGGGAGGTTGGCCAGCTGGGGGGAGGGGCCATGGGAGGTTCCAATCCGGGCCATCGGGGCCGGCCAGCCGGGGGGGGGGGGGGGGGGGGGGGGGATAGGGGCCACAGGAGGTTGGCTGGCCACGAGGAGGGGCCAAAGGTGGTTAACCAGCTAGAGAGGCCGCAGGAGGTTGGCTGTGGGAGCACAATGACCACCAGGGGGCAGCTCCTGTGTTAAGTGCACGTAATAGCGACCGGTTGACCAGTTGTTTGGTCGCTTAGGCTTTTATATATATACTAGAGGCCCAGTGCGCACGAAATCGTGCATGGTTAGGGTCCCTAGGCTTAGCCTGGCCTCCGCCGCCCTGCGACGCTACGTGAAGCTCCCTGCCCTGGGACGCTCCGCAAAGGTTGCTGCTGCCCCTGCGAAGGTCGCCGCTGGACGCTCCATGAAACTCCCCCCGCCCTGCAACTGCTCTGCAAAACTTCCCTGCCCTGCGACTGCTTCGCGAAACTCGCTGCTGCCTGGGTGACTGCTCCACTAAGCTCACAGCCACCCCACAAAACAGCCCACCACCACCGCTCAACAGTCCCCAGTCCCGCCCCACCACCAGCCCCCCATTATGGTGAGTTGCTCGGGGGCTGGGGGAGAGGGGGAACCTAGAGGTGCTCCATGCACTTCATGGTGACCGCGCCTATTCGGTCATGACGCCGCCTAGCTCTTTATATATATTAGGATATAATATCTTTAAGCTGTCATATCAGAGAAAGTACCACATAAAAATTATAGTGCTAGTTACATAAAAAGAAATTAAGTGGCATTTTAGGTTTTTAAAAAAGCAAACATCCTATATTAATCATTTATCTAATAACCTGACACAATAAACCTTTCCCTGGTAATAGGAAGCATTAAAAAACAAACAAAATACAACTAACTCTTGGAAATAAATGTAAAAAAATTAAAGAGTATCATTTTCAATTACTGCCTTGCTTGCTAAGTTAGGGAGTAGTAGTTATTTGAATTTATAAAACAAAAAAATATTAATATCATATTTTCAATCTCATAATGAAAAAGAGAGTAAGGAGAGGACTCAAAAGGATAAAGGTTGAATAACTGGTCCAATTATTTTACCATTAAGGACTCCTTTCCATTATTTCCCTCTATCCTTCATGGATTCCATTTGAAATACTTCTATCAATCAAACTTCATTTATCAATAACTCATTTTTCTAAATAAATTCCCAGAATTTCTGAGAATGGAATAACCTATGTTGCTAAAATACATTCAGAAAATTGCAACCAAAAGCAAAGAAAGGTGGCATCTAATTTATTCTATGTGATTCCAACCTGAGTAAATTTACATTACTCATTAGATTTTTAAATTGTAAAAATAGCACATCATTCTCCTTTGCTAGCTTGGTGGGTTCCAGGATTGAAATTCACTAGACTAAAAATCTTCAAAGACTTTTCTGTCAAAGAAGCTACAGTCCAGTGGTTCTATGATACTAAGAAAACTTAAGTACTCTGATAGCTAAAGAATTATACTTTTATAAATAAGTGTCACAAAGTTTTGGAAACTTAGGCAAGAAGTATAATTACAAACCAAGTAGAATATAGCTGAAAGGAGTTCAAGTGTCTAGTGCTAGTATCAAAACACTATCTCTGTCTTTCCCCCTGCCTTCCACTCTGTCTAAAAATCAATGGAAAAAATATCCTCGGGCGAGGATTAACAAAAACAAACAAACAAACAAACAAACAAGACAATATGGTTAAAATGTTATGGGGGAAAAGAATGGTTCATTCATGTCATGGAATGCTATACAACTATGACAAGAATGAGGTAGATACAGATCCTTAGATGTGTTTTACACGAAAAAATGCCCATATTTTCTTATATGAAATGAGCAAGTTGCAAAATAATGTGTATAATATTTTGGTTGTGTTATTTTAAAAATGTACACACCCTTTCATATACCTGCATATGTATAGAAAACCTGGAAGCATACATAAGAAATAATAGTGCTACCTCTGGAGAACATAATTAAAGAAGCTGAAGGTGATAGAAGACTTTATTTTTTATTTAATACTAGAGGCCTGGTGCACGACATTCATGTACTGGGGAGGGGGGGTTCCTCAGCCCGGCCTGCAACCTCTTGCAATCTGGGACATGGAGGGGTCCTTAGCGCTGCCACGGAGGTGAGAAAGGCTCCCACCACTGCTGCTGCGCTCGCCAGCCGAGAGCCCGATTTCTGGCTGAGTGGCACTTCCCCTGTAGGAGCACACTGACCACCAGGGGGCAGTTCCTGCGTTGAGTATCTGTCCCCTGGTGGTCAGTGCATGTCATAGCGACCAGTTGTTCCACCGTTAAGTCGATTTGCATATTAGCCTTTTATTATATAGGATTTTTCTGTACTGTTTATGTTTTTTTCACAGACATATATTTATTGCTTTATAATTTAGAAAATGATTATGCTCTTCCCAAAATGTCTGAGTGCAAAGGTTAACAAGATGCACTGCATTCACAATAAAATTCCATAATAGAACACTATACTTTTTAAAGTCTTTCAGATTTTTAAAGGCTCATGCTTTTTTATCTCTTTCAATTCTATAATCTATACTCAAAATCAAATTACATAGTACAAACTTTCTGAAGTAAGTCAAGGACAGATATACTCAACCTATAGTTCAAATAAATTCATCAAAGTGAATTAACATTTTCCAAGTATGTAATGAACTGATTTAAGGACTAAAGCCCACTGCCTAAATTATCAGACTGTATATTGTGATATGGATTAGATTTTTTTGTCAATGGATTCAGACTTGAAATCATAAACTTTTCAGATACAGCTACAAAATCACTATTCATTAGCACTTTTCCAGTTGTTGCTTTTTAAGGCAGGATAGTTTAAGTTTGCAACTGATAAACCTATCACAAATTGTTTAATAAACTGTACTAACAAATGTTTTCTAACTTTGTAAACTATTTTAAGTTATTTATTCTTGTTATTAAGCATCCTGGCATCAAAATAGTACCTATGTTAACTGCATCATAAACTAGTTAAAAATATTTCTAAGTACATTACTGAGGAAGTTACTGAAGAGCTGCTTCTATTACCTTTAGGCGAAAGACTCTATCTAGATAGTATTCTCAGAACAGAGGATAGAAGAGATAGCTAAAAATCACCTTAAGAGTCATTCTTTCATTTGATCAACAAATGAGCAACTTTGGAGAAAATAGAGGTGAATGGGGCTAACACATAAACGTTAAGAACTGAGCCTTAAATAGGATTTTAAATGTTGTAAAGAACAATTTGAAGCAGAGAAACACTAAGGGAAATTTCAATTACTTATGAACAAATAAACAAATGTACTCCAAGTTGCATCAATTCAGCAATTAAGTAATAGTCTCACCTTAGCTTAGAGGGAAAAAGCTCTTGGCTTACCAGAGACCAAAGAAATGAGGAGACAGAGGAGACTTTCAAGTTCCTGTTTACACTAAGTTTCAGATGAGAATGAATCTGACACCAGTACAATATGCAAATTTCCTTCCTTCTAACAGAAGGAATCCCCCTAATCACAGACTAGTACATGAATAGACATGTGACCCAAGGTTGCCCCTCCCTATGACTTTTTGTTCTATGTATATGGAAAGGAAGATGGAAAAGAACTGAGAGGGCAAGAGGGAATGAGTGGCTCCAATGATATTATTTGAGCCACAGGATCTGATCATGTCCAAACTGAGATCAATGGTTCCTAACCTACCTGGGTGTAGACAAATGGGTCAATCTGAGATACTGATAGGACAAACATTCAAGAGGAAGTGCATGAAGATAGTCACTGTGTTCACCACCTCCAGCACATTATACTTTTTAAAAAATATATTTTTATTGATTTCAGAGAAGGAGCGAGAGTTAGAAACATCAGTGATGACAGAGAATCAGTGATCAGTTGCCTCCAGCAGGCCCCACACCGGGGATTGAGCCCACAACCTAGGCATGTGCCCTGACTGGGAATCGAACTGCAACCTACTGGTTCATAGGTCGACACTCAACCACTGAGCCACGCTGGCTGGGCTATCCTTATTAGAAGAGGCAAAACATATAAACCGTGAATGCACATATAATAACATGACTAGAACAGGGGTGGGGAATGTCCGAATCTCTGGCCATATAAGGCCTGCAAAATCATTTGGTCTAGCCCTGCCAAGGCATTAGGGGTGAATTAAATGTTTGACCAAATATATGCAGGCTAATTTTTAAGTTGATAATTTTGTATGGGCCGAGAATGATGTTATAAATATTCAAATGGCCCTTGGCAGAAAAGAGGTTCCCCAACCCTGATCTAGAAGAATAACAATAGTTACACTTAAAACTGGATTTTGATAGTTTGATAAGTAAATACTACTTTATAGAAGCAGAAAAGTTTTTTAAATGCTTTTTTATTACAACACAAACTGGTAAAAACCTTGTTAATGTTACACCATGTTTATTAAATAAAAAATAGGTTACATAAAATAGAAGTATTTTATTTGAAGTAGATGTTATTTATCAAACATCAAACAAAAGTTAAATTTTGTTTTTCAATGGTCTTTTTCATGTTGTACAAGCATAAAATAACAGTATTTTTCTAGAAGACTGACCCGGGTACTTTCCCCAAAGCATAAATATGTTCCTATTAACTATCTATAATAATAAAAGCATAACATGCTAATTAGACCGAACTGAACAACCTTCCGGAGGTCATTCCGGATGTCCTTCCGGATGAAGCCGTGGCAGCGGGGGGCTGAGGCAAAGGTGGTTAGGGGTGATCAGGCAGGCAGGCAAGCAGTTGGGGCGATCAGGCAGGCAGGCAGAGTGATTAGGGGTAATTAGGCAGGCAGGCAGAATGGTTATGGATGATCAGGCAGGCAGACAAGCAGTTAGGGATGATCAGGCAGGCAGGCAAGCAGTTAGGGATGATCAGGCAAGCAGGCGAGTGGTTAAGGGTGATCAGGCAAGCAGAAGAGTGGTTAGGGGCGATCAGGCAGGCAGGAGAGTGGTTAGGAGCCAGCAGTCCTGGATTTCGAGAGGGATGTCTGATTGCCGGTTTAGGCCTGATGCAGTATAGAGCCTAAACCTGCAGTCGGACATCCTCCGAGGGGTCCCGGATTGTGAGAGGGTGCAGGCTGGGCTGAGGGACCCCCCTCTCCCCGTGTATGAATTTCGTTCACCGGGCCTCTAATCTATAATAATAAAAGTGTAATATGCTAATTAGACCGGATGTCCTTCCGGATGACCTTCCAGATGAAGCCAAGGCTGCAAGGGAAGCCCGGGTCCCAGGTGCCAGAGGGAAGCCAGTGCCGGCAGCCGGGCGAAGGAAGGCCTACTCTTGTGTGAATTTTGTGCATCGGGCCTCTAGTATATGAATAAAAGAAATGCTCTATGTACCAAAACAAGTACTAGATATAAAAGTGATCTAAGCACAAAAAGTAATACATTAAGCTGTCAACCTCAGCAATCCTCTTGCAAGAAAAAGTCACTATTTCACGTTAATACTAATAACAAAAAAAAGGAAATCAATTAATTTGCTTTTATAGTCAATAAAGTAATTTATACATTCAGTAAAACAAGTTTCATCTTGAAAAGGAAAAAGTCAAAAGTCCAAAATCTCCATGTCTTACCAGTGATGTTGATAATTCAGTAGCATGCTTTTTTTCAAGAATTCTAACTTTTGTTTGTCTTCAGCTTTCTCTGTATGGTATGTTTTTGTACAAACAAGCTTACAGGTCTCCTTCTTATTAAATGTAAACTGTATTAAAATAAAATGGAAAGAAAATTAAGTAAAAATATCCAGATCCTTCACACCTATATGATAAAGTACTGGTCTCATTAATTAAGTGCATTAATATATTGATAACAAACATTTTAAAATTTGTCATAGCTCAATCAGATTTAAAGTCACTCTTACTGTTTTTCCAAAACTTATCATCTAACCAATTTCATTCCAATAAATACAATTAAAATTTTTTAAAAATTAGAAAAAATAAGCCCAGCCAACGTGGCTCAATGGTTGAGGGTCGACCTATGAACCAGGAGGTCATGGTTTGATTCCCATGCCTAGTTGCAGGCTCGATCCCCAGTGTGGGATGTGGAGGAGGCAACCAATCAATGATTCCTCATCACTGATGTTTCTCTCTCTCTTCCCCTCTCTTTTCCTCTCTAAAAATCAATAAAAATATTTTTAAAAATTAGAAAAAATAAAAATATATTTTTATTTTGATAACTAACAGTTTTTTATTTTTTTGATCACTTTAATCAATCCACCTTCTAAATATAAACAAGTCTTAGAAGGCAAAAAACAAACAAAATAAAACAAACAAACAAAAAAACCCTACATGTAGAAGAAAATGAACATCAGTCTCTCCAGAGTAATGTCTCCTGACAATATTTTGGAAATTATGGATTTGAAGGCTTTCTAGGAATAAGCAGACAAGTGTTTATGTCCCTATATTCATTTTGGTGGATGTTTGTTATCCCCCTTATAGCTAGGTAATGGGAGATTCAGCAGTGAATAACATGGACTGTGATGTTAAAGTTACATTTGGATGTCTACTAATAAACTCAGAGTAGACATGATTTTTTTACTCACATTTGAAATTGTCAACTTTCAGGATCTTATTTAATAATAAAACTGAAACAAATAGTAAGGTTGAAAAAATCGGTAATTTTTTAAACCAAAGTTTAAAAACCAAAGATTCCTCCAATTTGGGAGTCTAGAATTTCATGTGTGTAAAAATAATGACATTCACAACACATTATATAATGTAGGTTTATTTTATTAAGACCCATTTATGTCTTAATTTAAAAAATATCCTTCCTGGTATTCTAAAGGCTGTAATTTACTAAATTAGATATATATAGCCCCTAATTGTGTACCTTTTAATAAATTTGAACTTCAAAAAACACCTGCATATGTTTCACTTCTAAGTAGTCCATTCTTTTGTACATCATTTATTAAAATGCTTAAACCAGTTTCTGTGCATTTGCTGACAAATGAATGTTCCAAATGTGGCCCACTGCTGCCACCTATCAGCCAAGAGTTTTGCTCTGGAGGCATTGCCATTTCTGTAAGTACAGCAATATTTATGCAATTACTTAATATTTTTAACATTATATAAACCTTACAGGTTTCTTTTTAAAGGGGAGAGATTTAAAAACAACTAAAGGATTAGAGAAATAGGTATCAACCTTAAATTAAGCAGAAATAGACATATTAAAAGTGGCAAATCTTACACCTCAATCCAATGCTCACTGGGTTTAGGCAAGTCAATTGTGTGTTCAATTGTGAAAGAAAACAACACACCTGAAAAATGACATTTAATCATAATAATAAACACTTATTACCTCATGTAATCCAACAATCCTAAGAGGAAGTCTCCTTACTGAATCCTCATCATCCTGATCCATCAACATGGAGTGCCCTAAGGCTCAGTCATTGGGATTCTTCTCTTCACTATCTATACCTATTCCCTTGGGAATTTTTTTAAGTCCTGGTTTTAAATACCATCGATACACTGATGATTCTCAAATATACGAACTAGCCTAAACCCCCTCCTCCAAAATCCAGACACATATATTCAACTGTCAACATCCCTACTTACCATGTCCAAAACTAACTCTTCCCCATTCCCCCCCAAACCTGCTCTTTCCACAGACATTCCCATCTATACCCCACATCACATCCCTCAGCAAATTCTGAGGGCCTAACCTTCAAAATATAGCCAGTTTCTGAGATTCTGATCACTATATAACCCTTCTCCCTGTACCTCCATAGTCTGAGCCATTATCAGGTCATATATATCTTAATGACTGCAAGAGTTCTAAGGGGTCTCCTGGCTTCTCTCCCCTCCCACGGTCCATTCTCAACACAGCAACCCTAGTGATTTCATTGAATCTAAGCTGACTCAAAACTCTCCAATGCTAACCAGCTCACTCAGATGTAGAGCCAAAGTCTTTATAGTGGCCTATCAGTCACTATATAATGTGGTCCTTTTACTTCTTTGCTGTCATATCCTATTCTCTATCTTGCTCACCTGCTCGAGTTGCACCAACTTTTTTCTGTACCTTGAATACACCACGCAAGCACAACATCTTGGGACCATTTCATTTGCTCCTCTCTTTACCTAAAACATCTTCCCATCAGATATTCACATGGCTCACTCCCCTACTTGCCTCAAATGTCTTTTGCTCAAATGTCACCTTCTTAGTGAGACTCTCCCTGTCCTGTTTAAAATTACAAATTCTCCAACGATCTTCTCTGATTTGTTTTCAATAGCTTATACATGAGCAATTTATACACTATATATTATTATATATTTTAGTAATCATTTTGTTTCTTTTTTTCACCATCAGAATATAAGATCCACCAGAACAGATTTTCGTCTTGTTCATTGCTATATCCCACACCTACCACAGTGCCTAGCACATGAAAGGCATTCAACAGATGTGTTAACTGTAGGAAGCTGTTATAGGGTTAAGCCTCGGACTGACCTGCTGGCAAAGTCGCAAACAAGTCCCAGCTTGGAGGGCACAGTCCTCTAAGCATAATTAAGCTTGATCTTGTAACTGCTCCCTAGATCTTTCCTGGGTAGCTAATGGGCTGTGGGAGGGGCAGCAAGTGCTGCCAAAACAAGTGAAACTTACAACAACATTGTAGATTACCTTGTTTGTCCCTGATTATAAAAAAAGCCTCAGCTTTGCAGTCTGGATCTGTTCTGTGGCCTCAGCAAGGCACAGAAGATCCACCTAGACCAGTGATGGGCAACGTTTTGAGCTTGGTGTGTCAAACTTCGCCAAAAAACTGAGCATAACTCGGGTAGTGTGTCACTTTGAGGAAAAAACTAACTCCAAGACTCTAGTCGCAAATATTTCATCCTCAGGAGCAGCAAATGTTTCATCCTCGGCATGCGGCAGCGTGTCATCAGAAATGGCTACGCGTGTCAGTGCTGACACGCGTCATAGGTTCGCCATCACTGACCTAGACCCAGCTTTTTCTCTTTGTCTATTATTTCTCAATCCTTGGCCGCCTCCCCTTAGAACTGGTTCATTCATCTCTCTTCCCGCGCGGGACGCGAAAAAGGGAGATCCCTGCCATGTTTGGCCCCTGCCGCATCAGGCCCCGCAGTTAACTAGTGAATGAGTGAATATCAATGGTGAGACTCTGAGTTTATGACCCTATGAAGTGTGGCTCCAGCTTCACATAACTCACACAATGTCTTACACTGCTGTTCTTCTGACCTCCACTAAAAATCATAGGTAAAAAATGGCAAAACAGATTTGGGGTTTTGTTTTGTTGCTGGTCGTTACCATTTCTTTTAAAGTGAAATTCTTTGAAAATAAAGGACAAAGAATCAATACTGAAAAATATAGATCAATACATTTATGGCTGGCTTAAAAAAAAACTGATCTCTTGCCTGGCCAGTGTTGCTCAGTGGTTGAGCATTGACCCATGAACCAAGAGATTCCTGGTTTGATTCCTGGTCAGGGCACATGCCTGGGTTGAGGTCTCGATCCCCAGTAGGGGTCATGCAGGAGATAGCCGATCAATGATTCAATCTTATCATTGACTAGAGGCCCGGTGCACGAAATTCATGCACTGGGGAAGAGTGTCCCTCAGCCCAGGCTGCACCCTCTCCAATTTGGGACATCCCTCTCAAAATTCGAGACCGCTGGCTCCCAACCACTCGCCTGCCTGCCTGCCTGATTGCCCCTAACCACTTCTGCCTGCCAGCCTGATCGCCCCCTAACCACTCTCCTGCCAGCCTGATCAACACCTAACTGGCTCCCCTACCGGCCCTATCGCCCCCAATGGCCCTCCCCTGCAGACCCAATTGCCCCCACCCAATTGCCCCCACCTGCCCTCCCCTGCAAGCCCGGTCACCCCCAACTGCCCTACCCTGCAGGCCCGGTTGCCCCCAACTGCCCTCCCCTGCCAGCCTGGTCCCCCCCCTCCCCCCAACAGCCCTCCCCGGCCGACCTGGTCGCCCCTAACTGCCCTCCCCTGATGGCCTCATCGCCCACAACTGCCCTCCCCTGCCGGCCATCTTGTGGCAGCCATCTTGTGACTACATGGGGGCGGCCATCTGTGGCAAGGGTGTGATGGTCAATTTGCATATTACCTCTTTATTATATAGGATGTTTCTCTCTCTCTCTCCCTTCCTCTCTGAAATCAATAAAAAAAATATGTTTTTAAAAAAACTACACTTAAAAAAAAATCTGATCTCTTAGCATTAGGCCTAAAAGAAGGGTCTTTTGCATGAGCAAGGCATGGTCTTTACACATAAATAAACGTTCCCTGAGGGGAATCCTACTAAGGGGGGAGGGGGGACAGTCAGCCCCAACGGGATAAAACTTCTCCATGGGTTTGAATATTCTGCTGCTCTTCCCTATTTACTGCTGTTAAGGGCTCTTTACTACTAGAGACTCTTGCTGTCACCTAAGTTCACTAAAGGTGTTACTAATGTTCTTTCCCCTTTCCATCATTTCTGAAGGCCAAGAGACAAATACATAGAAAGCTAGGGCTGAGAGACCATAGGAGTATTTTAAGTTCACTGCACAATTTTGTTTTATTTTGTTAATCCACACCCAAGGATATTTTTTCATTGATTTTTAGAGAGAGTGGAAGGGAGGAGGAGAGACAGAGAGAGAAGCATTGATGTGTGGCTGCCTCTCGCATGTACCCTGACCAGGGCTGGGGATCAAGCCTGCAACAGAGGCACTTGCCCTTGACCAGAATTGAACCTGAGACACTTCAGTCCTTGGGCTGACACTCTATCCACTGAGCCAAAAGGGCTCATTTCAAAACTTAATAAATATGCCTGAAAATTACCCTATGCTATAAAAAGGAATATAATAACTCCTAAAGTAATATTTTAAAATGTCACATTGGGGAAATATTACACAATTAAGATACTTGCCTTACTCAATACAACTCATGTCCACACACTTGGAGTTCCTCCTTTCCCAATGACTTCATCCCATTAGACCTTCAAATCTATTGTTTTTTTAAAATTTTTTAAATTACTGGCATCTTTAGGGTAGAAAATCTCAAATTACAGTATTTTAAGAGACTATACTAATGATTGAAAACTATAAAAAAACTTGTGAATTAAGCGTGCATAATTATGTGTCTTCTCTCCCAGAGCTTCAGGTGTAGGTATAGTGCTAGAGGGAGTGAGAGGACTAGTGGGACTAATCAAGGCTTGGGGATTTGCTGAACAGATAGATGCTCAGGTAATGAAGTGCCAAGGGAGACAGATGAGGTGCTTAGTGAGAAAGTAGGGAAGGCAGCTAACCATAGGGTATAAGCCATAGGAGAAGAATGTGAAGCCAAGAGATAGAACTGTCAGGCGGAGAATAAAACTTGGGGTCAAGCCATTAAAACGAGTGCTCAGCCTGCTTGGGTATGGCTCAGTGGTTGAGTGTCGACCCATGAACCAAGAGGTCACTGGTTTGATCCCTGATCAGGTCACCTGCCTGGGTTGCGAGCTTGGTCCCAGGCAGGAGGCATGCAGGAGGCAGCTGGTTGACGTTTCTCTCTCATTGATGTTCCTATCCCCCTCTCCCTTCTTCTCTCTCTAAAAACCAATAAGAACATCCTATCTCAGTGATGGCGAACCTATGACACGCGTGTCAGCACTGACACGTGTAGCCATTTCTGATGACACACAGCCGCTGAGGCGGCCGCACGCCGAGGATGAAACATTTGCTGCTCCTGAGGATGAAACATTTGCGAAATAATGTTTTTTCCTCAAAGTGACACACTACCCGAGTTATGCTCAGTTTTTTGGCGAAGTTTGACACACCAAGCTCAAAAGGTTGCCCATCACTGTCCTATCTAATAAAAGTAATATGCAAATTGACCATCACTCCAACAGAAGATGGTCGCCCCCATGTGGTCAAAGATGGCCACCCCCATGTGGACACAGCAGTTGTAGGAGATCAGGCCTGCAGGGGAGGGCAGTTGGGAGGGACCAGGCCAGCAAGGGAGGGCAGTTAGGGGTGAACAGGCCTTCAGGGGAGGGCAGTTGGGGGGAACCAGGATTGCAGGGGAGGACAGTTAGGGGTGACCAGGCTGGCAGGGAAGGGCAGTTAGGGACAATCGGGCTGGCAGGGAAGCAGTTAGGTGTCGATCAGGCTGGCAGGGGAGTTGTTAGGTAGTGATCAGGCTGGAAGGCAGAAGCAGTTAGGGGCCAGCAGGCAGGCAGACAGGCAGGCAAGCGTTTGGGAGCCAGCAGTCCTGGATTGTGAGAGGGATGTCCAACTGCCCGTTTAGGCCCAATCCCACCAGGCAGTCAGATATCCCTCGAGGGGTCCCATATTGGAGAGGGTGCAGGCTGGGCTGAGGGACACCCCCCCATGCACAAATTTCGTGCACCAGACCTCTAGTATATGTGTGTGTGTGTGTGTGTGTGTGTATATATATATATTTATTTTTTTTTAATCTATCTATATAAAAGGCTAATATGCTAAGTGTCCTACCGTCCGACTGGTCGCTAATGAAATGGAATTTTTGGACTTGAACACATGGTGTTCCCCTGGGCAGATTGGTTCCTGGGCTCTTTGTCCAATAGAGTCAAAGAATGAATCCATGAACAGAAGGTGGTATAGCAAAGGTGGAAATTTATTGAAGAACAAGTACAGACTCCCACGTGGAGAAAGGGAACAGCACAGAGTCCCACATGGGGAGGGGGAAAGAGTCCCACAAGTTCCTTTTTCCTACAGCTTATAAAGGCTGTAGATCTTTGTACCTTGATATCCCCTCTGATTGGTCACTATTCCCTCAGACTGGTTACTATAGTAACTTCTGAGCTCAAAGGTGAACCTCACATGGGACATGTGAGGTTTTCCTCCCCTCCTTCCTTATTGTTTTCCTATTCCTTTTGGGCTTTCTTCTCCTTTTGGATGAGGGGCTTCCTTCCCTTTATTTTGTAAATATAGACCTTCTGCTATTCCCAGCTCCCTCATTCTATAGGCATGTACCTGATGCAGCTTTTCAGCTTCCCTATTCTATGGAAATACATCTTCTGCTGCTCTGCAGTACTGTGCTTCTTCCATGGTCCCCTTAATTTCTAAAATTTCCTAAACCTGTCTTTTTCACCCCCCAAAATTCCTGTTTCACTATGACTCGCACTGACCACCAGGGGGCAGACGCTCAACGCAGGAGCTGCCGTGACACACACAGGCCATTTACAGAGAAATGGCACTGTGGACCTGGCGCCCACAAAGCAACACTCAACTTCCCCCAAGTGGGACACAGGCCCCGCCACCACCCTGGAGTGACAGCCCATCAAATTGCAGCCAACGCTACTGAGACCCCCATGGTGCAAAATGTGGCCCACAGCCCAACCCAGCCCAGAAACGGTGGCTGTGGGCGTCGGGTAATGACGTCACATCGCAATGCCCAACTTCTCTCCCTAGCGACTGGCCTCCTTGCAGTTTCTTCAGCCCAGGAATATGACTTGCTTTATAGCCAGGTGCAAACATTTTACACTTTAACCAAATATCTGTGAAGCGTTTTCCCGTGCCTCATATCATTTGATCCTCACAGAAGTCCTATAGTAGGTAGATAGGAGACTCGGTAGAATCCTATTTTCATTAGTCAGAAAATGAAGATTTAGAAAGTTTAGAAACTTGACCTGACTGAAAAGAAGAAACGGTGGTACTTAAAAAATGACTTCAGGTTTTCTCACTGCACAGAATATAGTCAAACACTGCTACAGTTAAATATTTTACCCTTTATTCTCCCTGCGTGATCGACAATAATAATCTGCTTCATGTTGATATTTACTGCTGTGTTGCTGACAATTACCTGAAAGAGAAGTTGGGGTGCTTCACTGGCCTGGAAAAAGTTTAGCTAAATCAGAAAGCAGGTCTAATTAAGTAAGTTTGTTCTATATCTATAAAAGGCTAAGTTGACTCACGCATGCGCGATACATATAAAGCTCTTGCTAGTGCCAATTGCATGCGTGTGTTTCAACCTGTCATTGTCGATTGTGAATTTGGTTGACACTTCTATTGTAGAGAAAGGGTGAATAGCGATATTAAAATATTTCTTCTAATTAATTTCTTTTCAATGTGCACGAATCCGTGCACCTGGTCACTAATTAAATAAAAAATAAAATAAAAGGAGTGCTCATGTGAACAAATGACCAAGATAGAGAGTTAAAGAAAAAATGCACTGTGCAGAATATATTAAAACATATCTAACTTTACTTATATATGCTTGTCTGTGTGTAAAATGTCAGGAAAGATTAACCAAGAAACTGATGTGAAACTGGAAGGAAGAGATTTAGTTTTCATTTTATATTCTTCTGTACTGTTTTTTTTTACTAGTATATGGTGATACATTATTATTATAAACTAGCTTAATTTTTCTAAAAAAGAGAGACCATTATTTTTTGTGCAGCAGGAGAGCAGATGTAAAATGAACACAGGACTGAGCAATATAGAAGGATAATAGACTTAAAAGATACTAGATTTAAAAGGTAGAATAATTTTGGGTGATGATGAGTATGTATCTTGAAGAGAATATCTTATTGTGCATAGATTGCTTTAACTGATGCCCTAAAAATATAAAGATGTTCCAAATATACTTTCAATGGTCAAAACAGAAGGGCTAGCTTCCCAAAAACCCAATGAAGGAGTCAAAGCCCTGCTGTATTTGCTAAGAGAGAAAGTCTATGGACACCGTGCCCGAAGAGAGGAAGGAGATGTGGAGCAGCTGGGGGCTACTTTTCATGACTGAAGGCTGGGTTCCAGGTCCCTCTGTAAGGTGAGGCAGGGGTCTGAGCACTAAAGAACAGTGCTTGTTAAGACAAACTTATCCATGACATATCGTGAGAAGGGGAGGGATTCTTCTAAACTGTAACTTTAAGAAACTACGTATTTCTGCCCGGCTGGCATGGCTCAGTTGTTGAGCTTTGACCTATGAACCAGGAGGTCATGGTTCAATTTCCTGTCAGGGCACATGTCCGGGTTGCAGGCTCAACCTCTAGTTGGGGGCATGCAGGAGGCAGCCGATCAATGACTATCTCTCATCATTGATGTTTCTATCTCTTTCTCCCTCTCCCTTCCTCTCTGAAATTGATAAAAAAATATTAAAAAAACAACAACACAAGAAACTATTTCTGTATGCAAAAAAGAAATGAATTCCTCTTTAGTTATGAGAGCCAAGTTATCTCAACATTTTCTTTAAGGAAAAAATTGCAATTAAATAACATATAACACTAAATACAAACCTTATATGGTGAAGGTTCAATTCTTTCCCCAAATAACACCTGACCAAGATTTTCAGATGGGCGTTTTCCTTCAGATGCTTGACAAAAATCAAACCTGGAGGAAAGAATATTTAAGTTTTTAAACATAAATGGAAATAGTGAAATAAAGACTAGGTGCTGATCATTACAGCACTTCTAATAGATGAATAAGAAATATATTCATACTCCCAAGTTCCATGTACCACATCACCCCAAAACCAAAAAAAAGCCCCAAACATCTGAAAATTGTACCTTAGAATGGTTTGATTTTTAAATACTTACAATGAGATGTAAATTATAAAATTTTTATGACTGATACATTGTAATTTATTTTTTTCATTCCAATGGTAAAATGATTTATATCCTTACTCTTCAAGTGAATTTTACATAACTTATCTCCTTTTAATTTTCTAATCCAAATCTTTACTTAATAATGACATTTCAGGAAGATGTGTCAATTTTCCCTGGGTTTCTGCCTCATCCTGATTTACTGGCCAACACATCCCAAATCTGAAAAGCATGGCTAGAGAGACTCTCTGGGACCGGAGTCAGCTGTAAGCTTCTCTCTGTGCTATATTCCTTTGTATAACTAACCAGATTTTAATAAAGTTTTGTTTAAACATTACAGCCTACTTTCAACTTTGCTATTAAAAAACTAAGAGACAGCCCTGACCAGTTTGGCTCAGTAGATATAGTGTCAGCCTGCAGATTGAAGGGTTCCAGGTTTGATTCCAGTCAATGGCATGTACCTCGATTGCAGGCTCCATCCCAGGCCCCCATCAGGCTGTGTGGGAGGCAACCAATTGTTGTGTCTCTCTTACATTGATGTTTCTCTCTATTTGTCTCTCCCCTTTCCTTCCACTCTCTCTAAAAAATCAACGGAAAAATATCCTCAGGTGAGGATTAACAAAACAACAACAACAACAACAACTAAGAGACAATTCTGTGTTCACACTGGAATGATATGGAGTACTTAAGACCAGCACAGTGATGGCTACAAATCAGTTAGATCCCTAAGAGGAAGATGAATCTCAGGTGATCAAAAAACTGGGACTGGGAAAGCCCAAAATGAAGACTCTCCATCTACTAGATTAAGAGATCCATTGAGTTTTCCCAAGAATATTCACAAAGATTTAAGGAGAGATGTTTGTTTATATAATAAAACAAATAAGAACCAGAAAAAGCATTCAAGTTTCTAGTAGTTTAATATAAATTATGGTTCATCTATTCATGAATTTTGTACTCTCTTCTCATATATATTTAAGAACATGAATTCTTATAGGATAGTCTTACTTTTTTGTGTGTATATTTTTTCCTAGAGTAAACATTGTTTTTTCCAAAAATTCTTAGATACCAGAGAAATTTAGAAGACAACTAAAATTTAAGAACTATGCTCTACACCAAATAGGATATAAAGTGGTCAAATGCATAAAGGGTATTATGCAGCATTTTAATAATATTAAAAAATGGAAATAACCAAATGTTCAGAAACAGAGAATTAGTGAAACAAATCATACATGGACACAAATCTCCACAAAGGAATAACAAACACCTACTAAAAATACTGAGGTAGTTGCGTATTATCATGAAAAGATGCCCACAAAAGATTCAGTGAGAAAACCAAGGTGCAAATCAAGTATAATAGCATGAACCTATTTTTTTTAAATGTATAAATGTGGTTATATAAGTTAGAATATGCAGAGAAAAAATGTGGAGGAGCAGCCATTAAAGTAAGTATTTCTGGGGACTAATTATGTGGCATATAGGATTTTGTTTAAAAATGGGAGGGGGTATTATTAAAAAACTTAAAAAGAACAAAATGGCTTTGTCCAGTCAGATGAAAAAGAAAATCCCTTGTTTTAGTTGGTGCTTCTATTGTATTGCAGTGACATAAAAAACACATTTTACATTTTAATAATCAAGACTACCCATTTAAAAATGTTTTCAGGCCCTGTCCATTGTTAAAAGCATGTAAATTTATATATATCTGTTTATTTAACAATGTGTTTCCTATACATCTGTGGAGAAAATAAAATTCTAGGTGCACAAAATTCTGATTGGTCACATAAAATTTTATATAAAAATCAAGCTGAAAACTTACGCCGTATATTCATAAGGAAGAACAGATTCCACCGAGTCAAGCCTGTTCACGAATAGCTCTATGTCAGACTGAAAATAAGGAAACACAGAATTAGAATATAAACAACTGAAAATAAAAACTTAAATCATGCTTAGAATTTAAAATGAATTTGATATGTATAAAATGTGAAATTTCATTATAACCAACCCACTGTAACAATTCTCTTATAAAACCATTCACTAAGTGGGACTTATATACATTTAAATTACACCAAAATAATTCTTAAGAGGTGCAAATGTAGCCAATATTTTCCAAATGCCTTTTAAGTTCTAAAATTTTTAAAAAATAAATAAGATATTTTAACTAAACCATTCACCATATCAATATAGTTTTTTAAAAACCTGATTTTTAAACTCAGTATTTCATTCTGCAGCACAAAAATTATTTTTATATTTTAAATGTTTTAAAACATTCTCATTGCAATCAAGACATGCTTTCAAGTTGGTAAGAAATTTCTAGATCAGCTATACTAGAAATAGAATCCCATGCACTTGTGTAATGGTAAACAAACAGAAGATGGACAACGACAACATGAGCTAACTTTAGAGGGCTGCTTTGATCAATTTGAGAATGCTGAACTACGTGGTATTAACAACAAAGAAAATTACAAGACAAGATCAAGTTCAACAATGGGGGAGGGAAAGAAAAGCTGCATCAGTTTCCTAGGAAATATGGGCTAATTTAAAGCTACATCTTCTTATCAAAGCTCCCAAAATTTCTCCAAGGTGTATTTCAGGTTCTTTTTTCCACAGAACCTAAAACACATGCCTACTCTCTTAGCAGGAATTCATTGCTATACATAACAGAATTCTTTAGTTGAAAAAGCAAGTAAGCAATTGGTGTGCTAACCAAAAAGAACTAAAAAGGAGTTATTTACTTGGGACAAGCTATTTTTATAGTTAGCCTGCTATAGCTGCCTCTGGAGCCCGTGATCATGAGGCTCTCAGGAATGGTATAAAGCCACATTTGTCATTTTGATCTCATTCACTAGTGTTGTCAGCCCATTCTGTATACTTGTTAACATCCCAAAGCAAGACAAGATGTTTGATGTACAACAAACAAATAATACACTGCCATGGGAAAAGCAGCAAAACATAAGAGGCAAGAGTACAGACTCTGAGGCCAGTTTGCCTGGGTTCAAATTCTACTTGTGCGACTTCAGTCAAGTTATTTAACAATGTGTTTTCTCATGGGTGCTTAAGTTTCCTTATTTGCAAAATGGGGATAACAGTATTTACCTCATATGGGGTACTGATGAGTTAATGTTTATAAAGTACATCATAAATAAATAAAATAAAATAATTATGATATTCAGAATCAGGACTATCTAAGCTACACTGCTTATCCACGAAAATGTTCATTCAATATTCATGTTGTAAGATGGAAGACATTAGTCTTTATATATAGTACTGAACATAGTGTCATAAACAACTCCTAAATTTCTACTCAAATGAAATTACAACTCAATGGCAAAACCATCTCAAACACACAAAGACAATGTGTGTCTGCATAAAACAGTCAAGACCTTATCACTGGTCATTTTAGCTAAAAAGATAAGCATTATAACATGCATGAATACACAAATATATTAACTGTTGTGAAGGCCAAATTCCAGCTGATGGCTTATAATGACAAAATAATGTTCATTAATTATAATTTTCACTGCTATGAAGATACATCAGAATCCAAATGCATAGCCTACCTAATAAAACGGTAATATGCAAATTGACTGCACCTTTTGCTACGCCCAAGCCACGCCCACCAGCCAATCAGGGCAAGTATGCAAATTACCCAACAAAGATGGCGGTTAATTTGCATACGCGGAGGGAGGGAGGAGTGAAGACTGAAGACAACTTAGAAGGAAGTGGGAGGAAAAGCAGAAAGCAAAGTGGCTGCCAGAGGGAAAGCCTGGGCGGGGCGGAGCAGGGCGGGCGGCAGCGGTGCGCGGGTGCAGGCACGGCGGCCGCAACAGCGGTGGCAGCGCAAGCGGCCACAGTGGCCGCTTGCAGGATTCTTCCTGCAAATGGGCTACTAGTGTGTGTGTGTGTGTGTGTGTGTGTGTATGTGCATATATATATATATATATATATATATATATATATATATATATATAAAGTTATGGACCCTTTTTCTGTTGTTCAGTGAACTAATCAAAATATACCTTGGATATTCAGTTTATCATGACTATTTTTATAGCACTTTCATTCATTCTTCCTTTTTTAAATTGTAAAAATCTGAAAATTTAAGAATCATCATCTCCTTTAAAACACGCTAAGAAATGTAAATTAAAATAATACCTTTAACATAAAATAGAGCAATTTGCAACATTTATAAATATACTACATTTACAATACTCTGTTTTAAATATTGATCCTTATAGTGAAACAAGAAAATTTGAAAAGTAGTAAGAATGTGATCCTTGTAATATGGCATTAGAGCAAATGTTAAAAACTGACAGGAAGGAGAAAGAAAATGAGACACTAATGAGTTTATGTGGTTTCGATAAGGGCAAAAGTATGCTACAGATATCATGACATTCATCCCTAAAAAATATAAATACAGCCCTGGCCAGGTGGCTCAATTGGTTGGAGCATCTTCCCAAACACCAAATGGCTGCAGGTTCAATTCCTGGACGGGGCGTGTACAAGAGGCAACCAATAGATTTTTCTCTCTCACATCAATGTCTGTCTCTCTCTCCTCCCTCCCTACTTTCCTCTCTCTCTAGAAATCAATAAAAAAGAAAACACATCCTCGAATGAAGATTAAAATATAAATGCACACATAGATAAAACAAATAGGGAAAAATATAAACAGCTGTTAACTCTAGGGGCCTTGGTGGATATACAGGTCATCATTATACTATCAACATTTCTGAATTTTGAAAATTGTCACAATTAAGAGTTGAAAAAAGAAAAGGCTTTAAAGTTGAAAACAGACTTTTAGTCTTATTATCAAGCAGTAAGAAATAAGGTAAAAAACTAAACTTTAGGGTGGAAAAATGTTCAAGCAGCAGGAAAGATGACTTCAAAAGAAGTATTAAATGGGGGAAATTATAGAATTTGCAATGTATGTGAAAACTAAAGAACATTAACAACAAATCCTGAGAAACCAGAAGAAATTCATTCAATCAACACATTTATTTAATACAATGTCCTAAACTAGATATTGTAATATAATAGAAAATACATCAATACTTGCCTTCAGATGGGGAAACAAGGCATACACTCAAGAAAGTAAAAGAAAAAGTGACAAAGCTATTTATATGTTCTTGGGGGCACTCATGGACTCACTATAGAATTAAATTTTCTTATCATTAAAATAGCAATATACTATGAGAGGACAATATTTGAGTAATTTTAAGGTCACTTTCCTCTCTAAACTTCTTTATTCCTCATCCAAAAGTTAATTAAGTGCCTCTCCTTCTGGAAATTTGCCTTAAATAGAGAGGGCCAACTCCAAAATATTACTGACATAACTTAAAAGAGCCTTACGGGGTACTTAATTACTTCACTCCTGCTTTCAAAATGTCCTAAACGAAGTTATTACAAGCATGAAAAGTTGTTACATTAAACATTTTAAGGAAGTTACAGATAAAACCTAAATCAAGACTGTAAGTTCTAAAGAAATACTTAGAAAGACTGATTACAATCAACCGTAAAAACTTTTTAATGGAAATATTTTAATTTAATTTAGAGATCTATGGTCTCTCTTCTATATCCTTCTTCTAAATGTACAATTTTATTTCCAGACCTAATATGTCCATTTTACATTTGATCCCAGCTTTGGTCACAACTACATCTATTTTATTGCCTTAAGTAAGGCACATGGGGCCATGCCACAGACTGCATTTTTATATTTCCTTGTTCCTTTGTTTCGTCTTTTATTACATCTTACCTGACTGCCATTACATCTGCCCCACCCCACATCTATAATTGGTTTTCAAAGTAGAAAGAAATCTCAATGAAGAAATTTGACTTTGTACAAGGATCAAAGCAAGTGACTAGTGATAAAAGGGTTTACTATACCAAGGCAGAGCCACAAAAAAAGAAAAGCTTCCACTGTTAAACACCGAAGAAGTATTTACAGTGGCAAAAATTCTGAAGAAGGGAAATCTGACATCAGACAATAAAAATGGTGGAACACATGAATGGGTACTCACGAGCTAGGAGTTACTTGACCAGCAATGCCCAGAAGCTGATCTCCTAGATGCTAAGGTTCTTCCTCTCCCCACAGAAAAGTAAAATTTCAATTTTAGACTATACCAAAGAAAGGAATAAATATAAAATCTGACTACTTAAAGATTACATGGGTAAAGAGGTTTTTGCTGGTGACTGTATTAACTGTGGAGTCCAGGATTGTAAGCACCAGGAATCTCCAGAATAAGGCAGGAGAAGAAGTAGAGAGCGCTCAGGTGGAAGATACAGCAGTACCCCAACAAGGTCAAGAGCACAGACTCCAGATTCAGACACTCCTGGTTTGGCACCTTGGTTTCACTACTTACTAGCTATGTATTCTTTTTTAAAAAATCTATTTCATGTTTATTTTATTTTATTTTATTGAGTTTATTGGGTTGACATTGGTTAATAAACCTATATAGGTTTCAGGTGTACAATTATATAATACAACATCTTTATATTGTACTAGCTATATATTCTTGAGAAGGTTACTCTGTCTTACCCAACTTTAGTTTCCTCATCTAAAAATCACCAGATTGCCCTGACAGGTGTGCTCAGTGATTAGCGTGCCAGCCCTTGCACGGAAGGGTCAAGGTTCAATTCCTGGTCAAGGGCGTATACCTGGGTTGCAGGTTTGATCCCAGGCCCCAGTCAGGGCACGTGTGGGAGGCAACCAATTGCTATGTTTCTCTCACATAGATATTTCTCTCACTCCCTCACATTCCTTCTAAAAATCAATGGGAAAAATACCCTTGGGTGAGGATTAACAAAAAAATAAAATAAAAATAAAAAATCACAAGGTTGTTCTGAGTATCCTCTCTAATAAAATGGTAATATGCAAATTAACCATCACTCCGCTACATAAGCCACACCCACCAGCCAAGCCACGCCCACCAGCCAATCAGGGTGAGTATGCAAATTAACCCCCATCCAAGATGGCTACAGCCACAGAGAGCAAGGTTTCCCAGGTAACAGAGCAAGCCAAGCTTTCCCATAGCCGTTGCAGGCCTAAGCCTCCACTCAAGCTACAAAGTTTCAATTATAGAAGGTAAACAAATTCAAACAAATGGCGGCAGAATGGAGCTTGAGAGAGCAGGCCAGGGTTGCTGCCGGCAACAGGGGAAGCAAAGCTTTCCGCACACCCTGGCCGGGCTCACCCGCTTAAGGCTACAAAGTTTCAATTGTAGAAGGTGAATTAACTGCCACAGAAATGGCTGTATCCATGGAGGGAGTCCCAGGCTTGGCTCCGCTCCAGGCTACAAAGTTTCAATTGTAGAAAGAAAATAAATTCCAGATACCAAGCCTCCGCTTGGGTCACCGGGGGGCATGGCCGGCCTGCAAACTACCACAGACCCCTCGCTCAGGCCGCCCCATGCCCCAAGGGAACCCCACCCTGATCCGGGACACCCTTCAGGGCAAACCAGCTGGCCCCCACCCGTGCACCAGGCCTCTATCCTATCTAATAAAAGAGTAATATACAGATTGATTATCACTGCAACACACAATATAGCTGCCCCCATGTGGTCAAAGATCCTGCCCCCATGTGGACACAAGATGGCCACTACAAGATGGCCAGCAGGGGAGGGCAGTTGGGAAGCACCCGGCCTAAAAGGGAGGGCAGTGGTGAGGGACCAGGCCTGCAAGGGAGGGCAGTTGAGAGGGACCAGGCTTGCAAGGGAGGGCAGTGGGAGGTGATCAACCCTGCAGGAGAGGGCAGTTAGGGGTGACCAGGCTGGCAGAGGAGGGAAGTTGGGGGCAAACAGGCCGTCAGGGGAGCAGTTAAGCATCAATCAGGCTGGCAGCGGAGTGGTTAGGGGTTGATCAGGCTGGCAGGCAGAAGCGGTTAGGGGCAATCAGGAAGGCAGGCAGGCAAGCAGTTGGGAGCCAGCAGTCCTGGATTGTGAGAGGGATGTCCGACTGCCCGTTTAGGCCCGATCCCATCAGGATCAGGATCGGGCCTAAACAGGCAGTCGGACATCCCTCCAGGAGTCCCAGATTGGAGAGGGTGCAGGCTGGGCTGAGGGACAACCCCCTGCCGTGCACGAATTTCGTGCACCGGGCTTCTAGTTAATGATATCATTATTATTAATAATAATAAAGATGACACTTGTGTTACATTTGTGTGCCAAGTTAATATGTGTCATCTTAATCATTATCATTATTAGCAAAGGGCAAAAATAGGTTTGAAAGTTGAGAGTAACAAGAGCAAAGAAAAAAATATTCACACCTTTCATCCAAAGCCTTTCATGGATACTTATTTAATTTTAATGGCAACAGAGAATCACCTTGTAGAATTAACTACAACACTTACTGAAAAGACACGGATATAAAATTACAAAGAAGAACAGGAACTGGGCTCTAAGGTTGACAGCACAGACCAGTCTCTAGAATTTGTGTTTGTGTATGTTGAGGGTACGGGGGGTGGAGCCCATGTCTGTGATTTTGTTTGAGGAGCTTCGCTTTTTGGATAACCAAGGCAGCAGGACATTGCTATTATTATTATACTATAAAGAGGTAATCTGCAAATTAACCCTCACGCCCTCACAAGATGGCTGCCTATGACCAGGCCGGCAGGGGGGTTAGTGAGGGATGACCAAACGACTGAACAAGCTGTATGGAGCGACCAGGCTGGCGGGAGGGCTGTGAGGGGCAACCAGGCTGGCAGGGGGGGCAGTTGGGAGTGACCAGGCCGGCGGGGGAGGGGGGGCAGTTAGGGGTGACCAGGTCGGCAGACGGGGGCAGTTGGGGGCAACTAGGCCAGCGGGGGGAGGGGGGACAGTTAGGGGCAATCAGGCCGGTACACAGAGGCAGTGAGGGGCGATCAGGCTGGCGGGGGGTGGGGCAGTTGGGGGTGACCAGGCAGGCATGCAGGTGAGCGATTAGGAGCCAGTGATCCAGGATTGTGAGAGGGATGTCCGACTGCCGGTTTAGGCCCGATCCCCAGGACCTAGATTGAACCTCGATTCAATTTTAGGATCAGGCCTAAACTGGCAGTTGGACATCCCCCAAGGGGTCCCAGATTGGAGAGGGTGCAGACTGGGCTGAGGGGGACCACCACCACCACCCCCGCCCCATGCACGAATTTCATGAACCGGGCCTCTAGTTAATAATAAGTATTATTATTTAATCCTTATCCAAAGATATGTTTTTCATTGATTCAAGAGAGAGGAAGGGAGAGGAAGAAAGAAAAAGAGAAACATCAATGTGAAAGAGAAACATCGATCGGCTGCCTCCCATACACACCTCAATCGGGATTGAACCAACAACCCAGGATATGTGCCCTGACCAGGAATCCAACCAGAGATCCTTTGGTGCACAGAACAATGCTCCAGCCAGCTAAGCCACACTGGCCAGGGTAGCAGGACATTATTTTACCTGTATTGATCTTGCTTGCTTTCTAACCCTAGCTCTCAGATCCATCATAATGAACAATTACAATATTAAAACAATGTTAATCAAAAATTTTATTTCTGAAAGCAAACTTTCTAACTCAGTTCCATGTCTTTTTCACAGAAGGAAGAACAATTGTTGGAATGTGAATTTATCCTAGTCAGTCATTCTTTCCAATGCCAGATTTTATATTGAAACAATATCAATAACCGCTACACACTGATTAGTTTCCAGAAGCTAAGAATCAATGCTATTATTCCAGAGAAAACTACGAGAACTTGAAACTAAATATCAATAAATAAATATATGTCAATTATATTAACAACATAAATTACATATTTTCTTTAGGTATTTTAAAATCTTCAAGCTATTTCTATGGTCAAATTAAAACAGGTGGCTATACATTCATATTTGTGTCTGTTCAGAGCAACATTAAGAACTGTTTCCTTAAATTTGCCTTATTCCATATTATAGGCAATGGTTCCAAAAAATAACAGACGTACCATTTATTAAAAGCTTCTAAAAATAACTAGCAAGAAAGGAAGTTTAAAAGTATGATAAAGTTTCCTTTTTAACAAAAAGTTACAAATTCATTTAAACATTCTTTTTTTTTTTTAATTCACACCTGAGGATATGTTTTTACTGATTTTAGAGAGAAAGGAAAGAGGAAGAAGAGGAGGGACATAGGGAAGGAAGGAGGGAGACAGACAGAGGCATGGATGTGAGAGAGAAACATCGATTGGTTGCCTCCCATATGAGCCCTGACCAGGAATCGAACCTACAACCTTTTGGTGTACGGGAGGATGCTCCAACCAAGTCACCTCGCCAGGGCTAAACAATCCTTTTTTTTAAAAGCCACCAGTAAGTATATTTGGTCATTTTCCCTTACTGGACAGAAAAGAAAACCTTAATCTTTCATTTAAAAACATGACCTATACATCAAATAGTAAAAGAGTGGCAGATGTTTGGAAAGTTTAGTTGTTAGGTTTGAATTCATGTTGACAAGCCAATAATTACTTTAAAAGCGGCAACAATGAACTAACTGCTCACTAATCTTCAGCTATCAGAATGCCACTCACCACACTTAAGACTCACTCTAAAGCTGAACAGCATGTGGCAGCTAACTGAAATAGCCAAACCTTTTACAAAGTAGATTAGAACCGCACATTTTAACCTGTGAAGATCTATTCGCTTCTGATCAGAGATTTATTCTACTTATTGCAGTCAACTTATTGTCCCTTGATTTTAATAAAGTAAAATGGAGGGGGAAAAACCATGGTTCAATTCTTTATTACTTTGGTTTCAAAAACTAACAAAAAGAAGACAAATAAAGGAATTAAAAAACAGAGAAACCTCAATAGCAATGAATGCAATGTTAAGTGAAATAAGCCAGTCAGAGAAAGGCAAATGCCATGATTTCACTCATATGTGGAATCTAATGAACAAAATAAACTAACAAAATAGACAGAGGCTCATAGATACAGAGAGCAGACTGACAGCTGTCAGAGGGAAGGGGGGAAGGGAGCTGGGTGAAAAAAGTGAAGGGATTAAGGAAAACACACACACACACACAAACTCATAGACACAGACAACAACATGGTGATTACCAGAGGGTACAGGCGGTGGGATGAAGGAGAAGAGTGTATAAGGGAGTATAAATAGTGATGAAAGAAGACTTGGCTTGGGGTGGTGAACACACAATACAATAAATAGTTTATGTATTTTTAAAATGTTTTAAGCACCATCACATAGATATTAAGTTGATAAATAAAAATTTTAAAATATTGTGGAGACATGGAATCATTTAGCTAATGGCATTGGTAAAGCAAACCCATCTCCCTTGGAAGAAACCTGGTAATATTAAACAGAGCTATAAAATTGCTTCTTGACTTTGACCTAGTAGTTTTATATTTGGGAATATGCAAGTAATTCCTGCTAAATACATTCTAGCAAAGCTATTTAAATCTAAATGCCCTGCAAGCAAGAAATGGTTAAGCAAACCATAATATAGTAATAGAATGAAATACTATCTTCTATAATAATAAAAGCATATGCTAATTAGACTGGACGACCTTTGACCTTCCGGACAAAGCTGGGGCTGCAAGGGAAGCCCAGGCCTGGGTGCTAGAGGGAAGTCCGTGCCAGCAGCTGTGGGAAGGAAGGCCTACTCTTGCACAAATTTCATGCATCGGGCTTCTATAATAATAAAAGTGTAATATGCTAATTAGACTGGACGTCTTCCAGACGTCCTTCCAGACAAAACCAGGGCCGGGGGGAAGCCAGTCCGGGTCCTGGGTGCCTGTGGGCTGCCCAGGTGAAGCCAGCCCAGGTCCCGGGTGCCTGCCAGTGGCCGGAGGACGGAAGCCTGGGTCCCAGGTGCCGGAGGGAAGCCAGTGCCGGCAGCCAGGGGAAGGAAGGCCTACTCTTGCACGGATTTTCGTGTATCAGGCCTCTAGTAATTAATAAAAACTAATAAGAATGTGCACTATTATATACATGTAATAACCAAAAAGTAAGCCACAGAATAGTCACAGCATTTATAAATGCTAATACAGATTATAAATTGAAAGTCAGAGCAATATAAGTAGAATTTCATGTTCACTGAACTTGTTCCTCTGCCACTAAACTGGACATAAAATATTTTGCAAGGAGAAAATGACCAAATCCTCAGGGTTCTTTCGACTGTCTCTCTATATACAGTGAGCTAAATGCAGGGCATGAACTTTACAGTATATATAAAGACTATGCTACATAAGCTCTGGCCCAGTAGCTCAGTTAGATTTTCATCCCGATAGGCCAAGGTTGCTGGTTTGATCCCATCAGGGTACATACAAAAATCAACCGATGAATACATAAATAAGTGGAAGAACAAATCGATATTTCTCTCTATATATAAATTTAATTTTAAAAAAGACTATACTACATAAGTTATATTTATGCTGAAGATATCCATACATGTTCCATCTCTACATTTATAAATATTTTACAATATCACAATGATGATAAATATTGTACTTAGCCTCTAAGAAATGCACATCTTTCAAGGGAAGTATATAATAAGCAAATATGATTATCCCCTGTTACACATGGAAAAACTGATGGAAACTATCAATGACCTGCCCTATTTATCCAACTCTTGATTCCCTACTCTAACAGCATCTTCTGGAAATAATTATTCTCATTTCACAACTCCCATTTCTACTATTTAAAATAAGTGCCTTCAGCTTTTTTGAATAGTGTACACAAGACTGTCCTTGACAAATACGGAATAGATGAGAGAAAAAATTTTAATATCCTTAATGAAGCAATTGAAATGTTAAACTGTTTACTGCTTTTCTTTGAGTGGCAGAGAAGAAATATTAAAGTTTACTTCAAGCTCTCTTACCTGTTAGTCAATTTGTAGGGTAAAACAAAAACTGCTAAAAGTACATCTTTCTTCTTGTCAAAGAGTTGTTTCAACTGACCAATATGTGAAAGCAGTTGGCAACAAAGATGAAATCCAAACATTTCAGAAAAATGTGCCTTGCCTGTTTTATTCCTATACCTTTGAAAATTAAAAATCCCAAAGGTCTCTGAAATGAGCCAAAAGTCAACTAAAAAGTAGCTACTTAAAGAAGGACCTGTTGAGAAAACAAAAATCATCTAACTGGCAGACCACCCGTAAATTTCACTCATAATCACTTTCTGAAGTCCATTTCAAATGTCACTTCCTCTCTGTAGCTTTCCCTGAAGGCTCCAATCCACAGATGTTTCCTCATTTCTGTTTTAAGGCACTTTGGATATACATCTTCAATAACATATCAGATTTTGGTAATCTGTTCATAAACTTATATCCTTTATTTTGAGGTTCCTACAAGACAAAGATATGCTTCCTGTCTCTGAGGCACCAGGAATACAGTACACAATTGTTAAATTTAAATACCACATACTAACTTTTAAAGGCTGGTTACTAAAATATTTAGTGGAAAAAAACAGTGTGCCTGTGAGACTAGCTTTTCCTTCCACTTGGAAGCACTATATTCTTCCAGTCAGAACACTCAGAGTGAAAGCTTCTTGCATTACGAAGTATGAGAGTTACAGTTTCAAGTGCTAATATTGACTTCAGTAAACCTTAAAGATCCTTAGACATTTTCAGAGATCCAAATTCTTAAACAGGAACTATAAAATGCTATGAAAAATTTAATAGCTTCTTTAATGCCCTACAATAAGCTCAATATTAACAGCTACTGTAAAGCCTGCAGTAATAAAATAAACACCAGATTTTTAAAATCAAACGTAGTAAATAAACCTATTTATAGATTGTAAAAGTTTGCCAAACGATTATTTGAATTGTTAAAATTAATGGTTTCAAAGAGATCCTGAAACCCAAAATGTTGTTTTACCAACTTAAAATGTGTATGTATATCATTATGCCCTATGCCAAATAATCTAAAAGCTTACTTTTACTTGTGTCTCTTTTGCTAGCAGTTAAACTGAAAACCTTGAGTGTGAAGGTCTTAGAAGATCAACGTTTTCAAGAGTTGCTCTAGGAAGAAAACACCAGTTTCTCCTGCCGCCTGCTCTTTTTAAGTGTTTAAAACAATCTCAGCGAAACTGAATAGTGGAATTATGTATATTAATTTTTTTTACACTTAAAGGGTAGAAACGAAATGTTTCAACCATTACTGCAACTCTTTATGAATGCAGTTTACGCGGTTCAGGGTATTATATTCCATAACTAAGGAACCAACTGTTAATCGGGAAGTTAAATTATCAAAGTCCTAGAAAGACCAAGCTCTCATGACCAACCAAGAGTTCCAGTAGAAGGAAATAGGAAGCAACGAAATAAAAAGTTACTGGAAGCCCTGGTGGTCCACTTGCTCGGAGTGCGTGGCATCGTGCGGAGAGCGAACACTTTCACTCGGGGGACGCTCGCTGCTGAAATGCACGCGTCCAATCCCAGGAAAACTGGATACAGTGGCGGGTGCGACTTGACCTGCCGGACGGGAGGCGAGCCTGGGGCCGAGTCCTCCAGAATCTAAGCCCGTTACAGGGCCATTCTGGGGCCTCCGACCCACAGCGGACCCAGCCCGGCGCTGCAGGAGACGCCTGACCCCACCCACTGCTACGCCCCCTTCCCCTCGGACCCCAGCTTCCCAGGCAGAGGGAGGCTTCCCCTTCTGACACTGCACCTCGAGGTCCACCAGGCCTCACCCACCTTACACTCGTCGCTCTTCTTATCTTCTTCGCAGAAGTTGACCGGTGCCAGGCCTGGCAAGTAGAAAGCGGCGCCCCGACGCGGGCCGGGGGCCGCCCCCAGCAGGAGCAGCCACAACAGCCACAGCCGCGGCCACCGAGGGGGAGACGCCGCCGACCGCCTCGCGCTCATGACGGCTGTTTCGGGGAAAGGGGCAGACGCGCCGAAGGGGTGAAGAGAGAACGAGGGACGGGGAGGCTCGGACACTGTGCCAAAGCCGCCCAAGCAGAGGGAGGCCGGCCCCGCGACGGACAGTTCCGGTTACGCTAGGAGACACCGCGGATCCCGCACCACAAACCGAACCGGACCTCGACGGAGCATGCGCAAGGCCGCCTGCACATGCTCAGTGAGAGCCGCCGCAAGCCCGCTGAAGAGTTTCCGGGACGAAATCCACTTTCCGGGTTTTCGGCGGGCCCGCTGGGTAGTTGCCGGGCGAGAAGTTCCGGCGCTCAGGTTCCTGTTCCAAATTCCGATCTAGAGCCCTCGGGGGCCCCGGGGAGCAGCCCCGCTTGCCTGGCGCCCCCGGCTTGTTGCTTTGTCTCCTTTAAACATCTTGAAATGTTCTCACCGCGCTGCCCGCAGCAGGCTAACCCCTACTACAGAGTTGGTGCTTCGGAGAGTACTTGCTCATGGAGGCGGGAAGAAGGTCGGGAAACACCTGGCTAGGAGCAGGATAAGGAAACAAATGGGGAAGAAGAGCAAATCCTTGCTCCAATAGACAGCTACTCAGAGGTGTCAGCACCAACAGGCTCCAAGCCATGGATGTGTTGGCGCATTCCCGTGTAGGACAGTGACTGCACAGAACAAACAAGACCTCTTAAGAGTGAGTGCTAAGAGGGGGGAGGAAAACGGGAGTAGGCGAATAGAAGCAGCTAGTGTTGACACTTGGCAAAGGAAGACATGGGCACACCCTAGAGCTCAGTGTAGAAAGTCCTAGGGCCCTGGTCGGCAAACTGCGGCTCTTTGGCCCCTTGAGTGTGGCTCTTCCACAAAATACCACGGCCTGAGCAAGTCTATTTTGAAGAAGTGGCGTTAGAAGAAGTTTAAGTTTAAAAAAATTTGGCTCTCAAAAGAAATTTCAATCGTACTGTTGATATTTGGCTCTGTTGACTAATGAGTTTGCCGTTCTGTGTATTTTTCAAGGATAAATTTGCGTTTGGTGACATGAAGTCAATTCAATTAAGCCTTAGAGTTCAGTCAAATACGTCGGGAGAGTGCATCAACTTAACCACTGTAAAGTAAGGGATCAACCCGAGTACCTCCAGCTCAGAATGCAAGAATGGGAAAATTTGCTAAATGGACAATTCTGAAAAGTGTGGAGCCCCATGCAATTCTATCTAAATTGTTACGGGTGTTTGCGCATCCCCTCCCCCTTGGAGAGTTGCTAACATCCATTAAATGTTCAAAGGGATTTATGACCCTGCAAAAAAGGTTAAGAACCAGAACAAAGATAAAATTCTTGCTTGTAAAGGTAGTTTGTGCTGAGAACTCCAGCTTTGGAACTTTAGTATCTAGTCATGTGGCCTTGAGCAAGTTAATTAATCGAGTCCCAAGTGGTAGAACTAATAAGCAGAGAGAAAAAAAAAATGTCCATCTTCTTAAAGTCCTTGTGAAAATTAAATGGAAAAAAAAAAAAGTGGGTTGCCCTGGCCGGTTTGGCTCAGTGGATAGAGTGTCGGCCTGCAGACTCGAGGGTCCCAGGTTCGATTCCGGTCAAGGGCATGTACCTTGGTTGCGGGCACATCCCCAGAGGGGGGTGTGCAGGAGGCAGCTGATTGATGTTTCTCATCCATGTTTCTAACTCTCTGTCCCTCTCCCTTCCTCTCTGTAAAAAAATCAATAAAATATATTTAAAAAAAAAAAAAAAGTGGGTTAATCACTGAACACATTTCTAGGCACAAAGGAATAGCAAACATTTTTACAAAAGCCAATCTAGCAATGGGAGTGTCACTTCCCCGTGTCTGTCTGTCTGTCTCTCTCTCTCTCTCTCTCTCTCTCTCTCTCTCTCTCATTTGAGCAAGTAAATTAACATATTGGTTGAATATCTACTTGAGCTAAGGGAAAGAATTTATAATATTCTGTATTTGATGTCATGAAGATTTCCAGTATAAGAGGGAGAGGGTGTTCTCTTCATTTAGAAAGGGGAAGAAAATGAATATTTTGGTTCACTATCATCGATGTATTCAGTACCATTAGTTCACTGTCTCACTGCCCTCTCACCCCAACCTGCTCCTCCCCATTTTCCCATCTCAGAACATGGCCCCGCTGCCTCCCTACTTCTCAGGCCCCCAACCTGGAAGATCACCTAAATTTCTGGTTCTCTCACTCTCTACAGACAGCCCTTCAGTGAGTGAGTTATAGTCCTTGAATCGCTAAACTAAACTAAGTCCTTTCAATACTTTCCAGCCACACCCCAGTCCAAGTCAAAATCTTAGTTGACCTGGACTACTTCCTGCAATAGCTCCTCGGCTTCCACTCTTACCAAGAGCGACCTTAAAAAAACAATCCTTAAATCCCTCGACAAAGGGAAAATTCTGAGATGTCCAAAATTAAATTACAGGGCTCTGGAGGGTGGAAGAGACCAGAGAGGTTAATCAGTTAAAAATTACAGGCAGAAACCAACAAAAGACTGGTAATACTCCTGAATGTATGTTGAAACGTTAATTTCCAGGTGGCTACTTCCACAATTAACTGAAATAGCCTACAGCCAGGTGCCACGGCATCTTCCAGACTTGCCCACAACCAATCCCAAAGAGCAAACACTTCTTTTTTTCTCCCTACTGGGGATGTGCCTGCAACCAAGATACATGCCCTTGACCGGAATGGAACCTGTGACCCTTCAGTCCGCAGGCCAACGCTCTATCCACTGAGCCAAACCAGTTAGGGCAGCAAACACTTCTTTAGGACCTATCCCAGAACTAGCCCCACTTCACCTTCTCCCACACCCTTCATCTATAACCAAAACAACTCACATTTTTCTTTCCCAGTCCCAGAACAGCAGACGTATCTGTTTTCTCCATCTAGCACTGCTGCTGGTGGTTTAGTCTGCATGCCCCAGAATCTGGTCCTTTATCTGGCTAAGCATATTGCTCAATAAACCCTTTCTTTCAGAAAAGCTTTCCGTGGCAAAAGTTTTTAATATCCTCAGTACCACTCTTCTGCTTAATCCCTGGCCTCACACACCCCTTACCCCTGCTTGGAATGAGTGTGGTTATTTGTTTTTTGTCTCACTCCCCCGCATGTATGTACACTCCATGAAGGGAGGACCTCATCTCTACATCCTGTATCTCTACATCCCCAGAACCTAGAGCAGCCTCTGGTACACAAGTAACCGGAAAGCACTACAGGACTGGTACTGGCCAGACCACAGAAATTCCAGGTCAGAATTTAGAATTGCAGGCTTTCAGCGCTGAAAAAAAAAACACCCTCAGGTTTTCCAGGCAAGGTTCATCTCTCCTCTTCTTACAGAGGAAAGGCAAGTAGTGACTGTTCGCAGCCACTCAGGCTATTCATGGAGGCCCAGCCCGCAGCGGCCTGGGAGGCCAAAGGGGTCCTCAAACCTTCTTCCCTCCAAACCCCACCGCCGCATCAATCTCCCGAGCTCAGCATTAGCAAAAACCCGGAGAAGTGGAGTCTTCCTAAATAGGCACGGTTTCCGGGCACATTCCGGTCCTAGTAGAGCGCCGATCGCGCATGCGCAAGGCTGGCCCGCCGCTCCTAGCTACCTCCTGCCCTGCGACCTCTTCCTGGCTTCCGCCTCCAGAGTTCAGACACGTCACCCGTGCGGCCGGCCTGGTGGGCGGGGCGGGGGACGGGGTGGGACCGCGGGGAGCCGAGCGGACCCCTTATTTCCGGATCCGGCCTTTCCAGGGAAACGCCCACTCCGGTATTTCCCCGGGTTACCTGGCGCCGGCGTCTGAGCGTAGCCTAAGGCGTGGCGTAGGGAGAGGGCTCCGAGCCCCAGCGAGGGCACAGGACAGACTCCGTTTCCTTGTAGGTGCTTCCGCCTGGGCGCGGTCAAGCAGAAGGGCTGGGTAGGGATTCCGGTTCCAAACTAGTATAAATGAAGTTTTCCTTCCATCCTCCCTGAGCCTGATGCTCCCCTTCTGAAAGCACTAATGCTTCTGACTCAATTTTAAAACTCGAGGGATAGGATTTCCCCCCCCTTTCCTCTGCTACAGATAACATTTGCCTATTTAAGACTCTTAATAATTTGGTGTTTCTTCCACTCCTCTTTGCCAAAGTAATTTGGACAGCCGGTTTTTCTGCGTCACCCACAGCTTCTTTGTATTTATTCGCAAATAAAAATTCAGGATGCGCAGTTAAATTTTAATTTCAGATTAACAATGAGTAATTCTTCAGTATCTGTATGTCCCAAATGCTCCATGGGCCACGCGGGTATTTTACTTGGCAACCCACTTCCGTGTCAAGTTGCAGGAAAGGTGGATAGACTGTTAGTTGTGTGCCTGTAAATGAATGGGCTTTCAAGATTTTCTAGAAAGGTAAAAATCACCTCATCTTCAATTTCTGATATAAAATTGCGATAATCCAAAGGACAAATAGTCGTCCACAGTCCCCTTCTCTCCTAGTCTACACACTGCAACTTGCAAATAAAACTGGCCCTGAATAACTGGCTCTAAATGCAAGTCATGGTAGTTTAGAGCCAAGGAATGAGAGATCTTCATAAGCTTTAAGATAAAAGAATGTTTCCCAGGACAACAAGATTTAATTTAAGACCAGAAGAGGAATTTATTCATGCAGCAGGACCTGGAAAAAAGGAGCCACAGAGGCAAACACCAAAGTGTTAGAGAAGACAATGGCCTGGCCCAAAGACTCCAGCATTGTTGGTGTATCTCTATGAGGTAGATGGACATATTCTAATCATATTGAAGCATAGTAACCTCCATCTTGTATAAAAACTGCTGTTTGAAATTCTCTGCTATTGTTAGATAGTCCCTTGTTCTGTAAACTCTGTCATTTTTAGACAGTCTCTTATTCTGTAGAATAACTGTTTTAGTTTGAATAATAGAAAAAGATAAAAACTTAACTGTCTGACCTTGCAAGCTAGCCATCTAACGTAATGGACTAATGCTGATAATAATTCCCATATTCTTATGCCAGATGTTTCTTCTTTATGTATCCAAGATTACAAACTGTCTGTAACAATAACTCACACAGAGCCCTTTGTAAAACCTGAAGACAAGCTCAAAAGGTATAAATACAGGAAACTTCTGGTGTGACTTCGCTCAGAGATTTGGAAGAAACACCTCCCTCTGGGCCTCGCATAATAAACGACTCCCAATTAATTGGCTCATTAAGGGGTCTTGTATCTCACTTGCTGATTTACGATACAACAATAGACAAACATACCTTGGAGATATTGAGGGTTTTGTTCCAGACCACCAGGATAAGGTGAGTATTGCAATACAGCAAGTTGTAATCTTTTTGCTGGTGAAGGGTCTTGCTTTCAAATTGTAAAAAATGCAACATCTGTGAAGCACAATGAAACTAAGTTCAATAAAACAAATTATGCCTGTAGCTAATTTGGGTTGCTCTGAATTTATGCCCCTCAGCCAGTTTTCTGTTTACAATGTAGCTTGCCTTGTAGTTTGATGGCACAGAGAGAATGTTTGCTGGATTCAAGGAGCTGGTCTACTCTAGAATTATTGTTTTAACGATTTTATTGAGCTATCATTTATTGAGCCATGCACTTTACTCACTTTAAGTATAAAATGCAGTGGTTTTTATCAAGTTTACTGAGTTACAATGCCATTGTCATAATACAGGTTTAGAATATCACCTCTATATGATGATCTTTAATGTTTAATCCCCTTTCTATACACAACTCCAGGCAACCACTAATCTACTTTCTGTCTCTCTTAATTTGCATTTTCTGATAATTCGGGGTTTATTTTTTAAAATAAATTAATAGTTTTATTTACCCATCAGTGTCTGTGTCTGGCTAATGTAAATTTACCCTAGATAAAGGTCATTTTCTCATTTTCTCTGTTCTGACAAGTAAGTTGTCTCGGGCTGCTAGATTGTCCTGGTTTCCCCAATGTCAATGCCCTCTAACCAGAGACCACAGGATTACAACAGTGGTTGGGTTTATTCCTTATTGCATTTATTACTTCTTGCAGTGAGGGAGAATGCATACCGTGGAGAACCATGGGACATCTGAGTAAGTGGGTATTAGAAAGGAACTCATAGGATTCAAGCTTCTGTTGGATGATTTCGGGGAGTGTTTAAAGAAGAGCCCTGGCCGTGTGTGGCTCGGTTGGTTGGAGCATCATCCCATGCACCAAAAGGTAGTGAGTTCCTTTCCTGGTCAGGGCTCATACTTGGGTTGTCAGTTTGATCCCCAGTTTCGGCATGTGTGAGAGGGAGCTGATCAATGTTTCTCTCTCTCTCCCTTCCCCTCCTCTTTCTAAAATCAATAAACATGTCCTGAGGTAAGGATTTAGAAGAAGAAGGAGGAGGAGAAGAAAAGGGAGTTTTGCCCTGGGTTGGATGCTGCTAGGAAGGAGGGATAATTCTTAAGACTGGATATTGTAATATGTAAGTCTCATCTAGAAGGGGGGTAGGCTAGTCTGAGACTAAAGCTGTAATTGGTAAGAACAAAAACAAAACAAAAGAGCAGTCACTATTCTTAGCCAGAGAAGGGAAATATTTGGTCATTTTGGGGTTTGGACAATGGTCAGGTTTTCTGTGTTGTTTAGATATAATTATAGAAGGGTCATGTTTTGGCATGGTCAGAGTGGCCTTGTCTGATATTTATGTTCTGTGAAATTGTTTATATTCAACAAGGCCTAGATATGAGTACCAGGCCAACTCCGCACCAAGATAATGTTACCTAGTGGGCACTTTGGGTAACTAGCCAGCCACTCATTCCTCTGTTATCACTAGATATATTTCCCCTTTTCTTGAAGCTTCAGCAAAAATATTAGGCCACTGGGTAAATTCAAACCCCCAAACTGAGATTGTGATCGTTTTTATGGATGATTTGATGATTCATCCTTTTATAAGTGAGGCTTTCTTTCACAACTTTGCAACCTTTAAATGCAGTTTAGCAACATTTGCTGTGCATATAACCACCAAAGTGTTCCTATCCAGGTTGCAACAACAACTATGAAAAAAAAATTTTAAAAATCTAACAGCTCTGGTTGGGGTTCTCAGTTGGTTAGAGTGTTGTCCTGATACACCAAGGTTATGGGGTTTGATACCCAGTCAGGGAACATACAAGAATCCACCAATGAATGCATAAATAAGTGGAATAACAAATTTCTCCTCTCTCTCTCTCTCTCTCTCTCTCTCTCTCTCTCTCTCTCTCTCTCTCTCTCCTCTCTCTCATCAATATTTTTAAAGACAACTAAGTAGAAAAGTGGGCAAGAGATAGAACAGGTACATTACAAGAGTAGGTAGCTAATGGTCAAGAAAAATGAAAACATGTTCAACCTCATTAATTATGAGGAAACTGCAAATTAAAACCTCAATAAGATATAGCTAAACACACAGCAGAAGAGCTAAAATTTAAAGACTGACAATACCAAGTGTTGACAATGATGTGGAACAACTGGAATGCTCATTCATTGCCTGGTCAAAAATTGTTTGGCACACATATTCCATAACCCAGGAAATCGAAATGCCTACTTACATTCACTGAAAGGTGTATTCACCAAAATATAACTCTAATGTCTATCTATAGTAGAATGGATAAATACAGTATAGTCCCACTGTAGAATACTACACAGCAATGAAAAAAATTACTATTAAATATAACAACATTGTGGGGCACGGCTACAGTGTTTGGACAGATTCAAGCCTTGGACTGATGAGAGGGCACAGCCCCCTCGTGGACACGTGCAAGTCCCAGCCTGGAGGGCAGAGCCCTCCCAGCACAATGATAGCCAACAGCTATAGTAGTAAGCTTGAACCTATGGTCCGCACGCGAGGCCCTACGTGCCTAAGTGATATAGGCTGCAAGTAAACAAAGCTTGATCAGGTGCATGTAATTCAGTAGGGTCGAAACCCAGGAGAATGTTGTAAACATCTTGACCACGCCCTTACTTTGCCTCGTGGCATCTGGCTGTAAAATAAAGACACGGCTTGTGGGCGTCAGCGCTGCTGGGTCCCCATCAGGGAAGCAGCATCCCACCGAGTCCCAGCTTTCCTTCTCTTGTCTGTCTTTTCTAATCCTTCACCGCCCCCACTCGGGTTCACCCATGGCCATGCCGGCGCCCCACACAACATGTATTAAACTCACAAACATGATCTTAAGTAAAAGGAAGATAATTAATGGAAGTAACTTGTATACTTCCATGTAAATAAAGTTCAAAAACAGGCAACACCAACCTATCATGTTAGAAATCAGGCTAATGAGTAGATTTGGGGAGCTATCAAGAGGTGATGAGGAGGAGGGCAGGAGTGGGGCCGCTGCAGTGCTAGCCGTGTTCTGAATCTTGACCTGGGTGGTCATTATGTAACTGCTGTCACTTTGTAGTAATTCATAGAGTAATTCAGTACACTTATGATCAGTTCACATTTCTATATGTTATGCTTTTTAAAAACTGTATTAAAATACATATCATTATTGTGAAAAAGTCAATTATTGAAGTTGGGTATTGGGTACAGGAGGATTATAACCATTCTCTCTACTTTTCTGCATGTGTAACTTTCATAAAAAGATTAAATATATGCATACATGTTTGTGTGTATGTATATGTGTGTACATGTATTTATGCATGCATATATGTATACATAATTATTTGTAAGTGTTTGAGTTTCTCCTTGATCTGCCAGTCTCTTCAAAAGTGAACAAGATTTTCCAGAGACAGCAATATGACTAAAGCCATGTGCTTCTTTTCTACCATGTTGGATTTGAAAATTAACTTAGCAAAGGTCTGTGTATTTAGATAATATTAACCAATAAAATATATGTAATATTTAAAACAACAAGAAGATTTTTGGTTTACAAGGATGTGAACAAAGACTCAAAAGGTGCTTGCACAATTAAGGTTCATTAAAATAAAACTCTGGGTGGGGGGAAAACATTTGCAGTAAAATGAAGTTATTAATAGAAAAATAAGAAAAAGATGAGCTACCCCTATATAAAAATGCATAAAGGACATGAAGAGACAATTCATGCACACACAAAAGGATGTACAGATGGCAAATAGCAGTTACATAAATATTCAGCCTTATTTTTAATGAAAGAATGGCATATTTAAAGAACAACAATGAAATGCTTTTTTATAAATCTACCAAGGAAGCAAGGTTGAAAAGCAATAATAGTGTCTGATGTTACTTTATACTCTGACTAGAGGACCGGTGCATCAAATTCCTGCACAGGGGTGGGGGTCCCTCAGCCTGGCCTGCACCCTCTTGCAATCCAGGATCGCTGGCTTCTAACTGCTCACCTGCCTGTCTGCCTGATTGCCCCTAACCACTCTGCCTATCTGCCTGATCACCCCTAACCCCTCTGCCTGCCTGCCTGATCATCTCTAACCACTCTGCCTGCCTGCCTGATCACCCCTAATCACTCGTCTGCCTGCCTGATTGCCCCTAACCACTCTGCATGCCTACCTGATCACCCCTAACTGCTCGCCTGCCTGCCTGATCGCCTCTAACCACTCTGCCTGCCTGCCTGATCGGCCCTAACCACCTCTGCCTTGGCCCCTGCCACTGCGGCTTCATCTGGAAGGACGTCTGGAATGATGTCTGGAAGGTCGTTAGGCTGTCTGGTCTAATTAGCATATTATACTTTTATTATAGATGATGAGAGTTAAAAAGTCTGAAGGGCGATTTGGCATTATGTACTTTGTTCAAAATCTTTTTAAATGTACATAATCTGAAAGAACAATTACACTTATCAGGATTTATCTTAAGGCAATATTTGGAATGTATAAAAAAGATTAGTTCTGAGTATGTTTACCAGTGTAATACATATTTTTAAAATATATTTTTATTGATTTCAGAGAGGAAAGGAGAGGGAGAGAGAGAGAGAGAAACATCAATGATGAGAGAGAATCATTGATTGGCTGCCTCCTGCAGGGGATCAAGCCTACAACCTGGGTATGTGCCCTGACCAGGAATCAAACCGTGACCTCCTGGTTCATGAGTCAATGCTCAACCACTGAACCACACCAGCCGGGCATTTCCCCCCACTTTCTACTTTCTAAGTTCTTCTAGCAGAGACAGATTAACAGGAGAAATTAAAATTTCATGTGCATAGGGAATTCACATAAGCATGAAAATTCCAAAGACAGCGAGGCAACATTGGGTATATATGACATTTTGGACAAAGGAGACAAGGGGAATAGGATATTAGATTTCAGAAGTGAGAATGGTTGATTTACAGGTAGTTGAGGAAGAACTGAACACACATGGCAGGCAAATTCTTGCTAGGCAACTCAGAAACAGTGGGTATCTAGCTAACAGGTCCCTGTCTGAAGCCCTCTTATGTACTGTAGTTAATTCAAATTAGGCTAAAGCAAACATCCTTAAATTCCCTTTCTGAAGCAGGTTCTTTTCTCTGAATCTCTTAGGTAGGAAAAGGAAGAGGGTTAAAGGTTCTTTCTGAGTCTTTTGTTTCTTAATATCCAGCTTAAAGTTACTGTCCCAAAAAGGCAGCTTCAAGGAGGTGGGGGCTCTGATGAGAGGACCTAGGCTTATCAGCCTCTGATGTCCATTCCTACTTCCTCATCCCATTTGTAGGAGCTCCCTAACTTCTTTCTATCCTGCCTCATAATCATAGCTCTATTCATAACCACCAGAATTATGAAACAATCTAAAGTCTTTCAACCCATAAATACATAAACAAATCAAGTTACATTCATACAATGAAATACTACTCAGGAATAAAAAGTAATGAACTATTGATATACAACATCTTGGATGAATCTCATACACACTGAGTGAAAAAGCCAACCTCAAAAGGTTACAGATTCTATAATTCTATTTACATGACATGATATGACATTTCCAAAAAACAAAAACTTTAGTGACAGAAGTGTTTGCTAGTATCAGGGATGGAAGGTATGATTACAAAGGAATAGCAAGAGGAATTTTGGGGGATGAAAGAACTGTTTATGTATCTTGATTTTGGTGGAGTTAACAAAAATCTATATGTGTATTAAAATCCATAGAAAGAAGTGTTTAAAAGGGAAATATATATATATAACTAGAGGCCCGGTGCACAAAATTCGTGCACAGGGAGGGGGAGGGTGGTCCCCTCAGCCCAGTCTGCACCCTCTCCATTCTGGGACCCCTCAGGGGACATCCCTCTCACAATCCAGGACTGCTGGTTCCTAATTGCTCACCTGCCTGCCTGCCTGATCGCCCCAACTGCCCCCCCTACCAGCCTGATTACGCCTAACCACCTCTGCATGCCTGCCTGATCACCCTAACTGCCCCCCTTACAGGCCTGGTTGCCCCCAACTGACACCCCCCCCCCCCCCCGCTGGCCTGGTCACCCCCAACTGCCCCTCCCTGCTAACCTGGTCACCCCCAACTGCTCCCCCTGCCGGCTTGGTTACCCCATGCAGCCTGCTGTTCAGTCATTTGGTCGTCCCTCACTAACCCCCCTGCCGGCCTGGTCACCCCACGAAGCCTGCTGTTCAGTCGTTTGGTTGGCCCTCACTAACCCCCCCTGCCGGCCTTGTCACCCCATGCAGCCTGCCGTTCAGTCATTTGGTCGTCCCTCACTAACCACCCCCTGCTGGTCTGGTCGCCCCATGCAACCTGCTGTTCAGCTGTTTGGTTGTCCCTCACTGACCCCCCTGCCAGCCTTGTCACCCCACGCAGCCTGCTGTTTGGTCATTACTGTTACTGTGAGGAATTTGCATATTCCTCTATTATTAGTATAGATTGTCACCAGAGGCAGACCTGAAATGGGGCCCCTATGCACTCTGTGACCTGCAGGTTCTTGTGTTCTCGCAGGAAAGAATTCAAGAGCAAGTCTGAGTGAATTCAAAAGCAAGTTTTATTTAGGTTGAGAGAAAGAGGCTAGGACTTGGGTTCCTGGAGACAGGATCAGAGGTTAAGCCTGGAACTGGCTGCTGCTGCCTGCTGCTCCCCTGGTTGCTAGTCTCACAGGGTGCCACTGTGAAAGAATTGAAAGAACACATCCAAATGGACAAGAGGAAACTTGAGAGTGAGTTGTGTGCTAAGATCAGTCAGTTCTTGGGATTTTATGTTTCCAAGGGTGGGTTATTCCTAAACTTTGTGGCACCAAATTCTGTCTGTCTTCTGGTTGGGAGGTCTTGTTCCTAACATGGTCTGTTCTGGAAGTGTGATAGTATTTGTTCCCCTGGGTCCCCTAATGATGGTATAATGGGCTTTGGGGTCATTCTATGATCAGTTTTTCCTACATCTTGGATTGATCTTGTTTTAGCCACATCTTATTGTTGTTGACTTATGTGACCACCGCCATAAATTTCCTGCCATAAACTGTTTCTCTGTGATCATGCACGGAGATGGGGGCTCTGATGAGAGGACCTAGGCTTATCAGCCTGTGATGTCCATTCCTACTTCCTCATCCCATTTGTAGGAGCTCCCTAACTTCTTTCTGTCCTGCCTCATACTCACAGCATGAAGAATGGAAGGACACACATGAAAACCCTTACAGTGGGCTATGCAGTAAATAATAGGCCGACTTTCTTCCCTCTCAGTTTTGAAGGGAATCAAAATGTTGCCACCCTGAAGCTGACTTTTTAGGAAATTGATTTTAAGCTTTTTATTGAGACATAAGATTCAGAAATAACCTTTAACTATCCCCCTTCCTGGATTCAGTTGGAAAGGGCCACTCCAGGAAGGGAATCTTAGGATGTTTGCTTTAGCCTAATTTGAATTAAATTTGATATTCAAGCAGGGGCCTCTAAATATCCCCTGTGTCCTGTTGTTTGAGTCACCTAGCAAGAATTTGCCTGCCCATGTGGGTTCAGTTCTTCCTCAACTGCCTGTAAATCGCCCAAGCTTACTTCTGAAATCTAATACCCTCTTCCCCTTTTTTTCTCCCTTGTCCAAAATGTCAGTTATACCCAATGTTGCCTCACTGTCTTTGGAATTTTCATGCGTATGTGAATTCCTCAGGGGCATGTATTAAAATTTGATTTTCTCCTGTTAATCTGTCTCTGTTAATTTGTTGATTAGTCCAGCTATAAGAATTTAGAAAGTGGGAGGAAAAGTGATAATATTTTTAGCCTCCACAATTATGTAGTATTTTCATTTTAAAAATAGTGAACATGTGTTTCATTTGTAATGAAATATTAAATAGATAGGACATGTATATGTACTAGTATATGTGTAAAGATATCATTTTATGGGAAAATTTGAGTGATACCTGCCATTATTTCACATTGATTCAGCCTTTGGTGGACAAAGAGGCTTCACTACATTATTGAAAAAATACCTTTTGAAAAAATATCTTTGGATAAGATGTTTCTCTAATTTATAAAAGAGCTGGCAGTGCTGTCATCGCTCAGTAAATCTTGTGCTTTGCCATGGGCTCCAGCATGAAGTGCCCTGTCCTTTTGCTGCACCATTAGGCTTCCCATTAGCATCCATTAACCAACAACTTCCACTTCTGAGTATGCAGCCAGAATCCCTTCTGAAATGGAAAAATGTAGAAGCAATGATGCACTCAGAGACTAAGTATTTTTTTATTTTTATTTCTCATCCATTTTAGCTTGTCTTATAAATGGATCAGAATTCTCATCAAGTATTAAGCATTAGGAAGCTGCCAGGAGTTCCAATAGCAGTTGGCTTATTTGATTTTGCTTTACGTAAGTAACCAAAGTTATGCTAGATGAAATCTTTTAATGGTTTTATCCAAAAATCTAGAGGATTGAACTTACATCAAGTGCATTTGGCCTCTGTGGTCATTATTTTATAAGTAAGTGAAACATTTTATCTAAAAGATATTTTTTCAATAATGCAATGAAGCCTCTTTGCCCACCAAAGCCTGAGCTTCTGACAGCAGAATTGGCATTGGACCCCTCCTGGACCATGGCAGTCAATCCTTCTCACCACTCCTTAGGGGATCCCAGACTCCCCGCATCTATTCCCGCCATGCTACCAGCAGGAAGGCATGCCACAGGCATCCTATAGGCCAAGTTATTTCTAAAAAAATCCATAACTATTACCAGACATTATGCTTCAGTTTGGCAGTTGGAGAATGAGCATTTGGCTGCCTTGGGAGCTATACCACCCAGGGCAAGGATATGACAAAAGGCTAGGACTGGCATATTATAATTTTTTAGGGTTTTGGTCTTGACTCTCATAAATACCCATTAATAGTTCTGCAACTCAAAGTAAAACCAAAAATTCGATATCTTTCTATGTCTATTCAAACATATAAGTACATGCATAGGAAGTGTTTTGAAAGGGTACAAGTATTAGGATCTTTCTTTGGGGGAAGAAGAAAGCTGGATAAATTCACCATTTTGTTATTTTATAAAAGCAGGTGCTCTTAAGGAGTTAGGACAAATAAATGAGAGGAATGAGTGTCTTCCATTCTTTCCTAATTATGGAAGTCTGGAAGGGTACACAGCACCTAAAGAATGAATTATCATTTGAATAGCACTGGATAGGAAAGGTAGTTTTATAGTTGGGCAAAAAAAACTTGGAGAAATTATTCAATAGAATTTGATGGTCTAGAACAGTGGTCAGCAAACCGTGGCTTGCGAGCCACATGCGGCTCTTTGGCCCCTTGAGTGTGGCTCTTCCACAAAATACCACGTGCGGGTGCGCACGTACAGTGCGATTGAAACTTCATGGCCCATGCGCAGAAGTCGGTTTTCGGCTCTCAAAAGAAATTTCAATCGTTGTACTGTTGATATTTGGCTCTGTTGACTAATGCGTTTGCCAACCACTGGTCTAGAATACTCAAACAGCTCTCAGATGGAATTATTTCCGTTCTCACTGCTGAGTGAATGTGAAGTGGAAGACTATTAAAAAAGAGTGACCACATGACAGAAGAAGAGAAAGGAGGCCTGGAAGGGAGCATATGCTGGACAGTTTATGGAGACAGAAAAGCAAGCTGGGAATGAGGGGTAGGAGAGACATATTTAGAACCATCCACAGACATATGAGTGTCTAGACAGTAAAGGATCATGGAGGTGAGGTGAGGCCTTTTGAGAAAGAACCTCTTTGAATCTATGTCAGCTCTAGAGGAAAGTGGCAGCATTTTACTGGGTAGAAAGTAAAAAAGAGGATACCAATAGGCTTTCACTGGTGGGGGGATTTAAAAGGTTCCTGTTCTTGAAAAGCTCACTCAATGTTTGTTGAGGAAGCCAAACAAGAGAATGGTAATTCAGAATGACAAATTCCATAAGTAAGTGAGAAGGAAGCAGAGAGGAGGCTGTGACAAAATGATCTGGCTACGTTTTTTTAGAGGACTTGGTAATAGGGCGAGTGGGTGAAGGATACATGTGACTGTGGGCACAGAGAATACAGCGTGAGTAGGAGAACCAGGACCAGTAGGGGAACCAAGACCAATAGAACTAGAAATTTAGATCTGGCAACTGATAGATGTTTCTCTCTCACATCGATGTTTCTTTTTCTCAAATCAATGTCCTCAGGTGGGGGTTAAAAAAATAAAAAAGTCAAATACAGAGGAAAATATGCTGGTTGCACATGTTAAATTCTCTGACTCAGCGGTCATCAACTGGTGGTCCGCGGACCACTGGTGGTTCGTGAGGTCCGAAAGGTTGGGGACTGCTGCTCTGACTCATTAAAGTTTTACCATTTTATATCTTACTTATTCTGGAAGTGTTCAGGTGACTTGTGTCAGGTAGAAAAAGCAAACTGAGCACTACATTTCCGGAAAACCTATGTCTGCACAAAAACCTGCACACAAATGTTCTTAGCAGCTTCATTTGGAGTTGCCAAAACTTGGAAGCAGCCAAAATATCATACAATGGGTAAATGGATAAACTGTGGTAAATCAAGACAATGGAATATTACAAAAGAAATGAACTGTCAAACCATGAAAAGACATGGAGGAACCTCACATGTATATCGCTAAGTGAAAGAAGCCACGCTGAGAAGACTAAATACTGTATGATAACAATAATGTGACATTCTGGAAAAGACAAAACTCTGGAGACTGTATAGAGATGAGTGGTGTCAAAGATAACAAAGCTGTTAGTTAAAGTGGTAAGGACAGATTTTAACCAGCTGAAATAGGGAAAAGAATCCAGCCTAAACTGACCTCAACTTTGATCTACACAGAGAAGACTGGATGTTTTAAAAGGAGAAGGAAGGAGTAGGGAGGCGGAATGGAGGAGGCTTGAGAGAGTTAGGGAACGAAAAATTACAAAAGAGGGAAGGGGGCATTGGTCCATGTGAAACCGGCAGGATTTGCTAACTGGCACTTGCCCAAGTTAGGCTCCTACCCTCCCACAGAGGCTGGGAGACAGGGGCCCTGTCTTCAGGTGTCAGCTGGAACCAACAGTCCATTCTTTTGGCAGCCTTGACTTTCCTCAGGCAGGCGCTTTAAGTGGGGCTAGGGTCATCCTAGGAATGCTGCCTTGAGACGTTAGAACTAGGTTAGTGTTTGTTCAAGTTTACAGACCAAGGGAAAGGCCTAGCCAAGAAGAGGACTCAAAGGAGCCTGGCTAGAGTTTGAAGAGAATTATTGTCAGTGGCTGCCAGGGGACCAGGGGAGGGAAGGATGAGTAGGGGGAGCACTGGAGATTTTTAGGGCATTCAGTATTCTGTATGATACTGTCATGGTGGATACATGTCATTATACATTTGTCAAAACTCACAGAATGTATACCACCAAGAGTGAAACCTTAATGTGAAGTCTGGGTTTTAGTTAATAATGTACCAACTTTGGCTCATCCGTTATAACAAAAGTACTGCACTAATGCAGCATGATAGTAATAGGGAAAGGATGTATGGAGAAGAGGGAGGTATATGAGGACAAGGTGTATTTACTGCTAATTTCTTTTTTTCTGTAAACCTAAAACTGCTCTAAACATAAAGTCTATTGATTAAAAAAGGAAAATTTCAGATAGTATTTTTTTATTTTCATTAGGTTTGAGGGGAATAGTTAAATATTAAATGAATAATACTAATTGTTATATTTAATATGTTATAGACTGTAAGGCATCTTTAGCATACTGTTGGTAAAGGAAAAGTTGATTGCTTTAAATGTAATGCATAATGTTAAAGATGTAAAAGAGAGCCCCCTACCCCACACAGATGATGGCTCTGAGGAGTTTGCCGTCCTCCCTGCCCCTAACCGCCTCATTAACGGTCCTCACAGAAACGTTGTGGTGCAGGCAGGGAAGCTATTACCATGCCTGCTCAGAGAGCCAGGGCCATGGAGCCTCTGGGGATGGTTTTCAGCATGCGGTTTGGCTGAGTTTCCATGAGAAAATACCCAAGAGGTGCCTATTCAGCCTGGCACAGAGGAGGCCCTGAAGAAATTATATTTTCTGTCTCTTCCATGTAATGAATATTTAGAAATGTACCCCTTTATTTGAAGTAAAGCCATTTTAATGTGCTCAAACAAAAAGATTGAAGCCCTATAAGTAAGAAGGGTGTTGTTTTTTCCTTCTTTATTTCCAGGGACTAACTTTGTTATTAGCAAGCCCAGTTCCAGGAAAGCATAGCCTTTTGAATGAAAATCCCCAGTATCTGATGCACATAGAGTAGAATGTCCTATTTGGGTAATGACTCAGATGAGAGATCCAGCTGTCAGTAACGTTAGTGTTGGCTTGGTTTTATGAAATCTTTCACTGACTTAGGCATTCTGGTTCAGGTTTTGTTTTTTTCAGTCTCCACCTGTTTATGGGTAGCTTTTTATGACTTGTGTGGAATTCCTTATTTTACCCATTTACTTATATTTCATGCTTGATATTCAATGAAGGAAATTGAGCTGTTCTTTCTATTGCCTTAGGAGCAGGGATCCTGGGGTAAATGTTGCTGTGTGACAAACCAGGACCAATAGAAGTACTAGAGAAACAAGCGTGAAAGAGAGGTGATTACCTAAAATTAGATTAAGCAAAAACTGCTCTGCTAGGTGAAGCCTGTTGCTAAATTGCTTACAGTAAGCTAAGCAGGGGATAACACTGTGTTCTACAAAGCAAGTAATGTTAAAGCTTTCATAACTGAAAAGTTACAAAATATCTAGAATATCTAGAGTTATCAAGTCCTCTCTCATTTTTCTTTATTACTTTTAAAAATATATATTTTATTGATTTTTTACAGAGAGGAAGAGAGAGGGATAGAGAGTTAGAAACATCGATGACAGAGAAACATGGATCAGCTGCCTCCTGCACACCCCCTACTGGGGATGTGCCTGCAACCAAGGTACATGCCCTTCACCAGAATCGAACCTGGGACCCTTCAGTCCGCAGGCTGACGTTCTATCCACTGAGCCAAACCGGTTAGGGCTCTTTATTACTTTTTGAACTTGAAAGAAGACATGGAGAAGTATAGAGACAACTGATATAGAGCATAGGAAAGGATGACCCAATTTTTAAAATTGTTCTCATAAATAAGCAAATTAGTCACTTTGAGATCAAGTGATGTTTCTGAGAAGTTTATGATCTTTAGAATTTAATGTTCAGGTTATGTTTTAAAACTAATCATTTGTTCTAGTTGCCCTACTTTAATTGTAGTCTTAATTCCTCTGCAAAAAGCTTTATAGTATCAAGGGGATTGAGCTCCCCCAGGAAAATGGCCTTAAAACAGGCAATGCAGAACCAAAGAACTAGGTTTCTCGGTGAAGTTGCAATTCCAGCCATTTGTGAAGTTGCACTGGAATTTCTTCTCTAGCCCAGTAGGAGAACTCTGTACTTTCTATTTTGTCTAGCTACGTGACACTGTTGGGGAAATCTACAGAGATGTGGGAGGTCTCAGTAAATGGGGAGAGAGAACATTGTTTTGTCTTTCTTTTCTCTCTCTCTTCCACACCCACCACACGTAAGTTTTAGAGCACAGAAAATTGGCCTAAATCAAAGTGGCACCTATTAAATCAGTAGAATAATAATTTTGAAAACGATATAAATTACTTTGGGAAAATGCTTGTGACAATGTTAAGTATAAGAAGCAAGACACAAAAATGAACTTTGCTATGATTACAACTGTGTAATAATTATGGATGTATACAAACAAGGTCTTCAAGACAGCAGGTAAAAATGAAAACCATCTGATTTCTGGGGAGATTTCTAAAGATCTTTTATTTGGGTTTGCTTTAATCTGTTGTAGTTGGTACCTCCCCTTCTAGTCCCCCCGCCCCCAAAAAAGAGGCAGGGGTGGCATTCAAAATCTTGAATAACCTGAATTATACACCATGGAGGCCACTCCAACAATCAGCTACCGTAATTACAGAGAGAGCCAGATGTTGCCAGGTAAACACAGCCTGGCAAAGCCAGGCCGGCACTGAGAATTTCCCATGGGTGTGGGGGTAACAATTGGGGTGGGAGCTGTTGCAGGCCTAGCAGGTTGCCTTACCTGGGCCAGAGGGGTGGGTAGATGGGAGGCTTGGACCTCACCTAGTTATAAACCAATACTGTAGCATTTCCATATTTTATCAGCTGGTAAAGCTGGAACAGTGCCCCACGCTGACAGGAGTCCTGATTAAGAACAATCCTGAAAGAGAGGGAATGAGATAAGCTGGAATGGTCAATGCTGGCTGCTGTGCAGTGTAGCACCCCTGCTTACACTTTTCTTCTTATTAATAAACACACAGCCTGGACGTTCCTTGAAGAGATGAGGGAAGTAGGGGATGGCCAACAATCCCAGCAGTGGAAAGATTTGGTGCAGGGAGAGGTTTATTATCACTTCGTTTCCCTGATCCTTTTCCCTGCATCTGCCAATCAGGTGTTGCCTTACTCAGCAGCCTCTGGTCTTTGGTGTGCAGATGGAGACAGCAGGGCACTTGAACCTGGGAGATGGTCCCCAGGTGCCATTTAATATCAGTATTTTCCTTTCAAACAACATTTCAGAAAAATGTTTCATACACAATTGGGACAGGGCCCAGGAGTTAGGGAACCCCATTGAGAGTGCCAGGTACATCCAGAAAACCAGACACAGAGTTACAGCTAATCTAATCTCATTTTATACATGAGAAAATTTAGGCTCCAAGAAAATAAGAAACTTTCTCACCTAGATAAGTTACTTTGGGGGAAGCGGGGAGTAATATATTTGTGTGTGTGTGTCTAGTTCATCTTATTTTATAAACACGGGTGTTAAAAATGTGTTAAGAAACTCAGTTGAAAAGCACAATAAAGGATCAACAAAGGTCCGTCATCCCACATACACAGAAAGAATTCCTGTTCAACCCAGTTGTAGAGGAAAACTGTCAACATAGGCTCATCCTCCAGCTACGGTAAGCCCGAAGTCTTCCTCAGTGGAGAAAGCCAACACTGTCAGCCATGACCATTCATCTATCTCACCAATGGGTGTGTGAGTGTGGATGGGGGGTGTTTTCATCACAGCCCCAATGTGGCTGATCTTCCCTTTCTTCCCAGGAAGAGGAAGGTACCTTGTGAAGACACCCACGGGGCCATCAGCATTGCAGCCTCTCCATCACCTCAATCTGTGAATTTGCTCCCTACAAGCACCATCATTTCCAACCGAGCACAGTGCTCTTTCTATTGGTTGACATTTAGCATGTGTTTACTATATGCTGGGCATTGTGCTGAGTAGTTTACATGCATTAGTTCATCCTACCCTGTAGGAATATATTCTTATTATGTCCATTTTGCAGATGGGGAAACTGAAGGGATGGACGGATAGATGGTTGGCTGGCTGGGTAAAGCTGAGATCCAAAGTCAGTCTTAACCATTAAAACCACCTTTATAGCCCTGGCCGGTGGTTCAGTGGTTAGAGCATCCTCCTGCACACTGGAGTGATCAATTCCTGGTCAAGGGCACTTACCTGGGTTGCCAATTTGGTCTCCACCGCTGGTCAGGGCACCCGTGGGAGGCAACCAAATGATGTGTCTCTCTCACCTCTCTCTCTCTCTCTCTCTCTCTCTCTCTCTCTCTCTCTCTCTCTCTCCTCTTCTCCCTCCCTTTCTACTCTCTAAAAATCAATGGAAAAAATCCTCTTTGGGTGAGGATTAAAAACAAAAAAAAACCTCCTTTATAAATGATGATGCAACATAAGATAAAATTAAACTTTACTTCAAATCTAGGGATAAATAGTGATCACTGTAAAATAATGATCATACCTAATACTTATAACAATCTTATGAGATACATGCTATTATTATCTGTTTTACAGAAATGCCTAAAGCATTACTGGTTCTTTCAATTAAACCACATCCAGAAGGAGAAACACTTAAATACCTGCACAAAGACATAAGCAAGCTCACATGCATTTAGAGCTGAATGCAAAAATATACTCGTAAGCAGAAATAAATTGTCTTATTTTTGGGGGGAGGCTGCTTTAACAAAATGCCATACACTGGGTGACTTAAACAGCAGACATTTCGTTCTGGAGGCTGGAAAGTCCATGATCATGGGACTAGAAAAGTCAGGTCTGTGTCAGGGCTCTTTTCTGGCATGCAGAGAGCCTTCTATCCATTGACCTGTACTAATTCACCCAAATGCCCGTCCTTCCATCACCCATGCATCCATCCGTGCATCCATCCCTCCATTTCTAAACATTCATTGAGCATCTATCTTATACTAGTATTCAAACTCACTGTCTAAGAGGGAAAAGAAATGATACACTACATGTTCTAAATGCTGTAACAGAACATTCCAAATGCTTAGACACAGACCTGTGGGGACTCAGGGAGAAAGAAAACTAATATTGATTGAGAGCAACGACAAGTTCTTTACTAGTTTATCGGCATTAGTCTGAGTTAAGGAATAAATGTCTAGTTTCAAAATGAAAGAGAAGCAGGTTCTTTCCCCCTTTTAATCACCTGTCATCCTTCCAAGACGCAGTGGGAAAGAACGGGGAGAAATCATCTCTAGCCAGAGAAGGCAGTTAAAGACTGCAACCTGTAACCGTCAGGAGCAGAAGTGTCCGTGCCTGCTGCTGGTGGAGGAGACGGAGGGGTCCTCAGGGAACCTCCTTCCTCAGGGAACCTCCTCTGGTTAGTGGAGGAACGTTGTAGTCAACCGTGAACTTCAGCAGGTTCCGTGTAGCCATGCAGATGCCTCAGGCTGTCCTGCTTCCTGCTGAGGTGGCCTTTGGGGTCTTCCCTCCCGGGGGTCAGCTGAGGAGCCTGGAGTCTTCTGAGGAGTGGTCCAAAAGGCAGCAGGCTGGAGTCACAAATCCACAGAGAACAGACAAGCCATTAGGGGCTGCCAGACAAAATGATCCTCCTAGCCCTTCAAAGCATTTCCCTAAAAGCCAATCGCATATTTATATTTAAAACAGCATTGCTGCAAAATCCAAATGCATTGTAATGAGGCTGCAAACTTCCTACCTAGAGACTTCAAATATTTTGAGGGTTCCTTTATTAGTAACCAGAGAAAAAAGTTCTCATGACAAACAGGTATTTGTTTGGCAGACAAAAGGGTATTGTCCTTGAAGCCCCTTATTGAGAAACTATTCTCTGAGAGAGGTATTATTAATTCCATATCACAGATGAAGAAACTGAGGCTCAGAGAGTTAAGTAATTTCCTCAGTTGTTTAAACACTAAAGTCAGGTGACACCCCTCTTCTCCAGAATAGGCCTACTTTGACTCTCTCTCTCTTTTTCTGAACCCTTCATTATGGAAAAATTCAAATTATATGTAAATTGGAAGAAAGTTCCATGTGCCCATAACCCAGCTACAGCAGTCACACACTCATGGTATCTCTTGTTTCAACTGTGATTCTCTTTAACACTCAATGAGATATAAGTTTCTGCACAATGATAAGTAACAACCAGTTAAGTGGCTATGGTATCATGTCTTTTATTCTTTATCTCAATCAATTTGCTCAACAAAATCTACAAGTATCTATAAATTTTACAGCCCCTTGCTCTTAGATGAATTTTCCAAATATCTGAGCATTTTGGAGACTCTGATTACTTGGTCTTAGTGGCAGATACAGACATGTAGCTTGTGACCCACAGCCAAGCTCTCAGGGAGGGCAAGGTGCCGGCCTCAAAAAGGGGAGGGACTCACCTCCCTTTGATGAAAGTGTCAAAGATTTTCAAGTACATGCAAGAGAATAATTTATAATCTTATCATGGAACAGGCCTTTCTAAATGAATCAAAATTTAAAGGCCATAAAGAAAACATTGACAGATTTGAAAGCTAGAAAATAAAAAAATCTCTGTATGACAAATGATATCCCAGAAATAAAAGTTAGGAGAGAGACTGGAAGAATATATTTGCAACATGTAAAATGGACAAAAGACAGAAGGAGAAACACTTATGATCAATAAATATATGAAAATATGCCTAACTTCAACATTATTATCACTCAAGAAATGGAATATATTTTGTCAATTAGATTGGCAAATTTTAAAAAATTGATAATCAGGATTTGTAAAAGAACCAATCACTCATAGACTGCTGGTGGGAGTGGATATGGTTTAGGTTGTGTGAACAGCACTATGGCAGTATCTATCGAAACTACAAATGCAGATACTCTTTGGTCTACCAATTCTACTTCTAGGAATCTCTCCTATAAAAATATTTGCTCATATGTGCAAACATGTATGTATAAAGGATGCTTGATGAACTGGAAAACCAAGTGAACTGAATGTCATCAATGTGAGAATTGTAAAACAAGCTACATTATTGGGATACTATGCAGCCATTACAAATAAATTCTATACATGATATTTGTAATTTTATGTATAAATATACACTGAGTGGCCAGATTATTATGATCTCTGAACGCATAATTATCTGGCCAGTGTATATCCTATATAATAAAAGGCTAATATGCAAATTGTCCCCTCGACCAGGAGTTCGACCAGAAGGCAGGCTGGCCAACTGCCCATGTCCCCTCCCCCTGGCCGGACCCCACCTATGCACAAATTCATGCACTGGGCTCTAATATATATATATATATACTGAGTGGCCAGATTATTATGCGTTCAGAGATCATAATAATCTGGCCACTCAGTGTATATTATGTACATATATTTTTAAAGATCATCCAGAAATATCATATAATCAAAACAGACATATCATATAATCAAAACATATAATACCATGGAAACTACAAATGAGTATAATAAAGCATGACTAAGATGCACATTAAACTGTTACAGTAGTTACAGCTGCAGCAAAAAGAGTTGGGGTTGGACTTCACTTGTTATGAATAGAATCTTTTATGAGTAGAAACTATTCATGCATTATTTGGTATCCTATCTAATAAAAGAGTAATATGCAAATTGACTGTACCTCTGCTACACCCACAAACCACACCACCAGCCAATCAGGAGCGAATATGCAAATAAACCCAATCAAGATGGCTGTGGCCACAGAGAGCAGGAGGGAGGCTTGGGTTTCCCCAGCAATGGAGGGAGCCAAGCTTTCAGCCTGCCCTTGCCGGCCTAGGCCTCCACTCAATGCTACAAAGTTTCAATTATAGAAGGTAAATAAATCCCAACAGAAATAGCTGCTGCCATCGAGCGAGCAGAGGCTTGGCTCCGCTCCAGGCTACAAAGTTTTAATTGTAGAAGATAAATAAACCCCTGATACAGGGCCTCCGCTTGGGTTGCCGGGGGGTGTGGCCAGCCTGCAAACCACCACAGGCCTCACCCAGGCTGCCCCACGCCCCAAGGGAACCCCCACCCTGATCCAGGCCACCCTTAAGGGCAAAGCAGCCAGCCCCCACCCATGCACCAGGCCTCTATCCTATCTAATAAAAGAGTAATATGCAGATTGACCATCACTCCAACACACAAGATCAAGATAACTGCCCCCATGTGGTCAAAGATCCTGCCCCCATGTGGACACAAGATGGCCACCACAAGATGGTCAGCAAGGGAGGGAAGTTGGGAGGGACCAGGACTGCAAGGAAGGGCAGTTGTGGGCGATCAGGCCAGCAGGGGAGGGCATTTGGGAGTGACTAGGCCTGCAAGGGAAGGCAGTTGGGGGCGATCAAGCCTGCAGGGGAGGGCAGTTAGGGGTGATCAGGCTGGCAGAGGAGGGAAGTTGGGGGTGACCGGGCCTGCAGGGAAAGGCAGTTATGGGTGACCAGGCCTGCAGGGGAGGGCAGTTAGGGGTGACCAGGTCTGAAGGGGAGGGCAGTTAGGGGCAAACAGGCTGGCAGGGGAGCAGTTAGGTATCAATCAGGCTGGCAGGGGAGTGGTTAGGTGGTGATCAGGCTGGCAGGCAAAAGCGGTTAGGGGCAATCAGGAAGACAGGCAGAGCCAGCAGTCCTGGATTGTGAGAGGGATGTCCAGTGGGATCAGGCCTAAACGGGCAGTCGGACATCCCTCCAGGGGTCCCAGATTGGAGAGGGTGCAGGCTGGGCTTAGGGAAACCCCCCCACCCCTGTGCACGAATTTCATGCACCGGGCCTCTAGTAATTAGGTAAATTAAAATGCCTACAATTAAAGTAAAACAACACCAATATGTTTTAAAATATTTGTAAAATTCAGAAAAAATAAAGAAGATAATACAAATCACCAGTAGGATCATTATCCTATATAATAAAAGCTTAATATGCTAAGTGTCTGTTCAACCAATCAAAGCATAATATGCTAATGATATGCTAAGGCCGCTCAACTGCTCACTATGATGTGCACTGACCACCAGGGGGCAGACGCTCCGACCAATAGGTTAGCTTGCTGCTGGGGTCTGGCCGATAGGGACTGAGCAAGATGGGCCGGACATGCCCTGGAGCCCTCCCGCGATCCCTTCCTGGCTGGCTAACCTCCCACACCCCTCCCCAGCCCCAATCGTGCACCAGTGGGTTCCCTCGGCGTGACCTGTACCCTCTCGCAATCTGGGACCCCTTGGGGGAGGTCCGAGAGCTGGTTTTGGCCCAATCCTGCAGGCCAGGCTGAGGGACCCCACTGGTGCATGAATTTGTGCACTGGGCCTCTAGTTTTCTATAAGCAAAATCATTTGAATGATTGGTCAGATACAGGATTCTCTTGTTTTGATAAACTTTATCCTGAAAATTAGACACCCATAAGGTAATATTTCATGAAACCCACCTCCAAATAACTTTAATCGGTTGACTTGATTTTGTTAGCAGTTAATAAACTTCAATCTCAAAACACTTGCATTGAGGAAAAATCGGGATAGAAAACTGAGCTACTAAGAGGTGTCTAATGCAAGAGAAATTTCTGGACTGGCATTTAGAAATGAGTTGACTAAAATTGAGGACTGCGTGGCCTAATTCAACCAATCATCTGAGGCATGCCCCCCTCCCCACTCAGTTTATAACCTGCTCAAATCAAATCAGTAATCTTGGTTAAATGAAGCACGCTTCAGCGGTTTCCATTTTCTTTTGTTATCAGAAGGACTGAGTAAGAGCTGGAGTAACTAATGGAAATTCCTTTCATTCCTCCCCAAGCTCAGTTAGAAGTTTCCGGAAGCCAGATTTTCTACCAACCACATAAATCATTGAAAGCCTCACATCTAGAAAGCTACTCACTGCCATTTTCTTCCCTGGTGCACTTTTCCTTATGGCCTGTGCTGTGCTCTTATTAGCGGCGTTACATTATTCATTTTTAAAGCCCCTTCATTTTATAAAGTGTCCTGGGGCTAGGATGCTTTTCCCAATCCACTTTTGTTTGGCTGACTACCTCCTTATGGAATTTATGCTTCATCCTGCCAAGAAATCATCTCTAATGGCACCTTGTATCAATACAGTATTATCAGATTCTAGGTACTCCTGTGATTGTCAGAAAACACCCAATGCTGTCCGCTGTCCAGATGAAGAAAGTGAAACGTAGAGAGATCAGGTAACTATCCAGCTCACTGCAGGCACTATTTGATGGATTTCCAGCAGCAAAGTTGTCCGGGGCAGCGCAGTGCACAGGTAGGTATGCAGGTAGACAGAGGAGCAAGGCTGGCCCTGAATCCCCATGCCTGCAGGCACCATTTTCTAAACACAGCTTTATTGAGGTATAGTTTGCATACCTTACATTCACTCATGTTAAGTGTAGGATTGGGTGGTTTTTTACCACATTTACAGAGTTGTGCAGACATCACCACAACCCAATTTGATAACATTTTCATCACCTGCAGAAGAGCCCTCCAGGCCATTCAGTCAGCCCCTCCTGGTCCCACCCCCAGCTCCAGGCAACCAGGGATCTGCCTTTTGGTCTTTAGACAGAAAGGGGGCTCTGTAATAACTCTCACGGAAAGTAACCTGACAGGGTGATCTGATCACAAAGTCCTAACTGGGCATGTCATGGTAGGTGTTCACTCCTGCGGCCTATAACTTCCCTGCTGAAAGGTCATCTTTGCCTTAAGCAAGCCCTGTGCCTGGTTTTTGTGCATCTACGTTAACACACCTGTGAAATGCCTCTTTTTTAGATCCCCCAGAAGCTTAACCACCCGCAAAAGAGCACATATCCTGTTAACTGTCATATAATCCGATCACAGAGCTTTCCTTGCCTTGGTTTGTCTCACATTCATGTAATCTCCCTTACTTTCTGTCCTCAGTCCCCAATGTATAAAAGAAGGTACAAAACTGTCGTTCTCTGGAGCATTTGACATCTTGCTTCCTTGGAATGTCATCAGTTAGGCTCCAATAAACTCATAAAAATGCTCTCCTGCTTTAGATATTTCTTTCTTTTTAAAAAGTTATTTCTCCACTTTAATTTACATCATTAGGTATCAGATCCTTAAAAAGCTTTAACAATTGAATAGACTTTACTTTTTAGAGGTTTTAGGTTACAAGAAAATTGTTCAGAAAATAGTTACCATAACCCCATAATTAATTACCATATTGCATTAATGTGATTATTTGTTACAATTGACGAACCAATGTATTGATACATGTGGATGTTTCTTACTCCAGCACTCTATAGATCTGCCTTTTTGGACATCTTATATGAATGGACTCTTACAACCTGTGGTCGCCAGTTTTGTCTTCCTGACGGCACATAGTTCAGATCGTCTTTGTCATGTCAGTGTATCCCGTTGATTGCTCTCTATTTCTGCTACATGTTCACATCTTGCCTTGATGAGACTTAAGCCCCTTGTGAATAGATGAGCACCATTTCATACCCCCTGTATGCACTCTCTCAGTGCCCTCCCTACATCTCCTTGTTCAAACCACCTCAGTGCACACCAGAATAACTCCAAACGGCCAGAAGCTCCTTTTTTTTTTTTTTTTTTTTCCTTTTTGGAAGACTTTCTCTGGTTATCTTTATGCTGGGGACAGGGAATTAAGCCCCCCCCCCCCCCCCAAGGAGCAGCCTCAACCAATGGCTGACAGGAGCTAGTGTATAAATACCCCAGCTTCATCACCTCCCTGAGACTTCCGTGCCCACTTTGTTTCCCTAGAAGGACCAAGCTCTCTACGTCCACAGTACCTCCTAGCTTGACTGCTGTCCATACATTGACTGCCTGCTCCTCCTCCTCCTCCCTCCTCCTCCTCCCTCCTCCTCCTCCTCCTTCTCCTCTAATCTTCCCCTCCCTCCTCCTCCTCCTCCTCCTCCTCCTCCTCCTCCTCCTCCTCCTCCCCCTTCTCCTCTCCCTCCTCTTCTTCCTTCTTTTTTTTTTTTTTACGATTTTTAAATTGATTTTTAGAGAGAGAGGGAGAAGGAGAGAGAGAGAGAGAGAAACATTGATCAGCTGCCTCTTGCACACCCCTAACTGGGGGTCAAGCTTGAAACCTGAGCATGTGCCCTGACTGGGAATCAAACCAGCAATCTTTCAGTGCATGCCCAACCAACTGAGCCACACTGGCCAGGGCCCTGGTCTCACTTTTTTACTTCCTTTCTGGTGTTTTCATATTCTCCAAAATAAAGTACTTGCACTGGAATCCTTGTCTCAGTGTCTGATTCTGAGGGAATTCAAATTCAGGGACTCCTGCCATGTGCTAAATAAACATTGAGCCTAATGTACTAGGTGTACTGGTTAATAATGTGGATTTTTTCAATAGATGGAGTTAACATATGTTTATATGCGATTTGATATATATGCTATTTTGTTGTATTGACAACAAGCTTCAAAACTTCATATGTCAAATTTTCTGAAGGTGTTAACATCATAGATACTTTTACACTTAAAAATGTCAAATTTCATGCCAAAAAAAGGGAGCATTTGTGGGAAGTTTTAATTCATTACTTTATTTTGAAGAAAAGTGCTGCTGAAAGTTATCGTATACTTCAGGAAGCTTATGGTGAACATGCTCCATCTCAAGATATTTGTGAATGTTGGTTTAAACGCTTTAAAAGTGATGATTTGATGTGAAAGGCAAAGAACGTCTGGGTCAACCGAAAAAGTTTGAAGACCAATAATTACAAGCATTATTGGATGAAGATGCGTGTCAAACTCAAAAAGAACTTGCAGAAAGATTAAACGTTGCTCAGCAAACAATTTCTGATCATTTACAAGCAATGGGAAAGATTTTAAAGGAAGGAAAGGTGCCACATCAACTGAACGAAAGACAAATGGAAAACCGAAAAGTCATCAGTAAAATGTTGCTTCAACAGCACGAAAGTCTTTTTTGCATCGGATTGTGACTGGCGATGAAAAGTGGATTTATTTTGAGAATCCCAAATGCACAAAATTTGCATTATTAACCGGTTAACAATCCGCATTATTAACCGATTAATGCTTATCTGCATTATTAACTGGTTAATGCTTAATCCACATCATTAACCGGTTAATGCTTAATCTGAATTATTAACTAGTTAGGGCTTAATCCGCATTATTAACCAGTTAGGACTTAATCCATATTAACTAGTTAATAATTAATCCACATTATTAATTAGTTAGGGCTTAATCTGCATTATTAACCGGTTAGTGCTTAACCCACATTATTAACCTGTTAACAATTTGTATTAACTGGTTAGTGCTAATGCTTACCAGTTAATAATGCAGATTAACCACTAACCGGTTAATAATTCGGATTTTGTAATCAAAGAAAACACGTTAATTTCAAGAGGAACATCAAAAGTGCTTTATTCAAAGTAATGTCCATCGCTAGCTACACATTCCCACATCTTTCAGGTTAGATTCCTGCCAAGGGCACATGCCCGGGTTGTGGGCTTGATCCCCAGTAGGGGATGTGCAGGAGGCAGCCAATCAATGATTCACTCTCATCATTGATGTTTCTAACTCTCTTTCCCTCTCTCTTCCTCTCTGAAATCAATAAAGATATATTTTTTAAAAATGGAAATTTTAAGAGTTAACAAATTAATAGGATAGCAGGCCTGCAAGTATTTTCATATTCTGATTATACTGACTACATTATTAGTACTCTAAAAATAATATATGAATTTAAAGGACATTTCTGTTGCTGCAATGGGAGAAAATACAGTAAAATATGCAGTATTAATGTATACGAAGTTTTGCATTGGTGCTCTAGCGCCCTCTCCTGGATATATGTGAATACTGCAGCTAAGGTGGAACTTGCTAGGGCCATGGAGTCACCCGGCATTCTGGTTGAAGCCTAGGGACTCCTCAGAATAATGTTTTAAAATGCATAAAATATAATAAAATAAGAGAGGAAATCATTTTATGAGAATATCAAAATAGTTTAAAATAAATTTGTTATTTATTAGTTAATTAAATAAAAAATCTATCTTTGGGTCTTATTATGGTAATGTCAACGTGGAAATGAACTTCAACAATATTTTGAGATTATCTGCAGCAACAATAATCTTGCATGAAAATATGATTTCTACTGGTGACAAAGTTACAGATATCGGGTGCCAGTTTCCTAGGCTGCCATACAGACGTACCACACATGGGGAGGCTTAAAACGATGGACATTTATAGCCTCACAGTTCTGGAGGCCAGAAGCCCAAAATCACGGTGTGGGAAGGGCATTCTCCCTCCGCGGTCGTTAGGAGGGGCTCTTTCCTCGTCCCTTCCAGCTGTAATTCAGACACCTCGAATCCTCTTCTTGGAACATAGGTTAAGAACCTCTGAAGATGATTTTCAGTTAGTATTTTTGTGTTCGGACTTCCTTCCTGGGAGAGTGTTAAGTGTGTGAAGACCATGAACGATGTCCTTGCTTTTTAGGAGGGTAAGTCTTACATATGTGGAACACCCAGAAAACAACATTGGGCTGTGTGAATCACTGTGGGACGAATTTCACACTTTAGGTGCTACAGGAACCGAGAAGAGGGAGAGGTCTTATGGATGGGAACAACCGGGCACGTGTTTTTGAGGGTGTGGGACTTGATGGGCTTAGGATGATGGCAGGATGTGAACCATCGGGACATATGAAGGGCGATAGAAACAGTGTGAACTAAAATAAAACCTCGAGAAAGAAAGGTAGGCTCCACAAAGAGATTTAATATTTAACTAACCTAAAAATTAAGTTTGGGAAGCTTACCAATTATAAAAGCTTACCATCTTAATCAAATATATTAATACTAGAGGCCCGGTGCACGAAATTCGTGCACTGGGTGTGTGTGGGGGTCCCCTCAACCCGGCCTGCACCTTCTCGCAGTCCAGGACCCCTCAGGGATGTCCGCCTGCCGGCTTAGAGGAACGGGCCTAAGCCGACAGTTGGAAATCCCTCTTGCAGTCCAGGACCCTCGCTCCTTACCACCCGCCTGCTCACTGCTCCTTACCACTCAGATCGCTGCTCCTTAGCGCTGCCACGGAGGCAGGAGAGGCTCCCGCCACTGCCACTGCGCTCGCCAGCTGTGAGCCCTATCTTTCTGTGTAGTTGTCTGTGGGCCAACTGCTCTCTTCTCACTTAGGGCAAGCAGCATGTGAGGGCAGAGTGTGGAACGCAGAGGGCTGCCCGGAGCTGAGGGAGTGGCCGGGCTCATGGGGTGAGAGGTGGACACAGAGGACGCTATCTCATCCAATTGTGGGGTGGGCTGGCCGGCCTTCATCTGCCTGACCTGACCCCACCCAGGGAGGGACCGAGCAGGGTGTCTGCCTCTCCATTCTCCATCCTTCCATCTGTGACACCTGTCAACCTTGCCAGGCCTCCCCCAAAGTGAGTTCAGCTCAATCCCTGAATGTAAAAGGGCACGGGGGGCCGGAGGGGCCTCCACTCCAGTGCCCCCTGATTCCCAGCGTCAGGACCTGGTTGACAGGACCTGATCTCAGGACGGTGGCCACAGCTGCAGAATAGATCTGTTTCAAGAAAAGTTGGGAATACAGACTTTCCTATGAGCCCCTATTCTAAAAGGTGGCAGTTTATTCACATTGTGGCAAAGACACCTTCAAGAGTAACATAAGTGGGTAAATTCAGGGCCAAACGGGGCCATTTCCTCACCCAATCTCTCTGAGGCGCGTGGGCAGAACCAAGTCTCAGCTCTTCGTAGGACACTTCTGGGGGGGAGGCGTGGGGGGGGGGGTGTTAAGCCTAAAGGACAGTAGTCTGTCTCCATTCTTGTTCTTTGGAATTTTTTCATCGTCGGATAAAAGGATACATACATTGGGGCAATCCTCTCGAGATACGATATTCCAGTTGCACCCATGTGATGACGACAGCGCCCCTCAGAGGGAGGGAGCTGACAGATGGGGAGCAGGGAATTCTGAAAACCAAAGCGATGACAGAGATGCTAAGCCTTTCCTTCACATGTCTGACACACCTCTTCACACGGCCTGCAGGCCGGGCGTCTGCTGGACCTTTACCACTTGATGTCCTGGCAGGCTGCCCTGGGCCCTGCTAGGTGGTGTGCAGGGCCGCCTGGGCCCAGGGGGTGTCTCTCGCCCCATTCCCTCTTCACCACCCCCCGCCCCAGCCACTCCTGATACAGCTCCTGCACATGGGCACGGGTCCCCGGGGCCACACCGGGATGGCAGCATAGATGCCTTCCATCTGCCGCAGCAGTGCCCTGTCATCCACCTGGGCCTGGCCCCTGCCGCTTAGGCATCCCCGGCGCAGGCCAGGACCTCCACGAAGTGGCAGGGGAACTTGCCCCTCTACAGCTTCAGGACCACTTCTGGATGTTCCAAAAGTCGTAAGCAGCCTCAAAGTGTAGCAGAACCTCTCTGTCCCTTTCAAGGGTGACCTCCTGGAAGTCTTTGTTCCTCAGGGTGCGGTAGGTGAGCACCCCCACGTCCTCACTGAACAGCTCCTTGGCCGTGTGCCTGAAGGTGTGTGCCAGGTACCCGTCGGAGCTGGCACCCTCGTGGAGCCTCACCTCCTTCTCCTTCACGTCTCCAGAGTGGCCACTGCGGCGTCATTCAAGGCGAGGTCACTTTGCTCCATTATCTGGACAATTTCACTTGAGGTTAACACGCAGTCAGCACCCTGGGAACTATGTAAAGCTGTGGGAACATCATCTCAAAGGGCCTCCAGTTTCTTGTCATAACACGGGGCCTCGATGATGTGGAAAATCTTGTCTGGGTTCTGCCATCTGGTGAAGTAATCCTTCACCAGAGAGGCCATGATCTGCTGGGGAGACTTGGCCATGTAGAGGTGGGGATGATGGAGGGACCCAGCACACGCTCTGCATATCTGTCCCAGCCGGGGCAGGCGGAGGTCAGCATGGGTAGCCGGGGCTCTTCCACACGTTGCTGGCAGTACCGACGCACAAATTCCTTCTGACTCTCCAGGATGCTGAAGTCCGCAGCTATCTTCACGTCAAAGACAGTGCACCCCAAGGCTTTTGAGGAAGCTGAAGAACCTTCTGGATGCATCAGTGACACTGAGGCTGAATTTAGCAGCAAAATAAGGCACAGACTGAGGACACACGGACACTGCCAGCACCCTGTGCTGTGAGGTATCACATTTCTTATTCAGGTTCAGAACATGGAAGAAGTCCTTGGTGTTCTGCTGAGAAACTTGGACTCCTTCCTCTGCGGTCACACAACTGTCACACGCCAGGCAGTCCCTCAGAAATATCTTGGCATCGGCCAGCTTATGGAATTCTCCCTTCTCTCCATTCTTCTGAGCCGGACTCCGGACGTTGACTGTGGCATTCTCTTGGTCATCGGTTTTTGTTTTTTTACTCCATTCCTTCCGTGTGCAGTGATCACACTTCATCTGGAGCAGGGTGGGTGGAGGCCAGCTCCAGTGACCTGGAGGAAGCACAGGGAGAGCAGTCAGTCACCGCTGGTCGCCCCTGGCGCTGCTGGTGGTATCCTTTCTTCCTTGTGGAGTGTCTAGGGAGGGGAAGCAGACGCAGTGCCCGAGGCGGAGTTCCAGGAGCTGGCAGCACTGTTGGGATCGTGCCAGAGGCGCTGGTCCATTGGTGCCTGGCCTGTCCTCTGGAGATTGTACCTGCAGGACTACTAAGGGAGCCAGTCCCCAGTTCCTCCCCGCCTCTGCCACTGATTGATTGGAGTCTGAAGGCCAGGAGGAGGGACCAAGAGGTCTGCCTTCCAGCTGCTCGCCAGTCCCCATGCCACTCACTCCGGTTCCCCATTAGCCATCCCCTGATCAATGGAGCCTGAGGGCCGGGAGATGGACCGGTTGTCCATTCGGTAGTTAAGGACCCTGGGTTTTTATATATTAGGACTAGAGGCCCGGTGCATGGATTTGTGCATGGGTGGGGTCCCTAGGCCTGGCTGGTGATTAGACAGGGAGACCTTCTGGGAGACCTTCCAGATGTCCTTCTGGACAAAGCCATGGTGGCGGGGCTGAGGCAGAGGTGGTTAGGGGCGATCAGGCCAGGAGGGGAGGGCAGTTGGGGGCAATCAGGCCAGCAACGGGGGGGAAGTTGGGGGTGAGCAGGCCGGGGGGGGATCAGGCCGGCAGCGGGGGGAGAAGTTGGAGGCAAGCAGGCCAGCAGGAGGGGAGAAGTTGGGGGCGAGCAGGCCAGCAGGGGGTCAGTTGGGGGTGAGCAGGCCAGCAAGGAGGGGGGCAGTTGGGGGTGATTAGGCCAGCTGGGGGGGGGGATAGTTGGGGGTGAGAAGGCTGGTGGGGGAGGCAGTTGGGGGCAAGCAGGCCGGCAGGCAGAGTGGTTAGGGGTGATCAAGCAGGCAGGCAGGTGAGTGGTTAGAAGCCAGCGGTCCCGGATTGTGAGAGGGATGTCTGACTGCCAGTTTAGGCCAAATTGGAGAGGGTGCAGGTCGGGCTAAGGGACACCCCCAGATTGGAGAGGGTGCAGGTCAGGCTAAGGGACACCACCCCACCCCCCGCATGAATTTTGTGCACCGGGCCACTAGTTTGGTTCATAAGAAAGTATTTTCTTTGAAAGAGGTCCACATGCAGCTCACATGTGATAAATGCTGCTCTAACTGGCAGTGGTTAAGAGCAGGGATCAAGTCTGGGGTCAAGTCCTAGACCCATTTTCTACAAGTGTGTGATTCTGAGCAAATTATGCAACTTCTCTGAGCTGTAGCTTCCTGTTCCATCAACACCAGTGCTAACAATAGTTACACCAGAGGGTTCTTACAAGTCTTTCCTGAAATAAGGTGTGTGAAGTGCTTTTGTAGCACAGTTTGAGTCTATATGGCTAATAGTGTCCTCGTGAATAATAATAGCTGGTAGAAAGTGGTGATAACAACAATAATGGTAATAATAATTAACTCCCATTCACCCAGAGAAAACATTTTCAGTACCACGGACCAGTCACCCTGTCTTGCTGCCTTTCAACCACCAGGGGGCATAAGCGTCAGCTCAAACTATTTAAGGCCACTCAGAGCTTTCCCTCAAGTTACAAGTGAGGTTTTGTGTGTGTGTGTGTGTACATACACACATAGATACATACACATATAAATACAATACAGAAATCCTATATAATAAAAGCCTAATATGCTAAGTATCCAGTTGTCGGGTCGGCTGTTCAACCAATCAAAGCGTAATATGCTAATGATATGCTAAGGCTGCTCAACCGCTCAATATGACATGCACTGACCACCAGGGGGCAGACACTCCGACCAGTAGGTTAGCTTGCTGCTGGGGTCCAGTCGAGTGGGACTGAGCAAGATGGGCCGGACACGCCCTGGAGCCCTCCTGCGTTCCCTCCCCAGCTGGCCAACCTCCCATGTCCCTCCCTGGCCACCCTCTTGCAATCTGGGACCCCCTCGGGAGATGTCAGAGAGCCGGTTTAGTATATTTCAGGGTGAAGAAAAATTGTATGGAGGAGCAGATATTTTCATGATCAAAATAGTTTAAAAAGTTAGACCTAGTTGCCCAGCCGGTGTGGCTCAGTGGTTGAGCCCTGACCTATGAACCAGGAGGTCACAGTTCAATTCCCAGTCAGGGCACATGCCTGGGTTGTGGGCTCCATTCCCAGTGTGGGAATGCAGGAGGAAGCCAATCAATGATTATCTCTCATCATTGATGTTTTTTTCTCTCTCTCTCCTTCTCCCTTCCTCTCTGGAATCAGTAAAAATATATATATTTTTAAGAATTATCCCTATTGAAGGAGAAATTGTGTAAGGTTGAACTTGGAGTGTTTCTCCCTTTACACACACACACACACACACACACACACACACACACTCATGCACATGAAATCACACTCATTGCACACATATATAAACATACACCTGCACACCTCTAAATGCATCTGAAGGGTTGCTGGGCTCCTCCACACAGAGGTGGAGGGGCACAGATACCAAGGGAAGATTTCAGGGCTCAAAAGCACCCATCATGGGAAGCCAAACTGCAATGATATGAGAATCACTCACCAAAACTGTGGTTCTGCTGTTACTTCCATGTGAAATTGTGGACATTGCCCCAAATCAAGAGAGGCTTGCCACAACCCTGCTGGGCTCCATACATGTCTTATAACAGAGCAAAAGGATCTCTGCATTGCCACTGCCTAAAAAGGCTTTGGGTCAAATGGATTTGCCCAGCCTCGCAGACCCACTTAGGTTGATTTTGGTAAGATAAGGAATGAGCAACCATGAGACAGTTGAGCGGTGCAGGGGTGCAGGCCCTTAGATGGCCTTTGTGAAGCCTCGATCTGGGGAAAGGATCCAGCTCTGGGGGCCCCGTGGCTAGTGTGTCCTTAACCAGAATAAAACCATCACTATATTTCTTCATCTACATAACAGAGCACAGGACAGAATGCCAAGAAACCCAGAGAAATTTTTCCCTCTGAATTATTTACCTAGCTTAAATAGGCGCTCATTACAAGCCCAGAGGCAGGAGATGTCCTGGCAGCCTTCTCAGGTGTGTTTTTGGTGTGGGAGCAGGTTTTACTCTCCGCAAGGCAGACATGTGAGCTCATACACACAGATTGTGTACAATACAAACACCTCACTTGCTGAGAGAGGAAGAGCTATCAAATGCAGCTCTGCTGTAGGTTCTTTCTTTGAGACCCTAGAAGCTGAGCAGTTACTCTGAGATGCTCTAGAGCCAGCAAACTGCGGCTCGCGAGCCACATGCGGCTCTTTGGCCCCTTGAGTGTGGCTCTTCCACAATATACCACGGCCTGGACGAGTCTATTTTGAAGAAGTGGCGTTAGAAGAAGTTTAAGTTTAAAAAATTTGGCTCTCAAAATAAATTTCAATCGTTGTACTGTTGATATTTGGCTCTGTTGACTAATGAGTTTGCCGACCACTGCTCTAGAGCAATGGTTCTCAACCTTTCTAATACCGCGACCGTTTAATACAGTTCCTCATGTTGTGGTGACCCCCAACCATAAAATTATTTTCGTTGCTACTTCATAACTGTAATTTTGCGACTGTTATGAATCGTAATGTAAATATCTGTGTTTTCCGATGGTCTTAGGCTCTACAGCAGCGGTTCTCAACCTGTGGGTCGCTAGCAGGGCTGCCTAAGACCATCGGAAAACACAGATATTTACATTACAATTCATTAACAGTAGCAAAATTACAGTTATGAAGTAGCTACAAAAATAATTTTATGGTTGGGGGTCACCACAACATGAGGAACTGTATTAAAGGGTCACGGCATTAGAAAGGTTGAGAACCAGTGCCTAGAGCAAACACCACAGAAGGCTCAGGCAGTTGAGTAAAACACACTGGGGACACATGTGCATAGAAAAAAGACTGGAAGGAAATACAGCTTCAAATATTAACCAATGATTCTCTCTAAATGTTAGAGTTTGCCATAATATTTATTTTCGTCTTTATAGTTTTATACACACTAGTAGTCCAAACTGAATACAAGGAGCATGAATTACTTTAAAATATATCCTATATAATAAAGATGTAATATGCAAATGGTTGTTATGCCGTGAAGTGTAACGACCGACTGTGTAATGACTGAATCACAGATCAGCAGGAGGGTGGGGCATTGAGCTACAAGCAGGTGGCAGAGAGCTACAGGAGGGGGCAGGGCAGCAAGCTATGGAGTGGGGGGCAGGGCGAACTACAGAAGGGTGGGGCAGCAGGTGGAGAGCTACTGGAGGGCAGCAGCGAGCTACTGGCGCACGGATTCATGCACAGGGCTACTAGTATATATATCTTTATTGATTTCAGAGAGGAAGGGAGAGGGAGAGAGAGAGAGAAACATCAATGATGAGAGAGAATCATTGATCAGCTGCCTCCTGCATGCCCTCTACTGGGAATCGAGCCCACAACCTGGGCATGTGCCCTGACGGGTATCAAACCATGACCTCCTGGTTCATAGGTTGACACTCAACCGCTGAGCCACACCCGCAGGGCAGCATGAATTACTTTGATAAGAAAAATAGTTTAAAGTTCGAATTCTTCCAAGGCAGTCCCAGCTGAGCTGGATACAGGTGAGTGACAGGTGGAGTGAGACTGAGACCAGGGAGTCATTCTGACCTCAGTGTGTGTCCAGCGTTATGCTGAGTGATGTGGGGTTGCCGAGGAGAGCTAAGTCCTGCCATCAAGGGAGGGCCAGGGAAGAAAGGCGCCAGACACAGGATTTACTCGACCCCAGACAAGTTCATGTGTATATTACCCCCTTCATCCTCACCAAGGCGCTCTGAGTGGACGTCAGTCTTATTCTCACTTTACCAGGAGAAACCGAAGCCAGAAAGTGTGGCAATTGGGCCAGATAACAACACAGCCTGCACCTCGGGTCCTGCAAGCCGCCTGGAGAGGAGTTCACTAACCTGGGGCCGCGTGGATGGCGGGACGTGAGGCAACACAGCAAGGGTCTCGGGCAGGAGATCTGGGCATCATTCAAGCTTCTTTTGGAAACAGACAAAATCTCCTGGGCCCTCTCAGGAGGAAGCGGGGGTTCAGTGGCTTAAAGTGGCGCCCAGCTGGAGACCATTCTCTGCACGGGGAGCTGGAGAGGCGGGGTGAGATGTGGGATGGGCGATGTTCCCAGAGTCCTCCTCGGCCTCTCCTGGGAACCAGGGGAAGGCGTTTGAAATGTAAACACTGGCTGCTGAATGCGGCATGAAACTTCACAGCAGGACTTATTTTTATTACTCTCTTTGTGCCGAGAATAATAAAAGTCAGCACATTTCTAGCAAACTTGGAAAAAGACAAAGGCATGGCATGAGATAACTTTTTAACATCGAAACCCACTAACCTCCCTGTAGACATTAGCCCTTTGGCTTGACTCACCTGTGGCTCTCCTGCTCATGTGTGATTCCTCCGTGAGCAAACCTCAGCTGACTGCCGTGGGTGGGTCCTCTGACATCAGCAAGGAGCAGCTTGTGCTTCTGGGAAATTCTAGCTCTGCGGCCTTGCTCTTCTTACTTGAGCACACAATGAGGTCACCAAGTAACCAAATAACCCCTCCTGTGGCCAGGAGGCCTCTGAGCCACCCCAGGGCATTTCTGTTGATGTCTGCTTTGTGGGGACAGAAAGTGAGGGTGCTGCCTCTGAAAGCGCATTGAAAAATCTATGGCGTGCGATCCTTCTCTGGGGCGATCACAACAAAGCACCACCGATTGGGCGGCTTAAATGGTAGAAATGTATTTCCTCACAGTTCTGGAGACTAGAAGTCTAAAAATCAAGGCATCAGCAGGGCTGGTTTCCCCTGAGGCCTCTCTCCTGGCTGGCAGATGGCCTTCCCTCGGTGAGTGTCTGTGTCCTAACCTCTCCTTATCAGGACACCAATCCGATTGGAGTAGGACCCACCCCAAGGACCTCAATTTAATAACCGCTTTAAAGACCGCCCCCTCCCCCCCATCTCCAAATACAGTCACATTCTGAGGTTCTGGGGATTAGAGCTTCCACAGATGAATGTGGCAGGCTCAGAGCGTGGGGGAGAGGGGGAGACACAATGCAGCCCAGAGCATCCTTGGAGGCAGTGGTTGGCAAACCGCAGCTCACGAGCCACATGCGGCTCTTTGGCCCCTTGAGTGTGGCTCTTCCACAAAATACCACGTGCGGGCGCGCATGAACAGTGCGATTGAAACTTCATGGCCCATGCACAGAAGTCGGTTTTCGGCTCTCCAAAGAAATTTCAATCGTTGTACTGTTGATATTTGGCTCTGTTGACTAATACCACTGCTTGGAGGGAACAGAGATGATGTAGAAATGCTCTGTGTTTTCTGTTACCCATGAGCCACCAGCCTAGGTCAGGCCCCGTGAGGAGGCAACCTTCCCACCCACTGTGAGCCCAAAGTTGGGGGTTTCCAGGGGGGATGTTCCCAGCCCTCTGTCCCCACTAACCTGGGACTCATCCCTCCTGCTTGGACCACACTCGGAGGAAAGGGATCCCTAATCCAGGCAGCTGAGACACCTGCTACGACCCTCCAGCTCCTGTGGCAGCAAAACTGCAACCCTGGAGGAGAGCAGGGGTGGCTCACACCTGAGCAGCCAGGTGTGGGCCCTTCACCTGCTCGGTGCTGAGAAGCAGTTCCATCCCCACTGGGATTTCGGTGGGGGTTTTCCCGGGTCACATAGAGAGCATGGCACCAGGACGAGTGGGAGACTCACACGCCAGGCAGGGAGGCAGTCAGGACTGCCTGTCTTGCTGCCCCATTGGCTGTGGAAGGATGTGGCTGGATCCACTCACCTATTCAACAAACACATGCAGGGGCCAGATCTGAGCGGGCTCAGGTGCTTGGGATTCATCAGCAAACGGAACAGACAACACCTTTGAGCTCGTGGAGCCTCCATTTCGATGCGGAGGAGGGAGGATAGATGCGCTGCCCCCAGAGGTGCTTCCTGTGAAAATATCCACTTGGTCCTGGGGAACTGGGAACTCCCGGCCTCCTCCAGCCGAGGGCTTCTGGGTGGTTTCCTGTTTCAGCCCCACAGCCAGGGGAAATTCCTTTGTGCCCCTCTGAACTCTAAGCTGAGGTACACACACGCTTGGTGAGGGATTTTTCTGGTGAAAGGAAAGTTTGATGTCCTTGTGCACACTTCTTAATATATCCTGGAAAAGACAGTTCAAATGTCAGCTCCCGTGAGAAACCCAGTCTGACCACACCAACCGCTATTTTGTGCTCTCACTCTCGTAGCATCAATACACCGTGAATACACCCACATTGCAGTGGTTTGTGTGCTTCCCAGCCCCGAGGCCCCCGGGCAGGGCTCCGCCTTGCCTGTCTCTGCCCCAGGGCAGTGGTCGGCAAACTCATTAGCCAACAGAGCCAAATATCAACAGTACAACGATTGAAATTTCTTTTGAGAGCCAAATTTTTTAAACTTAAACTTCTTCTAACGCCACTTCTTCAAAATAGACTCACCCAGGCCGTGGTATTTTGTGGAAGAGCCACACTCGAGGGGCCAAAGAGCCGCATGTGGCTCGCGAGCCGCGGTTTGCCGACCACGGCCCTAGGGGCCACCTGTGGTCTACAGAGGATGTGCTGGACTGAATGACATCATCAAAGGCCAGGTGCCTGCTTCAGTCTGGTGCTAGGGTCCTGCACTGCCACTCTCTTCCTAATACCCACAGGCCCATGACCACAGGATTAAAGTATTAATGAGTTTTAACAATATTTTATTATTAGCAACAACTAAAGTGTGATATAAAAATGTCCGTTGTTTTTCTCGGTCTATGGCTAAACCGAAGTGGTTGTTGCCTATGTTCCTAATAGAAGGAAATGCTCAATTTCAGTTAGAGGTTCGTGAAAATAGAGCTGTAAATTTTTCCAAGAAAAAGGATCCCAGGACGATTAGAATGGACATTTCCCTGGTGGGGCATACCCAAGGGGACATTTCCTAACTCATCTGCTCTGCCCCAGTGAAAACAAAATGATGTAAAAAGTTCCCATTTGAGTTCATGAACCTCCCGAGTTCTATTCACAGGTTATTTGAAGGATCTACACACACTCGATTAAGAAACACCAGCCTAGCCCTAGCCAGTTTGGCTCAGTGGATAGAGCCTCGGCCTGGGGACTGAAGGGTCCCGGGTTCAATTCCGGTCAAGGGCATGTACCTTGGTTGCAGGCACATCCCCAGTAGGGGGCGTGCAGGAGGCAACTGATGGATGTTTCTCTCTCATCCATGTTTCTAACTCTCTATCCCTCTCTCTTTCTCTCTGTAAAAAATCAATAAAATATATTTTAAAAAAAGAAAAAAAGAAACACCAGCCTAGACGTTTTGTCTCCCAAGCTGTACTTTGTCCTGTCATCTTGCAATTCCCATTCGGCTCAGGTGCAAGGTTCTGCCACCTCCTTAACCTTGAGGTGGCTTGGAGCCAGGTGCCCTCAGCTCCTACCCTGCACCTGCATGGTGTCCTCCAGCTGCAGACAGAATGTGGCCCCTTTCCCTGCTCGCCAGTGGGCTCCGGTTGCACAAAAGCAATCAGTAGTCTGTAATTACAGCAAACATCCTTCAAGACTGCCTCTCCCAGTGGCTGGCCTTGGATGCTCCAATGCCAAGGTTTGCTTCCTTTTCTTTCTCTCCTTTCTCCCAAGCACTGCCTGGTCTCTCGGTTTTCCTCTTCTTCCTTTTCTCCCTCCTTTTCATTCCACAGACACATCAGCTCTGCCTCAGTCCTGCCCAGTCCAGTAGCTCAGGTTCATTGTCTATGTACACTGGTATATTATTCAGCCACAGAAAGAATGAAGTACTGATACACGCTATAACATGGATGGACTTGGAAGACATTATGCTAAGTGAAAGAAGCCAGCTACAAAAGCACAAATATTGCATGAGGTTCCTCCAGTAGTCAAACTCATAAAGACACATAGTAGAATGCTCGTTGCCAGGGGCTGAGAGGAGGCGGGGAAGGGGAGTTATTGTTAAATGAGGACACAGTTTCTGTTTGGGAAGATGAAAAAAGTTCTGGAGCTGGATGGTGGTGATGGTCGCATGCCATGTGAATGTACTTAATGCCACAGAATTGTTCACTTAAGAATGGTTAAAATGGTAAATTCTGTTATGTGTATTTTATACAAATTGATAAAAATCAATGGTTTTCCTAATCACTAACTATAACCAGTTAGAAATGCAAGGAGGAAGGGAGCCTACTCACAGGAGCACAGACTCCATAGTATAACCAAGACTGAAACCATGTGTTATAGCCCCTGCAACACCACAGGCATGGAAACAGGCAGACCCATGAGCAAAGCTGAACGGAGAGCCCAGAATGTGACATCCATTTCTAAGAAGCTACCTTATTAAAAAAAAATGGCCTAGCCAGCATGGCTCAGTGGTTGAGCATCAACCTATGAACCAGAAGGTTATGGTTTGATTCCAGGTCAGGGCACATGCCTGGGGTGTGGGGTGTGCAGGAGGCAGCCGATCGGTGATTCTCTCTCATCATTGAGGTTTCTATCTCTCTCTCTCCCTTCCTCTCTGAAATCAATAAAAATATATGTATTTAAAAAACTGGACATGTGCACAAAGATATATGTAGAAGGAGGCTTGCAGAAATGACATTTTTCAGAAGCAAACGCTGTTGAGAACACTGTAGGTTTTCATCTGTGGGGGATGGTTAAATGAGAAACATCACCTCCCCTGTGCAGCTGTTTTAGGAAGAAAGCAGAGCTGTGAGTCCTGCATGGTATGACCTTGGTATATTGAGAAGCAAGTTTCACATAATTCTTTAGGCATCATATCATTCATTTACAAATAAAACATAAAACTATATATCTGTGGATTTACCTACAGAAGTAAATGCATAGAAAAATGCATAGATGTAGACACATCAAACTGGTCTTGTGCTTAATCCCAGGGCATGTTTCCTTTATAAATGTACTCATGTTGTACATTCATGTTGCTCAACTCTAAATTTACCTGTGAACTCCTTTTTCTTTAATAAGATAGGAGAACTTGGCCTTCTCAGTCCTGTGACAAGCTGGCCATCTCTGTGTCGCCATTAGGCCTCCTCTGTGGGGTCAGCGTCAGGGCACTGGTGGAGGATGTGAGGACAGTAGCTGCACCCTCCTGGTAGCTATTGTCCTCAGGAGCGGAGAGGAGGTCTGCATGGGGCTGTTGGCGGAGGACCAGGATTCCACTTCTGGAAAGGAAGACACGGAACCGTCCATCCTTGTGCAGTCGGGTCATTACTTTGGGTGCCCAGTGACCTTAGTGTGCAGTCACTCACCCTTGGCTTTGATCTTGGCTGTACTTTGGAATTATCTGGAGGACTGAAAATCTCCTGAGGCCTAATCTGCACTGGGGACTCTCATATTTGGTCCAGGAGTGGGTTTGTTGATGTGTAGCCCTAAGGCTGTCTCTCCAAATTCAGGGTTCTTCAGTTCTTCTATTACAGCCTCACGCCCCGCCCCGGCCCCAAGATGCTATCTAGTCTGGCACTACCAATTTATGCACCTGATATTTGAAACAGAGGAGAGGTTTTTTCCTCAACTGGTTTCTGCTCATCGCTCTATCCCACTGTGATCTTACTGCGCCTTCCCCACCCAGTGTATGCTTTCCGTCTCACTATCGTCATGGTGGGATGTTCTCTCCACTTCCCAGGCATGAAGCCTCTCCTGGGCCAACTTCCCTTTCAGCTAAGTCCTTGAAGGAAGGAGTGGTTTCTACATGATTGAAAATATCTTTTTCCTCTCGAGATAAGAAACCAAGAGAGCAACACTATTTAGCAATAGAAGGAAACAAACATGCATGTTACAATATGAACCTCAAAAACATGACGCTCAGTGAAAGCAGCCTGATGTCAAAGGCACACATTGAACACAGGGGTCTTTGGGGGGTGATGGGGATATATTCTAGAATTGGATTGTGCTGATGGTTGCACAGCTTTAAAAATCACTGAACCACACTCAGAAAGCTTGCATTCCAGAGTATGTCAATCATCCCTCCATAGAGTAAAGCAGGCAGACTAGTCTTGAGTCCCCCTTAGAATGGATGTTCTTTGAGAACCTTAGACGAGTGAGGGTTGAATACTGTTTGAGTAAACCGTGCAGTTTATGGTCTCAAACAGCTCAGCTTTAGCTCCCCAGTTGGCCAAACCAAAGCCCTAGGTCAGTTGTACCCACCCTCTTTTCACACTGGGTTCAAGCTCTCCCTCTGTGCCCAATCACCTTGGTAAAGGCCTCTTCCGAACCTGGGACAGGACCTTCTCCTGGAGGCTGTGGGGCTTTGGGTGTTTCAGAACTGCTTGGTTCTTGCTGATAACTGGCTCTCTCGCCTCTCCCTCTGTCCCTTAGATTCTCTCCTTTCTCCCCAGAATCCCCTCTTCCCTTCTTTTCCCTTCCCCATCTCCCCTCCCTCCTTCCTTTCTCAACCTCCCCTTTCTGCTTCCCTTCCTTCTCCCTTTCACCCTCTCCCTTCTCCCTTGCGTCCTCTCTTCTCTCTTCTTCCTCCTCCCCATTTTCCTCCTCCCCTCCCACCTCTCCTTTCCCACATAATGAATAGAGCACCATTTCCAGTGCAGACACTGTGTCAGAAGGTAGATATCTAAGGATGAGCAAAACCAACTCGGATGGACCTATCTTCAGAGTTCACAGTTTGTTGGGGGAGCGTCATATTAACCAAATCACACAAATTAAAGCTAAATTACAACACATAAGGTGTTTGAAGGGCCCATCATGCAACAGGGAGTTCTAATTTAGAGGGGTCCTTGAAGGGAACTTGGCCAACCCAGGTGATATTGAGGTGGGGGCTTGAGGGGTGAGAGGAGCTTCGGGTGAGGAGTAGAGAACAGGCTCTGGGTGGCGGGGCTGCAGCTGGGAGGACTGAAAGGTGGTCAGCGAGTGAAGTGGGGAAGCACAGAGGGGGAAGTCTGCCCCCGCAACACTCTCCATGGCCTGGCCTTTCTGTCCCTTCCCACCAAGGTCAGCCCCAAGCAAAGATACTCTCAGTAAAAAACATTGCTATCCAGGTACAGCCTCAAGATGCATATTTTCATTTCCCTTCCCTCCTGCTGTGTCTACCTGGTCCAAGGGCTAGCTCGTAGGCTGTGGATGGGTTTTATTCTAAGAGGTTGGGAAGACATGGCTGAGTTTGGCATTTGGGGGGAGACACAACCTAATTGATGTGAGACATCACTGGCTGGTGAAAAGCTAATGCCTCAAGAGGTCCATCAGTTGCCCTGAGTTGAACTTAGGTTCAAGACAGGGCGGATCCCCTCCTCCCAGGAACCCTCAGTGGAGGGTGGTGCCAGGCCGGGGCTGGATCTTGGTGTCCTAGGCCAGACACTAGACTTTAGCCCTAGTTTTGAGGGGCTAAATAAGAGGCTGGGGGTGAGGCACGGTTGGGGTAGGGAAGGGCCATCTGAAAAGCCCCATCAAGGCCCTAGATTTAGAGACAAGCAGGTGTTCAGAACACACTTCCTCCTCCCCCAGCCCTCCCTCCCCACTGGGTCCCCTTCTATTTATAGTGCTTCCTTTCCTGATCTCTGCGCTTGAAACACACCAAAGAGAAAAAAAATTCTGAAAAATGTCAAACCACAGGTCCTTTCCCCGCTCTTCTTTTAAATTTCTAGGTTTGTACTATTCCTGGTTGACCCTAAGGTAAATAGGGTCAAATGGGGTGCCCAGGTTTTAATAGGTACGAAGGTGCCAATTACTGGGTTCTGGCCCCTTCTGTAGCCTACTGGGCAGGGACCCTGAGAGTCTTCTCACCAATAAAATGTGGGGCCACAAAGATAGGGCCCCAGAATCTAGCCCATAAGTTTGAAAAGATCGGCAGCAAAGATAATGAGGTGGGAGTTGGAAAATACTCTGAATTGGAAGCTAGGATGTCATGGTCTAGTTAAAGCTACGTTTAGAAACACCACTTTACATTTTTTAGTATATTTTCCACTCTGTAAATTGAAAGAGTTGAACTAGACCCATGTTTTACAAACATTTTTTGACTCAGAGCACATACACTACAACAAAAGTTCCACAAAATAGTATTTATGCTTACTGATGCATTTTCTTTTTTATTGTTTCATTTTCTATTCTATTTCTCTTTTAAAAAAATTCTGATCATGATCAACTAAAATAATTTCAAAATCCACTACAAATGCTTGAAATGGTAAATTTTATGTATGTTCCACCATAATAAAAATTTTAAAAACTTCTGTAAATTTCAATCCAATGGTTGAAAAATACTGGACTACCCAATATCTAGTATACTCCAATATTATTTTAAAAATTTAATTGTTGCAATCACTGAAGACAAGTGCCTCATTGATAAGATGTTAAGATTACATTTTTCTCAGGTAATTACAATTTTTTCTCCATTGCCCTTCTTTTCTCTTTTAAATACCAACTAATTGTAGTATCAGCTAAAGCTGAACATGTACATACCTGAAGCCCAACAATTCTGCCCTGGGCATATCTCAATGGAAATGAATACATACTAGTATATTCACCAAATGGTGTGCTCAGCAATGTTCATAGCAGCACTATAGCCTCAGATGGGATACAACTCAGATGTTAATCAGCAGGAAAATGAGTAAATAAGGGCTGGTACATCCACACAAGGGAATGTATACAGCAATGAGAGTGAAAGAACTGTAACTATTAACAATATGAGTGAGTCTCACCAAAATAATGTTGAACAAAAGAAGTCAGAGCTGAAAGGACATATGCCATGTGATTTCATTTATATAAAGTTCAAAACCAGGCAAAAGTAATCTACGTGATAGAACTTTGGGAGGTGGTGAAGAGAAGGGGCTTCTGGGGCGGGGGGCACAGAAGGGGCTTCTGGTTTTTTATCTGGGTGCTAATTCCATGGGTGTGTTTATTGTATAAAAATTCATTGAGTTTATGACCTGGACATTTTTCTGTGAGTATGTTATATTTCAATAAAAAAAGCTTACTAACAGAACAACTAATTGGGTTCAACCTCTGCCATAGGTAACCTTTAGATAGAAGAATGCACACATTCATCCCGAACACACATCGGTTCGTGGTGACTGATCAGGCGCTGTGCAGGGTTCTGGGGAGGAATTTGGGTCTAGGAGAAAGTTGAACACAGTTGATTACAAAGTCATCTCATTTTGTTGATTCTGTGCTTTTTCAGCTGTAGGCTCATCGGTGTAGTCAGATTGCACAGTAGGGTCACAGGTGGGCATTGATCAGGGTTGGGGATTGAGTGGAGCCCAGGGAATCTCCCCAGGAGTTGCGTTTCTGACTAAATCTCTCCTGGGGGCATTTTCTTGTGAAATTTTTGCAAACTATCTTGATTGCCTGAACTACCCATTTGGCATTTCCCTTGCATTTTTTGGTTAACGTGCAGGCATATATGTCCTGCTCCCACAGTCGGAAGAAAGGGTGTGTTTTTCTCTTGGATCATCAGCTGTGCCCAGCACAGGGCCTTGAGCATGAAGGGTGCATAAATAAGAGTTATTGACTGAAAGAGAGAAAGAAGTAATTCAATCAAATTTCAAGTCCCTCTTGAAGGAAGAGTATAGATAAAGGGAAATAGGGTTGGTTCTAGCTAACTGCGGGTTTGCTTACGTTCACGGGATGGAGTGGGAGGCACCCACATCTTCTTTTTCTTGAAGAGCATTTGCGTGGGAGGCTGTAGGCTGGTCCAGGCTTTGAGGCTGTCTATAGCTGCCTGTATGACTTTGGATGACTCACTTCACTCACCTCTCTGGACCTCAGCTTCCTCGTCTGCAATGTGGGAAGACTGGACAGGTGCGTCTACTGGGTTCCTCTATTTGGTGACTCGATGAGGTCATGGGAAGATAGAAGGGATGGCTTTTCAACCCCAGCTGTTGTCTCCAGGTTCAGCATCATGTGGCTCTCAGTGACCTGCAGACACCCCGACTCCTGACTCAAAAATATCCTGTGAATGTCTTAGACTACGTTGCATCCCTTCCCCCATGAGTAATACAGGGAAGGCTTCTGATGAGGTGAAACAATAGGAGCTGTGGTAGGCAGGCTTAGAATAGCAGTACCTCACCACTGCTCCTGTGTTCAGAGATCGCTCACTAAGCACCTCTTCCATGCCAAGGCCTGTGTCAGGCCCTAGAGAGACTAAAATTTACGAAAGCTCATCACGTCTCACAATGGCTCACAATCCAACAAATGATGGTATAATTTATAGTGTACACTAATATAGAGATGTGTAGGGTACCAGGGGAGGTCAGAAGATGAGCATCTATGTATAAGAAGTGGGGGGATGGGAGCAGTCAAATATGAGTGAAAGTGACACAAGGTAGGCTGCCTGGAGGAGAGGTGCCAGAGCTGTCTTGACTGAGGATGATTTACTAGTAAGCTGACTTGACCTAGGACAGGTGGGAGGGGGGAGATGCATTTCAGGCAAAGAGAGTAACAAATGCCAGGTCATGGAATTAGGGTCGTGTTCTAGAGAAATGTAGGGCCACTGTACATTTTAGCAAACTCATTCTCACCATGGGATGGAGAATGTAGAGTGGATTGGAGTGTCAAGGTCGAGAGCCAGGACTGGGGAACGAGAAGCTGTGGTTGGCTTGCTGGAGAGAGATGGCAAAGCCTACTCTATGGCCACTGCCTCAAGCATGTTGTAGAAGAGACGTGGCGGGTTGATGGCACATTGAGGGAGAGCAAGGGAGGCTTGCAGGATAGCCTTGGGGGGGCAGTGTTCGTAGAGATGGGCCAGTCCAGGAGGTGGAATGGGTCTGAGGAGTGAAACACATTGGCCTGATCCTGTGTACCGAGGCGGTCACCCGTAGATAGCTGGACACATGAGTCCTGGGATGGAGAGACAGACTCATTTGGTGGTGTCTTTGGTTTCCCAGTGTTTCTCCCCAGCACATAGCAGGATTTCACTTCCTTGTCTTCTTGAAGTTAGACGTGGCCATGTGACTTGTGTGGTTCAATGAAATATGAGTGAAAGTGACACAAAGATCAAGTGCACAACTCCTCGCTCTCTTTCCCGTTGCTTCAGTGGCGGGATATGTTTGGCAAATTGTTCCCCATCCTATGTATTCATCTCTGGGAAACCTCCCTGCCTACTCAGGACTTGGTAGAGCCTCCTCCCGGGTACTCCCTTAAGGTCCTGAACTCACTCTCTCTGCGTGTCTGTCTCTCCATAGCGGTCTCACCTGTCTGCTTATCAGAAGGGAAGGTTTATCCCTCGCTAGTTCTGGAAGTTCAGGGTAATGTGGACATCCACTATGGGTGAGTGAATAAATAGGTTATTTAAGTGTCCAGAAGTCCTATTAATGATTCAAAAGATTTTTTGAAAAAGGAAACAAATACATCTGTACCCATTCTCAATCCTTTTCTTCCTCAATTTTTAAAAAAGAGGGGAGGATGCACTGGCTTTACAGAGCCCCCGGACAGCTGCTGTACCCTGAACTAAACCACACCAGGCTACACTGCATACGCTTGGGGCTGAAGATGCTCACGGAACACAGACGTGCAAGCCACAGAGATGAGATAGGGGTGCCACCTCTGCTTTCTTGGGCAGGCACAGATGGCCTCAGAAATCAGTGCCCTGTGAAGCTGCTTCCAGGGTAACACCCAGGGTGGTCACCAAGCTCCGATGCAGCTGCAGCCGCAGGGCCTCCACCCATCCCAGGAAGAGCAGCCTTCTGGGTCTCACCTTTCTCTAGGAGAACCCTAAATGTCTTGGGGACACGGAGGAAGGTTCCCCGCGGGTTTGGGAAGCGTGCATAAGTCAGGCAGCTCTGGAAGCTGCATTAGCTCTTCCTTCTGGGGGTGCCGGGAGAGAAGTTAATGGTAAGCTTCTGGTGAGAAAGGGCTTCTTTACAAAACTTCTCTCCAATAGATCAGGAGTTTCGGGGGACATCTTTTAGGACCCCATTTATACTTGGGAAAAGTTGGGTCCTGTGGCCTTTGTCAGTGGGAGGCCTGTAGGGGAGGGTGCTGAGCCACACTGTGGACTGGGGGAAACCGAGGCAGTGTTGGAGCACAGGGGTTCGGGGAGTGTTTCAGGCGGGCTGGAGAGCTGGCTGCTGACGGAAGCAGGCTTCACCAGGTGTTCAGAGAAAGCCAGGGATGACTATTAGGAGCGAGGCACAGTACCAATCACAGGATGGGCGCGATACCTCATTTATTAGCCAGCTGTGTGGTGGAGAAAACCGTTTGCTGGGAAACGAGAGGGAGAGAAGAGCGGTGGCCCTGCTGGGACCCTCCAGCTGCCCAGCCCCGCCTCGCGCAGCCCTCGGACTGCTGTCCATCAGGACCGCAGATGTGGCTGTCGGGCACCATTAAGGCCTCAAATCCAGGAGATCCTGAGCCAGGCTGTCTCCCCTCCACTTGCCTACAGGAGGCTGAGCTTATCACAGTCCCCACATGGCACCTCTCGCTCTCCTTGCCCTCACTCCGGTGGCGGGGGCTTGGGGGGTGAGAGGGGAGAATGGTGGCTGCTTGGTAGTCATGTCTATGGTCTAAACCCCAGCCTTTGTGTGTGGGGCACAGAAAGAGAACAGAAAGCGGCTTCCCAGAGCGACTCTCCTCCCTCCCTCGTTCTTGGGAGCCACGGGGGCCAGGCCTGGTTGGGAGGTCTTGTGGCTGATGGTGCACGTCCTGTGGCAGGAAGATCATACCCCGTTTTGTTTCCTTTTTTAAAAAATTTCAGCAGGGGTGGGTGAAGCCCCAAGAGTGTGGATTCCAGTGTGGTGAACTGATTCCATTCCTGCAGAGCAGAGGGCGCAGGCACCACCTGAGGAAGGCGGCTGGCCACTGGCCAGGGCTCTGTGGGCTCGCTGCCCGTGCCCTTGGTGAGCCAGGTAAGTGGAGCACAGGTGAGTCTCCTCAAGGCAGGAGACGGGTGCTGGGGCTCAGAGAGAAAGGCTCAGGTTGTAGCTGCTCTTCACATGCCCTCTTTCTGCATCTGTTGTCAGGGGGTGGAACACCCCTGCCCGGCCCCAGCTCCCCGGCCAGGGGTCCCTGCCACTCCCGTCTGGGCAGAAAGCTAGGCCAGGCCAGAGGGATCGACGGCCAGCGTCAGCCTCAAGGGAAAACTGCTGAGAGGCCCAGGCTGGCTCCCTTGAGTCAGATGCCAGGGGTGACCTTTAGAACCTTCTGGAAGCAGTGTAGGCGACAGGTGTTAGGGCCCGAGAGTGTGTCCCTCTCTCTCGGGCTCTGAATTTGGGTCTGATCTGCCCAGACTGACTCCGGTGGCTTGATAGTCACATTTATGGTCTAAATCCCAGCCCGTGGAGGACACAGAGATAGGACAGAGGAAATAGTCACAACTAGACGCACAGTGTGACAGCACCTGCCCCCTCCCCGGGGTGTGGAGGTGACTTCTCTGTGGGTGTCTCTGGGAAGGGGGACCAGGGGCTGCCAGCAGGACCCAAGAAGGTCCAGAGCCCTTGTTTTGTGCCAAAGACCAAAAAAAAAAAGGAGGCCCAGGCCAGGCCGCAGCATCCTGGGTGCGGATGCTGCCGAGGTTCACTGGGGAGTGTTCGCTGTGAGAGGCACACCTGAGAGTTGCCATCAATTGCCCCCGAGGGTGGAGGGGCTCACAAAGTTTTCAGAGGCTTCAGAGAGGAGGTGGCACTTAGCGGGGCCGAGGGCTTGTGTGCTGTGCCAGGCAGTGAAGGGAGGGCTCAGGCACCCTCGGCTGAGGAAGTGACTGCAGTGAGCCCCAAGGCCCCCGGGCTGAGGGCCAGGCCCTGCGAGGCTGCCTGGTGCTGTGTCCTGGGGAAGAGGCCGGGAAAGTCAGGAAGGGGGGGGACAATGGCCAAGGGCTGGGGTCTCCTCGGGCGCCAGTCCATGCTTGCGGCCTGTGAGTCCTGAACAAACAGGGAAAGGGACACACTACTTCGAACCAGGGGTCTCCTAGCCGCTCTGTGACTGGTGAAGTTGATTCTAGAAGGTGAGTTGAGCTGTGGCTGGGACCCTCCTGAGCTCAATTTGCCCCCCCCGCCCCCCACGAGATGATGCTCCTTGCCCTGCTGGGATGCTCTCTCCTGCAAGAAGCCCCCTCCCCATAGTCCCCAACTCAACATGGTGCCCTGGAACTCAGCGTGCCTGAGGCCGGATTGTTCAGGGAAGGAGGGAGGAAGAGGAGCCTGCCCTAGAGGCACTGGAAGAGCTTCCTCCTCAGGCAGCCATGTCAGTGGGGGTTCGGTTCCCGGGGCAGCATCAGCCTGCACACTTGTGGGGGAGGGGCAGGGCAGGTCGCACCGCCACAGGGGTGTGTGTGAGTGTGAGTGCACGTGTGTGTTTGTGCGAGAGAGGAAGAGAGAAATGGGAGGACACAGGGGGAGCTGGGGGGCAGGCGGGAGGGAGAGCAGCCCCTCCGGCTGCGGGAAGGAGCAGGCAGGATGGAGGCAGGAGGAGGCCGCCTAGGGCTGCTCTCCGAGACTCTGAGCAGGTTAGTCCTCTGGGGCGTGGGAAGGACTGCGGGCAGAATCTGAGCAGGGATTTCAGAAGTGAGGGTGGTGGTCGCCCTTGAGTGGAGGGGGGAGTGGGGGGCGGGCGAAGGAGAGCTTCTGGGCGGCTGATGAGTTAAGTGTCCTCATCCGGGTGCTAATCACAGGGCGTGTTCACCGTGTGGAAATCACCAAGCTGTACTTTTACGATTCGCGTACATTTTTGCGTGTATGTGTTGGATTTTAAAATGGCTGCAAATTCTTTGACGTTCCTCCTGTTGAGGGGGGGCAGCTCTGTCCCCTTCTCCTGATTCGGGGCGGGCTGGTGACTGGCTTGTAGCCGACAGAGGGTGGCGGGAGAGACGGTGCAGGCGAGGTTAGAGGAGGCGGCGCAGCGCCCCGATGGAAAATTTGAGGTTCCGTAAGGCCAACAGATCAGGAGACAGCTGCCGTTGAAAAGGAGGGTTTGTTTTAGAGATTCCAAGAAGAAGGGTCCCACCACATCACAGAGGGCCCCACAGGAAGCTCTGGGTCAGCCAGGAGGCAGAGGGAGAGGGGCGGAAGTGAGGGCAAGGGCCTTTATTGTGGTTTCTGTGGAGAGGAACAGGCAAGGCGGGGTCGGCAGGTGTCGGATTGGCTAGTTTGAATAATTTCATAGGCTCTGGGACACCCAGGCTGCTCCTGGTCTTCTGGCACCTTGGCCCTGGGGTGATTAGGACAGGGGGGCGGGGGGGGGGGGGGAAATAGTGGCCCAGAGTGTAAGAGTCCAACAAAGAGCTGGCTGAGGTGTGGCTCTGGACTGGTTCGTCTGCATTTGAAAGACACACTCAAGGAACTGGCTAACCCAGGAAAGGGCATTCCCTGCAAGGCAGCAAGCGGTCACTACATCAGAACACAGAAAATAAAAGACGTGGTTAATACATGGAGCGTCTACCCAGCCACTGGGATGCTTTCTTTTGGAGCCGCAAGCTGCTGTGTGAGAATCTAATTCCTTTCAGGCTGCCATGCTGAGAGGAAGCCCGGCCCAGGAGCCCACGCACAGGTGCCTTCGTTAGCAGCCCCCGTTGAGGCTCCAGGCAAAAGCCAGCATTACCTGCCACCCACTGAGTGAAGTCCCCTCTAGATGGTCCCGGCCTCTGCCCTTGACTCTTCCCAGCTGAGCGTCCCAATATTGAGGAGCAGAGGAAAGCCATTCTCACAGTGTCCTGATCAAAATCTGCTGTGAGCATAAAAAGTTTGTTTTAAGCTGCTACATCTCAGGGGTGATTTGTTACGCAGCAATCGTAACTGGAACAGTGCGTTACACTTCAACAAAAAGTTTACTTGAAAAGATGTGTTTTTCGTGTGCATGTTGCCTTGGCAAACTCTTAATTATTGCTGTATAGAGATTCCGTGTCACAGTTTACTTATTTTTGTCTCCCCAAGGACCTCTCTGACATGGCTTCCAGCACAGCCACCCCAAGCAGCATCTCCCACAATGCCAGCTTCTGCCTTCCTCACCACCCACCCCGGGCAGCCAGCGTGATGCTCTGTCTGTTCTACACAGTCCTCCTGGTCTTCAGCACCCTGGGAAATACCCTCGCCCTCTTCCTTGCCCGTCAAAGGGACAAGAAGAGCAACTCCACAAACGTCTACTTGGTCCACCTGGCGGTGTCCGACCTTCTGTTCACACTGGCTCTGCCTGGGAAGATCACCTACTACGCGCTGGACTTCAGCTGGCCTTTTGGGGAAGGGCTCTGCAGGCTGACGGCATTCATATTCTACCTGAACACCTACGGGGGCATCTACCTCATGACGTGCGTGAGCGTGGACCGCTACCTGGCCGTGGTCCGCACCCACCGGCGCCCCCGGCTCCGCAGTGCCAGCCGAGCAAAGCTGGTCTGCGTGGCCGTCTGGGCCCTGGCGGTCCTGCAGACGGTGCCCCTGCTCTTGATGACCATGACCATACCTGTGGCAGGCAAGGTCACCTGCATGGAGTATGACAGCGTTGAGAAGGTCTTCAGGCTGTCCCCCATCGTCCTGGGGGCTTGTGTCGTGGGCTTCTGGGGGCCGGTGGGGGGTCATGCTATTTTGTTACGTGAAGATCACGGTGAAACTGTGCAGGACAGCCCGGGACAACCCTCTGACCAGTGAGAAAGGGCACCACCGGCGGGCCTGCCTGCTCACGCTGGTGGTGCTGGTCGCTTTGGTGCTGTGCTTCAGCCCCTACCACCTCAACGTCACCCAGTTCATGGTGAGGCAGATGCTCTACCTGCCGTCCTGCCCCGAGCAGAGGGCCTTCAAGGTGTCCCTGCAGCTCACCGTGTCCCTCATGAACACGAACTGTGCCATCGACCCCCTCATTTACTTCTTTGCATCCACACGTTACAGGGAATGGCTCCTCGACGTTTTGAAACTCAGGGCGTCAGCATCCTCTTCTTCTTCCCCGGTGAGAACTTCCTCAGAAACACAAAGCACCACCAGGCTGGAGGCTCTGCCCTTAGAGGAGAATAAAGTCTAATGGCTTTAAAACTGCATCCAGGGAGCGGTTCGGGGTTGGCGGCCTGACGTCTATGTAATTTTTGTGTGTGTGTGGGGCGGGGGGGGAGTGGGAGGGTTCTTTAAGGCAAAAAATATAGCGCTGGCTGTTTTGGCTCAGTGGTTGGAGTGCTGGCCTGTGGACTGAAGGGTCTTGGGTTTGATTCTGGTCAAGGGCACGTACTTGGGTTGCAACCAATTGATGTGTCTCTCTCACATCAATGTTTCTCTCTCTGTGTGTCTCCCTCCTTCCCTTCCACTCTCTCTAAAAATTAATGGGAAAATATATCCTTGGATGAGGATTAAAAAAATAATTAATAAATAATTTTAAAACAGAAAAAAACACAAAATGGTAAATACAAAACTACTGTATTTTCCGGCGTATAAGACAACTTTTTAACCCAGGACAATCTTCTCAAAAGTTGGGGGTCTTATACACCAGAAAAATACGGTATTTACAATTTAGAATTAAAGTGAGTTATTGCCAAATGATGGGTGGGTTACCGTATTTTCCGGCGTATAAGACCCCCGACTTTTGAGAAGATTTTCCTGGCTTAAAAAGTCGTCTTATACGGTAGATACAGAGTCTTGGGTGGTGAGTGAGCTTGAACTTCACCCTAGAGCTTGAACTTCATCCACCTGCGGTGCATCGTGATAAATAGCAGTGAAGCTCCTGAGCCTTAGGGGTGGGGGTGGGGGTCTGTGCTGTTTCTTCTGGAAGAGAGCATTTCCACAGTAAATACAGGCATCACCAAAAGATCCGTCGGCTGAGCACTAGATCAATTATGTAGACTACGTTTCAAATCTAAAGAAGCAGAATGTTCTAATGAGCACAAATAATCCTGCTTCCAAACCAAAATTGGTAAAAACTTAGAGTTAACATTTACAAAAATGACAAGGTTTTCTTGGAAAGGTCGGAAAGCAGGGGGAGGAGGCACCCCAAGCTACTGACCCTGATGCCTGGGGTCGGTGGGGCGAAGGGACTCCGTTAACGGTGGCCTGAGAAGTTGGACGGCTGTGCCCTGGGAAAGCGTCCCGCACGGCTTGTGTGATTAATGGGGAGCAGCGTTGGGGGAGGAAGACAGTCAGAGGGACAGGCCCTCGGTTTCATCGGCGCAGGTGCAGGTCGGCAGGTCCGATCCCCTGAGGTGCTGTTTCCATGAGACACGACAAAGCTTCCGTTGCACCTTCCTGAGTCTAAGCAACGTACAGAGAGCGGTTGACTTGGGCGATTCTGCATTTAGTAAAATAGAACATGCAGCTCTCTGCCCAAGCGCGGGGAGCACCAGGGCCAGGGGGCTGTCTGTCTCGCGTGGGCCCCAGCCCGCCCTGCTCCTTCTCACAGCGGCCTTTCCCCCTGCACAGCCCCCCCCCCGCCCCCCCCCCCCCCCCCCCCCCGCTCTCCTTCCCCTCCCCGGCCCTCAAACTTCAGATGAGGCCCTCTGTGAAGTCGCCCTCAGCCCCTGGCCCAGCAGGACCCTCTCTGTTCCTGATGACCTGACGCTTGCCGTCTTGACATTTCTAACTGTGTTTTGGGCACGTGACTCTCTTCCTACTGGAGCTTTACACTCTGCTCTCTCTCCAGGGGACCGTCTCAGGTGGCACCCAGGTTGGGAGTTCCCGAGAAATGTGTGTGCCCAGCCCTCCTCTGTACTGAGGGTGAGTGCTCAGCCCGTGCTCACTGGTTTCAGTGGGTGAGGATAATTCCTCTCCTGCAGTGTGATACATTGCACACCATCAAAAGCCCTTGGGGCTCATGTTAAAGTTCTGGGCACGCTTTTCCTCCATTCTGCCCCTAACTCTGGCTCCACGGGACTGGGAGCGGGCAGGACGATTGACTCCAGGGTTACCTGCCGACACGTGGCTGTGGGTGTCCGTGGCCAGGCAGGCCTCAGCATTGCACACCAGTCCTGGGGATGCGCTGGTCAGCGCCCACCGTAGAGGCACTTCGGGGGGAGTCAGAGACTCAGAGAATTTGGAACTCAGCTGAAAGGTGCCTCTGCACCCTATGTCTGCCTCTCTGAGTGAATCTCATAGGTGCCCACCTGGCTGGGGTTCAAAGCTCACACTCCACCCCAGTTTGCACCAACCCAGCACTTGTCAAAGGGCATGGATGGGGCAAGAAGGGGCCTGGCCAGCCGGCCCAGTGAGGAGGTGTGACGACCAGAGATGCCTTCATCACCTGGAGGCCCCTCCTGGGAGAGAGGCCAGGCAAGCAGGACTGTCCAACGCCAGACCTTACTAATCCTTCCCGACCATCCTCCCAGGCGTTTCTCATGCCGGGCTTCTTAGCTCCACAGCAGCTGGGGCCAGTTGGTTAAGACCTATGGAAGCAGGAAGAAGGAAGTCACATCCGATGGCATTTGGGAACAAGAGGATGAGGAAAAAGGACCCAGGTCATGAGATCCAGCAGGAAGTGGCCACAGTGGGTGGGAGAGAGAGCGGAGCCCAGATGCACAGGTTTGCAGCCGGTTGTGGATGGATGTGAACAGCTTTCTTTTCAGACGAGGCGACAATGGGTGCGATTTACAAAGATCAGGGAAATCTGAGTTCTGAGGATTGAATGAGCTGGGGATGCTCCAGGCCGGGCTCTGAGTACAGAATCTGAGCTCAGGGAGCCAGAGGAGGAGTCCTGCAGAGGAGTCACTCTCTTTGAGCTTCATTTTCCTCGTCTAAAAACATGGGGACTATAGCCTGGCTGGTGTGGCTCAGTGGTTGAGTGTTGACCCACGAACCAGGAAGTCATGGTTGGATTCCTGGTCGGGGCACATGCCTGGGTTGCAGGCTCCATCCTCTGTGTGGTGTGTGCAGGAGGCAGATAATTGATCTTTCTCATCATTGATGTTTCTATTCTTCTCCCTCTCCCTTCTTCTCTCTGAAGTCAATAATAACATATTTTTTTAAAAATGGGGACTATACTCTCTACCACATGGGCTCATTGTGGGAGTCCATGAACCAATACATGTGTAAATCATTTAAGACTGAAGGGGTCATTTAAAATGACACCTGCTTGCGGCCACTAAGTTTTCCAAGTGGGCTGGCACGACTCGAGTCCGTGGGGATGTACATCTATTCCTGGGGCCAGAGGTCCAAGCCCAGGCCACATGGGCCCGTTGAGCAGTGGTTCTCAAAGCGTGGTCCTCGGGCCAGCAGCATCGGCACCACCAGGGACTTGTTAGAAACGCACATTCCTGGCTGACACTCCAGACTTTACGAAGCAACGGCCCTGGGGGTGCGGCCCAACGCTGTGTTTCGGCAAGGTTTTGGGGTAATCTGGTCGCATGCTCCCGTGTGAGAACCACTGGCCCTCCTTGGATGCCCGCGCCAGCATCTGATCTCTTGCCCATGGTATAAGTTTGCGAGGGTTGTTGTGATGAAGTACCATAAACTGTGTGGCTTAAAACAACAAAAAACTGATTCTCTCACAGTTCCAGAGGCTGAGAGTCCAACATCCAAGTGTGAGCAGGGCTGGCTCCCTCAGAGGCCGTGAGGGGGAGGCAGTGAGGAGGAGGCCGTGAGGGGAGGCAGTGAGGAGGAGGCCGTGAGGGGAAGGCTGTGAGGGAGAGGCAGTGAGGGGGAGGCAGTGAGGGGGAGGCTGTGAGGGGGAGGCAGTGAGGGGGAGGCTGTGTGTGGGAGGCAGTGAGGGGGAGGCTGTGTGGGGGAGGCAGTGAGGGGGAGGCAGTGAGGGGGAGGCAGTGAGGGGGAGGCAGTGAGGGGGAGGCTGTGAGGGAGAGGCTGTGAGGGGGAGGCAGTGAGGGGGAGGCTGTGAGGGAGAGGCTGTGAGGGGGAGGCAGTGAGGGGGAGGCTGTGAGGGAGAGGCTGTGAGGGGGAGGCAGTGAGGGGGAGGCTGTGAGGGAGAGGCAGTGAGGGGGAAGCTGTGAGGGGGAGGTAGTGAGGGGGAGGCAGTGAGGGGGAGGCCATGAGGAGGAGGCCGTGAGGGGGAGGCCATGCGGGGGAGGCAGTGAGGGGGAGGCAGTGAGGAGGAGGCCATGAGGGAGAGGCAGTGAGGGAGAGGCAGTGAGGGGGAGGCCGTGAGGGGAAGGTAGTGAGGGGGAGGCAGTGAGCGGGAGGCCGTGAGGGGGAGGCAGTGAGGGGGGAGGCCATGCGGGGGAGTCTGCCCCAGGCCTCTCCCAGCGTCCGCGGCTTTGTGGCAACCCTTGGAGTTCCTTGGCTCCTGGGTGCATCACGGGCTCTGCCTTCGTCTTCACCGCGTTCTCCCTGTGTCTGCTCCACACGGCGTTTCTGTCTTTCTGCAAGGACGCCAGCCATCTTGGATAGGTCCACCCTCAGGCCCTCATCTTAAGGTCATTAAACTTCATTAAACCCGAAAAGACCCTAGTTCAGGGCGTATGTGCAGGCACTGGGGGTTAGGACTTCAGCCTACATTTTGGGAGGACAACATTCAACCCATAACACCGACCTGTTTCTGAGCAGCCCTCCTTCCAGACACTCTTCCTGGAGTCTCAGCCCATCCCTGACCTCCCAGCCCTAGCCCCCACCCTGCCTCGGAACCCCCTGGGAAGGCGAGGCTTGGGAGAGGGAGTGAGAGGGGTCGGCTTTAAACACTAGTTGGTAAAAAAAAAAAAAGGTTACATGTCATGGTTCGTCTTTCAGATCCTATCCAAATAACCCCACGCCACCACGGAGGCCCCGCCAAAGGGTGTCCTCACCCTCCCTGTGCGAGCTCCGTCCAGAGGGAAGTCCACGGGCCCAGGGCAGCCCTGAGGTCAGGACTCTGTGCCCAGGGCTCCCAGTCCCACCCTGGGGGTGCACAAAGGGCGCCCCACCCGAAGAGGAGTGCGGGGATTCTGCCATTGGGTGGAGGGTCTCCTGATGACTTCTAAGAATTTTAATCACTTGACATTTTAAGGGGGAAGAACAGAGAGTTTCGTAAGCCAAGTTCGTGGATACCCAAATGTTCCCGGGCGCTCGGCTTTCTCCAGAAGGCACATCTCCACCGAGAACCACCGCTCCTCCCGCATCGCCGCACACCACAGGCGAGCCGCTGCCCAGCTTCCTCTGCAGTTTGCTTTCTCACTTCACCCGGTGGCTGTGTCGGGGACAGACAGCGCCTGAGAAGCTCCCCTGGCCTCTGTGGGTCCCGGCCCGGGGTGCACGGGTCCGATCGCACGTGGGCAGCACGGCGCTCTCCTGGCTCAGGTGCCTGCTGCCTCCCGTGGGAGCCTTTGCCTAAGGCCAGCCGTCCTGCAGACACTGCGATTCCAAGGAGCCGGGGCCTACTCGGCTCTGTCGCCGCCAGCAGCTCCGCAATGGCACAGGCAGCGGAGGTGGCTAACGCCTGGTCCACCCATCCCCTTGGGCAGGTTGCGATGAGGTGCCATGCGCCGAGGTAGGCACAGGGCAGAAATGCAGTCCGAGTCAGCACTCACCAGCTCAATCCATAAGCGTGAAGGGCTGCTGCCCCTAAAACCGGGAGGCCCAGAGAGACCGAGTTGTCTCACACACACTGTCCCCGGGCCCCCGGGGGCTGCCTTAGCCACCGGCCCCCTTCCTGCCCCAGCAGCGTCACCATGGTGGAGTGGTGTGTCCCTTCGTCAGCAGTAGTTCCTTCATTCCACCCCCAAGGGATTTGTTAGGGGATGTGTGTGTCTCCCCGAAGTTCACGTGGTCCCAACCCGAGTGCCTCTGAATGTGACTGTAGAGCAGGCGTCCTCACACTGCGGCCCGCGGGCCACATGCGGGTGTTTTTGCCGTTTTGTTTTTTTTACTTCAAAATAACATATGTGCAGTGTGCATAGGAATTTGTTCATAGTTGTTTTTTTTTTAAACTATAGTCCGGCCCTTCTGGAAGGTTTGCGACGCAGGAAACAAGACACAGAGTCCAGGTGATGGAAAAAGGGGGGAGGTTTTAATCTTGCGCTCCCGGGCGAAACTCACCGGTCGACCAGGGAAGTTCGCGCCAAAATGGGGCTTAGGTACTTCCTTTATACAGCTGTTTCATGAGGGCAGGGTGGAGGGCATGAGAGGTGTGGAATTCCTGCCTCGGGCAGGGGTCTGGGAAGGCGCCAGTTATCTTTGTCACCATCTACCTTGTGGATGCTTGCATGGCTGTGGTCTTTCCCCCCTGCCTCGACCTAACACCTCCAACGGGTCTGAGGGAGGACCCCTGCTGTAGAGGGTCTTTAAAAGAGGTCCTTAGGGCGGGACTGGCATCCTTACCACAGGAGGGCCCTAGGACACAGAGGCAAGACCACGTGAAGACAGAGAGAAGGCACCATCTGCAAGCCAAGGAGAAGCCTCCCAGGAACCCAGCCCTGCTGCCATCCTGGCCTGACTTCCAGCCTCCAGAGCTGTGAGGAAATAAACTTCCGTTGATTAAGTCCCCCCATCTGTGGGATTTAGTGACGGCAGCCCCGGCCCACTAGTACAGTATTCTTACTCTCCCTCCCCCATTTGGGTAAAATAAATGGATCCCGCTCTCTCCTTTGAAACACCGCACTTCCCACAACCCGTTGGGAGACTGACAGAAGCCCAGGTGGAGCGAATGTTGTCTTTCCCCCCTGTTTTCTCAGGCACCTCTGGAGTGAGCGTGGGGGGATGCTGGAGAGTGAGCCCGCGGTCCGGTCTCCTCGGTCAGGGAACACCCACGGGAAGGCTGAGCGGCGGCTGGGGCTGCAGGCGGAGCGCGGGGCCTGCGTGGTCCTGCCGGGTCACCGCGTCACCGCGTCACCGCGCACTCAGTACAGTTCTGCTCTGCCTTTCCCCCAGGCCAAGGTGATGACAGATTCGGGGAGCAGCTTTCATGCCCAGACCGCCCGTCCTTCGGCCTGAAGAGGATTTCCCCAAGTGTTAGGTACTTCTGCAGAAGTCTGCTAATCTGATCTCTAGTTTATCCACATGCTGGTCTTTCATATTCACAGAGTGCTGCCACGTGTGGCTGGTGACTGAGAAGACCAGCGATAAGCACCGGGCTTTCCGTTGCCTCCCTGAGGTCCCCTGCTCAGGCACAGCTGTGAATGCAGCCACTTCCAGCCCGATCCAGGGAACACGAAGACGGGGAAGGAGGTGAGAGGTCACGTACTGGAAGCTCCTCCCCGAGAGCGCTGCCTCTTTCCTCAGTTTTACAAAGTAAGCCCACCCCGGCACGTGGGCTCCAGGCCTGGGGGAGAGGGGGGTATTGGCCCCGGTGAGTCACTGGCGGTTCCAGACCGCTCTGAGCGTTGTGATTTCTTCCTGTGAGACCGGTTAGTGGAGCCTGGTTTTCCATGAGTTCATGGGCTTCCCCACTATCTGTCCTGTATCTTTCCTGGCTTTCTTTTCGTGTTCGGTGTGGGTGGCCTAACTGCGATCTCCTGTTTTGCCTCTGGCTGGCGTTCACTCTCCTATCTAGTAAAACACCATGTTGGAGGCAGAAACCCGAAAAGAGAGGGGAAGGCCCTAGCCGGTTTGGCTCAGTGGCTAGAGCATGGACCTGTGGACTGAGGGGACGAGGGTTTGATTCCAGTCAAGGGAATGTACCTCGGTTGCAGGCTTGAGTGTATACTCAAGGTTGCAGGGAGTTAAGCAATCGATGTGTCTCTCTCACATCAATGTTTCTCTCTGCCTCTCCTCCTCCCTTTCACTCTCTTTAAAAATCAATGTAAAATATATCCCCAGGTGAGAATTATAAATAAATAAATAAATAAATAAATAAATAAATAAATAAATAAATAGGGAAGGAAAGAAAGGAGCAGAGCCAGGGAGAGCAACATGAGGAATACTGGCTCAGGGGCTCCCAGTCAACTGTCCTGTGCACCTGGATTCATGTCCTTCCTTTTAAAAAAATCCTCACCCAAGGATGTGTTTTTATTGATTGTTTTTTTAGAAAGAGAGGGAGGGAGAGAGAGAAAGAGAGAGAAACATGGATGTGAGAAACAGATTGGTTGCCTGCCGTAGGCACCCCAACCTTGGATGGAGCCACAATCTCGGTATGTGCCCTGACCGGGAATCGAGCCCACAACCTTTTTGGTGTCCGGCACAACGCTCCAATTCACCGAGCCACCAGGGCAGGGCATGGATGTCCTCCCTGACACTCACTGTGTGAGGCAGGGGTGCTGGGAGCTGGGAGAAGAGGCTTGGTTCCTGGGGGGCTGAGCAAGAACCACTGTCCTGAGATGCTGGGACCAGAGCCAGTGACGTGCTGTTCCTCATTTGTTCCTGCCCAGGGAGGTTAGGGGCCTATCTAGGAAGTGGGCTAAGTCAGGGGCAGAGGTCCCCAAACGCTGCCCTTGGGAGACCTCCTTGGCGGGTCTCCCACCCTGAGACTCCACGGTCTGACGATTGTAGTTCTGAGAGCACTTCAATGAGCGGCTCTGCTCAGCCAGCTCAGGGGACCCGCGGGTCCCAGGTCGCCCCCAGCGCTCAGCCTGCTGGCAAGCAGCTGCTGGCGGCTCCCCGCCCGCCCTGTCCTTCGGTCCCCACCAGGAAGTGCCGGGCTCACCCACAGACAGCTGTGTTTGCTCCCAAAGCTTCCCTGCCAGTGTCCAGATTAAGCAATTTAACCATTTGTTATGTAAACCGATAAAGCATACATTTGAAAAGAAGGAGTGGTTTTAATGCTTTCGAAAGTCCAATAAAGGTGAATTGCTAACGAAAAGCAAACCTGCTGTTAAAATAGGTGTGAGTGTCATGGTTACATTGAGGAAAAACATAAAAATCCAGGATGGCATGTGCTCTTGATTACTCTGTTCTCAGCTAACCTTAATAAAGAAATCCAAACTGGAACTCATAATAAGGGCGTGGATAATGAAAGACACAAAATTCTAATCAGGACAACTATGATTTTTTTAAGAAGACCTTGGCTACAGTGATACCAGCAGATTGGTGAATTAATTATTGTCATGTTTTAACTTCAAATATTTAGATTTAATAATATATTAATATTTAATGTAGTTGATATAGTTAACAATATATTTACTAAATAAATTCTGCCCTTTATCCAGTTTTTAATATGAATTGACTAATGACCAGTCCCCAACCTAGGAAAAAGAGGCTTCTGTGCCATTTGTATCAAAGATCGTGGCCATTCCCAGAGGCAGGGATCAGATTTTGTTAGTATTGTGTACCTACTCCCTCACCCACTCACTCACCCACCCACTCACCTACTCCCTCACCCACTCCTTTACCCACTCACCCACCCACTCCCCCACTCACTCCCTCACCCATTCACTTACTCCCTTACCCACCCACTCCCCCACTCCCTCACCCACTCACCCACCCACTCCCTCACCTACTCACCCACCCACTCACTCACTCACTCACCCCCCCCACTCCCTCACCCACTCCTTTACCCACTCACTCACACACACCCCCACCCACTCCCCCACTCCCCCGCTCACGCACTCCCTCACCCACTCACTCACCCATTCACTTACTCCCTTACCCACCCACTCACCCACTCCCTCACCCACTCACTCACATACACCCCCACCCATTCCCCCACTCCCCCACTCATGCACTCCCTCACCCATTCACTTACTCCCTTACCTACCCACTCTCCCACTCCCTCACCCACTCCCTCACCCACTCCTTTACCCACTCCCTCACATACACTCCCACCCACTCCCCCACTCCCTCACCCACTCAGCCACTCACTCACTGCCTCACCCACTCACTTACCTACTCATTCACCCACTCACTCACCCACTTATCCACCCACCCACTCCCTCACTCCCTCACCCACTCACTCACCTACTCACTCACCCACCCACTCCCTCACCCACTCACTCATCCATTCACTTACTCTCTCTTCAGCCGCAGGGACCATACATGAGGGAAGCCGGGGTGGAGTTGGTGGTGCAACACTTGCCCACAGGGGCCTATGGTGTGTTCAGAGGCAGCCAGCAGAGAATCACTGGCATTGGCCGAATTGCTGCTTACCTGTCAGGTTCACTCAGCTGGGTTCTGGAGGGTCCCTGGAGGGCTGGGGCTGGTTCCTGCCCATCAGGCGCTGGCCCCGGGACCAGCCTCTCCCTCAGCCCCAGCCCATCTGTACCCTGCACCCACCTGAGGCGGTGCTTGACCCCCTCGTGGCTAAGCTGGGAGCATCAGACATCGGGACTGAAGTGGATCAATTCTCACCCAAATCACAAACCAGGCAAGACAGCACAGTCCAGGGGTGGCCCAGGTCTGCTGCTCTTTGGGCAAGAAAACGCCTCATCCATGGTGCATCCTAAGCAATGCAGTGCTCTCCGCAGGCCCAGCAGGGCTCTGCCAAAGTGTCTTCCCTGTGGAAGGAGAGGAGTGGGGTGAGAAGTTCCCCGAGGCACGTCTACCCCTGGTTCCAGCACCCCTGGGCTGTAGTCACATTCAGCTAGGGGGCGTGGGGTGCTCCCAACAGAGGGTGCACAAGGGCACTCCGGGCTGAATCTCCAGAAGACGTTGGCAAGCCCTTAAGAGGGGAGGTGAGATTTCTTTGAAAGGTTTCAAAACTTTTTATTTAATATCTATGTCAGATATTAAAAACAACAGTAAAGCAGACACTCAATACGCCCGTGCCCTCCCCGACCCTATTCACTTCCTTCTTCTGCCCCAAAGCAATCTGATCCCCACACTTGTGTTTATCGTTTTGGAGTGGGTTTGAGCTCTCAACTTAGAGATTTCCTAAATATTCTGAAATGGTCCCTTTCACCGGCCATCAGCAAGAAGGCTGGGCGGGGGCGGGACGTGGCCTTCCCTCCATTCTGCTCCCATCTCAGGCAGAGGGTCTGCTGCTCCGCGGAGGGGACTGGCTCTTCCCAAGACGTGCCTGACTCACTCTGTTACTGAAACAAAGTGAGTGCACCGCCCCCCCCCCCCCCCCCCATTTAAACAGGTCCCTCAGGCAGCAGCAGCCGCTGGCGTCACATTCCTCTTTGTGCAGGTCTAACTACCACATGGCCCTGCCAGCTGAGGAGGCCACACTTACCGGACACCTGCTCTTTCCAAGGTGCAGACTCTGCCTGGTTTACAGACCTCTGTGACCCTGGCAGCTCTGTGCGTAGGAGAGGCTGGGGTCAGTCACAGGTCACAGAAATAAGGGGGTTACAACATCTGCATAGATATGCTAGGCCGAGCCGTTTCCAGATACAATGCAGGACCGCTGTTGTACATCATTACATAATCTTATAAGGTAAACTCCATGCACAAAACCGCCAAGACGGCAGAAGAGCAAAACTGACTGAAAAGAAATGAAATGGCAATCTTAAGACAGAAAAGTCAGCCACCTGGGCTTCTGGACTGGGCTTCCCCCACTGGGGGGCGGGCACAGCACTTCTCTGAAGGGGGGAGGGGCACCAGAAGAGACCAAGTGATGCCAGGAGTTGGGACCCGCTTTCCCCACACAAACCGCTTTGCCTGAAATCCCAGCTCTACTAGAGGCCCCAGCATGTACTCACGGGGTTCTCCATCAGATACTACTGTACCCAGCAGGCTCACACAGTCACAGGATGTTGTCAAATGTTCTTACACACAGACTGCAGTTTCAGAACTCAAGTTTTAGTCTGAGCCAGAAAGCTGGTTTTGACATTTCTGGTCCCTCCCTTGATATGGACTAGGGCAGTGGCCGGCAAACTCATTAGTCAACAGAGCCAAATATCAACAGTACAACGATTGAAATTTCTTTTGAGAGCCAAATTTTTAAACTTAGACTATATAGGTAAGTACATTGTTATTAACTTAATTAGGGTCCTCCTAACCTGGCCTTTGCTAAAAACTCAAGGGGCCAAAGAGCCGCATGTGGCTCGCGAGCCGCAGTTTGCCAACCACTGGACTAGGGGACTTCGAAGAAAATAACCTTCTGATTCTCACAAATTAAATATCACTTAAGCTGCCTGATTAAAAGAAAACACTTAAGTTTATGGTTTATACATTTTCATTTCTATTCAGAACAACTGTTGTAGGAACATAAACCCAGGGATTCAGAAAACATTCTAAGGGACACTGGAATGTGTTCACAATTTTGTGTCCATTTCCCTAAAATTTTTTTCCTTTCTAACCCCAAACTCAGTCTAGGTTTATGACTCAGGACTTCAGAGTCAGGTTTTCCTTTATTTGGGGAGGCGGGGTGTCACTATAGACAATGTTTTCCTTCTTCCTCTTTCTATTTCACAACTTGGAATCTGCTCACTTGAAAATTAGGCCCAACCTGCTACCATTTGCACAAAATCAAAAGCCTAAAGGATCTTTTCTAGACCTTAGGAAACCAGACTAAATGGCTCGTCGATGCACGCCTCTGGCATGCGTCACTATGCGTGAAATACAAGGGTTTCCTTTAGGGGTCCCATCAGCCTGAAAGGTTTCTGGGTGTCTTGACCAGAGGTGTGGGTGTTCTCGGGCATTCAAACTCCTGCGGTGGGTGGCTGCAGCGTGCCTCAAAATCTGCAGGAGGCAAGAGTGGATCAGGCCCTGGCTTGTGTGCTCAGTGGTTAGAGCGTCAGTCTGCAGATTAAAGGGTTGCGGGTTCGATTCCCGGTCAAGGGCACATACCTGGGTTTTGGATTTGATCCCCAGCTCCAGTCAGGGTGTGTGCAGGAGGTGACCAATCGATGTGTCTCTCTCACATTGATGTTTCTCTCTCTCTCTCTCTCCCTCCCTCCCTAAAAAAATCAATGGAAAAATATCCTCAGATGAGAATTAACAAAAAACAAAACAAAAAAAATTGGACCAGGGCTGGGAACTCCAGTAAGGCAAAGAAACGTGCCCAGGAGTGAGACGCCTGACACGTGGCGAGTGTGTGTATGTGGGGCAATAAGGATGTTCTAGAATAGCAGTCGCCAAACAGTGGTCCGCGGGCCACTGATGGTCCCTGAGGTCCGAAAGGTTGGTGACCGCTACTCTAGAGGGTGTGACTGATGAAGGGGAGAATGAAGGAAAGTAGGGCTCCCCACTGGGGAACTGAGAAGGAGGCTGAAAGAAACCAGGGAGAGCCTGAGGGTGCCCCGCTACTGTTGGGGGCATGTCCTGTGGCCGCACCCCGTGCTGACCTCTGCTCCTGTTCTCTAGTCAGAGGGCTGATGTGGAGGCTCACCAAGGCTCTTCGGCAGGACCAGGATCTCTGAAAGGGAATCCCACTGAGGAGGGAATCCTGCCCAGAAAGCAGTCCTCTCAATGCAGGGCTCACACTGTGCTCCCCGCAGCGGGCTCTCCGCGCTCCCTTCCTGGGGGGAGCAGCAGTGAAGCGCGGTCAGCGAGCATTTCGCCCCTGCTTTGGCTGTACTGTGCTGGGTGCCGTTCGAGGTGAGAAGGAACCTAGAGGTGGCACGTTTTTGGTTGTGGTTGTTCTTCCCTGAGACCTTCTGCATGGGAGACGCCTCACAGGTCACATGACCACAGGTCACACACTCAGGCTGTCTGGTTCCTGCCCTTGGTCAGTGAGTGCCGTGGAGGACAGCCCCACTATTGCCGACTGTCCCTGCAGCCTGTGCTTGGGACCAGCGGGGCTCCCAGTCACCTCAGCCCCCATTCTCAGCAGCCAATGGCCCCAATAAGCCTAAGAATGAGGCCTCTCGGGCCAGTACTATTGGCAGAAACAAAGAGCTTCTCTCACTTCAGAACAGCACCCAAATCTTCTGAAGGAAGACGAGCAGTCAGGCAATTTTTTTAGGGGAGTGAGTGAGGTGGCATGTAGTATAGCCTAGAACCAAGTTTCATTTAGGTAAGTCTAATAAAAAATACCAAAAAGTAATGCACATTAAAAACTTTATTGTAAGTATCATACATGTCCAAATTTACATCAATTTGATACATTTCTGCTCATTTTGCAGAACACAATCGTTGAACACTTTCCTTAAACCTTGAGTCACCTGTGTTAGGTCTCTTCAGCCTCGCCCGCCTCCGGCCTCCCCACCATCTCCACGCGATGACATCCCCCTCAGGTGACTGCCTCGTGCCCAGGTCCCAGTCCGCCCTGGGCCAGGAGCGCCTGCCTACTGCCCCCGCCTGGCCACCGTTCTCTGTTCTCTCTGACCCACTTCCCCCCTAACCTGAGTGGATAACTGTGGATACTCTAAGCAAAGTTCACTCCAGGTAAGTGTCATGGAGTATTCCAGAACCTAGAATCAGTAACTGATTTTCATTACTTTTTAATGGAGGTGGGGAGAAGGAGTTGGGAAAAATTCCCTGGACAGGAAAGGGCTGGACCAGGGTAGGAGTTAGTTCTCCGTCTCTCCCTCATCACCTAGGCCTGGCCAATACTGCGGGCAGCAGATAGGTACCCCCTAGGAAGTGTGGCCAATGAACAGCCACTAGGGCTTGAAAACAAATTTGAGGGGAAAAAAATGGCGATGAAAAAAGTCCCTAAGGGATAACCTGACATGTCCTTTCTGAATAGCATTCCCCTTTCTCCTTTCAGGCATTTATGATGAGACATAACGTAGGATGATGCATTACAAGAAAAAGGATAATATTACCATAGCAGTAATTTCCCATCTGGAGTGCTATTCAACTGCTTGCAGACAGCTGCAATTTTAACGCATTTTAAACACATGAGGAATGAGTGATGATTCTCCGAACTAGGGAAAACACACAATAAAAAAGTAAAGACAGAAAATACATGCTAATTTAATGGCAAACTTACTTTAGAGTACGGAAACTGATTTTCGATACCCGAACAGTAACGACCTTGGAATCAGGGAGGGAGCAGCGGGACCCACCCTTTGCCCGAGAAGATACCGAGAACATCCCTGGGCGCAGGAGCCTGGGGCTGACCCGGGAGCAGGGGTGGCGCCCGCTGCGGTCAGCGGCTCGGCCAGTCCCAGTGCTGTCCGCGGGGACCGTCAGTGCTGCAGCAGGAAGTTGGTGGCCACATTAAGGTCATTATTCGAAGCTCTCAGGGCTTCCAAAGCATCACCTCTGGAAAATCCCATCTCCATGAGCCGGGCAACCTGGGCAGAAACAAGACCAGAGACCGGATGAGGCTGACGGCACTGTCCCTGGCCCACCAGCCCCAAGTGCTCTTCATGTGAAGGACACAGTAAAAAAAACACACACAAAAAAAACCAAAACGCCCAAAAAACTAATTTTCATTTCAGTGTGAAATCTGATGTTCAACAAACCATAACAGGCACAACATTTTAAAGTGCTTAGTACACAGAGCCGATAGATAGGCATTCTCCCACGTAGGCCTCCTTTTAGAGATGAGGAATGGGGCACCCACGGGTCCAGCGACCTGCCAGAATGAGCAGCGGGCGGCTGGGCCCGGGGGCTGGAGAGCAGGTCTGTGGAAGCAGCCGCCCGCTCCCCACGCTCCCCAGGGTCAGATCTGACTCGGGAGGAATGACGGCTCCGCTGCACTTCCTTATGCAGGTGAACAACTGTTTAGCTAGAGACTCATTCCCGATGCTGGCGGACGCCGACCATGAAAATGCCTTTACATTCTCGGGGTCACCCTGTGGAGCACGTCCTGTGCGTGCCCACACCGTGTCAGCATTTCACACCAGTCACAGGTTTTGCTGAGTCCGGCCGGGCTCCGCAGGCAGCAGCAGCCCTGTGCGCGGAGGAGGTGGGTAAAGCCACAGGGTAGGGAGGACGAGGCTTGCATTTTTTAAACCACAAATCCTGAACCTGTGAATATATGGGTTTCCTGTTCTTTTACCTACAGGCAGTCTCCAATGTCAAAACTGGCAGAGATATTAAAGATTATTCGTAATGGAGTTTCCCATTTTAAAACGCATGATAAAAATGTCTATGACGCTGGGGAGCCACGAGCATCTGCTTTTTTGTACTGATATTAACATGTACCACATTTGCAATAATATGTAGCAGAAAACGGTACTCTTACAAATGCTGAGATTTTCAATGTGCTCATTAAAGCGGCTTCTGTGGGCCGAGTGACGTAGTCACCACTGTGATCCTCTTTCCTGTAGAAAACTGGGTGCTGGGCGCTGCCCAGTGGAAAGAGAACGCCGACCCTGCCTCTTTCCCTCCCTCCCCTGCCGAGGGGAGTCAGTGTGTGGGAGCGTGGGGTGGGCGGGGTGGTGGTGGAGAGAGCAGGGTGTGGGAGGCCTAAGCGATGGGGGAGAGGGAGAAGGTGCAGAGTGCGGAGTGAAGTGGGCAGCTGGCAGGGGAGAGGAGGGGGTGGGGGGAGGGAGAGGGGTAAAGTGGGGGCACTTCCTCAGGAGCCCTGGGAGGGCACACAGGGGAGGCTTCTCACATGGTTGGCCAGATGTGAGTTCCTCCTCAACGGGTTCTGGCCAGCGTTTTTCAAAATGAGACTGCGACCCCTTGTTAGTGGGTCATGAACAGTGAGTCGGTTAAGACTAGGGTTAAAGGTTGCATGCAGTGAGGGACTTCCATAAGCTTCATTTCAGCCCCTTTTTCACACACGTGAGCAGTGTGTGCGGGTCCCCTGGGGGCTGTGGTCATGGCGGCCCCTTATTCACACACGTGAGCAGTGTGTGCGGGTCCCCTGGGGGCCGTGGTCATGGCGGCCCCTTATTCACACACGTGAGCAGTGTGTGCGGGTCCCCTGGGGGCCGTGGTCAGAAGCCTTGGACAGCTATCTTCTAAAGGAACGGCCGGCCTGCAGGCACGTCCAGCTCAGCTGCCCAGGGCGATGGACAGTGCGGACGGAACAGAATGGCCGGGGTCTCTGAGCTTCATTCCCACTCCAGGAAAGAAGCAGCTTTGCAGAGGATCAGGCACAGTCTCCCCTCATTGGCCAGATGTGAGTTCCTCCTCAACGGGGCAGCACCTGCCGCTCACTAGTGTCACTCGTGGGGCAGCAACAGTATTTGCCCTTTGGAGGAACAGAAAGCAACCCATTCCCTTTTCTGCGCGAAGCCCTTGGAGCGTCTGAGGGCGGCCCACCTCCTCCCCTGAACCCCCTGGCGTCTCTAGGCCAGCACCCCACTCCCGGGGTGTCGCAGGCACGCGCGCCGTCTCCCACAGTCACTGGAGGTGTTTCCTGCTGGAAGGCTCTTCCCTGCGCCTCTGGCCTGGTTACCTCCTCCTCATCCACAGGATCTAGGGGTGCTTGGCCCTTTTCCATGTCTCCAGACGGGGAGGAACCCAAGTAGAAGTCTCGTGGTCCCACTGACCTATCCTCTCTCATGACTGTGTCTGTCCCCTGTATTTACAGGGTCGACTGCCTCTCCCCACACTGCCTCTTCTCACGCCTGCTGAGAAGAGTCCTGGCTGTGTTTGTTCACCCCTGTGCCTCAGTGTCCAGCACCCTCCAGGCCAGCCTCCCTGTAAATGCTGCCCATTTATGCTTTCTCAGAACAAAGTATCCAACCCGAGTACAGGACCCAGCATGACCTGATGGGGCAAAGGGCAACTAGACTGCTGTCTTCCTTTGACCACAGCCCTTGCTATAGTAGAGGAATGCTTTAGTAGTATGCGTACGTATGTGTATTTGTATGTACTCATGCCCTTTTATATGTAGCTACATCATACTATAGTGGCCAGTTAAGGTGGGGCCTACTAAAAACCCTCCGGTATCTACATTAAATAAGAGTAAGATGCAAATTGACCATACCTTTGCGACACCCACCAGCCAACCAGGAGTGAGTATGCAAATTAACCCAATAAAGATGGCGGGTTAATTTGCATACACAGGCATTGAGCGGCTGGGGGCGGGGTGGGACGCTTGCGTCGTCGCTATGGTGACAACACAGGCGTTCCGCACCACCCCAGCCGCTCCGGGCCTCTGGGCAGCGTGGGACGGCGGAAAGGCGGCTCTGGCAGGAGCGAAGGCAGTGCCAACAGCCAGGGTAAGGAAGGCCCATTCTTGCACGAATCTTCATGCATCGGGCCTCTAGTTTTCACATAAAATGTTCTCAAGCCAGGCCTCTCACACCCCACCTGTGAGTTTATACTTGATCTTCCAGGTTCAGGAGCATACACTACTGTTACATTTCCTCTGACCACTGAGTAGCCAACTCAAACTACCTCCAGTTTAAAGTCTGTGCCTACTATGTGAATCAGCCCCTCAAGCTGGAGCATCCCCAGATTTGATTAGCAAACCTCTACAATGGCACTCCAGTTATTGCTGATGAAAATGCCAAGCAGGTCAGATCAAAGGTAGGGCCAGAGCTCACCAGAGACCTCCCTTTCCAGTCAAGGGGCCAATCAACGTCTTGTTAGAGATTTTTAATGTTTCAAACCCACTCTGTATTATCACCCATTGCGCGGGTCACCGACATATCTCTTAGGGTGAGGAGATACTGTCAAATGTCTTGGCGACATCCTGTGTCAACAGGATCAGATTGGTGCCTTCAGACCACAACGCTCTCTTTAACGCTCACAAGCTATCTGTTTGATAATCTATCTTAGACTTCTGCCAGACATGAAACATCCCTTTTTCCTGTCAATTCTCAGAATCCACACTTTCCTCTTTCCTTGGGGCATTTCAAACGGAGTGCCACCTTGCTTTCTCCACCCTGATCAGGACTTGTGCTGAACACATGTCACCGGGGAAGAAACCACCTCACTGGTCCAGGTACTCGGAAATAACCCTGCATGATGCTTGTTCTGGTTACTTCAGTTAAGGATTGCCCTTTGTGGAGTCGATGAGCGGGGTGAGGAGGTGGGCAGCTCCACCTGGCCTCCCTCTGTTACCCAAGGCGGGGCAGCGGCAGGCCCTCAGGTCTGGGCGTGTCCCAGGTCGGGGAGTGATGTGTGGGTGAGGAGAAAAGCTTTCTCTGTGTGTGAGGTTTCTCCTGAGCTCCCCTCCCTCTCACACAAACAACCACACGTGCCGGCCGCTGGCTCTCCCCAGGTCTTTCGGACACTTTCTCAGAGTCTGTGCAGTTAGAAGCCAAAGCGCTGGCTGCTGGTTCGAAGCTGGTGATCAGGCCCCATTAGCCACAGCTGGCCTCGGAGCCTGCTGAGCTTTTCAGGGGTGAGAAGACAAGTGTGATTACAAAATTTTATTGCTGGTACTTGGACCAGATGAAGAAACGTATGAAGTAGAAACAGTGTTAACACAGTGCTTCTTTTCGAACACTGAATAATTACACTAAGAAAGGGTGTCTGTGAGTTTCCCCTGGTGTCCGATGCTGTGAACATCATGGAAAAATGAAACTGCACGTACGGGCTGGGGTGTGTGGATAATCATTCGCCAGAAAAGAGGAGAAGTAAAGAATGAGTAGTGTTTTCCGACTGCCCCAGCCAACAGGGCAGGGCACCACCCTCCGTGGTGGTTTGGCGGTTCACGGGCCGATGACAAGGACCGGCATAACCCACAGCACCGAGAGCAGGTCGGCAGCTCTCCTGGCCGATGCTAACCATCACTGCTGCGGACCTCACTGTTTATCTGTGCTGAGAGGCCCATCCTGCCCAATCCGAGTGCAATTCGTTACTGTCTGTGAAATGCTTAGCTCGAGTTTCTGTGCTCAAACAGCAGAGAGAGGAAAATCAAGACCCTTGCAGATCTGTGGTCAGGTAGGCAAAATAGAGACAAGATTCCAGAAGTTTACAATTCCTTAAAATAAAAACACAGGCTAGACTGGCAGCTGGTTGGATCTGACCCAAGTGCAAAAGGCTCATCCCGGCCACGGCCGTTGGAAGGTGGAGATGCGGCCGATCAGTGGCAGCGCTCCAGTGGCCTCACGTTGACAGTGTGACCCCAGCTAGGGGACCAACACCTCAGCTCCCAGCTTCCTCAGGAGTGTGAGAGGCCCAGAGCAGTGACTGGCGTAGCAGGTGCTCAGTGAGCAGGACCTCTTCCGATAATTAGTACCCTACTGGACAGCGACTGGGCCACGTGTGAACAGCCCGCCCTCTGAACCTCTCAGGCCTCAGTCAGAGACTGACAAAACCACCCTCAGGTTTTGTTTTCGGCATTCACTTTAACTGCTTCCACTTCACTAGTTTTATATCCTTCGTTAGTCAAAGAACTGACGTGTCTTTTACGAAGGATCAAACACAGGCTGTTCTTGGGGAGGGCGTGGCTGGCGCGGGGAGGCTGGGAGGAGGCTCAGAACAGAGAGCCGCCCCTTCTGGGCCTGGGTCACTGCCACGGAGGGAGCACCCACGGTCCCCCAGGTGACAAGGACCTGCGTAAACGTGGCTGCACCGCCAAAGGCGCCCACAGGTGCACCCACCGCCTCGGCTAAACGCAGTCACGCTTAAAAACAGATGCAAGCGAATTCTGCGACCTATTTCTAGGGCTTAATAGCACACAAGAATGGGCCTAATGTGACCAACGAACAAAGTCAGAAGGATAGGAAAAACCTTCTTTTTAAAGGGTGAGCATAACATCCTAAACAAAAAGCCCGAATTATTTTAGTGACTCTTACAAACACCTTACTTTATATCTGTATACATTCTAGGAAACTGTCAATTTGAATAATTATATAAATAATGGTGTTTATAGATACTCAGTTTACCATCCTCCCCATCCAAAGCACATATATTATTAAATATGTTAATTCACACTGAAAACCTAACCTGTTTTCTCTGCAGGCTGTTTCCTGTCATTTTAGTTCATCTATTGTAACGAGAACCACCTGCTACCGACCTGATCAGATCTAACATCCAAAGGAAGAGAAAGTTTCAATGTAAAATCTCTTGGCATTATTTGACCAGAAGATAAAAATACATCCTGATGGGTTTAAATAAAGTTGCGAAAGTATAGGAATGTCATTAATTCAACGACTATTCACAGACTATCTCCACTGCTCTAAGTCCTGCCCTAAGTAACCACAGTCGGTTGGGTTTTGTGACTTGTGGGTTATTTTCCCTGGCAGACGTGAGCTCCGTGAGGGCTGGTACCACGTGTGCCTGGTTTCCCACCCAACAGAGCGTGGCACAGAGAAGGTGCGTGGGCAGCAGTCAGAGAAGGTGTGTAAGTTTAGTGATGTAAGTTCTTTAAGGAACTGACAGTTGTTGGGGGACGATGACCAATAAACATCTTGGGGACAAAATGAGAAAGCTAGTAAAACTCTTAGGACTCTGGAGAAGATGCTAAGATAGAGACACTGTCTAATTTAAGGGAGTCAAGAGCAAGGCAAACACATCTCCATCAGCCCTGACGGGCGGGGTTTGCAGAGGTCTTGCAGCCTAAGCCCAGCAGCTGTTTTTTCCTTTCTATAACGCAAGTGCCCAGGCGCCCGCCCCAGCGATGGCTATCTGGAGTAACCGCACTGCCGGCCACACGACCAGATAGAGAGCCAGGCTGCCTTCCGCCAACTGAAGCCCCTTTGTCTAGACTCAGAGATCTGGGTTGATTTCAATAATTGACTATTTGGGCCACATGTTTTCCTCCCCCGCACTTTAAATTCCCACTTTTACGTTTTAAATTCACCAATAAAGAGTGAGACTGTAAAACCCCAGACCCCTACCCTTGACCTCCATAAAAATGAACCCCAGGCCCAAGCCCGAGCCCTTTTCTCCTCCAACCCCACCCCCACCTCTTCCTCTTTTGCTCTCTATGTAGGTCCAGGTGTGCTGTGTAATTCCCAGGTCTTGTAAGTAATAAACTTTTATTTTTTCAAAGTTTCCTGATGATTATTGCTGAGCTGAGACCAGCACAGAACAAGTCTGTTTAGAAAACTTTAAAAATGCCCCACAGGAATTTTCTGAAAAGCATTTCCGTCCACATTCCTTCTGTTTTAAAGCACAGCAAGTACCTTCCTCCTTTGCTTATGTGTCCAGAATATTTGTCTAAACATTCTCACCACAAAACAGCAGAACAGAGTTCATCTTGGTTTCTAGTCTAAAAACCTAAACCACCCTTTTCTCCAATTGCTTTAGAAACCAGGTGTAGTTGAATTAATAGCCAAAACGTGTTAATGCTTTTCCTGTCTTCCACATTAACTTTCTTCCCCGAATGTACCCTCTCCAATGCCTGTTTGCTCTCCCTGAACACGTGAGTTCCTGGAGACAAGGATCAGAGTGAATCAGACTGAAGGGATAGTAAAGGAGAGCTGGGTACGGAGATTCCAGCTCCGCCTTGTCACTGGGATGGAGGCACATCTGTGACGGCCCCTCCTCATGACCTGCAGCTGTATCCGCTGCCTCCCGAGGCCCCCGTGCCACCCCCCCCCCCCGAGGTGGCCAGCCCGAGGTGGAGGTATGGGCCCTTGGACAGGAGTGGGCACCCCGGACAGCTCTGTTGCTGGCATCTGACAGTGTTCCCAAGATAATACGCTTTTCAAAAAGAGGTCACGCTGAATGAGAAAAGAAACCTATAGAGATGGAGATAAATCTGTATTAGTTCATTCCTTTTTTTTTTTTTTTTTAAATAAAAAAGAGAACATCCTCTGTGATTCGGACATGTGTTCCCTACTATCTCAAGATAATTCGCACTTTGGCACTCTATTTGCACATCAACTACCCTTTGAGACAAGTGCAATAGGAGTCATTCCAGTGAGATTTACAGCGATTCCTCTTAGTGATACTCCTCGGCCTGTTTTGTCAAACAAGACTGTGGTTTTAACTTCCCTTTAGCTAAGGGCGTCAAAAACAAATGTGTTTTTTTTTTGGTTCTTCCTTCCCAAATTTTGACTCTTGCAACAAAGTGATGCCCACCTAGAAGGTGGCCCAATCCACTCCCACACCGGGTGGCCCATTGGGGACACATGCGCTCACCCTGTGAGCTCACCCTTCCCTCCCCTTCGGTTAACTGTTACGTGTTACCCCTCAGGGCCCAGCTCCTCTCTCACCCCACTGCTGACACGAGCTCACCGTCAGATCTCTGCGGTCAGAGCGCTCTTCCCCGTCACCTGACCGCTCTCCTCAGACTGCTGAGCCCCGCGACTGCATCAGCCGAGCCCACTGTTTCTGGTTGTGCCCGGCCCGGCCACAGGCTGCCCTTCCCTTTGCTCTCTCCTGCCTGGCTCAGGGTTTGGTACTGAGAAGGCCCTGGCTGCAGGCAGACGAGTGCCTTTGCTTACAGCTTGCACAGTGTCCAGCAGAATTAGGCACCCCCAAAGTTGGTTGCCACCCAATGTTCCCTTCTAAAACATGTAAACTTTGGTATTTTCTTAGAAAACAACATTGCCAGTCTACAAGCAGTGGAGACGGAGAGGCCTGACATGGTACCGCTCTGTAGCCCACTGAGAGAGAAGTCCACTGCCACCCCTTCTCCACCTGCCGCCGGGCACCGTCTCTGTGTCGGGCTCTGGGCTGGGGGGGACAGGAGAAATGGTGTCAGCCCTCACGGAGCTCACTGTTTATCAGGGAAAACACACAATGTGCCTGCCGGTCACCAGACCAAAACCCAAGTGACTGCAGTTAGAAGTATTCAGAGCAGAAGCACAGCATCCCTCAAACACGCACACGTCAGTGAGGAGACTGCTTTATCCTGGAGTCCAGTGGGCTCTTCGGAGACCGTGGGAAGAGAACCTTGCTGAGGGTTAGATTCTCTCATACTAAATACATTTTGCTGTTCATCAGCTAAGATAGAAAGTGTCTTGTGTGCTTTGCAGTCATTCTCTCTCACTTGGGCCAATGGATACTGCAGAGGACACTACTGGTGTGCACACGACGGGTCTCATGTATTATAAACTTACTCAGAGGTAACAAGTCTCCTCTGGGCAAGCGTCTCGTAAGCACCCGCACTGTAACCTGGGCAGGGAAGGGGAAAATTACATACTAGTACGTGGTTATGCTTAGAATATGTCCCTTCCTCCATGTCTAGTTCATCCTCCAGGGAAACTCGGTGATGTAATTCCCTGTTTAAAACCCTGCCACGGTTCCTAAGGCATAAAGCAGAAGTCACACACCACCTAGGGCCACTGGGGAGCCTGTCCTGCCCCCTCCCCAGGCAGTGCTCTGTCCCCCTCGTTACCCTCCATTACACTCTCACCCACCTGTGCTGCCCCAAATTGGGTGCACTTTTCAGCATGCCTGTCTTCCTGTCTTTGAATTATCTCTGTATTTCAGAAACCTAGCCCAGTGGTTAGCCCGTGACAAGCAGATAGTAGATAATTGTTGGCTAACTAAAAGGCAGGGCAGATGTGAATGGAAGAGAGGGAGTCAACATTTGTAACAGCCCATGTATCTTCCTTTTGTGAAGTCTCAGCTTTGGTTTAATCTTGTTTAACTTCCTTGTCCAGTCCCTTAAGCATAAACTAAAAGGTCACTTTCTAGGCTTGGGGAGAAGTTGAGAGAGACCAACTTGGTAAATCCCCCGCCCCGCCTTGATTAAAAATAAAAAGTAAAGCCAGTATGACAACATTTCATTATTTGTTAATTTTGAGTATGGGTATAGTATAAAAATCTCTCGTTGAAAAGAAAAAAGACAAGGAGAAGGAAAAATAGAATGAATAAACGTGTGTGTGTGTGTGTGTGTGTATATATATACACACACACACACACAAACAAATATTTATTTTCAAGATAATAGAAATATGACTACATTTAATTATTTTTAAAATAAATCTTTATTGTTCAGATTATTACAGGTGTTCCTCTTTCTCCCCCCCCCCCCATAGCTCCCCTCCACCTGATTCCCCACCCCACCCCATGCCCTTACCCCCCGCCACTGTCTTCATCCATAGGTGTAAGATTTTTGTCTAATCTCTTCCCGCACCCCTCACACCCCCTTCCCCCTGAGAATTGGCAGTCCACTCCCTTTCTATGTCCCTGATTCTATTATATTCACCAGTCCATTCTGTTCTTCAGATTTTTTTATTCACTTGATTTTTAGATTCACTTGTTGGTAGGTATGTATTTGATGTCTTTTTGTTGTTCACAATTTTTATCTTTACCTTTTTCTTCTTCTTCCTCTTCTTAAAGAATACCCTTCAGCATCATTTCATGTAATCCTGGTTTGGTGGTGATGAACTCCTTTAGCTTTTTCTTGTCTTTGAAGCTCTTTATCTGACCTTCAATTCTGAATGATAGCTTTGCTGGGTAGAGTAATCTTGGTTGTAGGTTCTTGCTGTTCATCACTTTGAATATTTCTTGCCACTCCCTTCTGGCCTGCATAGTTTCTGTTGAGAAATCAGCTGAGAGTCGTATGGGTACTCCCTTGTAGGTAACTGTTTTTCTCTTGCTGCTTTCAAGATTTTTTCTTTGTCTTTTGCCCTTGGCATTTTAATTATGATGTGTCTTGGTGTGGTCCTCTTTGGATTCCTCTTGTTTGGGGTTCTGTGCACTTCCTGAACTTGTAAGTCTATTTCTTTCACCAAGTAGGGAAAGTTTCCTGTCATTATTTCTTCTAATAGGTTTTCAATATTTTGCTCTCTCTCTTCTTCTGGCACCCCAAAAATTCAGATGTTGGTACGCTTAAAGTTGTCCCAGAGGCTCCTTACACTATCCTCATATTTTGGATTCTTTTTTCTTTTTGTTTTTCTGGTTGGGTGTTTTTTGTTTCCTCATATTTCAGATCTTTGGTTTGATTCTTGGGGTACGTTGATCTACAGTTGAGTTTCTTTATATTCTTTATTTCAGACAGTGTATGCTTAATTTCTGACTGGTCCTTTTCCATTTTTTTGGCATTCTCATTAAGGTCCTTGAAGGTCTCATCAAGTTTCTCAGTGGTTTTTAGAAGATTCTTGAGTAACCTTATAAATGTGGTTTTGAACTCTATGTCGTCCCATAGTTTGCTTTCCTCCATTTCTTTCATTCATGACATGTTTCTGTGTCTCCTCATTTTGGCTGCTTCCCTGTGTTGATGGAGTGGCTTTGTGTGGTAGGTGACCTATAGGGGCCAGTAGCTCAGCCTCCCCAATCACCTGAGGTGGACGCTCTTGGTACAACCCTTTGTGGGCTGAGTGCAAAGTCTTGGTGTAGTTAAGCCTTGATTGCTGTTGGTACACTGGGAGGAATTGACCTCCAGGCCAATTGGCTGTGAGGACCCGCTGTGTTTATAATGGAAGAATTGGTGCGCTAGAGACATGCTTATGGTGCAGGACTTGTTTCAGTGGGGCTTTGGTGCTCACTGAGTCTGCTTCTTGAATGTGTCACTTATGGATGTGAGCAGTTGAAATCTGGTGTCTCACACTGACCACTAGGTACACTGGCTTCTGGATCTCCAATGGGGTGCAGGTCAGCTACTGTCTGAGGCCACCCAGCAGGAGCTACAGCGAGAACTACAGCTTTCTCCTCTTTGCGTGGGTTTTGGAGGTTTTGGAGCTGTCTGAACAGGGTTGCAGTTTGCTAGTTTAAGCTGTGATAGGGAAGGCCATTCATATGCAAAAGCCGCTGCTTGAAGCTTGGGTGGGTTTGTAGGTTGTGTGGGGTGGGGTCTCAGGGTGTCACCAGGCTAGGGCGTGGCAAACAGCGATGGCTGCCAGCCAGCCGTCTCCGCGCCTCCGACCGTGTCCCCGTGTCCCGCGCCCCAGCGCAGCAAGCAATTATTCCTGTATGCAGCTCTGCAAGCAAGTCACTCTCACTTTCCGACCCGATGGCAGACAGTCCAGCTTCTCCCCGTAGGAGTTTGGGTCCTGCGCATCTCCCCAGAAACTGGATTTCAGAGAAATTGGGAGCTTGTCTCCCTTCGGGTTGAAGAAAGCAACGCCCGCCGCCAGCCTGGATTGCACGCACCTCCGTACCTCAGCTTTTCAGCGTTTGTGCACTGAATGCTCTTTTCTCTTTCCTTCTAGTTGTAGAACTTCCACTCAGCCAGCTTTCCCATGGTTCTGGGTGATAGACGTTTTGTCTTTTAGTTGTAGTTTTGAAACTGTTGTGCAAGGCAGCAGTTTAGGTGTTACCTACGCCGCCATCTTGGATCCTCCTCCCCTACATTTAATTATTAAAAAATTTTATTGCATGGCACTTGAGTTTGGCATATTCGTAAAAGGGGCTGGAATATCATCTGCAAGGGGTGCTGAGCAGGCAAAGGGGCTGGGGTCTGCTGAAAAACAGTAGGACTGGACAGTGAAGAACTAAAAATCCAGAAACTGAACAACAGCAAAAATACAAAAAGTGACAAAAAATTTTTGTGGCTATTACTAGATTTAATAAGGGATGCACATTCTTTCTTAGAATTTTTTTTGTTTTCAAAACATATCTTGAAATTCTTGAAGTATTTATTTACATCAGAAAAAAATCATTTATATTTTTCTTGGTTTAGAAAATTACCAAATTTCTTAATGTATTAAAATTATGGCTCTGATATTAAATACAGAATACGTAGCACATTTAATTGAAAAATTAAGCATAAAAACGTTTTGCTAATTCGAGCTATCTTAATGTTACCAACAACTATTATTTTAGATAATGTCTAGCCTAACAAAAAATTTAGAAAGTCAATGAATAAGGAAGCATATGTTAAAAACAAGCTTTCATGTAGTTACAGCTTTTCACAGTAGATCAAGGAAGAAGTAAATGCTGTTTTAAACGGTTATTCACAACATGTTAACCTCACTGTTATCATTCTGGGAGGATCAAGGAAAATGATTCATTAAAGAACCTTAAAGACTTCAATTTCACAGCCTTGTGTTATCACCTTTTGACACTTTTTTTTTTTACAAAGTGACAAAACTAAGAACTATCTCACCTTTAAATGCCTCACATTTAATGGCTGCTCTGTGAAGAATGGGACTTGAGGTTATATGAGGTAAACAGTACTAGAGCAGAACTCTATTTCTTTTTACCTGAATTTGAGAGCATTAGCTTACTTTTTGTTGTTGTTTTAATGTTTTTATTGATTTTTAGAGAAAGACGGGAAGGGAGAGAGAGAAACATCCATCAGCTGCCTCCTGCACATCCCACAACCTGGGCATGTGCAATCGAACCTGCAATCTTTTGGTGCATGGGACGAAGCTCAACCAACTGAGCCACACCAGCCAGAGCTTAGCTTTCTTTTTAATGTTACCATAAATATCTTACAAATGCTGTGTTATTGGATTTTATTTTCTTAACGTGTGGATAACCTCAATTCCCATTCTTCACAGAGCAGCTGTTAACGATATGAGGTATTTAAAGGTGAGATAGTTCTTAGTTTTGTCACTTTGTAAAAAAAAAAAAAAAAAAAAAGTGCCAAAAAGTGATAAACTGTGTGGAATTGAAGTCTTGAAGGTTCTTTAATGAATCAATTTCCTTGATCCTCCCAGAATGACAACAGTGAGGTTAACATGTTGTGAATAATCGTTTAAAACAGCATTTACTTCTTCCTTGCTCTGCTGTGATGCTGTGAAAAGCTGTAACTACACGAAAGCTTGTTTTTAACATATGTGGATATCATTTTTCTAGAAACTGTCTAATGGCAGTGAAATAGGACTATGAATTAGTCCACCTCTCAATCTTAAAGAGTTGCCGAAATTATTAGTTTGAACGGAGAAGCTGCCAGGGCAAGGGGAGGCTGGATCAATTCATCAGGCACAGTCAACTGGTTTCTTTCAGAAGCATTTTTCGTGGCCTCGTCCAGGGTGGCAGTGGGAGCCCTGCCCAGGGGCCCCTCCTGGGCTCCAGAGAAAGTCAGGACACAGCTTTGCCCCAGAGACTGGGTGACTTTGGTCTGAATGGTGTTTTACTTTGGGGCAGGGATGGAGGAGGTGATGCCCTGGAGGTGTGACCAGTTATGAAATGCTGACCTTGATTTGCATTCATAAGAAAGCATCGTATGCGGAAGGAAATGTAAAAGTGTTATTATTGTAATACTGAAAGCTTAAATTGTTATAGATTTAAAAAAACTCTAATTTGAAATAATTTCAAACTCACAGAAATTTTTCAATAATAGGACCGAAAACCTCTGATGCCTTTTCATCCGGACTTAGCCACTTGTTATTTTGCCACCGTTGCTCTCTGTCTGCACACACACATTGTCACACTGTTTTCTGAGCCCTTTGAGACTAAGTTGCACACATCATGTCCCTCGACCCCTTAGTACTTCAGTGTGTATTTCATTTTCTAAGAACAAGGATATTCTTTTTCCTAACCACAGTAGTATAGATACCAAATCCTAGAAACTCAACTTTAATAGACAACTATTAACTAATCCACAGTCCAATTTCATCAGCTAACCCCCCATTTTCCAGCACAGACTTCATTCCAGGATGGATCACGTATGCATTTAGTTCCCACACCTCCCTGGTCTCCTTCAATATGGGCAGTCTGTGACGTCAGCATTGCCGAAGAACTCAGGCCCCGTATTTATGGAATGTCTCTTAGACGGGGGTTGTCTGCTTTTCCTTTATGAGCAAGGTTATGTAGTTTTGTAACACACGACGGATGTGTCCTTTC